>NC_081304.1:18274826-18899826 GCF_030435805.1 Mustela lutreola | reverse complement strand
GGGGGGAGGGAGTGGCGGGGTGATATGCTCCTGCCCTCCCTTTTGGAGTCTTGAGGCCTTCAAGTCTTCAGGCCCCCGGTGGGGCTGCCCCCTTGGCAGAGCCCCACATTCCCAGCTGGCTGTGGGGCAGGGAGAGATGAGATGAGGGGGCCTGGGCAGTGGACTCCTCTCCCACCCAGACAATGACTGGAGGGCAGTAAGGCCCTCCCCAAGAAGTGTCATTCCGGCCCCACCCCCAGCGGTTCCAGCCAGCTGTGCACACGGCCCCCTAGGCTTTGCATGCAGACCTGACCAGAAGCCCAGATGTGCCCTCCACGAGAGCCCTTGCCTTGTCACAAGGGTCAGGCCCCCTCCCTAGTAACGAGGCAAGGCTTGGACCTGGGGACAGATGGGGTTACCTGCATCCACTGCCCTCACAGAGGATGCTACTTCCCCTCCAGGGCCTGGACAAGCTGCTACCCAGGTCAGACTCTGCCTACAGCTTCCCGTTCCTTCAAGGGCCAGCTCACTGGGAAGACTCGGGGTGGCGGGAATGTCCTCTTCCCATTGCTTTGTGGGGACTTGTTCTGGCTCTCTGTCCCCAGCACTCCCCCCACCCAACCCCACCCCACGTCTCCCACCAGGGCTATCTTGGCATGGGATCAGACTGGGGTCAAATCTCAGCTCTTCTACTCCCTACCAAGTTACTTCACATCTGGAGCTTTTGTTTCTTCACTTTCCAATTGGGGGCTCACCTCCGGGGACTCCCCTGCGGTGGATCCCCAGGGTAGGGTTTAAGTACAACCTGGGTAGAGCATCTGCCTCCCGCAGGTGCTCACGGATGGGAGGGCTCCCTTGCCTGGTTCCCCGTCCAAGGATGCCAGCGGCCAGACCCGTCTCCTGTCTTCTCAGGAGGGGATCTTGGAAACTGTCGGCCTTCGGAGGCTCTGAGTCCCAGAGTTATATTCTCACCACCTCAGCATCCTTCCTGCACCAGGCTCCTGTGGCCAGCCGCCCCCACCCCAGCCTCATGCCTCCTGAGCTAGAACACCAAGGCTATGCTGGCTTGCCACCCTCCCCCTGCCTCCAGGCAAGGCTGTCCCTCCATTAGTGCTGACAACGGGGCAGAAGGTCTACCCCAGGCTTTAGAACCTTCCAGAGAGCCACCCCTCGTGGGAAAAAAGCTCTCCTCTACCCCCATGCATACCTTTGGTCTCAAAGGGATGGTGAGGGGGCCTCCCTCCGTTCTCCGCCCGGTTCATGGTCTTGTTGTTCTCCAGCTCTGGTGGGGGCTCGGGGTACTCGCCAAGCTCAGGGATGATCTCTGTGGCATCGTTTTTGAAGGCCCGCCAGCCCTGGCCCTCCACCACCCGGAAGGCCGCATGCACCAGCAGGCAGACGAGATACACAGCGAGAGAGAGCTGCATGGTGCCAGCCGGAGGAGGGCAGCCTGCCTTGCAGTAGCACAGGCTCCGGTCCCTAGCCTGGGACACGTTTGCCTTTTTAAAGCCCCCTCTGCCTGATGCCAACCAATGAGGACAGACTGGGGCAGGGCTGGTCCCACGTTTCTCTCAGCCCAGGGGGAGGGAACAGGGTGTGCTCACTGCAACCCCTCCCCAAAGACTTCCCAGGCACAGCAAACTCCCACATTGCTCTGGTGCTCCCAGGTGACCTAGAGAGAGGGGTGTGTAAGGCGAGCCTGCCCTCCAGCACCTCCCACGTGCTGGCAGCTGCGGTTTTCAGATATCACAATGAGCTCCAGCTCGTAATCTTTACCTCCTTGGGCCTCTTGGGCTTTCTCAAAAACAAACTGTGGACCAGCATCACAAAGAAAACGATGGCTCTGAGCCCTCAAAGGGCTGAGCCCCACCAAGTCCCTTTCTCAGGCCAAGTTCATTTGTTACCCCAACAACAAATGGCCCAAGGTCTCTATCTTTGGCCCACACAGACCATGGCAGAGGCAGAAAAGGCTTTTAAAGATATCTCACTGGTCCCAATTCCACGAGGCTCAGCATTGATTATCCTGACTAAGAAAGTCCCTTGTTGGCAACCCTCTGGAAGGCAAGAGAGAAAACTGGAAAGCCACGAGGAGGGGAGGGCATCTGCTTGCGCGAGGAGGTGGGATTCTGGTTACAAGTCCAGGATGAGCAAATCAGCGGGCACTGGTGATGGAACCCGAGAAGGAGATCTTGGGGCTTCCGTGCACGGTGACAGGGGCTTCTCGGCCAAGATGCTCACTGCTGCTTGCAGACATATGTACTAACGGCAGTCATTTCCCTGGCCAGGCTGTGGTTAGGAATGGAGAGCACAAAATCCCTTTTCTTAGCAAAAGCCAAGGCCAGCATTTTTAATGCTGATTCTTCATCTCCTCTTCCCACCCCCCACCCCCCCACCCCCCGTTCTCTAGTCCATTAAGACTAGGGTCTCTAGTCCTCAAAAAGAGCTTTGAGTCGTATATGGAAAACCTTGCTGGTGCATGCTTTGGGATGCATTCCGCGAAGCCATCCCAGGTCCAGCTAGCCACAAAGAAGCCAAAAGGAACTACCACCTTGGCCCCGGAGCAGAACGAGGGGAGGGGTAGAGGTACCGGGGAGGAAGGTTCACACCTGAGGTGCAGGAAAAGAAAGGAGAGCCATTGGAAGCTTTCACTGCTGGTGAAGGAGGAGGGACACCGGACTCCTGGACCTGAAGGAGGCAGAGAAGAGGGCTGTGGCCCAGGTCCCCTTGGTATTTCCACTGGGCAATGAATCAGCACGCCCCACCTGCAGAGCCTTGCGGAGGCCTTTGCCACCTGCCTTGACTTGTAAGCCGCTGTGTCCATCTGAATCCGTCTGTCCCTCCTTTCCACCATCCATCACTCCACACATAAATGCAGCTGCTCTGACAGTTTTACAAGCCAGACAGAAGCCCCTGCAGGAAGGGCTCTCTCTGATACCTGCTTCCTAAGTCAGCTTCCTTCGGGGCAGACGAAAACAGCTGTGCCCATTGTTGGACGTGATCTATCTCTCCCAACAGAGCCCGTGGGTGTTGTGAGAAGCTGGCCCTCTGCGCCCCCTCCCCTTGTCTCTGACCCTCCAGCCCCTTTTTCCCTTGCTCTGGAATGTGGACCATTAACCCGATCATGGCCGGACAACTGCCTTCTTGCCTCAGATTTGGGAAAGTGCAAGTTCCGAAGCCGGATACTTTGAGCGGCCGCGATCTGGACGCTGAAGCCCCACCTGCTGGTGGGAGCTACAGACTCAACCGCCTGAACGGGAGCTCGTGGGGCCCATCCCCGGAGCGCTGCTGCCACCTGCTGGAGACAGAAGGAAGAGCCAGCGGCTAGAGGATGGCGAAGGGTTTTCTTTCATTTCATTGTTTTATTTGGAACTGAAGTCTTTGTTAAAAGAAAAAAGAGAAGAATCCAGTGGGTTTGAACCTATGAAGTGTGTCCATCCTTTTGAATTATTCTCTTCCAAGGTATAGCCCTGATCTTCCCAGAACGGCTCACAGAGAACCTGCTAGGATATCATCTGCTTTTTCACTTCATGCTAATCCAGTTTTATGTTTACTCAGTTTGAGAGCTTGTCATTGTTCAGAGTTAAACCCCTGGGGTTTTAGCTGACATCTGTTGTGGGTATGTTAGGTTATTTCCAATGCTTCCCTAACCTCAGTAGGGATGCTATGAATGGATTCCTTGTACAAAGTAATTTTTTGAGTTAAATATTGAGATCATTGTAAATTCACATGTACTTGCAAAGAATAAAACAGGAAAATTCCATGTACCCTTGGCCCAGTTACTCTCAACGGTAACATCTTGCAAAACTGTAATACAATATAACCAGGATATTGAGGTTGGAACAACCCACCAATATGTATGTACACGTGTGTGTGTGTGTGTGTGTGTGTGTGTGTGCTTCAGTCTATGTCACTTTATCACATGTGTAAGTTCTAGTATCCGATCACAGCCAAGATAAAGAACAACTTTGTGACCATGAAGATCCCTCTTGTTTTCTTTTGATAATGACATCTACCTTCTTCCCATGCCCCCCTCCCTATCTTTCTCCCTTAACCCATGATACCACTAATCTGTCATTTCAGAAGTGTCATATAAATGGAATCAAACAGTATGTAACCTTGTAGGTCTGGCTTTTTTCGCTCCACACAAAGCCCTGGAGATTCATCTTGGTTATTTCATGTATCAACGATTTGTCTTTTTATTGCCAGATAATATTCCATAAAATAAATTTTTTTTAAAGTTAGGGTTTGGGGCAACTGGGTGGCTCAATGGGTTAAGCCGCTGCCTTCGGCTTGGGTCATGATCCCAGGGTCCTGGGATCTAGTCCCACATCGGGCTCCTTGCTCAGCGGGGAACCTGCTTCTCTCTCTGCCTCTCCCTGCCATTCTGCCTGCTTGTGCACTCTTTCTGACAAATAAATAAATAAAATCTTTAAAAAAAAAAAAAGTTAGGGTTATTTCCAGAAGTGAACAATGGGTTTGGGAGGATGAACAGTTGGCCATGGGTTGCAGGGTTGTCTCCCAGAAAGCTCAGCCATGTCCCTGGTCCCACCAGTGACATACAGGTAGACATGTGCCTACACATCTTGGTTTGGCTGGGACTACCAAAATCAAGCACCTCAAACTGGGTGGCTCGAACAACAGAAATGCATCGTCTCATAGTTCTGGAGGGTGGAGCTGTGAGCTCCGAGTGCTGGCAGGATAGGCTCTTTGTGTTCTATGTGTTTCATGCCTCTGCCCTCGCTGCTGGTGGCTTTACTGGCAATCTTTAGTATTCCTTGACTTCTAGAAGCTTCCCCCGATCTCTGCCTTCATCTTCACATGGTGTTCTCCCTGTGTGCTTGTCTATGCCTTCATTTCCCCTTTTTTTAATAAGGGCCTCAGTCATATTCTTTTTTTTTCTTTTTTTTTTTAAGATTTTATTTATTTGACAGACAGAGATCACAAGTAGGCAGAGAGGCAGGCAGAGAGTGAGAGAGAGAGGAGGAAGCAGGCTCCCCGCGGAGCAGAGAGCCTGATGCGGGGCTTGATCCCAGGACCCTGGGATCATGACCTGAGCCGAAGGCAGAGGCTTTAACCCACTGAGCCACCCAGGCGCCCCAACCTCAGTCATATTCAACTAGGGCCCACCCTAATGACCCTGTCTTATCTAATTATATCTGCTACAACTCTACTTCCAAATAAAGTCCTGTTCTGATGTACTAGGCGTTAGGATTCAAGATATGAATTTTGGAGGGGCACAATTGGCCCATAGCAGCACGTGCCTCCACAAGGTGGCCAATGCTGGGTTTGGGCTAAAAATCTTTAAATTGCATTTAATAATTTAACAGTTGTACCTAAATTTCTAGCAAGGCTGTTTTTCTACGTGATGATTTGCTGGTTCTTATTTCTACCAAGTTGCCTGTTTCATATGTCCATTTGCTAAACATTTCATGAAGTGAGACCCCCGCCCCTCCCACCAGCAGCTGTAAACTGATTTGCGCTCCCCCTCCAGAAACTCCTGTACTGGGGAAGAAGACAGTTCCAGTGAAGAAGGTGGTTAGTGCCATTGAGGAAAGGTTCAGTTGCTTTTTTTTTTTAAGGGACAGGATGTTATGCACCTTCAGAAAGGAGAGCAATGTCTTCTGCCTGGGGTGGATCTGGGGTTCTGACAGAAAGATATGGCGTTAGGACCACACTTTGAAGGACAGGTCAAGTTTGGAAAGGAAGTTATGCTCCTTTGAATCCTTGGGATTCTAGAATCTTTGATCTCTAAGAAGCCTCCAGGGGCATCTCTCTACTTGTTTCTCAAGCCATCTGCCTGCAGTTCATGGGAACAGAGAGCTCCCCTTATGGGCCTCATTTCTGCACAGACTTTGCTCCCACAGGTCAGGGTAAAAGGGAGCATCCCGATTTGGAGGGCGATCTGTTTATAAGCAGTTGTCTGTGATAAGGGACATCCAAATCACCCTGTATTTTTTTTTTAAGATTTTATTTATTTATTTGAAAGAGAGAGCACAAGAAGGGGGAGCGGGAGAGGGAGAGAGAGAAGCAGGTTCCCCGCTGAGCAGAGAGCCTGATATGGGGCTTGATCCCAGGACCCCCTGGCATCCTGACCTGAGCTCCTGATCGGAAGGCAGACGCTTAACTGACTGAGCCACCCAGGCGCCCCAATTCAGCCTGTCTTTGTTCAGAATTGAGAGCTTGTTCCATGGAGAGCGTTAGGGTCTTGGCACAGGTGGAAAGTGAAACTCTTCCACTTGTTCATTCAGCAGCTTCTGGGACAAAGCGAGGAGTCTCAGAGAGCTTTCACACACACACACACACACACACACACACACACACATACACACACACACACACAAAAGCTTAGAATGGGCTAATGGTTCCCCCAGCCCTAGCAAAATAGTGCTTCCGTGTCCTTTCCGGTAACCAAGCCCTCCAAGGTGGGTCCCAGCTCATCCCCAACTGTCATTCAAGCTACCATCCTCTGCCTGGAGGGCCCGTGTCTGCAAACCCTAAATAAAAAAGTATTCATAAGACTTGTTAAAAATGGTAAAGATGGGGCGCCTGGGTGGCTCAATGGGTTAAAGCTTCTGCCTTCGGCTCAGGTCATGATCCCAGGATCCTGGGATGGAGTCCCGCATCGCATCGGGCTCTCTGCTCAGCAGGGAACCTGCTTCCCTTCCTCTTGCTCTTCACCTGCCTCTCTGCCTACTTGTGATCTCTGTCAAATAAATAAAATCTTTTTTAAAAAATGGTAAAGATTACTTTGCTCAAGGGAGGACTCTGGGGATAGGAACCTCTGCATTGGGGTCTTGTACTGGCGGAGAGAGACCAGGCTCAGTTCCAACCACAACAGGAAAGTGGGAATCTGTAGCCCAGGAGCAGGGTAGGGTCAGTGGCCAGAAAACCCCTAAGAGGAGCAGGAAAGGTGGGATAAACCAACCAAACTTGATTCCTGCTGAAGGCAGCCCCCGGCAATCAGACTTCACCTGCGGGATGGTGGGGGTGAAGAACCCGATTTGATATTGAGGATGATCAGATGTGGAAGTTGGGGGGGATTCTGGCTAAAATGGGACAAAAAAGACACAAACATGGAAGTCCAAAAGTCGGGGCCCAGTTGAAAAAAAGAGAATGAGTAAAGTCTGGCCAAAGACAGGTTCTGTCTCCCTGTGTGTTTGGAGACTGACTACCCCCTTCCAAACCCAGCTGTACCTGCCCTCTGCTCTCCGTTCTCCCTTTCAAGTCCTCTCTCTCTTCCTTCTGTCCTCTTGCCTTTCAGGAAGGCTGCCCCAGTGCTCCGTGCATCTGGAACGTTCCACTGGAAGGTCGTCCTATTCATGGGCTCTCAGACTAGGTTTCTCAGAACTCCACATTTCCACATGGATGTCTTATGGTTTTAAAAATATGGGGCGCCTGGGTGTGCCTGGGTGGCTCCGTGGGTTAAAGCCTCTGCCTTCGGCTCGGGTCATGATCCCAGGGTCCTGGGATCGAGCCCCGCATCAGGCTCTCTGCTCAGCGGGGAGCCTGCTTTCCCTCTCTCTCTCTGCCTGCCTCTCTGCCTACTTGTGATCTCTGCTGTCAAATAAATAAAATCTTTAAAAATAAATAATATATTAAAATATGTACATTTTATTAAAAATGTATTAAATATGTACATATTAAAATATGTACATTTCCATTATTTAAAAATATAACAAAGGAAAGAAAGGAGGGAGGAAAACAAACCACAAGAGACTCTTAATGATAGAGAACAAACTGAGGGTTCATGGAGGGAGGTGCGTGGGGGATGGGCTAAATGGGCAACGGGTCGTAAGGAGGGCACTTGCTATGATGAGCACTGAGTGCCGTATCTAAGTGATGAATCACTGAATTCTACTCCAGAAACCAATATTGCACAGTATGTTAACTAAGTAAACTTGTTTTTTAAATGATTTTATTTATTTGAGAGAGAGAGAGAGAGAACACAAGTAGGGGGAGTGGGAGGAGAAGCAGACTCCCCACTGAGCAAGACCTTGGAATCATGACCCGAGCCAAAGACAGTTAGATGCTTAGCCGACTGAGCCACCCAGGCACCCCCTAAGTAAAAGTTAAATAAAAATATAAACACACACACATTAATTAAATGTGGTGTGTTTCCATTTTTAATGAAACGGAGACCACCATTCACTGCATTGCCTCTAGGTTAACCCATTTTAGTGTAGACTTCGAAAACAGAATCTCTGTGCATTTGAACTTCTTATAAATGGGTCATCGATTCAGAAGGCCATGGCTCAGGGACTCTTTCTAAAAATTAGGCTTGGGCAAGACACCCCTATAAAATTATATATTTTTAAAAAGTCATCTCTACACCCCAGCGTGGGGCTCAAACTCATGACCCAGAGATCAAGAGTTGCACACTCCCACTGAGCCAGCCAGGCAGGGTCCCCCCCCCCCCCATAAAATTATACAAGAAGCACACAGAACAATCCTCCTTAGAGTACTGGGATGTGTTTGACACGGCGCCATCATAGCAGATGACAAAAATTAAGAGGATATTAAGCAGACAAACTGCAACTGTTATTCCTAAGTGTCATTTCGACATTCTGTGCTCATTAGAGCAGCCTGGACCTCTGAAATTAGAGTATACAGAAATCACAGCACACCATACACAACAGAATGCTAGGTAGCTAGAGAAATGAAGGGTACTCTAAGAAATAACTATTTGTTGGGCACCTGAGTGGCTCAATTAATTAAGAAATAACTATTTGGATTTTTTAAAAATTTATTTGACACAGACAGAGCACAAGTAGGCAG
Source organism: Mustela lutreola (assembly GCF_030435805.1). Classification (NCBI taxonomy): domain Eukaryota; kingdom Metazoa; phylum Chordata; class Mammalia; order Carnivora; family Mustelidae; genus Mustela; species Mustela lutreola. Next base: position 18,891,072 of record NC_081304.1, on the reverse strand, counting down.
AGAGGCAGGCCGAGAGAGAGGGGGAAGCAGGCTCCCTGCTGAGCAGAGAGCCTGATGAGGGGCTCCATCCCAGGACCCTGAGATCATGACCCGAGCCAAAGGCAGAGGCCCAACCCACTGAGACACTCAAGCACCCCGAGAAATAACTATTTGTTAAGCACAAAAGCAAAGTGCAGAACGTTTTCCATGGAGATCTCTAAATGCACACGTTCACGAATGCGTACTTACATATGCGTGGAATTTTTCTTATTCTTTTTTTTTTTTTCAAAGATTTTATGTATTTGCCAAAGAGAGAGACACAGAGAGAGCATGAGCAGTGGGGAGCAGCAGGCAGAGGGAGAAGCAGGCTCCCTACTGAGCAAGGATCCTGATGCAGTGCTCAATCCCAGGACCCTGAAATCATGACCTGAGCTAAAGGCAGACACTTAACCGACTGAGCCACCCAGGCACCCCAGAGAGTTATTTCTGTCGGGGAGAAAAGGCACCCAACTCTCTTGAGTTTTTTAATCAGAGAAAAAAAACCAATGCTTATCACAAGGGAGATAAATGCTAACAGCAGAGTTGAAGGCGTCTGGGGGCAGGGCTGTGTTTGGGGGCTGCCCGTTTGTAGGACCATTCAAATCCCAAATGCCACCTAAGGGCCCACCCAAGGGCCACCCAGTCTCCTACTTTCTTAGGAACGTAAATCTACCTCCCTCATTTAGCATGGGCCTCTCTAGTCAAGACTATTCTAGTCAATTATCCCTCAAAAAAGCTGCAATTTTTTTAGAAATTAAATAAATAAAAAGATTATTCCCATCACAGGAAATTTCTGGTACTGGCAAAATGTTTAACCAACATCTACTGCATAAAACTAATCATCACAGGACTGAGAATGAGCTCGGGAGGGCCAATTTTTAGATGATACTTATTTTTGAAAGTTAGAAAAAAGCAAACATAAGAGCATCAGAGAAAATCAGCAGAGATAAGAAAGACCCAAAAAAGACCATTTCTATGTAATGTAAGACATTTATTTTGGTTACAGTTAGTGTTTTAACACTGATTTGTGATACAACAGACGTTAAACTCACTTTCCTTTAAAACCAATGTTTATACCTGCCCCTTTTCTGTCCAGGAAACTCACGCTTTCACAGTCAAATTACCCTGAAAGCTGACAGGAGATAAATCAAGCTTCCAACCACTCTCTGCTCTCTCAACGGGAGAGGGCCTCTACTTCCAATCAGGATAAAGTCTTAACTTGGTTAAGACCAACACTGTTGGCTCTTCAGTGGTTCTTGGTACTGGTTTTATGGCAGAAATCTCCTGTGAGGAAAGTGCATATCTTCTTATTATAAGATCAGTGCTTATTTGGATTAAAACATTAGCATCTTAACATTAACTTGTGACACAAAAGGCACCAACATTCCCTTTCAAACCATCCATCACCATGGGTGGAACACAGCGCCACCTGCTGGTCACCGTATTGTTACATACCCTATAATTCCCAGATGGTGGTAAATTCCAGGTGGGGATTCTCAGAGAACCCTATACAGTGTCAGAGCCAAAGGGACCTTAGAGGTCTTCTAGATGAGGCCCCTTGTTTTGACAGATGGTGGTTTCTGCTCTCCAGATAACTCAGAGTGGCAGATAAACAGACCAGCCTGTGGAAAGTATACTGTTTTTAGGTTTGAGAAGAAAACCATCTAGTGCTCTAATTTGACTGAGGTGGGGGTCTGCTAGTCAAAGAAAGGGATCAGATCACGGAGGAGGGTAAGAGCACCCTGAGTTCCTATTCCATCACTTCCCAGGGGTAGAAAGCCGTCCAGAAAACGACCATGGGCAGCTGGGCACGTGCTGGCTCTTACACCACAGAATTTTATTTTACTCAAAAATTAGGAGCTAAATCTCATGACGTAAAGATAGGGTTTCTGGGACCAAAGACTACCAAGAAATCCCCGTTATCAGCATAAAAGTAATTGCCCAAGTAAAGGCAGTAATTTTCCCAGTGGCCTTTTCTCCCTCAGGCCCCCACCAAAAGGCCTTCAAGAGGTCCTGATTAAAGGAGCCTGAGTAGCTAGCTGCCCCTGTCCCATCGTGGGACCACTGCTGACGGGTGCGAGGGGGTGCCCTTCCCCCCAGTCCCAGAGCCTCTTCCAGAAGCAGAAGGGAAAGCTCCAACTTAGGGACGCTATGTGCTTCCTGGAGGAAGAGGCACACCTTCTAACCAAATCAGGGACCCAGGCTTCTTGCTTCCTGCTCCTGGAGCAGGGATGGGCTTGTATCAAATCCCTCCCACGCTCTTCCGGACCCCCTCACCCCCTTGGCACCGCAGCTTGAATGGTTGTACTCCATCCACAAAACTGGCTCCTAGGCACACCGGCTGGGTCAAGGGCATATGCCTGCCCCTGGACACTCCAAGGGGGTTCCTTTCTTGATGGGGAGCCTAGTATGGGACAAAAGATTCAGTTTCAGGAAGAAGCAAACCTGAAATCTTAACTCGGCTCTTCCTCAGAGCCGGGACGGATGGGCACCCTGCCCTCCGTCAGTCTGAACCCCAGTTCCTTTTTCTTCAAAGGTCACAATACATGAATAAGCTCTGCCAACTGGATAGGGTTATTGGAAGGATCAGGTTAGATTAAGTGGGATGGTTCTCGGGAAACCGGAAGATGAGGTACACGGGTTAGAGGATGGCCATTTCACTGAGGTGGGTTTATGTGGGCAGTCCCGTCTCTGGGAGAGACCACAGCTCCTAGTTTGTTCGATGCGGCTGTGGTCACAGAGGAAAGCGACCGTCCAGAACCCGCGCTCTGGCCCTGTGACGGGAGAGGCCACGACACCCGGGAGTGAGGCCCTGCGGCACCCTGCTTCTCCTCGTCCGGCCCGACGCCCCTGGTCAACTCTGAAAAAGGCACATTCCCCACCTCGACAGGTGAACACTGCCTGAATTTCCATTTACAACGGAATTTTGAAGACTCGACAATAGTCCTTGGTTTTTTACTTCTGGTAAGACTCCTTCTGCAAATCCTTGCAAGGGATCCTACCACAAATTCAGGTTTCTGGGAGCTTGATAACACCCACCAGAACATCACCCTGCATGGGTCTGGGGCTCAGAAACAATAAGAAAAAGTAAAATTCTGCAAACTTTTCTAGATCTCTGTGTGCGAGGAGCTGGGGTGGGGGGGGTTGCGGGTATGGCTGAGGACCACCTCTCTGCTGTCGGGGAACCTGAAGACAACAGGAATGCATCCCTTTCCATGGCAACAATCACTCAAAGTCCTAACAAGACTGTTTTCAAAACAAAACTCCTATATTCTGACACATGTGTGCACACGAGAAAGCATTATCCTTATGGATGACTAATGTCATCCTTGAATTAGTCCTAAAAAAAGGTGGCTCTGTTTTGTTTGTTTGCTCTACAACCAGTCAAGTCTCCACTTGGAGGCTCCGCTGTGTTTCATTTTGGCCTGGCTGACTCACTTTTGCTCCAAGGGCTCCGGGATCGTTCTTGGCACCACAGAGCCCTAAGACCCACCTAGAAGTGGGCGGGGTGAAAGCCTGCTCCTCCATCCTCTGGCTGTGTTTCTGAGACTCACACCCCCTTCCACACCCACACACGCACCCTGTAATTGGCCAACTTCCTCCTTCTGTCCTTGGAATAGCAACAGAGACAAAAAGCAGTTGGCATGAGTAGCTCAAGCTCGCCCACGCTATAATTCAGGACAAAACCTTTACAATTCTTCAAATGGTGGGGGTTTTAAATAGGCTGGAACTTAAACACCCTGTTTTCTCAGAAAATAATAATAATAATATAAAATAAAACCATGCCCAAGACATCACTCTTCTAACAATCCAAGTGACTGAGAGCAGCGGTCCAGGAGAGATATTCCAAAGCAGCGGATTCTGAATGCAAGCCTGCCAAAGATTTTGGCATTCTAGATACTGTGGACTGACAGGAGTCCTCCAGAGGAATGTCTGCCCACCTGACGGCCTCTTTGTTTGGGTATCTTTAATCCTACTGAAATACTTAAAATGCAGTCTCTTCATGGGAATTTCCACCCACTATCAACTGCTGGCCGGCGGGGGCCAGCTTCAGCCCTCAAAATGCGAGCCTCTGCCTATGAACAGCTGGCATGAGCGAGGAGGAGGCAGGCAGGGTGGGGAGAGAGGGGCCTGTGTTTGCATAGTTCCCTTACAGGGCTCGAGGTGCTGCGGTCCCCACTCAGGAGAGGACCCAGGGTGCATGGCAGGGAGCGGGGGAGGGAGGCAGGGGGCAACAGAGGTCAGGAAGGGCCCCTGGGGGCATCTCGAGCCTTTCACTGCCACAGACCTCCTGCCTTGGGTCATCCAGGAGAAGCATGCACGTCACAGGCCTTCCCCCTCTGCGCCCCCACCTCAGGGAGAGGACATCATAAACTACAGGCACAGGACACACCAGGGAGCGACAATGCCTTCCTTAGCAAGCTTGTTTATGTGCTCCCCAGGGGGAAAGTGGCCCAGGGCTGTGTTGGGACAGACTTGTGGGCAAGTGCCTGGTGATGCTGGGAGCAGGGTACACTGTGTTTCCTAAACATGGCGGCTTCGGACACCTCGACCAGGGCCTCCCCGGCCTGCCTCTAGAGAAGAGGCCGAGGGGGTGCCCTAGAGTTTCAACTTCCCCTCCTTGACGAGTTTGTCATTGAGCTGGCACAGCTGGGCCAGGAAACCATCGTTGGGGCCGATCTCACGGTTCTGCCTCACGATGCTCAGGGCAGACTTGACATCCATCTTCTGACGCATCATGAGGTAGGCGATAACTAGGGTTGGGGAGCGGCTGTAACCTTCCCGGCAGTGGACGAGGACCCGGCCTGGAAGAGAAACAGGGGCTCGTGAGCTGGAGCTGGGGGCTGTCCGCACACAGCCCGACTCAAGTCCCAACTCTTCTGGGGGAGCACCGATGAGTACCCCAAGACGCCACTGTGCTGCGAGGCGGGGAGATATGTACATAAGCACATCACCCTGGCAAACTGTGGGGCAGTATGTACTCAAATGGGACACACGCAACCCCTATGGCCCAGTGGGGAGGTACACGCATGCCCACAAAAGACACACACCCAAATATTTCGAGGGTGGCACTGTTCCTAACAGCTGGCAGCTCCCAGAGGCCCATCAATGGCAGGACAGATTGCTAACAAGGAGGGGTGCCTGGGCCACCCAAGCACCCCTGACTTTGATATTTCAATCAAAACCAAAACACATGAGGCACCTGGGTGGCCCAGTTGGTGAAGTGTCTGCCTTTGGCTCAGGTCATGATCTCAGGGTCCTGGGATCGAGCCCCGAGTCGGGCTCCCCCACTCAGCAGGGAGTCTCTGTTTCTCCCTCTGCTCCTACCCACAAGAGAGCTCATGCTCTCTCTCTCCCTTGATCAAATAATTAAATAAAATCTTAAAAAAAAAAAAAAAAGAAGAAGAAGAAGAAGAAAACACAGAAATGACCCAAAGGTCCACCAGCAGGTAAATGGACAAACTGGGAAGACTCGTCAGCGTTCGACAGGAAAGGGCAACAGCCACGGGCAGCCACATGGATGGACGCCCCAGCAATGATGCAGACAGGGCGGGGCCGAGAAAGTGAACCCGCCGTGCCATTCCATTTATACAAAAGTCTACAAAAGGGACACTCCTGTCTGGTGACAGAAAGCAGAGCAGTGGTTGCCTGGGAATGGAAGGCAGAGGGGGCGGACAGGAGAGGTCACAGAGGCGCCTGAGAAAACACCAGGGGTTGGGGGGGCGACGGGCGAGCTCTCTGTCGCCCTTGAGGTGCTGGTTTCACAGGTGTACGCGTATGTGGAAACGTCAAATCGTGGGCTTGGAATACGTGTGATTTGTTGACTGTCAATGACACCGCAACCAAGCGGTTTCAAAAACGTAAAAGGAATATGTGTATCAAATACAAACACAGGGACAGAAAATCAAAACACACAAACGGAAACACCCTCTCACGTCCCCCCTCCCGCCATGGCCCATGAGGCCCGACGCAGTCCGGCCCCGCTTTTGCCAGCTCTGTTCCCAGGTGTCTGCTCCCACAGCCCTCCTCTCCACAGCCATAATGCCCTCCCCGGCCCTTCTCCTCTTCCCTGTTCTCCGCCCCCACCCCCCACAGGCCTTGTTTGCTGTCCCCCTAGCCTAAAATGGGGAAGCTCCACAAGGCAGGGCTGTCCATCCGTTTTGTTCCCCGCTGTATCCCCAGCACTTGGTGAAAGGAAGTATCAACCAGTCCCACCACACTGCATTTCCACTGGGGGGTTCCCAGGAGCCCCAAGCCTTGGCTTCTCTCTGCCACCACCCCCTCCCGCCACAGAGCCTTAGTTCCGGTCCTCGTCACCCTCACCACGGCCCCCTCCACACCTCCAAACCCAGCTCTCGCTCTACCCCCACCAACAACCCACACTCCACCCAGCAGCCGGAAGGGTCTTTCTAAAATTCAAATACAACCTGTCACCCTTTTCAGGGCTTCGGGTCTCTAACGTGTGGCTTACAAGGCCGAGTGCCCATGGCCCGGATACCTTCCCATGCTTTTTCTCCACCCCTGTGCCTCTGCACATGTCATTCCCTCTACCTGGAACGTATTCTCTCTCTTGGCCACCTGGCAAACTCCTCCTCATTCCTTAAAACCCCAGTTCAGGGGCTCCTGGGTGGCTCCGTGGATTAAGCCTCTGCCTTCGCCTCAGGTCATGATCTCAGGCTCCTGGGATCAAGCCGTACATCTGGCTCTCTGCTCAGCAGGGAACCTGCCTCCCCCTCTCTCTCCGCCTGTCTCTCTGCCTACCTCTCTGCCTACTTGTGATCATTCTCTCTGTGTCAAGTGAATAAATAAAATATTAAAAAAAAAATACCCAGTTCAAATATTTCCTTTGTCTAGCACAGGGATTTAGAACCAAAACCTTTGGGGCACCTGAGTGCCTCAGTTGGTTGAGGGTCTGATTTAATTTGGGTTCATGTCTGAGGGTCATGAGACCAAGCCCTGCACTGAGCCCCCCACCCCACCCCGGGGGCACATGTGCACACAACTCTCTCTTTCTCTCTCAAATAAATAAATAAATACAACTTTTTTTTGAGAGAGAGAGAACACATGTGTGGGGGGGGGGGGGAAGTGGCAGGGGAAGAGGGAGGGGACAGGGAGAATGGGAGAGGGGAAGCGGGACTCCCTGCTGAGCTCAGAGCCAGAGGCAGGATTCAATCTCCAGAACCCGAGATCATCATAACCTGAACCGAAACCAAGAGTGGGACACTCAACGGACTGAGCTACCCAGGTGCCCCGATAAATAAATCTAAAAAACAAAAACAAAAAAACAAAAAAGAAGAAAAAGGGGCACCTGGGTGGCTCAGTGGGTTAAAGCCTCTGCCTTCGGCTCCAGTCATGATCCCAGGGTCCTGGGATAGAGCCCCGCATCATCGGGCTTTCTGCTCGGCAGGGAGCCTGCTTCCTCCTCTCTCGCTAGCTGCCTCTCTGCCTACTTGTGATCTCTATCTGTCAAATAAATAAATTAAATCTTTAAAAAAAAAAAAAGGAAAAAAGAAAGAAAGAAAGAAAAAACTTGAAGTCATGTGAATGTGGGTTTAAATTTTAACTTGCTGGTTGTGATGGTTACAGGAGTCAACTCAGCCTGTCTATGACCAGGCAGCTGATCCAGCACTAGTCTAGAAGGTATTTTGTGGATGTAATTAACACTAACTATCCATAACTATCAGTTTCCTTCAGTAAAGGAGACTGCCCTCGATCCTGTGGCTGGGCCACATCCAATCAGTTAAAGATCTTAAGAGCAAAAAGTGAGGTTCACTGGAGATGAAATTCTGCCTCGAGGCTGTAATAAAGAAGGTCCGCCCAAGTCTGCAGCCTCCTAGGCTGCCCTCCAGATTTCAGATCTGCCAGATCCTACAACCACGGGAGCCAATTCCTTAAAATAAATAATATCTATTGCTTCTCTTGGTTCTGTCTTGCTGGCCGGTACACTGCTTATGAACTCTACAACCCACTACCCCCCACACGCCTCCATGTCCTCATCTGTGGTCACAGTACCCATTGCGCAGTGTTGTTGGGGGATTGAAGGAAACGTCCTATAAAGTCCTTAGACCAACGCCCAGCATATGAACTAACTCCTAGCCAGCAACAGGAGTTGTCTGGTGGAGCCCAGTACTTTCTAGGACAACAGCCTGGCTCTGTGTCCCTCCCAGCCACGCACGGATCTACTCTCCTCCGCCAGACCGCACGTGCCTTAAAGGGCAGACTGTGGGGTACTGATTTTTGGATGCCCTACAACTTCTAGTATGCACTTGGTGCTCAAAAAATGTTGGCTGATTAGCCAAGTGGTTGAGTCTCCACCAGTGCTTCTACCCTGCCACTATTTTGAAGGAAATCTGGTGGCCCAGAGTCAAACAGAGTCTCTTCTGTTCCTATCACGCTCTGCTCAAAACATGACTCTATTCTCCCCACGCCTCCCATGCAGGAAGGAGGACCTCGCCCGCCACTCCCCTGCCCATTCTCTCTCTAGCCAGCATACCCAAAGGGTGTGGAGGGAGGCTTTCCCTGCCCCAGCCCTGATGAGAGAACCCCTGCAGAGCCACTGCCTCACCACCCGGAACATACTCAGCAGCCCAGGACTCCCAGAGCTGATCAGGAAGGGGAAGGTTCGAATTTCCAGCCTTCCAGGCCCCACCCAGAAGCCATTCCTCCCTAGAGGCCTCCCTTGATCCGGACTGGAAGTGACTGCTTCCTCCTCTGGGCACTCCTGGCTCTTCCCACTTCTCCAAAGTAATGGGGGCCCTGGCTCCCCCGAGCCCTGCAGCCTGTGAGAAGCCGCTGTGTTTCTGTTGACTCACTTGGCCAATCAATCTTAGAAGCATTTACACTTGGCTTGACAGCCCATGGAGTTCATTTTTGTCACTCACTCAGTAATCATCCGCAGCGTGTCTGCTATGGGCCCAAAGCTACCTCACATGCTGGAGGGAAAGACAGGGACCCCGTGGATCCAGCCAGAGGGCAGGTCTCACGCAAGACAGTTTGCCAGAAGACGAGGTAGGGAGAGGCAGAGAGAACTTTCCAGAAGGACAACTCAGCCCACGCTGCCTCCCGCTAAGCCTGGAGGTCACAGAAAGTCAAGGTCTGTTCCTAGGGGGATGGAAAGGGGAAACAGAGTCGGAAGGCTCTAAGTTTCCCGAGCAGCTGACCAACCCATATACAAGAAGAGCAAAATCCATCCCCTTAACTGGGACCCTCGTTCCCATCTACATGGGGACTCCGTACAGCCGGAACAGAGGGGGTGACGTACATGAGACCATGAAGGACCACAAAGGGCCTGACAGTGAAGCCTATAGACACCTCCCTCCTGAGCCCCAGACACACAATAACCAACGTCTAGTACATGCTGTGCACTGGGAATCATTCCAGGGGGAGGCTGCTGGGCACAGGAAGCAGAGATAGGCTGGAAGCAAGGGAGTATGGGGGCTTACCTCCCCTGCAAAGGTTGTGGGTGGGGGAGGAAGAGGCTGGGAGAGGCAGCTTGAAGGTAAAGGCAGTCCCTGAGAGGAACAAGCGATAAGCAGAAAGGGCAGGTGGCCAGGGCTGGTCAACTGACGTCTGCCCTCTGCGTTCTAGGGTTTCCCCCCCAGGGACGGCCTGCCTAACTGCCAGTGCCTCAGCAGGTCCCCCTCAGTCGCAGATGTGGGAGCCGCAGGAAGCATTCAGAAAGTGGCTGGAAGATGTGGCCCGTGGGCCATCGCCTGCTGAGTTCCAGGCGAAGCCCAGCCATGGCAGCCCCATTCCCCTGGCCAGGCATTCGTGTAAGCCAACTCCAGCCAGTGAGATCTGAGGGGAACCCCACTGAGGATTTCTGAGGGCCCTTCCACTTGCTGCTCATTTTTATTTATTTACTTATTTTTAAGATATTATGTATTTATTTGAGAGAGAAAAAGCACAAGCTGGGCCAACGAGCCGAGGGAGAAGGTAAAGCAGACTCCCTCTGCCAAGCAGGGAGCCTGACATGGGGCTGGATCCCAGGACCCTGGGATCATGACCTGAAGCAAAGGCAGACGCTTACCTGATTAAGCCACCCAGGCGCCCTCCTACATGCTCTTTAAGAAAAGAAGGAAACATGGGGACGAGATGGCTGCCTGGTCTTCTGCCGTACTTTGTCCTGCCGGGATGTGGTGACTGGGTCTGCCACCGCCATCTTGGGACCCTGAGGGGAAAGCCCAGAGGGTAGCAGGGGGGGGAGGGGGAAGCACCTTGTCCTGACACGGCCACTGAGCTGCTGAATCAACCAGCCCCAGAGCTCCTTTACCTCAGCACTTCTCACCGCAGAAGATAAATCATTATTGCTGAACCTATTTTGGAGGCATGGCGGGGAGTGGGTAGAAATGAACTCTCAGCCAGCCAAAGTCCACTCAAACACCAGGACCCCAACCAAGGCTGCCACTGTGAGAAACGTTTATATATCTTGGGTAACGTGGGGCCTTTTGACAGAGAGGAAGCCGGTGGCGGGCCTGTTTTCTAGAGAAGTCCGGTCAAAGCTGCCTTGCCTTGATTCCTGGTCCGCAGGTGCCTTACCATTCTTTTGAGCCAAGGCCTGGTCGATGAAGTCTGCAGCCCTTTCAAAGTAGGCGCTGAGGTTGAACTCCTGCGTGTCGTTGGCCTTGATGCCCAGGTAGGTGATGCCGGAGTCCTTGTAGAAGTTGGCATTGGTGTTGACGTGCATGAAGGACCTACCCTCAGCGGCATTCAGCACGTGCGTGATGCCTAGTTTCTGCAGCTTGGGGATGTCTTGAGCCACAGACCTGGACAAGAGACAGCGGCAGGGAATGACTCACTCACCAGCTGGCAGCCCAGGGGGAGGAAGATGGAGAAGATTCTAAGTCTCCCGGCAAAACGAGGAACCCTCGGCGCTCGGCTCCTGCCAGCTTCCCCTCATCTTAGGAGCCACCTCCCTCCCTCAAGCCATATCTAATTACCAGCAGCTTCCCCAAATAGCCGAGGCGGTTTCATGCCCATGTCGTTCCCTCTCTTTGAAATGCCCTTCTCGAGCTTCTCCATGGACAGACACCCTCTCATTTTTCACCACCTTCTGCAATGTGTCCCCATCTCCCCTCCACCCCCAACCTGGCATCTGGCTTCCTACCCTGTGGTGGGGGGTACAGCCTAGTGGGCTCAAAATGGGCTCTAGAGCCAGACTGCCTGGGTCTGAATCCAACCCTCAGACCTAACATCCAGGTAACCTTGGACAAGCCACTTAACCTTCTGGTGACTCAGTTTCCCTGTCTGTCAAATGGGGAGGCTACCCCTTGGGGTGGCCCATGTTACATGAGTGGGCCTATAGACAGAGGCCAGCACTGTAGTCCGTGCTCTTCTAATGCCTGATTGTACTGCTTTGTTCTGAGCCCCTCAAGGGAGTAACCCACTCCACTGCCCAGCACCTGCTATCAGCACCCGGCACTTAGTAGGCGTCAACTGACTACGTAGTGAATCCGAGAAAAAGAAGGAAATCAGCATATTTGAGGCAGCCTCCTTCCTTGGATCATAAAATACAGTAGCCCCTCCAGTCCCCCAGAGGGACCCTTTCTGTCACGGAGCACCAGCCACATCTCTGAGGCTCTCCTGGGTGAGTAAGCACTTGGGGACCCAGTGGCGCCAACTCTGGGGGTTATAAAACATTTGATCTCAATAGTCAAAGGGCTCCTTTATGTCATCTCCCAACAACGTCCCAATTCAGACAGCAGTTTATACTTTACAAAATGCCTTCTCCGACAGGAGATCTCGTCTGCCTGAAGCAAACCCTGGCCTTGAGCTCTGGTCCCACTGGACAGTGGAAGGATGTGCTGCGGGCTCACACAGACAGCTGAGCAGCGAGCTGGGAAGAGGCCCGATGCCAGCCCTGTTCTCTCCCCCCCTCACTCTGCCTGTCATGTTCACATCAACTGCATATCCTGAGTTCTAGAAAATGAGGCTCATACAGGATCCTCTCTGCCATGAGAGCCCTGATTTGATTCAGGGGCTCCCAACAGGCAGGGAGCATGAGGCATTCCATGCTGAGTGCCCCCCTCCCCCAACACACACCCCTGGCCAGGTCAAAGCCAGATTGGTTAATTGGCCAGGGGACGTGTTTTTCTACAGTGGCCACCGGCACGGGTCATGCTGGCTGCCACCAGACATTCACAAGCTCGGTTTCCACTCAGGAAGTGGGGGCAGCTATTCAGCTATTCACTTGTGCCCAAGTGCCCTGGAGAGCAGGGTCTCCGAGGGAGCCAAGGCCATTTGCTGCTTCCGTGTCAGGACAGGGCGCTATCCTCAGAACTTTGCAATTTCCTGGGCCCTTTGGCTGAGGCTCTGGGACTGTTTTCGCTGTCCCTGCTCACCAGGCTGCACATGGTTGTAGAGCAGTGATCAATTCTCTGAAGGTGAGCTCCCATTCACCTCCCTTCTCCATTAAACATTTAACAAATTCACCATTACCATTACTATCACTGTGAATGCACACTCAAGCGCCTGACACACAGTAGGTGCTCACTATGGTGAATGAATGGACGGAGTGGATGAAATTGTCCCCCATGACAGTGGGACCTGCTTTAAAGACCTTATTTATTAGCCCCACGATGACCCCCATTTTTGTGGCAGCCTTTAGTAGGATAAGGAAGCAACACGTTGTAGTACAGGATAGGGGATACAGACATGAACGAGACATTAACCCTGTCCTCATGGTCCCTCAACCACCCTGTGCCACCATGTCCTCCAGGGTAAAAGGAGAGAGGGGAGTTAATTCTGGGTTTCCAAAATGCAGACCCCGGTCCATAGAGCTTAGGGCGTTGGTAAATCAAACCCTATCTGGAAGGCAGGAGAAGGAGCGAGGAAACCCCAGCCCAGCCCTCCGGATCCCTCATTTGGAGTATTTCGATTCCCTGATCTGGTCTGCCCAGCCGGGGAAAGTTCCACGCCCGGTTTGTGACGTCAGCCGGTTGCTATGGCAGCGAAGGCAGACATTCCGCGGTGACCTCACTGCAGAACCAGGCAGCTGTCACATGACGCGCGGGCTGGAGACCGGCCGGGTGACAGAGGGCCACCTGTTAGGTGATCACGGTGGCCCGACCCCGCCCAAGGCCGAGCCCCTAGCGGGTAGCGCCAGGCTGGCCGAGCGCCCCGGAATCCGGGCCCCCCGCGAGGGGGGAGGACCGCGCGGGGCCTGGGCGGGGTCTAGCCCCTCCGCCTCCACCCGCGCGGGGGCGGGCGGCGACTCTAGCCCCTGCCCGGCCCCCAAGGTGTTCCAGGAGGTCGACCACGCCCCACAAACCGCCCCCCCCAACCCCGCTTGCCCGCGACGCCCCCACCCCAGCTTTCCGGTGGGCGGGGCGCCCCAGCGGCGACTCACGCGTTGCCCACGTAGATCCTGGGGGTGACCTCGTTGCAAGGCTGGCTCGGTAGGCTGTAGCAGCCGCTGCCGTCCGACAGCAGGTCGTTGAGATCCTGCACCGAGAGCTCGAACGGGCCCGACATGGCGGCGGCCGGGCCCTGCACGCCCGGGCAGCAGCCTGCGAGGGGAGAGCCGCCGGGTCAGCTGGGCGGGGGCTCCCGAGCCGGGACCCGCCCCGTCCCGCCCCGGAGGCGGGCCCGCCGGGCGCGGGAAAAGGCGGAGCGCGGACGGCTGGCACGCTCAGCTCCCGGCAGGGAGGCGCGCAGCCCGGGGCCCGCGGGGACGCTCCGGGGGCCCTGGGCCTGCCCCCCCGCCGGCGGAGGTGGCGCCACCCGGTTGTTTTAGGGGGTCCTCGGTCCATCCCCAGCTAAGGGCTTTTCTGCATCATTATACATGGGGCAGTGCTGTAACAACTTTGGATTAAACGCAGAGCGACATTAATTGTCCCAACTGAACGGGGTACGCACAGGTTTTGCTGTTTTTGCAGTTTTAGCGGGACACCCGGATTCCGCCTGCCTGCTGCAGACCAGCGGCATTGACATCCCGGGGAGCTCGTCAGAAACGCAAAGTCTCTGCCCCAGCCCCGCCATGCTGAATGAGAATGTGCATTTTACAGCCCGCACCCCCACCCCCGGCCCCCCGCGATCCTTACAAAGGTTCAAGTTTGGGAAGCCCAACTCTGAGGCACATTTCTTCCAACATTTATCCGGCTTCAAAGCTTGGACTCTGTGCAGCCAGGCTTCACATTCTGACCCTGGCAAATCAGCCTCTCTGAGCCTGTTTGTTGGGGGAGGAGAATAAATGGGGATACTAGTAGCACCTAACTCCTAGGGTTGTTTGAAAGATTAAATGTGACACCAAGGAAATCGCCCAGCACTGTATAGTGAGCACCCAGTAGGTTTCTGCCTCTACATCGGCCAATGCCGTGAGCACCCACTAGGTGCTACTCCACCTGTACTGGCCTGGAAACCACCAGGCAGCTTCGCAGCCCTTCCAGGAGCAGCTACCAGCCCACCATGAGCCGTGATCGCGTTGGCAACCCCTCATTTGCTGAAATCCCACTAAAAGCAGAAGACAGACTCCGTCTTTCCCCAGTGCGGATGGCAGACTCCCGCCCCACCCCCACTCCTCCAAAATGCAAATGTCCCGGGAGTTTAGGAAACCCCCCATCCTGAGCCCAGCAGCAACACGAACTTGGTTCTTGAGCAGCAGAGCAGCCTGTTGCTTTGAAGTTCAGATTCTTCATCTGCAAAACGAAGAAATTGCATGAGCTTCTCACGAAGGCCATCTTTCACCTGCCCCCATGAGCTTGGGGTCTCGCACCTCAGGAGGATCCACCGTGGTGGAGAATCCTGAGCTTACAGCTGAAGGTGTGTGAGCGAGCCTGGACTTCTCCATCCCCACCCCCACTTCGCACCCGCACCCAGAGCCTTCCTACACCTCCCAGCACACCACACCTTTTCCCCCTGCTGTTGGGGGCATCCACATGTCAGGCAGGTTCTGAGTCTTGTCCCCCATCTTGGTTTGGACCTGTGTTAGCCTTCAAACAGAAGTCCAGGGATAGCCAGGCACACTCTGTCACTCCTTTTCCTTCCCCAAGACCTGTCCCTGATGTCATAACGGGGTAACTATGACAGCCTGTCGTGGGGACAGCTAACTACCTCACAGAGGAGCCTGGGTGCCTCATTTCTGAAGTGAGACTAGGAAGAGAAGATGAACAATTCCCTGGATTATCTAGCCTACCCTGTAATCGTCTCTAATCACAGACAGAGCACAACCTTCAGGAAGAAACTGGACTTTGGCCACTATGTATTTCATAAGAATAGAATACAAATAGGTATGTGGACCGTTGGAGTGGGACATCTGCGATTAGGGGTTCTGGAACGGTTGGCCTTAGAGAGATTGGCAGTAAACCAGACCACTACTGGCTTTGCGATGATACGACCTTATCAGTTGGCTTGGGTCAAGAGGACGTTGGCATCCGTGACAGATTTATCTCCCAGCAGGAGTTCAGTGGTTGGAAACGCTCACTTAAACTCTTTTAAAGCCAGAGTAAGCTAGAAAGAGGCTAGGACTCCAGCTCCCAATGGGCTAGTCATACTGGGAAAGGACATTTATCTCTGTTTTACTTGTTCTGGCCCTCACGTTCTGTTATTTGTGCTAAAAAACTCTTCAAAGATGTCTGTTTGGGAAATTAAACGAACATAAAATCCCTGAACCGGAGTAAGGTCAGAATTCAACATCATCCTGTTTACTAATGGGGGGCAGTTGTCTAGCACGGGAGCGGGTTTTCAAGGCAGCTAGGAGGACCCCTCTGCAGTAACGTGGCTCTCTTTTACCCTCTTAGTGAAGGCGACCGTCGATACAAAACCTCCAGTGGCGCACACACATCACATTTTGAAACTGAGCAAACTACAGGTATTGGCCCTTGCCCTCTGTGGATGTACGTTATTGATTTTTTATCTATGTCCCGAAGAGGTCCGGTTTCCCAGAGCCTTATAAATACCCTCCTCCTTAACAAATCCAGAGATTTGTTAGGACTCCCCGCCCTTTGCTGCACGCTCCTCCCAGTCTCCACTGCAGCCCTTCCCCACCATCCCAGAGGAGGGTGATGCAGAGCAACAGGGTGTTGGCCGCTGTCACCACGGAGGGGGGCCCGGTTTCTTACCAGGGTGAACAGAAGCGAATTGACAAAATCGAATATGAAAACAAACAACTGTGTCAGAAGATTGCAAATGCCCATCGTGGTCCTGCCAAGGTGGATTGCTGGAACGAGTATTTTTCCAAGAGGTAGTGTTCTTTCTCCTTTCCTGTGTTTGGGAAGTCAGAGTCAACTTCCCCCTTGTCGGGTTTTAGTGCAAGGTTCTCCTGAGCAGGAGGCGTTCTAGAGAGAAGGCATCTTGATGGGAGACCAAGTTAGGGAAAATGAGAAGTCTCCAAAACAAGGTCCAAGCTGCAGCTGGGCCAATAGAGTAGAATTCTCTAGGGGACATCAGGGTTGAGAACCACTGATAGGAACCTGCCAGCGTTGTGTACGGACCCCAGAGTGTTGTCTGGTTCAACAGGTGTAGGGGGTCTCAGGGCTCAGTGGGAAGCCCTTAGGCAGCCTGGGTTTATGACATCACGACTTCATCCAAGAGGGGATTTTTTTTCTCCAGCCATCTCAGGATTTTATGTTTTTCAGCTTAAACAGAGAAACAAGGAACCGGGAACTCGTGAGAATCACCGTGGAAAACCAGGGCATTCTGAAGAGGCTTGGTGATCGCAAACCCCACTATGACCGCAGGTTGTCCGAGATGGACTGGCAGGCACGTGGCTGCTCTGTGTGCCTCCCTTGTGCCTGTGCAGTGCATCTGCGTTCAGAGTAGAGTCAGTCTCAGAAGGCATTCCTTAAGCAGCTGAAGAAGTCATGCAAAATGCAGCAATTGGTAAAAGAGAAACCACCCAGAGCCAACAAAGCTAAGGACAGGAGGGGCGCCTGGGTAGCTCAGTGGGTTAAAGCCTCTGCCTTCAGCTCAGGTCATGATCCCAGGGTCCTGGGATGGAGCCCCACCTCAGGCTCTCTGCTCAGCAGGGAGCCTGCTTCCCCCTCTCTCTGCCTGCCCCTCTGCCTGCCTCTCTGCCTACTTGAGATCTGTCAAATAAATAAATAAAATATTAAAAAAAAAAAGCTGAGGACAGGAGCTAATCCATTTGCTCTCTGGGTAGCAAAGCTGCCATGTATCAGTTTCAAAAACTATCTAGTGGCATCTTCCGTCAAGCTTTAATTCATTAAAAAAAAGAATGTACAAGCAAGGAGGAGGAAGGGGACACGATTCAGTATGCGGTTGATTTCCTTCATTTAGGAACCAACTTTCAAGAAGAAAAAAAAAAAAAGGAAAAAGCCTTCTGTGGTGGTTTTCTTTTCTTTAAACAAACAAACAAACCCCACTCCGACTTTTGTCTGTAAGCCTTCTCTAAGCCAGCCTTAGGAGCTAGACCTCCAACTTTAGCCCCCGCCCTGTGGCATTGACAAAAATCTTTCTGGTTTTTTCCCTTCAAGAATTCAAGGCGCTACATCAAAAATACAACAAGATATCTTCTCTCCCGAGATGAATAGGTATGTCTTAACATGGCTGCTTCTTACTGGGAAATAACAGTGATCACGTTTGATAGCAAAGCCCTAAGAGCCGTACGGATGGAGCACAAGGGACCCAGTTTTAAGGGGATGGATTTTTGCCCTTCTGTAATATAACAGAACTTAGAGCCCTCTGTTTCCTCTCTCCAAACGAGTAGGAAATGGCTGGCTTTTGTCATCAGCCTTGAGTCTCTCCATGAGTCTAAGGGGAAGTGATTTGTTCCAATAAAATATAAACAGGAGGTCTCGTGATTTTCATATTGAGCGAAAGTTACATTACAGGTCTCTGTCACTATTCAAGTACTATTGTGTTGGCATTTTGTATTAGTTAACATTATTAGGAATGACTAAGTTGTGTGTGTGTGAGTGAGTGTGTGTTTTGCCCCTAGGGAGAAGGATAAATGGACACTCAGGCTCTCCAAAGTATAGTTCCATATAATTGATGTTTCTCCATTTCTCTCCCTCTTTTCTCCCTGAAAACAAGGTTCCTCACCATGGAAAAGATACAAGAGAAAGCCCTAGGATTTCTTAGCTGCTTAGAATTTCAAGACACTCCTAAGTGGCTGAATGCTTAATCTTAGGATGCTACAATAAAGCTTGGAACATAAAATGAGTAAGTTACATTGAAAGTATGTACCCAAAGGCGTTAAGTCCCATCCCAAAATGGAGACGGAGTCGGGCAGGCAGAAGGCAGGATGCAACAAGCATTTTTATTTGGGGCTATAAAAAGGAGTTTCTATGAGAGCGTAAGAGAGAGAAATACCTTTTTAAAACACACGCCATCGGGGCGCCTGGGTGGCTCAGTGGGTTAAAGCCTTCGCCTTCGGCTCAGGTCATGATCCCAGGGTCCTGGGATCGAGCCCCTGCTTGGGCTCTCTGCTTGGCAGGGAGGCTGCTTCCCTTCCTTTCTCTCTGTCTGTCTCTCTGCCTACTTGTGATCTCTGTCAAATAAATAAATAAAATACTAAACACACACACACACATACGCCATCCTCAGCATCCTAGAGGGGAGGAAAGTGGGGTAAGATGACCCACCCCTAAGTACAGCTCTGTCAAAATGGAAAACAGAAGCACGTGATAAGATTAAGGTTCAGACAACACAGAGAACAAATGCCATTAGTCTCTCTGTGAATACACAGCATTGGAAAAGAATGCTTCATTGAAGTTTCCGTGTACTCTGTTCATTTATAGAGAGCAGCAACAGTGAAAGTGTCAAACACATCTCAAAACATAGGCAAGACAACGCAGCTTGAGGGCTGTGACTGGTCGTGCTGGGTTTGTGCCTGACATTTTAAACTTTTTTATGAGAGAGGGTGGACCTTAAGTATTCTCATCACAGATAAACTTTTTATTTTAAAATAATTAGATTCACAGGAAGTTGCAAATAAATGTTCGGGGGTGCGCGTGGGGGTGGGGGACTTCACCCTTTACACAGCCTCCCGCAAAGTTAGCACCTGGTGTAACTGTAATACGATATCAAACCAGGAAGCTGACATTGGTGCAATCCATACAGTGTATACAAATTTCACCAGTTATGCATGCACTGGTGTGTGTGTGTGTAGCTCTCTGTAGTGTTATCAGCTGTGTAGCTTTGGGTAACTAGAGTCACATTCAAGGTACATAATTGACTATACCATCATCAAAAGACTTAATGGTACCCCTCCCCCCTTTTTTTTAATTTGACAGACAGAGATCACAAGTAGGCAGAGAGGTAGGCAGAGAGTGGAGGTGGGTTGGGGGCGCGGAGAAGGAAGCAGGCTCCCTGCTGAGCAGAAAGCGGGATGTGGCCCTGGATCCCGGGACCCTGGGGTAATGACCTGAGCGGAAGGCAGAGGCTTTAACACACTGAGCCACCCAGGCACCCATGTACCACCCCTTTTAATGACAGCTCCCCCTTCCTCCCATTCCTAACCCTGGGCAGTCACTAATCGGTTTTCCATCTCTGTAATTATGTTATTTCATGAGTCTTACATAAATGGGATCATGTGGTAAGTATCCATTCTTTTGAGCCTGGCTTGCTTAAATTCCATCTAATTTCCTTGCGGTTCATCCAAGTTGTGTACATCAAAAGTTCATTCCATTTTTACTGCTGCATAGTATTCCATGGCATAAATGTACCAGGTGTTTTGGAACCATTTAACTGTTGGAGGACATTGGGATAGTTTCTAGCTTTTTTGACTCTTATGAATAAAGCAGCCATGAATATTTGTTACAAGATTCTGCATGAAAATAAGTTTCATTTCTCTGAGAGAAACACTTGAGAGTATAATCTGGGATGAACACTTGAGAGTTGTATGGTAAGCCCATTTTATTTTATTTTATTTTATTTTTAAAGATTTTGCTTATTTATTTGACAGAAGGAGAGATCACAAGTAGGCAGAGAGGCAGGCAGAGAGAGAGGGAGGAAGCAGGCTCCCTGCTGAGCAGAGAGCCTGATGCAGGGCTCAATCCCAGGACCCTGGGATCATGACCCGAGCCGAAGGCAAAGGCTCAACCCACTGAGCCACCCAGGCGCCCCGGTAAGCCCCTTTTAAAAGGAACCACAAATCTGTTTCCTGAGTGGCTGTACCATTTACATTTCCACAGTGGATGACTGATTCCATTTCTCCACATCCTCACCAGCATTTGATAGTTTTCATTTTAGCCATTCCGATATGTGCATGGTGACATTTCCTATGGCCCTAATTTGCAATTCTCTGGTGATTAATGAAGTTGAACATCTTCCATAGGCTTACTTGTCATCTGGATGTCCTCTTGTGTGAAATGTCTGTGAATATCATTTGCCCATTTCCTAACTGGACTGTTCATTTTTTTAAATATTGAATTTTGAGAGTTCTTTAAAAATTCTAGACCAAATCCTTTGTTGGATATAGGACCTGCAAAACATTTCCTCCAAGTCTGTAATTTGTTTTTCCTTCCTCTTAACAGAGTCTTTCGTAGAGCAAAGTATTTTTATTTTGATGTCATCCAGTTTATCAATGATGAAACTGTTCTGTGTTTTGACCATATCTATAATCAATCGATATCAGTCAATCAGTCCTGGTGACACTGTGTCATAATTTTGCCATGTGCTACCTCTAGGGAAATGGGGTAAAGGTCACACAGGATCTCTCTCTATGTTATTTCTTACACCCATGTAAATCTCCAATTATCTCAAAAAGTTTAAAGAATAAATCATATGTCTGATTATAAATTCATTATTCACTGGTTCCAGTTGATCTCAGTTTGAGGAATCACCTTCATCTAGATTCTTCTCTAGAGATACAGGTTAGAAACCTGGAAGTCATCCTTTACTTTGCTCTCTCTTTCTCCTTCTCCCTGAGTACATCATTTTTTTTTAAAAATTTTTAAAAGATTTTATTTATTTGAGAGAGAGAGCATGAGCAGGGAGAGGGGTAGTGGGAGAGGCAGATGCCCCCCCTGAGCAGGGAGCCGGATGCAGAACTCAATCCCAGGACCCCAAGATTATGACCTGAGCCGAAGTCAGACAATTAACTGGCTGAGCAACCTGTGCGCTCCAGCTCTGCCTACACATTTTCAACCCAGCACTCGTACCGCTAAGTGTCTGCATATGCTATTGTTAATTTTCCCTCATCTGAGAATGTCTTCACTTCCCTTTCGTTCCTTAAGGGTAATTTCATCGCATATAGAATTCAAGATTGATGGTTCTTAGCTCTCAGCACTCTATAAATGTTGCGTGACTTCTGTCTGCCTCCATAGTTTCCTTTATAAGCAATACTGAAATAGAACTCAAATTGGTGTTCCTTCCTGGTTGTTTCTCCCTGTTTTTCAGATTTTTTTCTTAGTCTTTAGTTTTCAGAAGATTAGTTATGATGTGTCTTCTTTGGTCTTAACCTACTTGGAGTTTATTGGCTTCTTAAATCTGTAGGTTTCTATCTTCCACCAAATTTGGGGGAGTTTTCAGCCCAAAAGTATTCTTTGAATATTTTTCAGTTCCACATTTCCCCTCACCCAGGATTCCAATTTTTCAAACGTTGGTCTTTTGTTATTGTTCCTAATCCTTGTCTTTTTTTTTTTTCCCCTTCCAGTCTGTTGTTCAGATTGAGTAAATTCTATTGATCTGTCCTTCAGCACTCTGCTTTGATCTTCTGTCATTTCCATTCTACTACCGAGTTCATCCAAGTTTTACCTTTCACAATAATTTTTCATTTCTGTAATTTCCATTTGGTTCCTTCTCATAACTTCTATTTCTTTGCTAATATTTTCCAATTCAAGAGAATTTGTAATTGCCTATTGAAGCATTTTTATTACAACTGCTTTAAAATCCTTGTGAGATAAATTGTAACATCTGAGATAAATTCCAACATATCGGTATTGGTATCAGTGGACTGTTTTTTCCTTACATTGTTTTTCTGGTTTGGGGTATGATGAGAGATTTTCTAATTGTATCCTGGACTTTTGGGTTATTATGTTAGGGATCTTTTCATTTTATTTACATCTTCTAGTTTAGCAAGTAGGAGACCTGCTTAGGTGTAGTGCATTGTGGGTTTTTTTTTGTTTGTTTGTTTTGTTTTTTTTTATGGACTTTAGTTCCAAGGGGAGTTCATTTCTCTTTCCTCTTTCTTTCTTTTTTTTTTTTTTAGTTTTATGGTTTTATAAACACAAACACGATATGCATATAAGCTGTCTGTCTATGCGTTTTCTTCACTGTGCCACCAGGCATTGGGATTGACTTCTCTGATGACCAGCTGGGTTATTCTTTCCACCATGGTCTTGCAGTTCTTGGATTGTGACCAATCTCTGCCCAGTGAGATTTGTTGCCCATCAATAGCATTTCAATCTCCTTGATGTTGTGGACTAGGGACTTCCAGAAGCCACTGGGCAGCATGCGTTCTGTTTCCCTGTTGCTCCTGTAACCAATGCTGGGCATCAAGATCTGGTTCTTGGGGCACCTGGGTGTCTCAGTGGGTTAAAGCCTCTGCCTTCAGCTCAGGTCATGATCTCAGGGTCCTGGGATCAAGCCCCACATCGGGCTCTCTGCTCAGCGGGGAGCCTGCTTTCCTCCTCTCTCTGCCTGCCTCTCTGCCTACTTGTGATTTCTCTCTGTCAAATAAATAAATAAATTCTTTAAAAAAAAAAAAAAAAAGATCTGGTTCTTGATTCTTCTGGGCACCATACTGTCAATGCCTCCGGGCTTCTGCTGGTTGCGTTCATTTTGACATGTCAGTCTGACAGGTGCCGAAGAACTTCTTGGTCCCTTGTTAAGCACCTCAGGCTTCACCAGAGGTCTGAGGGCGGCCATGATGTCGAGTAAGATGGCTGCCACCAAGCCAGGCAGCCCTGAGGAGGAGATGGAAGTGCAGTTTCTGATCCCTGGCAATACTGTTCTGGTCTGCATTGTTCTGTGGGTGCTGCTAGGGTTCCTGCTCAGTCCCTGCTGGTGTCTTCTGTGGTGTCAGAAGGTGGATTGCATGGTATTTTGTCCTTTGTTTTTTCCTTTTTTCTTGTTTCCCCCCATCTTCCTTGTCTATGTCTGTTGGTGGTTCTGGGTTGCAGGCCCTTCAGAGCTTAGTACAGGGTATATGGCAGATGAAAAGAAAACCCAGGAAAATCCCCACATTGTTGTTTCTCAAGTCCTGAGGTCCCTAGCCAGCCCACCATTGTCTTTTTTTTTTTTTTATATATATTTATTTGAGACAGAGGGTACACAAGCTGGGGCAGGGGAAGAAACAGAGAAGCATGCTCCCTGCTGAGCACAGAGCCCAATACAGGACTCAACACAGGGCTCAATCTTAGGACCACAAGACCATGACCCAAGCCAGACGCTTAACCTACCGAGCCACCCAGCAGCCCCCCCCCACACACCAAACCATCATTTTTCCAGCTTTCAGGGTCCTTTTATCATTGTTTTTAAACTTCCAAGGTTTTCAGTGGTACTTAGAGGAGAAGGAAAATGTGATTCTACACCATCTTGTTCTGAAACCACAAACCTGACTTTTAAAGGAAGCAATAGACTGAGACTATATTCAAAGGGCAGGGGGAAAAAAGTAGAGGAAGAAATTGCCCCACATCAACTCCTCCAGAAAAATGCTGCTTATTGGTTCTGACCTGGATAACTTACGACTGGGCTTTGGGCTTGTGCTGGTGTATTGTCATTAACTAAATCACTGAGGGCTGTCGCTTCGCTGTGCATAATCCCTGTGACTGGGGCAGGGGCATCAGAGATGAGACACTGGGTAAATGGATGTAAAATTGTTAAAGGCTACACTTTTGATGTAGGTACTCAAACATGCAAGGGTAAAAGCACGATTGGTTGACGTTGATCCTCGCTAAGCACTGCCTGAAGGATGGATGGTTGGAACTTTCTTAAAGCCCCCTCTTGCAGAGAGTGGAAGGGATGGCAGAGGAACTTACAAATTGCTGGATCAAGGATGGCAAACAGGATTAATTCACTTGCTCCTTCTGCCCAGTTGATAACTGGATAACTTTGTCCTGAGAGATCCCAAAACCATGCCTAGATTCAGCAGGCCTGTCATGTTCAATGAGTCCCATCGGCCACTGATAGGAGAATGGGCGGTGGCAGCAGATATGCCCTACCCACTGAACATCCCCAATCTAGAAGAGTCCTCTAGAGCCCACATTCTTCTTGTAGACACAGAGCTTACCCAAGTTTAAAGGCTCATGGGGGGAAGAAAGCTGTATCTTGAAGGGTGTGTAATAAAGAGATTTCTTGGTATGGGGGCCCAGAGCTTTTGCCAAGATTTTGCCCAGGGGTTCAGAATGTATGTAGTTCTAGCTGGAATGGGACTGGGACTGGGTGTATCATTCACACACACCCCACCACTATCTATGTGTAAACAAGTGTGTGTGTGTGTGTGTGTGTGTTTTAACAAGACTTTTCCGCTTTTTACAAACAGTATGAACACTTTACAAACAACCTCTGTCTCTGGGGCCCTACCCATTCTACTGTCACAGACCAACAGCGGGTAACAGCTTATCTCAGGGGCAGGCAAGTTACTTGGATGGGAAGTGAGGCAGGCATCCCACTTCCATGCCCTGCTTCGTGATATGCACGAAGAGAATTATTACCATTTTATCTAACGATTGCGTAAAAATATTCCGAAGCCAAAAATGCCTATTGAGTAAAATGACAAAGGGGAAAAAAAAAGCCAACTGGTGTTCAACCCCTCTGTTCGTCCACTGGAGGAAAACCTACCCTAATGGGATTTTGCTAAGAGTCAATTAGTATCTCTCAAGAGTCATTTTGACTTAATTGTTTTCAGCCTCAGACCTGACTTTAGATCCTGGCTGTCCCGTATAATACACACAATTTTGTACGTGTCCTTCACACTTCAGAGCAGTTGTCCCAGCCCCCACATCCAACCCCCACCCCCGCTGCTATTTGGGAAAACTCGAGACTCATTTCACTTGTTAAGGATTTGTGCGTGATCAGTGCAAAGAAGTCCTTATCCTTTTGCTAGAAAGATCTGAAGAATGAGATCCTGGCAGGTGGACCTACCAGGTTAGTGAGCTAGAAAGTTGCAAAGGTGGCTTTGGGTGAGGAGGTAAAATGGAAATTCCTAAAGAGGCAGCACATCTTCTTCCTGGTACTTTGCCCTGAACCTGGCCCCCTTTACTCTCATGAGGGCAAGAGCTTGGCATGTGTAAGCAGCTTCTTGGCAGTCTCAGAAGTTACTGACACGCGGAATTTTATTGTAAATTCAAGCTATGGTGAGAAGGGCGAGAGGGACAAGGGCTGGAACGGAAAAAAGCAAAGCCAGGGCTTAAGGTTAGAAGTCTGAGGGGATCTAGAAAGGGGACAAGCTGCCTTACATTCCTCCAGAGTCCCTGAAAACAGCACAGAAATTCATGATAATGGTGAAGTGTGCCTTAATCCTCAAAAAAAAAAGTCTGTGTGTGTTTGCTATTTAAGAAGGCAGAGAACCAAGATTCCTACTGCCAAGCAAACACGATCACAAAGGTTAAAACCAATATCGTAGTGCTCGAGGACAAGGGAGATTCGGTTGCAAGGAAAAATCTCCGTGGGTAAGAATAACTCCATTTCCAGCAAAGCTGAATCAGTGAAGTATCCCTCTGTTTATAATCTCTGCAAATCGGTACCTTGTAAACCCCCCCCACAAAAGACAATGGCTAGATAACTTCTATATAATTTCCAGGCAAAGAATCAGGATCAACTTGCTTCTGACACTTGAGTGAATGAAATGTTACTTTGTGATACCCCCTCTTTTCAATTCACGTTCTCTGTTCCAAAGGGATGCAATGAAAAACAACAGACAAAACCAATAACGGACCAGACTCCACAAATATATTCTTCTGCACAAGGACGTTTATGGAAAATTTGGCTCCTCTCCACACTTAAGATTCCTTGATGGTAGCATGAGGAAGGGCTAGACGAGGGGGTCCTCCTCCAGCTCCTCTCCAACCCCGATGTTCTAGCATACAGTTACCTGACCCAACTAATAGGCACCCAGTGAGTGTCCTTGCCCAGCTTCTCCAAGAGCGCTCTGAGCTGGCTGTGGGCACTCTGGAGGTCCTCCTTCACCAGCACGCTGTCCACCAGATGCCCGTAGTGCTGATCTATGAAGGCGGCGGAGGCAGCCATCTCTTGCTGCTCCTCGTCCTGCAAAGAAAGGGGCCGTCCTGGAACCACTTGGGTGGTCCTCCCTCAAAACAAGAAACCTCCAGTCTTTTTCTTGGGTGGTGTTCTCAGGTCTTGCTTTTAAGTGATGGGCGGGTGACTTGGGCCCGTGAGTAACCCGTGGCGTACACAAGAACAGAGTGTGGTGATAACACCCAATCACACGTCCAATAATGTGGCCAGGAAGTAGACACAATCCTTGTTTGTCTTCTCAGAATATCTACTGTTAGCTCTTAGAACCTGTTAACCTCACCCATGACACGGGCTTTGGGTGGACGCTAATTCTATATCCGTGTGTACCAATAATGTCAGTATCACACTTCCGGGTGGAAGGTATTTCCAGAGAAGGGGGTACCATTGTGTTGCGTGTCAAGGCGGTTAAGTAATTACGGCAAAGAGCTACAAATACTATTAACTATAAGCAAAGCAAGCATTTCTGGAATCAGCGAGGGGGAGCAGGAGGAGGATAAGTGACTCTCATGCCCTCAGAATTCAGACTCCTAAATTCATCACGTAGAGCTTAATTCTTCTTGCCATTTCCTCATACCAGAGCCCATTACAAGCACAGCAGCTAGAGTGGAGTTCTTTACAAAAGTGCTGGGACAATCCTGACCAAACACCCCATTTCCCTGGGGTCCCCGACTTCCTTCATCAGACTGCCTTCCTGGCCCCTAACACTGAGGGACAGGTAGCCGGTGAACCCTCCTTTGCCTGGCCTGCAGAGGGTTTGCTTCTTTATTCAAAAACACCTTGAAGACGCAGAACCTCAAGCAGGTAGTTGACTGACATTTAGCTTCTGCCTTCTCTCCTGTGCTCACAGAAATTCAATGCTCTTACAATATGGGGGAGCCATCCTCCCCCAAAGAGACCCCCATTCCAAAATATTCCCTCCTCCTCCTACTCCTCTCTCTGTTGCCATCAGCCTCAGGTCCCAACTTTAGCAAGAGCACTTGTGGGGTCAGAATATAGGTTCTAAAGGCCTAGGCAAGGGTTGGGCATGCTGCCACAGAGACAGGAGAGACTGGATCCGAAGCTGGTGTTTCAATTAAGAACGACTGGGGTGTGGCCTGGGAATTGAACAGATCAGTGGGATCGAGTCTTTGACAGATGTCCCCTATTTTCTGGGAGGATCCTTCTGTGAAGGAGTGAAGGGTGGGGAGTGATCCCTGTCTGAAGCGGGAGGCACTTTCAGCTGCCCTACTTGGGCTTTCCAGTGACCCGACCATCTAAGTCTGGCCGACAGGCAAATGGAAAGACAGCCCCATGCAGAAGGTATGAGGACCCTTAGGCAGCTGTCATGAACCCTTTCAGGCCTTGAGAAATGGTCCACTTTAAACTTACAAGTGGGGCTGCTGTGTCCTCACAAGCAGGGGACATGGGTGGTGTCTTCCTCTTCTCCTGAATCGCAGGCTTGACAAATATAACATAGGGCTTGAACTCTGAGGTCCTCAGTTGTTGCAGTGCCTGAGAAAGAAAGTTCAAAAATATTACACATTTGAGAAATATTTTATTACGAAACCCTTTCTGAATGTTCCGTAAGGGTGTGCTGTATCTCAGAACCTCAGGGGCAAGGGTCCTGATCGCATGGTCTTGTGACAACAGACTTCCACTGGGCAGACCAGCTGCTCATTTTCCCGTCCTCCACTTTGACAGTGGACTTGGCCGGGCCCCAGAGGCCCGCTTGCTGAGAATGAACGTTCTGAAGCCCCGGCTCCAGGTGCTGCTGTCTCTCTTAGCTCTGACCCCACGAGCTCTAATTAACCTTCATATGACCTTCTCCACGTGCCCCGTCCTGATAGAAGATTTAATGTGCAACTCCTATTATTCAAACGTCAGTTTGGACTACACTAATTCAAAATATGTGTTATCACACAGGCCTCCTTATGATATTCAGAGAAGAAAAGGTTTGCTAAGCAAATGAAGAGCCTAAGAAACCATTTGAAACAAATGGTACAGACATTAGAAGCTTTTCAATATGCAAATCATCCTGTTAGCGCCTATGACCTATAATGTAAGGGCCTCAATTTGGAAACACTGGCATTAAACGTTTATGTACGCTCTGCAGCCCCCCCATTCAATAAAATCACTTTTCAGATAAAATTTTGCAATTCAGACTTTTAATTTTGCTGATCAACCCCCAGCAAGTCCAAATGCGAGAGAGTTTTTCCTTCATAAACATAATGTGCTTTTTGGAATCTGTCTCAAGCCAACTCCTGTTAAATAAAGCCTATACCTTCTAACATAAAATCAGAGCTCCATTTCTATAGAGGAAAAAAAGAAAAACCCAGAGTGAGTTCAAAACTTCGCAGTTTTTGTCAAAGACAAAGTTAAAAAGATGCTTGAGCCCTTGTCAAACACACGGCAGGCAGGGCACGCAGAACTGGAAACAGGTTGGAAGCCCTTCACGGGGTCACGTCTCCTTCCCTTTTCTCTTTGAAACGGCTCTCTGGGTCGCCTATCTCTCGGTGATTCCCTGAGCCACTGACCTGACTTGTCCTGGGGGCACAGGGGCAGTATCCCAGTACAGGGAGCTGGGCCCCGGCACCCACCCGTGCCCTGGCATCTAACTCCCTGTCCTGTCACCACGGACCAGCGGCGCCCGTGCTACTGCCTGGTCCCCTCCACGCAGAGGCCACGACTCCAGGTCTGCAGGCCACCAGGGGGTCTGGGAGCATCCTCCTATGAATGCCATTTTGTGTATATATGTACACGTTTCGGGGTACAAAGCTTTCCTTAGATTCTCAAAGAGAGACCTAAGAAAATTTTAACATCCAGTCCCTTGGACTAAAAAAACCTTAGACGGAGGTCAAATGTTCTGTGTAATATACAGCTCCCTCATTTATTATTTTATTTTGAGAGAGAGAGCAGAAGGAGAGACTTTCAAGCAGACTACCAACTGAGCAGAGTGGGACGCGGGGCTAGATCCCACGACCCTGAGATAGGACCAGAGCTGAAATCAAGAGTCAGACTCTCAACCGATTGAGTCCCCCCCATGTATATATTCCGCCAACAGAAAATGCCCAACTGGCTCAGAAACTCACGTCCGGCTCCACGTCCACCAAACACACTTTGTTTTTGGCCATCACCGCGTGAATGGCGTCCAGACTGGTTCCGTAGAGGTTTTCCTTATATTCGCCATGCTCCAGAAACCTAAAACACCACCAACAGGCCTTCAGCTCCTGAGTTTGCCTAAATTAGCCGGCAAAGCTGGTTGGACTTTCTACCACCACTCCTCTCCCTCGTCCCCTGCCTTCCCAAAAGCGCTCCCACAAGGCCAGGCGGAACACCAGCCGGGGCCCCCAAGGGCCAGCTGGGCCGTCAGGCCCACGCACCTGCTGTGATGTAAGTCAGCCTCGAATGCTTGCTTAGAGACGAAGTGATATTCCAACCCCTCCTTCTCGTGGCTCTTTCGGGGCCTGGTGGTATCTTTGAAAGAAAGGAAAAGGGAAACCAGGCAAAGAGATGTCACCTCGCCGTGCGGGAGAACAGCAGTGAGTCTGGGTCTCCCCTTCCCCCCGGAGCTCATTGCTGTTTTGTGAAGGAAACCACCACTCCCATTCCTCGGTATCCCCGAGGGGCAGGCACACTCCCCACTGTGGGAAACGAGGCTCCCACTCTGCAGGGGAGGACAACTGAGATGGAGGGAAATCAAGCCCAAGCCGGGGGATGAGCTCTGTCCCATGCCACATGTTTGCCCCTAGTGCCCTGCTAGATGGCCTGGCCGAGGTGGTGTGGGTGGTTAAGAATCGCAGGTGGGGCCCCTCCCTTCTTGGGAGCTTTGTACCATCACTTTGCTATGGCTCAATAAATCCTTCTTTACTACCCACCAAAAAAAACAAAACAAAACAAAGAATCGCAGGAGGCATCTCTAGCCCTAACTGTTGATTTCCTCCTCGTTTTCCTTTCTGTGAGCCATGGGGCCCCAGATACAGACGGCCCTGCTGGAGGCCTTTAAATCCTTATTCAGTGACTTCTCATTTCAAGAGCAGAGACGTGAAGACAGTCCTGTGACGAACAAGATGCGTTTCAGCAAATCTGGCTCTCATACAACTTAGCGCAAATCAGGCAGCACTTCTCCACTGGTTTCTGTGATAGAACTGAGATGTGCACTTCAGGGGAAAACCAGGTCCTTCCAGGAGAGCACACATAAAGGACCACATTTCTCTTTTCTAGAGCATTCCGCAAGAAACGATGGGGGTCCTGAAGGACAGAATTTTCATGACCTTGGGGACCAACCCAGGACGCTCTGTGCTCAACATGTGGCATCTCTGTCCCACGTTGGGGAGAGTTGCTAGGGTCACTTTTCTGATCATGTCATTCACTTACTTAAAAACTTTTTATTCACCACCGATAACATTCTAAAGACCTTAGAGGAGTATCTCCTCCCACATGATCCACACAAGCCCCACCCCCCACCAGTCCCTAATGCGGCAACCCTGGGTCGTCTCCATTATGGGTGACCTCCATCCCTTTGCACAACTGGATCCCTCTGTATAGAGAACTATTCCTTTCTTCCCTGCCTGGAAAACTCCTATTGATGCTTCAAAACCCAGGATTAAAGTCACTGCCTCTCTGAAGTGGGAAGACTTGCTTGACACTTTCAGGTCTGCAGAGCAAGGGGCGGGGGGATGTTCACCTATATGTGGGGTGCCTGAAGCGGGTAGGCCTGACCAACCATGTACCCCTGCCCCGGGGGATGGATCTGGAGGTTCGGAAAGATGCACATATGAGCAGCTTCCACAGGTCCTGCGGGTTTCAGTCCACCCTGGAAGGCAGTGGCCCTCGGAAGCCTACCTCCCAGATCCATCAGGGGTGTTGTTGCTAGAATGGCTTCTGGAGCCCTGCTGCCTCCCTCCCATCCCTGCCACTTTAGACAGGGCTCCGGAAGACAACTCTGACAACCCACAGACGGGGGTATGGGCCCTGAGGCCCAGGGGACAGGGGTCTGGTAAAAGAAAGGATTGGTAGCTGCCCTCAGAACACTCTGGAAAGGTCTCATTGCTGCCACCAGAGCCCTCCCTTTCAGTGACTACTGGGTGCCCACACTGCATCCCTCTGAGGCCAGAACTGAGTGTTCCAGAAAGGGAAGGGACAGCCAAGGACAGGTGTGGCAGGCAGGAGGGGAGACGCCCTTTGTGCGGTCTCATCAAGGATGTGACTGGACAGGCTTCCTGGGTTTGAATCTTGGCCCCACTACTTCCCAACTGTGTGACACTGGACAAGCTACTTAACCTTTCTGAGCCCTAGCGTCTTCCTCTGCAGTATACGATGGTGATCACCCTTCTCCTCAAGGGTATCAGGAGTGCTGCTCAAGCCACTGCTCATAGAAGCTCCCAGACCCTTCGTTCCCTTCTTCTGCATCACATCCAAAACCAGGGCCCCCTGCCTCCTTGGCCTCAGCTTCCACAGCTGCTCCTAGCCTCAGGAACTGGCAGGGGTGTGAACACCTTGGAGGGTGCCTGGCCACTCTGATGGCCCAGAAGCCAGCTAGGAGGGAGTGCCCAAGCAGTCTCAGAACTCATCAGGCTCCCAGCTTCTCTGTCCTACTCTCTTACTCAAGCAGAGGGTGGGGGCTATCGGAGTCAGAGTCACTGTGAAGAAAAAGCTGGAATGCCCCCTTGGAACCCAAGGTTGCTACTTTACCTGCAGTGTGCTCTAGACCTATCTCCCATTCCAGGAAGGAACCGAGAAAGTGGTCCTCCAGCTTCTGCCTCAGAGGGTCCTAGTGGACCTCTGAAAGTGGGTTTCTTATCATGCCTAGGTCCCATGATCTTCCCACAGCAGGCAGTGCCCATTGGTCCCTCAGACCCGAAGTAAGGATTAGGATGGATCTGGGGAGTCAAGTCCCTATAAACTCTTCACACACGGGTGTGCACACACAAACCCCCGTTGGCCTTCTTACGTGGAACAGCGACGCCAAAGTGCTGCGGGTTCTCTGCCACCACCTTCTGCTTCAGTTCGTGCAGTCGGGCTCCTAGAGATCCTGGGAAACGAGAGGAAGGCTGACCAGGGTCCCTGCTGAGCTCCCTCCCCACCAGTCCAGGAGGAAACCTGCCCACTCCCTGGAAATGCAGGCCCTCACCTACCAATCAGAACCACCAAGCGGGGCGGTTCACCAGGCTGGTGCTGGTACCTGGTTACCTCCTCGTAGGTCAGCAACTCTGGAGACTCCGCTCCTGCACACCCCTTTCCTTCCTGGGGGCTTCCCGGTCTTTCCCTTCGGCCCAGCCGGAAGCTTCTCCGAAGACCAGCTTTGCAGGAAGGGTGGGGAGAACTGTGGCATCTTTCCCAGGATCTCCCAGTAAAGACTTTCTCTACCTGGCCACACCTGGAAGGGGGGTGCTGAGTCCCACTGGCCTCTCCCAACAACCTCCTGCTACAGGAAGGGGCTGATCAGGATGCCTAGTAAGATGAAGAAAGGGTGACCATCTGGCCTCCAAAATTAGGGTTCAAGGTCACTGTTTTATTTAAAGATGTTTATTTGTAGATAACACAGGGGGAGGAGCAGAGGGAGAGAAAGTCTTAAGCAGGCTCCACGCTGAGTGTGGGGCCTGGCACAGGACTCGATCCCACGACCCTGAGATCAGGACCTGAGCAGAAACCAAGAGTCGGGACACTCAACTGACCGCGCTACCCAGGCGTCCCAATCCCTGTTTTATTTAGCACGTGGCTGACTTTGGCTGGGTCATCACCTCTCTGAGCCTCAATTTCCATATCCATGAAATGGGAATACAAATCTACAAGGGCAACAGGTGGTCCTGGTGGGGGGGGGCAGGGGGGTCCTGGATCCGGGAAAATGCTCTACAGGGTATTACTGGGGCAACTGGCCAAATTTTTTTTTTTTTTTTTTTTTTTTTTTTTGGTAAAACATGAGATTGGCTTTTAATTAACCTTTCCACATACAGATGGGAAAACTGGTAGACCACTAGAAACTGTTTCTTCAGTATTCATGTTAGTACATATCACAAAAACAAAAACAAACTCGTTTGGTCATCACTTGTTACTTCCTTTACCTATTTTTTTCCCTTACATGAGACTTCCTAAATTCTTATTTGTTCTATGAAGTTTTGTGGTATATATAATGTATATCTCTTAAGATTTGTGAATATATTCTAATTACTTTATTTGTAACCTTCACTTTGATTGTGTGGCTACTGTTAACAGTATATATTTTTTTTAGATTGTTTCTTTTAACTGGCCAAATTTTAATATGAACAGTGTATTAGATGACGGAACTGCTTGCATGTTAAACTTCCAGAATTTTAATAACTCCCCTCGGTTCTATAAGAGAATGTTTCTGTCCCTAGGAAATACATACTGCGGCATTTAGGGATAAAGGGACGTGATGGCTACAGACCGAGTCACAGGACTCCGGAAGAAACCATGTGCGTGTGAAAAAGGGGATGACAAGCAAATAGAGCCAAGAGTTCTGGGTATAATTCTTGCACCTTTTTGGTAAGTTTGAAATTACTTTGAAATGAAAGGTAAAAAAAAAATCTCTGCCAGTCTTTGCGGCCTTTGAAAAGACCAAGCAAAATAAAAGCAGCAAAGGACCTTTGGAGACTGGTAAAAGGCTGGCAGAGTGGTGGTGGCACACACGGACTAGACCGTGGCCGAGACCGTGATGAGAAGAGATCGGTGGTAACGGAGCGCTCCGTGTCCCTTCCCTGACAGAGCTCTGCTCCCAGGGGGCTCGTGGAAGTTGGGGAGATCCCAAAGCCTAGGCTGGTCAGTCCCTCTCCCCTGGCTGACCGAGATGAAGGGGAATGTGGGTCCCCCAGGCTCGGCGGCTCTTGGAGCTCAGATCACACTGCCTCTGTCTTCCCCTAGTCCAGGAGCCCACGGTTGGCTTTGCATAGGCGGGGCATAGGGTGCTGGGGGACGAGGCCCGATACTTACCCACATAGTGTCCTTTGAGGTACCCTTCACAGTCACAGGTCTCTGGGAACCAAAGAGAGATAGGCAGACAGTGAGCCTTGCTGGACACACAGTCTGACCCAAAGGCACCCGGCTCCTAGGTGGCCACGAGGAGGCCACTGGGATGATGTCTCGTAGAGGGCTGGGAGAAATGCCACGTCCTGGCTCTCCAGGAAACCAAGTCCTTCTGTTTCACTCAATTCTCCATGCTTAGGCCATGCTTAGACTTTGCAGGACCCGGCAGGAGTTCTGGGCTAGCAGGCCCCTCTGGATTAGGCTCAGTGTGCCGGAGGAGGGGACAGTCACTCGCCCCATCCCCCGTTCCTATCTCCTGCCTCCCACCCAGCCAGCATCTGGGGGAGGGGGGTGCTATGTGCCGGATGGGCAGGGAGAAGCTCTGTTCCCTGCAGCTCTTCACACCTCAGGGCACGGGGGGGGGGGGGGGGGAGGAAAAGAAGCCCCTCCAGCTGCAGACAGTCTACACTCTTGTCCGGGCACACAGGGGATAAACACCAGCCTACCTTTGTCACAAGGCTGATCATCTTCGGTTTGCACAAAAGACAGATGGAAGAGCGTTAGTGGAGGGGAACCAGGAGGCTCCGCAGCTGAGAGGCAGCCGTGGCCTCGTGTGTACAAGGAGCCCTCCATCTGTCCCCTCTTTCTTTCCTCCAGCAAACCTGTGATCCGAGCTGTGGTGCATTATGAAACCGAGCCTAGCTCTCATTAGTCTCCCCGTGTGTGTGTCTCATTAGCGGCCCAAAGCAAGCCGGTGCAGCACTGGCATGAACAGCTCCAAGGCCGATTTACTCAGCAGCCCTTCTGCCTTGAGAGCTGGTCTGGAAGACTGGCCGTGGGCAGTGGCCCCCAGCCAGGGAGCAGCTCACCCCAGGATGCCTGTCATGGGGCCGGGACCTGCTCTCTCTTTTCCCGGGCTTGAGACGGGCCTGGTCAAACTCAGGTGCCGGAGGATGGAGCAGTGCAGAGCTGGGCTCCCAGCCAGCTCTGCTCTGGTCACCTGACACCACTCTGGGCCACTCATTTGGTTCCAAGTCCCCCGCTCTGCCCCCGCCTGAGCCTGAGAGGCCATATCGCGGGCAGCTTCATCTCTATAGAGGGCTCTAACCTGGAGGCTGAGGGCACAGGCCCTCTGAAAACCTGACCCTAGCCCCGCTCCCTTGACCTCATGAGCCTCCATTTTCCCACGTTGGAAAAGAGGTGTCCTGACTCCACTCCCTCCCATTATGATGACTGAAAGGCAAGGTGGTTGGTGAGTGTGTCTTCTGAAGGTACGGGCTGCATGGGATAGGGGGGCCAGATAAAACAGAGGACCCTCAGTTAATTCTGAATTTCAGATACACAACAAATAATTTCTTAGCATAAGTATGTCCCAAATATTGCATGGGCTATACTTACACTAAAAACCCATTTATTATGTATCTGAAATGCAAATTTAACTGGGCATCCTTTATTTTTATTTGTCAAATTGGGTGCTAATGCAGGATCACTCGCAGCTTTCTCCATTCCTGTCCAGCATCAGTAGTTCTAAAACTGTCAGGATCAGAGAGCCGCTTGGTAGTGGACACTCTTCCAGAGAGAGAGAGACACACACACATGCACGCACACACACACACACAGACATGTTTGCACGCTATTTTGGAAGAGGTATTTAACATGCCCCCTAGTATCATCTATGGGTCCCAAATACAGTAGCTCCTCTCCAGAGAATAGCTCCCCCCTCCCTGACCTACTCCAGTTTTCCC
The DNA here is from genome assembly GCF_030435805.1 of Mustela lutreola. Classification (NCBI taxonomy): domain Eukaryota; kingdom Metazoa; phylum Chordata; class Mammalia; order Carnivora; family Mustelidae; genus Mustela; species Mustela lutreola. Next base: position 18,855,250 of record NC_081304.1, on the reverse strand, counting down.
TCCTGCCTCTGGAGGCCTGTCCAGCTCAGACGGGACCCCTGATGCCGTCTCCAGTCCAGTGCTTGCTTCTTTGGGGCACAAAGCCCCTGAGTCCTAACCCCAGCCCCTTGCTGCCCATCTACTCACAGGGAGGCTTCCTGAGGCTCTGCGGGCTTGGCAGGGTGCCGGTGGCTCTCCGGTAGCTTAGTCGCCTATGGGGACACAAGGAGATGGGCAGGCCCATGATCTCAGCCACAAAACCAGTCAGAGAGAACCTTCTGGAAAACTAAGAGAAACCAAGGCCTGGATTGCACAGGTGGGTACATCCTGACATTCCAAGGGCCTCCCTCCATAGTCAGTGGCCGTGAAGAGAGACACTCTCACAGAAGCTCATTGGTTCACAAGCTGGAAGAAAGCAAGTCTCCTGCTCTAGGAGAAGCTCCTCCAGCCCAAGATGGTCACACACGGGGATGGGGCCCATGCCACATCGGTGATTGGTGGTTACTTTCCTAGGGCTGATTCTCAAGGAAGGGAGGCCTCTCGTTCACTCTCACCCAGCCTCCCGAGATCTGGGGACGCTGGGAGATAGCACAGCAACTCCCAGGAAAGTTGAGGGCGATGGTGACCCTAACTTAGCCCCCTCTTCCCCATCATCAGGGAGCTCAGCTGGACACATTACCCAATTTGATCATCAGTGGCCAGGCAGTCACCAAGGCCTCACCTCGGATCCTAGAAAACATCCTGGACTCTTGGAGGGGTCTAGAGTCCCACATTCAAATGCAGCTAAAGAGCTCTCCCCCCAAGACCCAGGAAGCCCAAGATGCATATGGGTCTGAGGTTCCTGAGGAAAGAGGGCAAGGGTTCTCCAACTTCAGCACCTGGGAACCATCTGGACCCTGTTGGAACACGGAGTTCAGGACCGGCCCCTAGTTTCTGATTCAGCAGGTCCGGGGAAGGACTCAAGGGTTTGCATTTCTAGCCAGTTCCCAGGGGATGCTGACATGCCTGACCTAGGGACCGTGTACGGGGGTTGGGAGCACTGAGGCAGATGACCCCTGACATCTGTCACTGCAGCATTCCACACCCCAAAAGATGGAAGAAGGCTACAGGACAGGCAATGCAGGCTGTCACTGCTCCACCCTCCGGGCCAGCATTTACACTTCTGGAAATCTATCCAGAGGAAATCATTCAAAATAGGAGGAAGAGTCTCCCGAGCAAGGTGATGACTGCGGACTCGTCACAGCGGAATGGTGCAGACAGCTTAAAAGTACAGCCATGGGGGGCGCCTGGGTGGCTCAGTGGGTTAAGCCGCTGCCTTCGGCTCAGGTCATGATCTCGGGGTCCTGGGATCGAGTCCCGCATGGGGCTCTCTGCTCAGTGGGGAGCCTGCTTCCCTCTCTCTCTCTGCCTGCCTCTCTCTCTACTTGTGATCTCTCTCTGTCAAATAAATAAATAAAATCTTTAAAAAAAAAAAAAAAAGTACAGCCCTGGGGAAGGAACGAAGTCACCCAGAGACACCTCTGCGCACACCCAGGTGAGGCCAACCCCTCCCAGGATGCAACCTCGCAGAGCCCGTGTCCTCCTCCCTCAGAACCCGTCACATTTCTAGAAAGTGTCTGAACCACCGGCTATACTCGTCAGCTCCTCGGTGGCGCGGGGGACAGAAACCATCCTCATTGCCCGTGAGTGCGGTCTGCTTTCTGATGGACTATCATAGAGCTATTAAAACCCACACAATAAAGACGAGGTAATAATGTGGGAAATGCTAAAGGCACCATGTGAAGGGACACGGGACACGTGCCGCCCCCCCACGCCCCGGCCAAAAGCATGACTTCCCGTTCTTTCTGCATCTCTCCCATAAAAAGCACACGAAGGGGGCGCCTGGGTGGCTCAGTGGGTTAAAGCCTCTGCCTTCAGCTCAGGTCATGATCTCAGGGTCCTGGGATCAAGCCCCACATTGGGCTCTCTGCTCAGTGGGGAGCCTGCTTCCTCCTCTCTCTCTGCCTGCCTCTCTGCCTACGTGTGATCTCTGTCTGTCAAACAAATAAATAAAATCTTAAAAAAAAAATTAAAAAGCACACCAAGGGCATCTATCATGATGCCTCGATGGTGGCGACACTTTGGGGACTTTGTTTTCCCTCGTTCTCCTCTTCTGTAATTTTATATTTTATTTTTCGACTTTCTCTAAGTACGTACTATAAAACATATCCGCGTTCACTGACATCATAGATTTCCATACGTGTATTTAAATCGCCAACAGCCGTCAGTGCAAGAAGACCGACCACAAGGAGGATGGGTACTTAACCTAGGCCACGACACCTTGCTCGCCCCTCCCGCTGGGGCTCCGGCTGGGGACCCACGCCTCTAGTCATGCCACAGCTGCACCCCCGCCCGCCCCGACAACATACCCCAGACCCACCTTTCCTGGAACTGCTTGGAGGGGATGAGGCCAGCTCGAAGGTTGGTGTCCCCTACTCGCTTGGCCTGCCACCACGTGGGATCGTCCTGGCTGACCACCTCCAGGACCTGCCTCCGCTGGAAGGGCAGGCCCGCCTCCTGGCAGGGGATGGCTCGGTCCTCCCGGGGGTCATAGTGGAAGAGCGCCCGCATGAACACCTGTGGGGGGCGTGAGCACAGGTGTGTCTCTGCCACATCAAAGGCTGGAGGACACTTCTCATGGGCCAGCAGAACGGGCAAGCAGCCTCGAGGACAGAAAACTAATGGTTTCCTCTTGTTCTTCAAACCGTTTTGAATATTATAGTCGGGAAATCCGTCCAGGTTCAGAAAATTAAGAGATGGGCCCCTCTATCTGATTTTCTCTTTCTAGCCTAAGTACTTCTTTATTTACCCAATCTGCTATCCTTGGAGCAGCCTCTTAGCATTACACAAAGCAACAGCTAGGCCTAGGAACCAGCATGATTTTAACAAAAATGTTATTTTTTGATATGCTGACTGTCCCTAATGAAATCAGTGGCCATCAGTTAAATAAGTGATCCAGACGCTTTGATGAGAGCACAGATACCAACAGCACAACTGTGACTGATTTCTTGTCACCACTCTGCAGTGGGCGACTGATGTCCACTTTTTTTTTACAGCTCACCCTGTTCCATCTACCCCATCCTCGGTCACCGCCAGCTCTTCCCTTTACCCTGAAGTCACCCCTCCAGAGAAGATGGCATTTGTTACACTTTCTTGTCCTATAATTCAGTGGATGGATTTAGTTTATTTATCTCTATGACCAGACCACTAGGGCCCAATTACTTTAACAAACAGGAAAAAACAACAACAACAACAAAAAAGAGTTTTCTGAGACAGATCTAAGTCATATTCCTTTATGTGTCAAGCAGAAAAAAGATTCAGTTAGGGACACCCGGGTGGCTCAGTCGGTTAAGCGTCTGCCTTCAACTCAGGTCATGATCCCAGGGTCTTGGGATCGAGCCTGAAAAGGGCTCCCTGCTCAGTGGGGAGTCTGCTTCTCTGTCCCCCAATACCCCTCCCCTTGATTGTGCACACATGCGTGCTCTTTCTCTCTCTCTCTGTCAAATAAATAAACAAAAATCTTTAAAAGAGAAAAGAGTCAGTTAGATAAGGTAAGAACTTTCCGGCCAGATATTCTGAGGACAGACATTCTCACCCATAATCTTGTATGGCCATCCCAGCTCAAGCTTCTGGATCAAGAAGAAATATTTAGGAAGGATGGGCTAAGGGACAGGTTACCCATTTTCTCCAGGAAAACCATGTTTTCTCCCTGTGCCAAGTTAGAACCTGCACAAGCTGTCTATGGAGATCATATTAGCATATCCAAGAAAGAACCAGCTTCCATCAGGTTAAGAGTCTTACTAGACAAGCCCTAGGGTTCAATCTAAGTATGCAAATAAGAAATAGTCACACAGAGATGATGTCTTCGTTTGCTGTCAAAATCTGACATCCGAGACATTGCCCATTATTGATCCCCAATCACCAAAATACTTGTCGACATCTACTCTGTGCCAAGTGCTGTGATGTCCCTTCTCTTCCTGCATTCTGTGCCCAGAGGCAGGGGCTGGGAATCATCTTTCTTTAAAGAAACGGGCATGCTTCCTTCCATCTGTCGAGGAGAAGTATGTCCTGCCTTTCCTCTTCTTTCTGCCCTGGTTGCTAGTTCAGATCCCAATTTATTTGAAATCAAAGCAATGCCCTCTCTTGTCCTCTCTACCACCACCTCCACTCAGGTCAGAATAATCTCTCCCAGAGGCATTTTACAAGAGCCTCCCTAGCAGGTCTCCCTGCCTCTTGTCTCTACCCATTCCAACCCCACCCCTGCCACATGGTCTCTCGGGAGCTCCCACATCCCCCAGGGTCTCACCATTTCAGTGCCCCCCCCCCCCCGCCAGACCTCCAGCAGCCAGCCCTGGTGTCTCTCTGGCCAAGGGCTTTCTCTGGCCACTGCTCTACTCTAATGCACCCAGCAGGTAATGCTGGGAATCCATACCCGGATGCAGCCTGGCAGGAGTGGGTGCCCAGATCTCCCAGCTCCCCTGGCTCTTGGGTGTGAAGACACATGTCTATGCGGGATCCCTGAGTTCCCACCAGGATGATGCACGCTTTGTTGCACTCATTGCCTTCCCTTCCCTGGGGGGTTTCCTGGGGTTACCTCCAAATGAACCACTTGCACTCAAATCTTCATCTCGGGGCTGACCTCTGAGACCTCAAACCAGGCCGGGATTACGCCAGCACCCTTAGGAAAGCATTCAAGGCCATTCCGAAGATAGCCTTAACCTACCTCCCAGCACAACACCTCCAGAGCCTGACCACGGTGCTCTCACCAACCCCCGAATATACTCCTCTCCGCACCTCTGAACCTCGGTAGATGCAGACCTTTGAGTGCGAACTTCCCACCCCCTCTTCTTCACCGGCGATGTCCTACTCACCTTCACCTGTCTCAAGCCTCACTTCCAGTACCCCTACTACCCAATCCCTTCCACAGTGTCCGTGACTCTGCTCGGAACCTTTCTGAAACACGAGCACTAATCACATAGCAATGAAACACCTGCTCCCTGGCCTCCCTCTCTGAACCAGGAGTCCTCAAGTCCTTACCAACTGTCCCTGTCTCCAGCATCTGGCAGAGCGCCCGGCACAGAGGAAGTGCCCAAAAAAGGTAGGCTCACCAAAGAATTAAGCAAATGGCAGTTACTTAATTGGTCCCGAATCCAGCACATTTGGTACTTTCTCCTCTTCGTGGCCCTGATTTTCTATTTCAATTAAAATAACCTCGTCTTTTATTAGTAAGCCACGTCAAATCCTGTTTAGAAAGAGGCAGGTACAAATACATGAATCACAGCGTGACTGAGCTCCAGTTCTCTACTGAGCGCATGTTTGGAGAACTAGACATGTGATCTCTTCCAGAACGACTGCTTCAAGGCCCTCCCCCACCTCCAACCCCTCCCTACCTTGCTGTCCTTTAAACGGTCTTCCTCCTGGGTGGCTGGAATGATTTTCAGGGTAATGGATCCCTGGGACTGAGCCTGAGAGGAGAGAGTTCGAAGCTTACCACCTCCCACGTCTAACCCTCACCCTCGGTGAGTTTGTGTCTTCCTGCCCCGATCTGGAAACTCACATTCAGAAGGACACGTCAGACATGCCGCCTCCCCCGTGGGCCCCATGGCGGCTCCCATGAATTAACTACAGCAAAACTCGAAACCCAGTATCCGCATGGTCATGGGACAAAGGGACGTGGAACTCTGAATGAGCACCAAGGACAGCGCACGCACTGAATTCAGCCTTTCCTTCCCTCCTGACTTCTAGAGCCCACAGGCCACCCGACTTTCCTCTTTTCTCAGGGTTTTTTCATAACCAAGTTCAGTTTCACTTCCCTCCTTTGCTCCCATCGTCCCCATCAGGTTCTCCAACCTCAGGCTACCCCTACCTTGCCAGGGTTTCCCCTTCCCTCTATCTGACACAGACCCCGCATCTCCATGGGTGGGGGGGTGCGGGGGTGCGGGGAGGAGGGCGGGCACAGGGCAGAATGTGGTCCGCCCATGAGAGCACATCTGGCCCAAAAGTCTCCCTGAACCAGCACAGCCCTAGAACACAAGGAGCCCAGGGCCTAGAACCAGGGACAGGAAGACCAAAAGAGCCTGCCTGCAACCAGGGGTCCCAACAATGGGGTTCCCTCACTTCAGATCGGCCCATTTCTGCCCCCACCCTGAACCATCAGAAACTAGCAAAGAGAATTGTGTTGGGGGAGAAGAATAAAGAAGTGTTGTGCCTGAGCATAAAGAAGACACAACTATGACTGGAGCTTTTGACAACTGTAACTTGAACTAGCAGAATGGGTTCTGGAGGTTGGTTGTGTCCCAGCACTTCAGGCCCTAGAATCCCCTCACAGACAGGAAGTGCTGTATCCTTTTCCTGATGTTTACATCCTGATCACAACCACACATTGGAGGGGAAACCCTCCTCCCTGTTCCTACTTTCCAGGAAAGGAAAGTGGAACCCAGGGGGACCTAATGGGAGGCCCAAGGCTGCCCGGCAGGAAAGTAGTGGAGGCAGGATTTGAACCTAGGACCAGCTGACCTCCAAAGCCCTTGTTCTTGGTCCTCCCTGTACCACAGCTTCTTTTTCCATATTCCTCAGCCCGTCGGAAGAGGAGGCCCTTTGGAGGGCATGTCGCAGAAGGGGCCTTGGGAAAGGAAGTGGGGCTTTGCTGAAGAGGTCTGAGAGGCAGGTGTCCTGGGAATGCCACTCTTCCTGTCTCCCACCCCAACTCTGGGCATACTGCAAAGCCACTTTGCCTGCAGCCTCCTCGTGAACACAGAGACTGAGGCAGAATCCTCCCTGGCTCCTAGAAGTACCTTGTTTTGGTCTCCAAAGACCACCCCCACTTCCCCACTACCCCAGGACACATGCAGCACGGACCAGAATCTGGCTGATCTCATCAGGGCGCTTATGCAGGACTGTGATCCCATTCACTTCTCGGAGCTCATCTCCAACGTGGACCAGACCTAGGAGACACAGGGGCTGCGCATCAGCACAGGAAGGGGCCCCAGGCCCAGGGCACCACAGGAACCTGCAGGAGAAGCCCACCACACGCATGGCAGACTCAAGGTGTGAAGATGGCCGGCAGGCCTGGATCTGGCTGAGTCCTACTGTGTACAGGGTGCCCCACTCAGCATCGGGGCCTCCAAACCCCCCAGGGAAATCTCCGGTCTGCAAGCAGCCAGCTGAGACCCAGAGCAAGTACACCACTTGCCCAAGGCCACTCTGCTAAGATATAATGGTGCCTGTGTCCAAACACACTTATTTTGTCATCGAAAGCCTGGTTTTTTTCCGTTATAACCTCTGTTTCTTTAAAAATATCATTAACTGGGGCGCCTGGGTGGCTCAGTAGCCACTGCCTTCAGCTCAGGTCATGATCTTAGGGTTCTGGGATCGAGTCCCTGCTCAGCGGGGAACCTGCTTCCCCCTCTCTCTCTGCCTGCCTCTCTGCCTGCTTGTGACCTCTCTTTCTGTCTAATAAATAAATAAAATCTTTAAAAATATATATCATTAACTTTTCACCTTCCTGGGTTAACAGACATTACTCTTAGAACGTCTTTCTCAAATCCCAAGAAAACTTAAAGTCACCTGGAAAGGTGTCGTCGAGAGTATGAAACACACCTGCCCACTGGCCTCTGCTCTAACAACTGTCTCTGCCCACGAGGCCATAATTGCTCCTCATAGAGACAGCCGGCAGCATGGGCAGCCCCCAGAAGGCGGTCAGGTGTGCAGGATCTTGGGGGTGGCCCCTACACCTGCTGAATCCGAATCTTCGTTTTAACAAGGTGCTTGGGGAGTCAGGTGGGTGCTTGTTAGTGTTCGAGAAGCACTGGTCTCCACAGGGGTGATCCCGGGGCTTCTGGGGTAACACCTCTCCCCACCAGGAGGTTTGCCTCCCAACCGAGTAGTTGTTTCACACAACAATGATTCTCCACCTGTTTTCCGCCCAAACAAATCTGGGGCGTGAACACCCTTTCCTCCATAAGCGTGCCAACCATGGTGGCAGGGATGGGCGTCCCTGCTCCGCAGTCAGGAAACCCGTCAAGCCCGTGCTGTGGGTTCGGCGACCCCAGTCCTCAGCGAGGCCAGCGCAGGAGCCCGTCTGACCAACCCCAGTGTTCTCCGTGCCTGAAGTATGTTCAAACAATTACAGTTTCTACCAGGCTCGGGAGGGAGGAAGAGAATTCCAGCCCCACTCCCGGAGAGCAAAGCAGATCCCAAACAGGGGACCAGAGAGGAGAAGGAAAGGAGACTCGTGGCCTTGGGGCGGGGTGGGGGAAGGCTGGGGCACAGTGGCTGTCGCCTCCACCAGGCCACCAGGGATGCCACTCACCGCTGCGGTCTGCCGCGCCCCCTCGCATGATTCTGGCCACCACGACAGCCCCGGAGTGCTCATCCCGCCGGATGGTGGCGCCCTGCATTGGAGACAGAGCAGACAGGCTCTTCAGAGGCAGCCCCAAACCTCAGACCCCGAGTCTCTGGACCCCACAGAGCCTCCCCGTCTCTCCATCACCCCAGAGGGCACATCAAGGACAGCCCTTTCCAGCGCTGAGGACGCGCGAAACCAGCCTCTCCTGTTAATACAGCACAGCGATCCCCACATCTCATTTTGGGGATGAGGGAACAGGGGGTCGGTGAAGGTCAGCATCCCCAAGGTCGCCCAGCTGCGAAGGCATGAAAGATTGCGGGACTCCAAGTCCAGGGCTTGTCTCTCCCATCACAGCCCTTGTCTCTCGGAAAGACATTTAATAATAATTCAGAGAAAACGCGGTTGCAAATTCTAAACCTCTAATCAATCACAGAGTACCAGACCCTCTGTGGTTGCCGAGAGGCACCAGTTATGACCAGCCAGAGCTTTGGGACCAGAACTTGGCCCGTGGAGCCCAGTAGAGATGATGTCTCAGATGAGAGGTGCTAATAAGCCCTCAATTTCGTGCACCCCGCAGGCGGGACCGCAGCAGGCAGGGCAACAGGCAGTGACGCACTGCTCTCGGGTGCTGCATGACCCTGGGTTCGAATCCACCTGCCACTCCCTGAAAGCATGCAGCCTTAGCAAGGAAGCCCCTTATCTCCTCTGAGTCTGCTTTCTCTGGGGTGGGGGACAGCATTTAACTTTGGGGCTGGTGCACAGATTCTATTGGGTGATACGGGCAAGCCTCAGTTATGTTGCACAGCCTAAGTGCATGCAGTAAGTGCTCAATAAATGTTAACCTTTTATTATTGGCTGTTACTGCAAACACAAGGACACGCTTGTTACTAACTCTGTTTATGTCACCTATTTGAAGTCTGCAGGACAAATACTGCTGGAAAGAGAAATCAGCAGCCAAGAACCCCACGGTGTCTTGCCCCCCTAGACCTTCAAACTTTCCGGCATCTCCGTCCATCCTGTCCTCCTTTCCCTACTCTCAGCAGAGTGGCTCCTCCCATCTGGGCTGGTGCCTCTGTCCCCTCCCTCCCTCTCCGGCAGACTCAATACTTGCTCCCTGCTGGCTCCTCCTGACTCCAAAAATACTATCACGTCCCCCTCATAAGTAAAAAGCCTGCCCCTCCCTCTGGCAGCCCCCCATCTCTGCTCCCTTGGAGCGAGCACCTGCTTCCTCTGCCTCCTGCCCTCTAAGTCCTCTGCCATCTGCACCCTCAAAGACAGCGGCCACAGCACTGACCGCCCACCAGCTGCCGGCTCCCACACACTCCCAGCCTTCTTGCCTCTGCCTCCCGCCTGTCTGCCTCCAGTGCCCCCCACACTTTGGGACCCTCTCCTAGCCAGGGTGCTGGTGACACCCCTCTCTCCCGGGTCTTCCCAGCTGACGACAGGTCTCCACGGCCGGGTCCTTCTCTATCTGCCTTTCGGATTGTGATGAAAGGGGCAGGATTCAGACCCGGACCCCTTCTTGCCTCACTGTCTGTTCTCTACCCAGGTGGTCCAGACCTCTCAGGTGTGATCTGAGCCCCTCCCGGATGCAGGCAGCTGCCAGATCTGTGTCTCGGAACAAATATCCCTCCACTTCCTGGAAGCCTCCGCTTTTGCGTTCAATGGGACCTAAGCTCCATTCCTTGGACGACGGCCGCAGTGCCCACCTAGTTGTCCCAGATGGACATCTGGGCACTATCCTGGGCATCCCCCCCACCCCCAGACTCCTGCCCAAACCAGGGCAGTCACAAAGTGATACTAACCATTTTCCAACATACTTCTTGCATTTCTCTTCCCTGTTCCCACAGGCCTAGGTCAAGGCCCCCTCTCTGGACCTCCCCGTCGGCTCCCCACCTTCACACCGGTCCTCTGCTTCTGGCCTCACTCTCCGGGCCACCTTCTACTCGACAGCCAGGGCGATCTTCCCAAACCTCAAATCTGATCATGTTATTTCATCTGTAAAACCGTACAGTGGCCTCCCGCTGCCCTCAGGAACAAGCTGTGACACTGCGCATGGGCCATCGGCATCTCCCTCTGGTTCTGCCCCACCTCCATCACTCCTAACCACAAACTTGGCTTTCCACATCCGCACGGGGAAGCCCAGAGCACCTTGAATATGACAGAGTAGGCAATGAGCCAGACAGGAGCAGGAACAAGTGTTTTCCCACTGATGAAAGGGTGGAGGCCAAGTTCCAAACAGCCAGGACAGACCCCAGGGGATATGCCCATGTTCTTCCCTATGACCAGTGCCTTTTAGTAACCTAGAGCTTCATTGTAATACATTTACATTGCGGTTTTAACCCCTTATTCTGTCCTCCCTTCCCCCTCCCCCAGAATGGCTGCCAGAACAGGTCAGACAAGGACCATATGGGGTCCAAAACATCCACCCCCAAACAACAGGAGTCCCTTAGATGACTGGCTGCAGCCTTTGGTAAAAACCAGCCCAGCTATGACCCATAACTTAACCAAACGTAAAAAGACAACCCTGATCTCCCAGTGTCCCATCTCCAGAGGGTCCTTTCCCTTAAACTGCTATTAAACCTTTGCTTGCTCCAGAGTCTGGTTCTGAATTCTTTCTTGGCCAAAATCAAGAACCAAGGCCGGGGAACAGGACTCTCCATTGACAAACATATCATGCTGTTTCCCTTACCCTGAATTTGCTCAGTTCATTCTACTGGGTGGGGTGCTCTTCCTCTCTCTTTTCCTCCTGGGAAACTCGTTCCTTTTCTTGGAATTCAGCCTGGGCGTCACCTCTTCCAGAAAACCCCCGTCACTCTCCTGTGACCTCCCAGAGGGCAAGGACTAAGTCTTCATCACCTCTGATCTGCAGGTGCCCAACACGGTGCCTGGCACACGGTATGTTTGCTGTGTCAATGGATGCCTGCCCCATTTTTGCAAGGGGGGAAACAGAGGGGGCAGAGAGCTCCCTTTCCGTTTGCAAAAGTAGTTTAGCTGAGGGCCCTTGGTAAAAGGTGAAAATTCAAAATGCCAGCTGAGGCATTCTCTGGGGCAAGCAATCAACTCTCAGACTTCCTCCACACTCCCCCGTGTAATAAACAACCCCGTCCCTTTGCTCTGTAAATCAATGCTGCACTTGGACCAAAATGATAACAATCTGTCAGCTGAGGAGAAGAATGGCTGCTGCCCAGGGCTTCCTCAGTATTCAGAGCAGGATTTGGCCAACTTTTCTGTAAAGGGCCAAATGTAAATATTTCAGGCTCCGCAGGCCACACCGTTTCCGTGGTAACTACGCCACATTGCCGATGCAGCGCAGAGGCAGCCACAGACGATACGGAAATGAACAGGCATGGCCTCGTGCCAGTAAAACTTTATATACAAAAACTGGCAGGGAGTTGGGCTTGGCACTTGGAACCTAGTCTGCCAACCTCTGATGGGGACCGTGATGATCAGGGCTGCCCTGTACAGCTGCGCAGATTATGTACTGCACAAAAGAGCTTGGCCACAGTCAAGGGAGGCTGTGTACACCCAGAGAAAGAGGTACCCTGCACACAAAGATGTCACGGGGACTACTGGCAGCCCCCAATAAAGCTGCTATCACTCACTCCGGAGACTTTGGCATGGGAAGGGGGGGTCTCTTCCCAGTTTTCTGGGTGGATGGGAGATAGAAGGGGTGGGGAAAGAGAGGTGGGTGTCACATACCAGGGGCTCCTTGTTCTTCACCAGGCGGACAATCTTCACTGATTCTTCATCAAAATCCTCATCAATATTATCAGGCAGAGGGGGAAGAACAGGGTCGAAATTCTTTTGGGCAACGGTGTCATGTACCATGAGCATGGCCTGTCAGGAAAGCAAGAGAAGTGACGGGCCAGCCCCAGAGCTCCCAGGGATCAGGGGGCCTTGGCCTAGCAGTGATTTCGGGGGGGGGGGGGTCTCGGGTCGCATGCCAGAGAAACCACCACCCAGAGGACTGAGGACTCCCCCACTCAGAATTCTCCTTTCCTCAGCCTCCCTGCTGAGCGCTCCCCACGGCCCCTACTCCAGGGGAACATGAGCTGCGTGGGCAGGCCGGGACTGTGTGACTACCCTGAGGTGGGGGGTGGACAGCAGCTGGAGCAGCTCCCTCTCGTCGCTGTGCACGGAGGCGGCCTGCAGCTCCTCCATCACCTGTGGAGGAACGAGGCAGAACGTCACATGCGGCTGCCCAGGCTTCAAGCCTGCTGGGAGTCTCCAGAGAAAACTCTGTTTCCTGAGCTTTGGACCCAAGGGTCCTCGAAGGAATGGTGACAGCACCCGAGAGCGCATGGGACACTCAGCTACCCCAAAACTGACACTCAGGGAAATCACAGCCCAGATCAAAAGAGCCTGAGTAGTTCGTGTGGGTTACTCCTACTGGGAGCTAACTTACTAAGCCCTTACTAGGTGCTATCTGCTTCATGAGGACAAATTTTTTTTTAAAGATTTTATTTATTTATTGGACACAGAGAGAGAGATCACAAGTAGGCACAGAGTCAGGCAGAGATAGAGAGGTGGAAGCAGGCTCTCTGCCAAGCAGAAAGCCTGATGCGGGGCTCGATCCCAGGACTCCGGGATCAAGACCTGAGCTGAAGGCAGAGGCTTTAATCCACTGAGCCACCCAGGCACCCCTCATGAGGACAAATTTCACAGTGAACTCAACATAGCAGGTATTCTCATCTTGCCATGTGACAGACAAGAATGACACAAGAGAGACTGAACATCTTGGCCAAGGTTGAAAAGCCAGAATTTGAACCTGGGTCTGTATGGCTCTATTATCTGTGCTCTCACTGCTGTGCTATTTTCTAGATGAAGAAACTGGGGCTCAGGGCGGTTGAATGACCTGTGGTAGGTCCCAGAGCTGGTAGGAGAGGCAGTGCCGAGCCTGGGAGCCTGAGAGCCTAACACGGTCCTCATCACGTCACATAGCGCAGAAAGGAGGGAAGGTCTGCGCCCACGCCCCGCCAGACCATCTCCTGGGGTTAGGTGAGTATACCCAGGAGCTGGCCTTGGCAATCAACTTCCCAAACCATGCAACATAGAGAGCAGGTCCGCGGGAAGTTAGGAAGTGTTCTTTTAAAAGATGGGAACCCAGAGCCAGTAGAGGCGTACCGCAAGTCACGTGACCCCAGGACTTTACACTGGGCCTCCCCAAAGCACAGCACAAGGCGACTGTTTGACCTTCATGTCGCCAGACCTCAACAGTCTGGAACTGCTGATATGATTCAAATGTTCTCATTTCACAGCGGGGGGGAACAGACTTTCTTGGGAACACACAGTAAGTGAGCGTCCTCATGTCCCTGTGTCCCTTGGCCCAGTCCGGGGCTCACAAGTCCCCTTTTGCCCATTAAGAAGCCCAAGGAGGAGCAGGAGGAGAAGCAAAGGAGATGTCTCTTCCCCCTTTGGGCTCCAAGCCCCTATGTCCCCGACAACCTAAGCAATGGTGATGGAACCCTATGGAGTAGGGAGGGGGGCTAACAACGTAGGGGAAAACCTGGGGCTTACATCCTCAGCAAGGGCCACAGCGCTGTGCAGAACAGGGGTTGGACTTTGCCTCTCGTAATAGCGAAGCTTCTCGTGAATCTGCAAAGACAGTCAGTTTCAGGCTGGGGCCTCCCAGGTCAGCAGCCCAGGTGCACCAGAGACACCCCACAGCCTGCCCACGAGATAGCCGCAGAGTGGGTCACGGATGGGTCAGCCCAAGAGAAAGCCACCCACAGTGGGCCAACGAAGACCCTCCCAGGGCAGGGGAATGGTTAAGATGCACTTGGGGGCCTCAGCCAGCTCTGAAAACCTCTAGAAACCCTCAGCAGATGGGATGAAATGGGGCTTTACCTTCATTAAGTAACTGAGGCTTTTTTCACTGAAAACATCCCTCAGGAAGCCCATCTCTTCCTTGTGATTGGAGTCAGGTCTGAGCTGAGAAGTCAACAGTGCCAGGGTCTCATGCAAACCTGAGAAGAGGGTAAGAACACGAAGTATAGCCCATGCAGGATCCTGCAGTGTGGACACTGTCTCCCCAGGCTCTATCTCCTAGGGCTCGCCAGCAGTCCCTGGGGCTGGTGGGCAGGGTCTTATCTCAGCGGCTTCGGGCAGGCCCGGGGAAAGGCACTCACCAGAGTCCTCCGACAGCACGGGCATGTCTGTGCCGCTCAGCTCCCGGGCTCTGCCTGCAGATTCTGGGAGAAGGAGGGTAAGTGGGGTCGATCCATATTCATTCAACCAACAGGGTTTACACGCCTGCTGTGTCTGTCCACGACCAATTTGGGGACAGAGGGGATGGGAACAAATAACTCTCCGCTTGTTTTTATTTGTTTTTTCATTTGTTTGTTTCAGAGAGAAAAGAAAGAAAACTAAGACTTGCTGGCACCCCAGATGTGCCAAGCATTCTGCTGAGAGGTTTCATATGACACTTTTCTCAACGTGCACAGAGCCCTGAAGAATGGGCGCTAATATCCCCATCTTGCTGATGAAGAAACTGAGGCTCAGAGGCGTTCAGCAGCTTACAGGTCTGAATCCATACTCCGATGGCCTTTCCCGGCTGGTCTCAAAGGTATGAGGTTGCCCTTGCTTACAGGGGGCGCTCTGCTCTGCGGCACCCCCTGTGCCCTGTTCCCTTTCGAGAGGCCCTGCTCAGGTCCCTTGTCCTCCACAAGTCCGTTGTTCACCATCAAGCCTCTGGTCATACCTTCAGCAAGTACCCACTTGGGCCTACAAGCTCCCTCCTTCCCCACCGCCCCCAAGTCCCAAACTGAAGGCAGTACCCCCCAGAACAGAGTGCGAAGAGGTAGAGAAATGTGAGTCGGGTCTCCACTACGCAGGACTGGGCAGCTCTAGCTCAGGAGCCCCTCCCCCCAGCCCCCCAACGTGCTCTGCAGCACGTGGACCTCAAAAGTCCTCCTTCGGAAGGGGACAAGGAGAGTAATGATTCATTCATTCCGCAGACATGGAGCCAGACCCGCGGCGCGGAGCACCGGGGACACCAAGATGCGAAAGAATGGTACAGGGCTCTCCAGCCACCGCGCAGCCCTCCGCCAGACTCACCCTCTGGCTCCTTCTAGCTGTGCCCCCCCTCCCGCGAGGCGGCCAGGCACAGACTCCAGCTCGCTTTCGTTAGGAACCTGTGGGACGAACAAGGAGCGCGGCTGGCCGAAGGGAAGGGGAACCCCGGGGGCCGCTTGCGGGCGGTGCGGAGGAAACCCAGCGGCTGGAAAGGAGCGGGGCGCACCGGGGTGGGGAGGGCGTGAGCGCGGGGAGGAAGGCCGGGGGCCGAGGGGCGGGGACTCAGCGCCCCCTCCCCCAGGCGGGGAGCTCGGGGGGCCGCGAGGCAGCCGCGCGCACGAGGGGCGGGGCTCGGCGCCTCCTACCCGCCCCCGCCGCGCCCTCTCCCGCCGCCTCCCGGCTCCTGGGTCGCTTCCCCGCGGGGGTTCGTACCTGGGCGCTCCGGGATCTCCGTTCCGCCACCGGGAGCTGCGCGGGTGCCGGGAGCCTCGGCCGCCGCTGGCTCCGCCTCCCCGGCCCCTCCCTGTCGCGGCCGCGCGGGGCGGGGGTAGCAGAGCCCGAGCGGGAGGAGGCGGGAGAGGAGTGCGGGAGGAGGCGGGGGAGGAGCGCGGGGAGCCTGGGCGTCCGGCCCCGCCAGTCCTCTCTGCGGACCGGGGCTCGGCTCTCGGGCCTCCTATGTCCGCCGGCCCGGGATCCACCCACCGAGCCCCCAAGGAGCCCTCCGCCTCTGCCTGTGTCCTTCTACGCGGCCCGCGGCCAGCCTTGCCTCTCCCCCCCCACCGCCGCCCGCACATGCCCCACCCCCGCGAGTTGAAGGCTGGACGCTTGCTTCACGTATTATTCAATATCGCAAACATTTATGGAGCGCTCTGCAAGTACCAGGCACTGTCCCGGGGGCTGGGGCTTCAAAGACGACCAAGACAGACAACCTGGATTTGAGGAACTCGCGTCCCGGACGGGGACCAGTCAGAGGCGAGGGCGAGGGGCTGTAACAATGCCGCGTGCTGGGAAAGATTTATCGGTGCCCTGTGCCCTGGGGGCGCGGGGAAGGGAGGGAGGAGAAGTCGAGCTGGGGAGACCGCCTGGCTCAATTCTGCCCTGGTGTGTGTGTGGGGGGGGGCTGCGGAGCGGGGAGGGTGAGGGGCGGGGAGAGGGAAGGCAGCTTGTACGCCGGGGCTTCTCCCGGGCGACGGGCTCTGTGAAATGGCCGTGAAGATCACTGACTTTTATTGTGCTGCCTTAATGCCCAGGTTCGGCTCAGATCACTTTGCATCCCATTAGCCCTTGAGATAGACACCATTATTATCTGGGCTCCGTAATTGAGGAAACGAAGGTTCAGGGGAGGAAGATGTGTCTGGAAGAGAGGGCAGAAGAAGCTGCTGGGTGAGTGAGCAGGTGGCTGTGGGTATTAGACAGTGAGGAGTAAGCGATCGAGTTCCCTCCGCTGTCTCCCAGCAGCCCAGACCGCGCAGCAGCACTCGTCGGGAGTGGCGGACCCTGAGATTGCGTCTGGGACTGAGTCTAGCATATTCAGAAGACGAAGTGAGTTCCCAGGACCCCGCAGTCTGCAGTACACGGGGAGGCTGTCAGTGGCAGAGTGTGTCAATGTGATATTTCCCCTCCTTCATCAAAAATGATCTACATCAGTGCTTCTCAAAATGTAATGTGCCTGTGAATTACCTGGAGGTTGCATAGGGTTAAAGGGATGCTGGATTTGGCATTTCCAACAGGCTTCCAGGTGACCTGATGCTCGTTGTCTTGGGGACTTACTTTGAGTACAGAAAAGACTGCATGAAACACATTTTTACTTGGGAGCTTAGTGTTGGAGAGATACCTAGATATATGGTCAAATGATTTTTTTAAAAGATTTTATTTATTTACTTGACAGACAGAGATCACAAGTAGGCAGAGAGACAGGCAGAGAGAGGAGGAAGCAGGCTGCCCACTGAGCAGAGAGCTGGATGCAGGGCTCTATTCCAGGACCCTGGGATCATGACCTGAGCCAAAGGCAGAGGCTTTAACCCACTGAACCACCCAGGCACCCCGGATCAAATGATTTTTAATGAGCGCACCAACAATGATGCTGGAACAACTGGATATTCATGGGAGGTGGGGGGAGGGGGAACTGCCATCCCTATCTCACACCACACACAAAGGTCAATTTAAGAGGGACCATAATCCAAAACATAAACTTAATTGATAAATCTTCTAGAAGAAAACATAGGAGACTATCTTCTCAGTCTTTTGGTAAGCAAAGATTTTCTTAGAAAGGACATCAAAAGCAGAGACCCTAAAAAAATTGATCAGTGGGTCTCATCTAAATTTAAAACTTCCGTTTATCAAAAAATGCTGTCAAGAAATAGGCAAGCCACATACTGAGAGAAAATACTCTTAGCAGATATATCTGACAAAGGACCCGTATCTGGAATAAAGAAATCCTGCAACTCAATAATAAAAAGACAAACAACACGGCCAACCAACAAACAAAACCAGGCAAAAGATGTGAACACACACTTCACAAAAGAAAATATATAAATAGCCAATAGGCATAAAAGAAAGTGCTCATCCCGTATCATTTGTTATCAAGAAATGTAAATTACAGCCATCAGCAGGTATCACTGTGTGTGGAGCACAGAGTTGCCAGCTGCAGCTCTCCCAACTATTATGTGCCTCTAACATGGTACCACCACTTTGGAAACTGTTTTGCATCTACTTTGAAAAATTAAATACACATCTACTGTGTGATCCAGCAATTCCATTCCTTGATAGTCATCCTAAAGAAATAAAGCCATCTGGCCACAACAGCCGTATAAGACTATCCAGTGCATCTTTATTCATAATAATCAAAAATGGAGAACAACCCAGATGTCCTTCAGCGAATGAGCGGATGAACTGTGGTATACCCACACGGTGGTATATTTGCTCATCGTTAAAAAGAAATGAGCTACTATTCATGGGGCGCGTGGGTAGCTCAGTCCTTAAGCATCTCTGCCTTCAGCTCAGGTCATGGTCCCAGGGCCCTGGGATCCAGCCAAGCATCCCATCAGGCTCCCTGCTCAGCAGGAAGGCTGCTTCTCCCTCTCCTACTCCCCCTGCTTGTGTTCCCTCTCTTGCTGTCTGTGTGTGTGTGTGTGTGATATAAATAAATAAAATCCTTTAAATAAATAAAAAGAAACAAGCTACTATTCAAAGAATATCCCCAGTATGCAACAATGTGGATGAATGTTAAGATATATTATGCTGAATGAAAGAAGACAGACAGGGGTGCCTGGGTGGCTCAGTGGGTTAAGCCTCCGCCTTCAGCTCAGGTTATGATCCCAGGGTCCTGGGATCGAGCCCCGCATCAGGCTCTCTGCTCAGTGGGGAGCCTGCTTCCCCTCTCTCTCTGCTCAGTGGGGAGCCTGCTTCCCCTCTCTCTCTCTGCCTGCCTCTCTGCCTACTTGTGATCTCTCTCTCTCTGCAAATAAATAAATAAATATTCTAAAAAGAAAAAAAGAAGACAGACAGGAAAATACATACTGCATGATTCCTGGGGTGTTGTGATCTTGATGCTGTCACTGCACTCAGAGGACTTGACTGGTTCAGAAACCCAGAGTATTACTACTATTATGCGTATTAGTTAAATTACCCAAGAAGAGGGAGAAATAGGAACAGACCCATTTCAATAGAGTAGAATGGTTGGGGTCTCTGGCTGGCTCAGTCAGTAGAGCATGTGACTCTATCTCAGGGTCATGAGGTCAAGCCCTATGCTGGATGTGGAGCCTAGTTAAAATTAAAAAAAAAAAAAAATAGAGTAGAGTTGTTAAAAAATTGATCCCTCCGATAGCACTGGATAGTTGTGCAGGAGAATTCAACCAAACACTTCAACAGGTATCCATACCTCTTCTAAAACATAGAAACAGAAGGAAATCTTCAAAATTCTTTTTATGAAGTAAACGTAGCATTGAGATGAAAACCTGTGAGAGAAAAGAAAAAACAAAGAAACCCAACCCACAACCTATCTCACTCAAGAAAAAAATCCTGAAAGCTGTGTGAGCAATTTTACCAGGACACCCAAAGAATACTACACCATGATTAAGTAGGGTATATTTTTTGAAAGTGCTTAGTATTTGGAAATTTAATGGTTTGCTATTTGGAAATTGACTACTGTAACTCCAAATAGAGTAATCTATGAATAGAATAAAAAGGGGAAATTAATATTATCTCCATAGATGCTTCCATACATGATTTTTTAAAAATATCTTTCAAAAATGAAGGTGAACATAGGTTAAAAGTTAAACCTACGAAGGTTAAACATAGAATTACCATATGATCCAGCAACTCCACTCCTAGATATGTACCCGAGAGATGAAAATGAAAACACAAAAGCCTGCACAAGAGGGTTCAAGCAGCATTATTCGTGATAGCCAAAACGTGGGGGAAAAAAAAAACAACAAAACAACCTATGTCTATCAACTAATAAATGGATACATAAAACGGGGCATCACAATACAATGGGATAAAAAGAAATGAAATAATAAAAAGGAAATGAAGTCCTGATACGTGCCAAAAGAACCTCAACACATGAGGGTAAATGGAAGAAGTCATTCAAAAAAGACCACACATTATATGATTCCATGAATATGAAAAACCCAGAATAAGCAAATGTACAGAGAGAAAGAGATATGGTTGCCTAGGCTGGGGGAATGAAGGTGACGGGTGAATGCTGATGGGTACCAGCGTTCTCTTTAAGATGATGAAAATGCTCTAAAATTAGATTATGGTGCTGGTTTTACAACCGTCTGTGGAATATACCAATCCCTGTGAATCTACTAAAAATTCCACTAGTCAATCTCTGTGTATACTAAAAACCATTGAATTGTACACTTTAAATGGAGAGGTTTTATGGTATGTTAATTATATCTCAATAAAGTTGTTTTTTGTAAAAAGTCAATGGACGGCTACCTCCAAATTATAAGGGATCATCAGGCTGGATTGAAAAAAGCAAAACTTAACTGTATGCTAGCTAGAAGAAACTCACTTTGACATTTTTTTTTAAGATTTTTAAATTTATTTATTTGAGAGAGAGACAGTGAGAGAGAACATGAGCGAGGAGAAGGTCAGAGGGAGAAGCAGACTCCCCATGGAGCTGGGAGCCCGATGTGGGACTCGATCCCGGGACTCCAGGATCATGACCTGAGCCAAAGGCAGTCGTCCAACCAACTGAGCCACCCAGGCGCCCCAGAAACTCACTTTGAATATAAAAATACAGATGTGATAAAAGAAAATGAAGGAGGGGCGCCTGGGTGGCTCAGTGGGTTAAGCCACTGCCTTCGGCTCAGGTCATGATCTCAGGGTCCTGGGATCGAGTCCCATATCGGGCTCTCTGCTCAGCAGGGAGCCTGCTTCCCTCTCTCTCTGCCTGCCTCTCCGTCTACTTGTGATTTCTCTCTGTCAAGTAAATAAATAAAATCTTTAAAAAAAAAAAAAAAAGAAAGAAAACGAAGGAAAAAAGATTTGCCCTGAAGATACTAATTAAGAAAGATGAAGTGACTACTTTAATGTCCGGCAAAGATAGACCTCAAAACGAGGAATGGTGCCAAGGAGAAGGGGGATATTTTATAACAAGAAGGAATCAGTTGGCCAAGAAGCCATGTCAGCCCTAACTGTGCATGAACATTATAGTTGAACTCAAGGTATCTGCCATTACCACCAGTTATTTAATACTGCTCTGGGTGTGGTGGCCAATATGTTTGGATGTTTGGGGGAAAAAGAGAAGCATAGGGTGCCCGGGTGACTCAGTCAGTTAAGCATTCCTTCAGCTCAGGTCTTGATCCTAGGGTCCTGGGATCGCACCCCATGTCGGGGTAGGGGGGTTCCCTGCTCAGTGGGAAGTTTGCTTCTGCCACTCCCCCTACTTGCACTCCCTCTGTCTCTCTCTCGAATAAATAAATAAAATCTTTTAAAAAAATAAATAAAAAGTTTGGGGTGCCTGGGTGGCTCAGTGGGTCAAACCTCTGCCTTCGGCTCAGGTCATGATCTCAGGGTCCTGGGATCGAACCCCACAGCAGGCTCTCTGCTCTGCAGGGAGAGTGTCTCCCCCTCTCTCTGCCTGCCCCTCTGCCTACTTGTGATCTCTGTCAAATAAATAAATAAAATCTTTAAAAATAAATAATAAAAATTTTAAAAAATTAAAATAAATAGAAATAGAAGTCCTGAGGAGATAAAGAGAGCAGAATATGCAATTCATATTACAAATTTGATGACTTTTTTATGAACAGAGACAAATAATTATAAAGTATAATGAAAGAAAAAAATTGCATAATGAGAGTAACCAAAAGATTGAATACTTACTGATGTATGGGGGGGAGGGACATTTAAAAAACTATTAAAACATGTATACAACAAATGGTAACTCAAAAGATTCAGAAAAGGATAGCTTAATGTTGTAAAATCCTCTCCAAACCTGATGTAATCGCAACTGAAGTATAAAAAGGATCTTCAGGGGTGCCTAGGTGGCTCAGTGGGTTAAGCCTCTGCCTTCAGCTCGGGTCATGGTCTCAGGGTCCTGGGATTAAGCCCCAAATTAGGAGCTCTGCTCAGCGGGGAGCCTGCTTCCCCCTCTCTCTCTGCCTGCCTCTCTGCCTACTTGTGATCTCTGTCAAATAAATAAATAAAATCTTTTTTTTTTTTTTTTTAAGGATCTTCAGAGGAAACTTAAAATGCTACCAAAATTCAGGGCACCTGGGTGGCTGAGTCAGTAAAGTGTCTGCCTTCAGCTCAGGTCATTACCCCAGTGTCTTGGTATAGAGCCCCACATTGGGATCTCTGTGGGGAGCCTGCTTCTCCCTCTGCTTGATGCTCTCCCTGCTTGTGCTTGCTCTCTCTCTCTGAAGTAAATAAATAAAATCTTAACAAATAAAATAAAATGCTCCCAAAATTCATCAGAAAAATGAGCCTTGGTGAGCAGCAGGAAAGTTCTAGAAAAGAAGTTATAGGACCAGGTGGGGTGGTGTGCCAGGTGCTAGCCCCATCTGATATGAAACATTTCTGACACGAAAACAACTTTTTAAAGTTTAGTACTGAAGAAACCATCAACAGCTAGACAAATAGAACAGACCAGAAAGTGCAGAAATAATCCTCATGTATATGGTAATTTAACTTTTTTAAAAGATGACATTATAAATAAGTGTGGGGGGAGGAATTACTAAAAAAAAATAGTGTGGGGACAACTAGCTACTCCGTATGCAATAAGGAAAAAAAGAAAGCTGGATCCCCACCTCACTCCTCACACCAAAATACTTCTCCAGTGGATTTATTTTTATAATCTTGGAGTGAGGGGGGCGCCTGGGTGGCTCAGTGGGTTGAAGCCTCTGCCTTCAGCTCAGGTCATGATCCCGGAGTCCTGAGATCGAGCCCCGCATCAGGCTCTCTGCTCAGCAGGGAGCCTGCTTCCTCCTCTCTCTCTCTGCTTACTTGTGATCTCTGTCTGTCAAATGAATGAATGGAAGTCTTGGAAAAAAAAAAAAAAAAAAAAAGAATTTAAAATATAATCTTGGAGTGAGGGAAGGCCATTCTAAGCTCAAATCTAAACCCAAATCTATAAAGAAAAAGATCTGTGTGACTAAGTGAAATGTAAACACTTTTATGGACAAAATATATTATTTGTAACATGGGAGGATATGTCATGCTCTATGATCAATATTTAAATTCCTGAATTTACAAGCATTCCCATAAATCAAAAAGGTGGGGAAAAAAGGAAAATGGCTAAAAAATACTTTGCTACAGAAGAAAAAGATACAATAAACATACAAAAAGATGCCCAACTTGACTCAAGATGAAAGGATTCTAAACCAAAATAAAAAGTGATGTATGTCCCTTTTCACCTACTAAGACACAAAAATGTGTAAGTTTGTGGATGACTAATGTGGTCAAGGATGTTGGGAAATCAACAGGTTTATATTGGAAGGAGTGTTAATTGGTGCAAACTTTCTGGAAGAGCATTTAGCACATTATTTACCAAAATGTTTATATGTACCTGTCCTTTAGCCCTGGGGATATTTGGGGAAGCAGGCTGGAAGGAGAAGTAGGCAGAGAGAAAGAGAGGGATGTTTGGGTGGAGAGCTAGCAAGAGGCTTGCACCCCAGAACAAAGAAGGTGACTCATGGAACAGTTGGCCAAGATGGGCAGGCGGGGGTGGCGTCCCTGAGCCAGGGCTTGGTCAGGATGCAGCGAGAGAGGGAGAAGCAGACCGCTGAGCAGAGTCCAGTGCGGGCGGGGCTCTATCCCAGGACCACAGGATCATGACCTGAGTGTAAGGCAGACACTTAACGGAATGAACCACCCAGGTGCTTGGAGTCTATCTTTATAGGCAGAGGTGGGGAGAGGAAGCACCTCTGAAAAAGAGAGAATGCCAGTGATCCTCAAAGAGGTGAAACAAAGAACCCTTGAGGCTACAGGTCTGCCTCCCTTGGTTTGGCACTCAGCCCAGACACGGAAGGGAACAGGGAATCATTCCAAGAGGAGAAAGGGGCTCCTTCCCAAACAAGCATCAAGAGGGTAAGAAGAAGGGTCTGAAGAAAGGGCGATTTTACCGCTCAAGGAGAACCAGGGAAGTACTTGTAATTGTTTTTTTTTCCTGATAACTTTTCCTATTTATTATTTTTGTCACTCCACCTCAAAAACACAGTTTTGGTTTGTGAAACAGGACGGGCACACAGGAAAGTACATGAACAAGACAATGTCCCAAATCAGTGAAAAGTGAACACTCATGGAGCCACCACCTGCGGGAGTGGGGGGGAGGCGCCGAGGGGAATACAGGGCCCCCTCCCCGCCAGCACGCACCTGACATCTATAGTAATTACTTCTGCTTTCTGGTTTTACCATCTAAATGTATGTATCCCAATACAATACCATTTTTCTGGTCTGTTTGTAAGTTTTCTAAATGGAATCATACAACGTGTCTTTTGTAAGCCTGGCTTCCTTCACTGAGCATAATCTTTTATTAGTTAGATGAAAAGATTAAAAGACCACCCTTCCCCCTCTACTCTACTGTGTTTCCTGTCACCCATCAGCTGTCCATACTGTACCTCCTTTGGACCCAGGCAAGAGGGGCCCATGCCCTGGGCTGCCAGCTCTAGCAGCCCTATAAGAAACACGCACACAGGGCACCTGGGTGGCTCAGTCAGTTAAGCATCTGCCTGCGGCTCAGGTCATGATCCCAGAGTCCTGGGATCGAGCCCCACATCAGGCTTCCTGCTAAGTGGGGAGTCTGATTCTCCCTCTTCCTCTGCCTCCTGCTCCCCCTGCTGTGCGCACACTCTGTCAAATAAATAAAATATTGAAAAAAAGAAACACACTCACACACACACACACACACACACCCCATACAATGTGTGAAAAAACATACCGCATGTTTCATCACAATTGGAAACTTCTTTGCGATTATTTTTTTCAAGACTGCTGGGTCACATCTTCTGTCTTCTTTCTCCCCGAGTCTCCAGTAAACTGTATTCTAGACATTCTCATTTGATTCCCCATTTCTCTTACCTCCTCTGTTTATCATCCTTTCCTTTCTCAGTTCTTCCTTCCAGATGGTTTCTTCTGACCCATCTTTCAGTTCACTGTGACTGTTTCAACTGTGTCTAATCTAAACCTCAGGCATTGGATTCTTCACTTTCATTATCACAGGTTTTTTCAGTCTTGGAATTTTATGTCGTTCTTCTTCAGATCTGCTCTGTCATTTTGTATATTTTCCACTCGTCTGCCCAACATTTCAAGCTTGACTTGTACTGCCCTGAACAGAGTAAGAATTCTTGTGTTAAGGCTGGTCCTGCTATTTTCAACATCTGGCGCTTCCACGAGTCTGTGTCTGTGCTCAGCTACCTCCGGGCGGTCTCGCTGATGGAGTCTTGTCTCCCCATACAGCTGGTTGTCTTCGACGTTATATTGGATTGGATTTGCAAAAACAATTTTTACAATAACTGGAGACTCAGGCTGATGCTATTTTCCTCCAGAAAGGATTCTGCATTGGTATCTTTGTCTGGATGTAGGAGTAAGGAGGGTGTTACCAGAACAAGACTATTTTATTTTTAAAGATTTTATTTATTTATTTGACAGACATTGATCACAAGTAGGCAGAGAGGCAGGCAGAGTCAGAAGGGAAGCAGGATCCCTGCCGAGCAGAAAGCCCGATGCAGGGCTCAATCCCAGGACCCTGGGATCAGAGCCTGAGCCGAAGGCAGAGGCTTCAACCCACTGAACCATCCAGGCGCCCCAGTGCAGGACCATTTTATTTTTATTTATTTTTATATTTTTTAAGACTTTATGTATTTATTTGACAAAGAGAGAAATCACAAGTAGGCAGAGAGGCAGGCAGAGAGAGAGAGAGAGAGAGACTGGGAAGCAGGCTCCCTGCTGAGCAGAGAGCCCAACATGGGGCTCCATCCCAGGACCCTGAGATCATGACCTGAGCCAAAGGCAGAGGTTTAACCCACTGAGCCACCCAGGCACCCCGAACAGGACCATTTTAAATTCAAGTTTAAAGCTTGAAGCTTTCAGAGACACCTAAATGGCAAGAGGCTGAGTGAAAGTCCACAGTGGTCTGTTTTTTGCAGTTGATCCTTCTCCCAAAGTGTAGCCCTTTGGGGTTCTAGCCTAATGTGATAAAAATACATATACCACATTCCCCACTCTCGGAGGGCCATAGACTCCTAGCTCATCCTTTCTGAGGCTGCTTCTGAATCAGTACATATTCTCAAGGACAAAAGCACCTTGCACACTCAGCTCCTCTTTCTGGATTTCTACTTGCAGACCTCAGCCTGGTAACCTCTCACACTCATGTTCACTCATCACTGATTGCTTAAAAAAATAAAAGAAAGAAAGAAAGAAAAAGAAAAAAAACCCTTCTATTGTGAAATAATTTTAGATATACAGAAACATTGCGAAGATAGTATAGAAAATACCTGAACAGGGATGCCTGGGTGGCTCATTGGGTTAAGCCGCTGCCTTCGGCTCAGGTCATGATCTCAGGGTCCTGGGATCGAGTCCCGCATCGGGCTCTCTGCTCAGCGGGGAGCCTGCTTCCCTCTCTCTCTCTGCCTGCCTCTCTGCCTACTTGTGATCTCTGTCTGTCAAATAAATAAATAAAATCTTTAAAAAAAAATACCTGAACATCCTTCACTGTTTCCCCCTGATATTAACATCTTGTATAACCTGATACATTTGTTGCAATGATGCAACTGACATGTGTAGGTTACTCTTAAGGAAACTCCAGACTTTTATCAGGATTTCACTAGTTTGTCTACTCATATCCTTTCTCTATTCGGGGATCTAATCCAAGGTACCCCATTACTACATTTAGCTTTCAAAGATCTTGCAAAGATTTTAAAATATATGTCTGTTTCATCCCACTTCTGATGGAAGATGGTTTTAATCACCCGCGTTCTGGGCCGCCCTCTGCCTTCATCTCACCATCCTTCCTAGAACTAAAAAGTCCGTCACTGAGTCAACATAAAATCTCAAAAGGAGTTTTCAGATTTGTTTCAGGGGAGGAGGTTGAAAGATTGAGTTCGCAACAGGCTGGGGCTGTGGGAGCCGTAGGTGGGCTAGAGAATGGGATGTGGGCGAGAAAACGACTTCTCCTGTGGTTTCGGCTATGACACAGCAACAAACAAACTGTAAGATCTCAGTGGCTAAACACTTGGAAGTCTGTCTGTGGCTCACACCAAGTCTGCTGCAGACTGGGGAGCTGTCGGGGCGGCTTTCTCCCAAGCAGTGAGTCAGGGATTCAAGTAGGCTTTTCCCAGCCTGTGGCTCATTGCATCTTAGTGGGGGACATTTCATTCGCACTCCTGATGTTTCCTTCCAAGAAGGGAGAGGCCCACTGGCATAACACCCTCGGTGTCTCCCCCCATGCCTTTCATTACTGGCTTGATGAACTTGGAAGGAGAAACAAGGCATGACTCGCCCAGCTCTCTATTCTTCTCTCTCTCTCCTGGGAGCTGGCTCGCCTGCAGAGTACTCGTTCTGGACGGCCTCTATGGCTGGGGTGTGACAGGGACAGCCCCAGCCCCACGGTGGGGGGAGGTCTGCAGTCTTCTAGCACTGTCCGAGACTGTAGAAACTCGACCTAATTCTGCCCACTCTGCTCTATCCAAAGCCTTGTGAACACACCTGTGCAAACACAATTTACACAGCTTATAATTTTTTTTTCATGGATTCAGTCATCCTCTAAGGTAGAAGCTCTCAACCCAGAGTAGGTTTGCCTCCTAGAGGGACATTTGACAATGTTTAGAGCCATTTTTGATGGTCACAATCAGCATCTAAACACCCTACAATGCATGGGACAGCCCCTCCTAACATAGAATCATCTAGCCCAAAAGGTCGGTAGTGCTGATGTCGAGAAACTCTGACCTAAGAGGGAAAAAAAATCACCATCTTCGATCAGAGGAAGTGACTTAGTCCGAGCAAGTCCAATGCAGAGGGGAGCAGACCTGGGGGACGGGCGAGCTGGGCTCTTGTCTGGCCAGATGTTGTCTGGCCCGATAACAGACCTCGCTAACTGCCACCCCAAAGCTGGGTCTTCAGTTTCAATGCAGGTTTTCTCAGAGGACTCCAGGGAAACGTGAGAGTTCTCTCCCATTCTCCCTTCTCCCAAGGGTGGTTCTAAGTCCTGAAGGTTGTTAATTACCACCAGGACCTAGAAAAGTAGGGAGCAGCCTTTACTGTTACTTGCCCAAGCCAGCATCCACTGGGCTCTCCACTTCCTAGGGGCTCTGGAGTGGCTGCTTCTCCCTAATTGCCGCCCATCCCATCACCCCACCCTTGACATCTCCAGGCTCACAAATGCCATCATGATGTGAGGAGGCCACCAGAGAGCCACAAGGTCAGGAGCCCTTTTGCCTCACTGCTCTCCCATAGGAAGCAGGACACAAATGCGCTTTCCTCTCAGATCCCCAAACCCAGGGAGAGGGGAGGTCAATCCACTGCTCCTCGTATGCCCGTATACCCAAGGGGGCAGGACTCACTGCAGCACCCACACCAATGCTTCAGTTGAGACCCTTCTCCCCAACTCATGCACTATTTTTGAACCTTATGATCTGTTTCTAATGGAGTCCTCAAGCCTTGCTCCCAGCTAGGTGCAGGGCTGGGAGTGTAGAAGGAAGGACTTTGACATACGCATGAAGGACGGCTCAGGTCATGATCCCAGGGTCCTGGGATGGCATCAGCTCTCTGCTCAGCAGGGAGCCTACTTCCCTTCCTCTCTCTCTGCCTGCCTCTCTGCCTACTTGTGATCTCTATCTGTCAAATAAATAAATAAAATATTTTTTTAAAATATGCATGAAGGAAGCAGGGATGATGCACATGGGACCCAAAACTGTCTTCATAAAAATACAATTTTGGGTACCACTTTCTTTACTTTCGATACATGACAACCATAAACAATATGACTCCTTGTACACTTAATTTTTAAAAATCATAATACCATACCTGGACAGTAATAGAGGGAAAAAAATAAAAGGAAAACAATTTGTAACCAAATAACACATATTTCAAAATGTCAGTGCTCAGGCCCCATGACACTAGAAAACAGTGAAGTGTCAGATACTTGCTGGTGCTTAAAATAAATCACTTAGGACTTAAGAAAAGTAAGAAGATCAGAATTTATTCTGTAGAAGGACAAAAACAGAAAAGAGAGAGATGATGATCAAAGACTACAATAAATACGATTTTAATCTGTGTTTTTAAAACGGCAAAAACTGATTAACTTTTGATGTTTTTTAAAATATTTCATTTATTAAAGATATTTTATTTATTTATTTGAGATCGAGACAGAGATGGGGAGAGAGAACACAAGTGGGAGGAGAAGGGTAAGCAGGCTCCCTGCTGAGCAGGCAGTGGGACGTGATCCCAGGGTCCTGGGATCATGACCTGAGCCAAAGGCAGAGGCTTAACTGGCTGAGCCACCCAGGCGCCCAACCTTTTGTAGTCTGTACATGTGATGGAATCAGAGCCTGGGGTCCCTGCTCATTCAACACCAGCAGTGCCCCCTAGTCATTATGAAATTGAGACATGTCTCCTTACATTGTCCAAATCTCTCTCTCTCTCTCTCTCTCTCTCTCACACACACACACACACACACATTCACATTCACACACACACTGCACACACACAATCTCTCCTCCCAGAACAACTGAGTTAATGCTTCAAATATTAACCCAGCAAATGAGAAAACTGTCAATTGTACAAGTAGAAGCACATACGCTAAATGTTAACCCTGGTTTTCCAAAGGAGAGGGGGAATTACAGGAAACAGTCCTATTCTTTTTTATTTTTTTTTTAACGTTCCTGAATTGTGTAAAATTTTGCTTGCAACCGGTATGAACTTTGCAATCAAACCCCCTTCCCCCCACACACACCCCAACCACAGAGCTGTTTTGAAAAACTATGTGTCAGGGCTCCCTCTAGTGTGCGTGTGTGTTCTGTTTCCTTTGTTGGGGCGCCTGGGTGGCTCAGTGGGTTAAAATCTCTGCCTTCAGCTCAGGTCATGATCCCAGGACCCCACATCGGGTTCCCCTCAGCAGGGAGACTGCTTCCCCCTCTCTTTTTGCCTGCCTCTCTGCCTACTTGTGATCCCTGTCTGTCAAATAAATAAATAAAATATTTTTAAAAAAGGAGGATTCAATTTTGTGATAAGAACTTGCTAATTCGCTTTTTTAAATGCCCAGACAACTCAAGGCGGATGGGGAGACCCGACCTTGCAACGTGGCTCGAACGTGCTTCCCGGTATCCCGCTCTGCCCAGCCCTTGGGCTTCCCTTCTCCCCTTTCGCAGCGCCTCCTGGTGACCAAAAGCGGTACTGCGTCCTCCGGGAAGCGACGGAGGAAGGAGGGGGCACTGCCAGAGGGACCCTGAACCTCTGTACCATTGACCACTTAGCAGTCTGGTAAAGCTTATGGGCCTCGTCTCGGAATAACAGTCTTTAAAAAAAAAAAAAGATTTTATTTACTTTTTTGACAGAGAGGGATCACAAGTAGGCAGAGAGGCAGGCAGAGAGAGAGAGAGGAGGAAGCAGGCTCCCCGCTGAGCAGAAAGCCCGATGCGGGGGGGCTTGATCCCAGGACCCCAGGATCATGACCTGAGCCGAAGACAGAAGCTTTAACACACTGAGCCACCCAGGCGCCCCTCGGAATAACCGTCTTTTAAATATATAAAATAATATATATATGCCTAAAAGAAAGCCAATAATGTTGAAGTGGTTATCAAAATATTTATAAATGTGTGATATAGTAATAAATGGGCTTTATTAATGCTTTCAGTAACCAGCTCTAGTGACAGGCCTGGTAACTAATTATTTTCCAAGTAGTGAGAAGCACATACGATATTTCAAGCTATCGGCGACTTGATGTGCCAGTGGCTGATTTTTTTGGTGACAAAGTCACAGACAATGCTAGCACAATAGAAGGAAAAAGATTAATCCCTTAAAGGTTAATAAAAGTCAGTATGTAATTTTTTCATTCTTGGACTGCCTGAATTCTTGGTCTGCACACAGACCCTCTGGGGGTAGACATGGTTAAGACCCCCCCCCCTCCTCAAGGGGTACGGGTTTGGGAGAGGTGTTTGGGTGGTTTGGGGGTTGGAGAGGCGATAATCCCCGCTGGCTGGCAAGCGCCTAGGGTAAGTAAAGGGAATCGCAGAGGCGCCTCCCTCTGCGCAGGGAGGGGGACCCTGCGCGGCCCCTCCCCCCTTCATCCTCCTGTGCCTCTGGAGGAAGTTAAAGCCCCGCGCGGTTTCTGAGAGGAGCTCCCAGTTTCCGCGTGTGCTCCTGCATGTCCAGCGCCCACCATGTGGGCCCTCATCCTGGTATGGGGCTGCCTCTTGCTCCCAGGTGAGATGGGGTGGGAGAGGGTGGAGTGGGGAGGGGAGGTGGGGCTCATGCCCAAGCTGGCAGAGAGAACCTATTCTTTCATTCTCGCGACCCACTGCTGCCTGATCCTTCCGGGTCTCACCCCCACAGCACTGGTCCTCATACCACTGGGGGGAGGGGGGCGGGGCAGGGGTACAGGTACTAGCTGTTTCTGAAACGCGGAGCCTGCTTTTCTCCAGACGTCTGGGCTCCAAACCCTTCTGATTAGGTGGCTAGGAGGGAAGCTTTACCTCTCTCATCTTTATTTTCCTACTCTGCACCCAGCCTGAAGGCAGACAAGACACCCTGTACACGGTTGCCATGGTAAACTCTGCAAATATTTCTTGCACCTCTACTGTGCCACTCACAACAACCCTGAGAGATAAGGCATTGTCCTGATTCATCAGTTCACGAGTCTGCCTCCTTTTTTTTCAACCTTTTAACATCAAATGTCAGGATGTGTCTTATAAAGGATGACAATTGTTCAAGTGACAGTGCTTTTTTTTAGTGGTATATAAAATTATAGTGTATCTTACATACGAGAGCGTCTTAATTTCAATGTACCTGGACTTTATCATCATCATCATCATCATCACCATCATCACCACCACCACCATCATCATCATCATCATCATCATCATCTATAGATGGGAAAACCCAGATGCCCAAGGAAGGCAAGCAACTTCCCAGGGTCACACAGCTGCTATGAGGCAGTGCTGGGATTCAACCTCCAGGCTGTCTGAATCTCGAGCTTCCCCATCACCACCCTTCCATACGCCAGTTTTAGGGTGTTTAGGGTGTTTAGGGTGTTAGGGTCTTAGGACACAGCAACAGCCCCGTCCCAGTCTCGCTTGGTGGGAAGGGACAACCAACCCTTCTGGGACTGCCACAGAAGGGAGTGACTGAGGAGTTTGTTGGTCTTGACCATGGTACTTGGTCCTCGGAACTCTGACCTCCATCCCTGCTATGGTTTCAGGTTATGGAGCCATGGTGGGCCCCAAGGAGATCAGTGGGTTTGAAGGTGACACGGTGTCCTTGCAGTGCACTTACCAGGAGGAGCTCAGGACACACCAGAAGTACTGGTGCAAGCAGGGCGGGTTCCTCCTGTCCCGCTGCTCGAACACCATCTATGCAGGAGAAGATGGCCAGGAGACGACGGAGGGCAGGGTGTCCATCCAAGACAGCCCCCAGACGCTCACACTCCACGTGACCCTGAGGAAGCTCACCCTGCAGGACTCTGGAAAGTACTACTGTGGGGTCTCCAAACTGGGGCGAGATGAGTCTGTCCTGGTCTCTCTGCTTGTCTTTCCAGGTAACACATATCTCTGCTTCCCTGCATGGGGGACAAGTGATACAGAGGGGAGGAGGGACAGATGGGTCGCTGAGCAGAGGCAGACCCTGTCTCCCGCTTGTCAACAGGTGTAGCACTTGTACCACCCTCCTGGTGGGGGGGGGGGGGAGATCAAGGGCTCAGTGAGATGATGCTGGTCAAGTGCTCAGCTGTCCTGGGAGCAGGGACGGTGCAGCATGAGACTTGACTGCTCTTTGACAAGGTCATACCACGCAGATCTGTTAAACTCCCAGCTCAGTGCCTTTCCTCTTTGCCCAGAGGTGGGAGAGAGATTGCATGGGCTGGGGATGAGATGTGCAGCCCACAGAATGAAAAAGGCTCCCTCTTTGGAGTCAGAACTATTCCCGAGGATTCCACAGCCTGGACCCACCATTGTGCAGCACCCCAGACCCGCTCCACAGCGCCCCCTAGCCGCGGCCACACTGGCCTCGCCCACACTGGCCTCGCCCTGCCTGTGGTCTCCGTTCTTCCTTCTTGCTTCCCTTCCCCAGATCTCGAAGCCCCAAAGGTAGGGGCGAAGAGGGCCTGTGATCGAGCCTCAGAGGAGCTCGTTGAGCTCAGGGACACTAGGGGACTCTGGCATGGGATGGAGCACCTCTCTGTATGTCCAGAACCCCCGTGGACCCGCTGATCTGAAATGAGAGAAGCCAGAGAGGGCCTAGGGGAGTGGGCAACCCTCGTCTGCTGGCCCATGAGGGTGAGACAGGTCTCTGTATCCCATTTCACAGACGGGGGTAGGGGCGAGGCTCCAGAGATGAAATGATTTGCCATGAGGTCTCATGGCAAGAAGTGATGGAGTCAGGATTCAAACCCAGGGTTTGTTTTGTTTTGTTTTGTTTTGTTTTGTTTTGTTTTGTTTTTTTCTCACTTTGGTGTCTGCTCTTTCCCTCTCCTGGCCGCATCGCTGGGACCCAGCCCATTCCTGGGCCATCCCCACTGCCAGATCCCCAACATCTGTGGGTCTTTCTTTTAATTCAAGGAGATAGAGCTAAGCTCACCAAACAATAGCAGCAGTGTCGTAACCATATTGAACCTGTTCTGTTATATACAAGCTTCTCTGATCTCTGATTCTTATCAGTACTCAGACCTCCTTCTTACCTAGTGGGGGTCAATTTAGCTATATTTGAGGCTCTCTATTTTAAATTTTGACCTCATTTGTAATTATTCATTCATGCATGGTATGTGTGTTGTTGTGTTATCCTGTGTCAGACGTTGATGACCTTTTCCTGATGATAGTTGAGATGTAGAAAATAAAGGCTAATGGCCATGGTGTACCCGTGAATGCTGAGCTGGGGAAACTCTGATCTGTAACGCTTGCTGGTTTCCGCGGTTTAAATGACCCCCGCCCTCTCCCATTTCCAGCCACCGATAGTTTAATGACCAGCTCACAGAATTCCTGAAAAGTGAACAGTCAGCTCTCCTGAGTCAGTGGGAGCCGTCTGCAGCGCACCATTGAGTATGGCGAGTGAGGAGAATTTCTAGGAAGATCAGAACAAGACAAGAGTATGCACTATCATTTCTTCTATTCCCCATTGCCTGGAGGGTCTAGGCCATGAAATATGACAGGATAAAAAAGTATACATATCGGATAGGAAAAGATAAGTACCGTTTATTTGTGCAAGATGTGGTCATTTCCTCAGAAAAATCAGAGGAAACCTGACTTCGTATTAGAATAGAGAATACGGGATGCCTGGGTGGCTCAACTGATTATTCGTCTCCTTCAGCTCAGGTTATATAATCCCAGGGTCCTGAGATCGAGTTTCATGTTGGGCTTCCTGCTCAGCGGGGAGTCTGCTTCTCCCTCCTTGCCTGCTGCTCCCCCTGCTTTGTGCTTTCTCTCTCTCTCTCTTTTTGACAAATAAATAAATAAAATATTTAAAAAAAAAAAAAAAGAATAGAGAATGATGGGGACAGGGAGCGAGTCCCACATGGCACTCCAGCAAGGTGACAGAGGAGCACCCAGGGGCTGGGGGAGGGGGGCTGGGAGCTCGGCGGCTCCAGGGCAATTGGCCACACCACGTTTCTGCCCACTGTGCTCGGCACAAAGGCTAGGCATCTCGTCCTTGAGGGGTCCCAGCCTTGCAGGGACAGAAAGATGTGTGTCAGGCAGAGGTGGAGAAAAGCATGGCACACAGGGGAACGGTGAAGCAAAGGCACGGTGGCAGGTGGGACACTCACTTAATTGGGACTAGAGGCCAAATAGGAGAATGAATGGTGTCCCACAAGCCGACACAGGGAACTGAGGTCTGAGTCTGAAAGGCTTTGAAAGGCCTCTAAGAAGCTTGAGCTTCAGCTCATAGGCCGTGAGGGCCATTGACGGCTCTGAAGCCAGAAACGATGGGATCCAGTATTCCATACCCAGCTCTATATTCTAGAGACAAAACCAGTATTGGTGTGAAGAGTGGCACAGAAAGAGTAGGCTGGCGGGCAGCTGGGGAGCAAGGGAAGCTGAAGGTCTGAGCTAAGTGGGAGGCCAAGGGGACTGCAGGATGGGGAGGCCGGCAATCGACTAGAATCGACTAGAATCTTCCATCCGTGCCTCCTAAGTGGCTGGGGGAAGAAGGTGGTGGAGACTCTGAGCAGAGAGGTGGGGGCAGGAAAGTGACTGGCTGCCACCAAGGCACAACATCTGGCTCAGAGCGATGGCCCTCACCTCCCCTGAGACCAGCCTCTCCCTTTCCCCTAGGTCCCTGCTGTCCTCTCTCCCCCACTCCCTCCTTCCAGCCTCTTACTACAAGGAGCTTCCAGCCCAAGGCAAAAGCTTGGCAAACTCAGCCCCCAGAATTGAGTGAGTGAATGGCTTTTCTGTTTCCCCTCCACCCCTCTACAAAGCGGCATCCCATGGGCGCCTGCCCATAGCCAGGCACTGCGCCCGGGGCCCCCAGAGCTTAGGAGCTGCCTGTCCACGGAGGAATCGGCGGCCCTGTGGGGTCAGGTCCCGCAAGGAGCAGCAGAGCCCTGGGAGGAAGTGCAGCCTGAAGGCCAGACTTGTGTTCTGTCTGCTCCACCTCGGGCTGCAATGCTGAGCAGGAAATGTGGGGCCTTGGACCCTGACCTCTGGACCTGTCCCTGCCACCCTGCCCTGCGGACCCCGTGGCTGTTGAGGGAGGTCAAGGCCTGTTGAGGCAGAGGTGGTGAGGGTGGGCATGGGGCGACATGAGTGATAACTCTCTAGGACTGGGGGAGGTAGGGGAGGTCAGATGGGGCTGTGTGTCCTGCATGGCCCGGGGATGGGTCGCAGAATGGGGCAGGGGTGTGGCGACCCAGGCAGCGGGCACAGGCAGGGGCTGAAAACTCTGCATGTGTGCAGGGTCTACCGAGACCGGGGCAGCTTGCTCACGATGGCTTCCTCTAGGTCTCTGTTTGCTTCCTGGGGGTTCCTTTAGCTGGGGATGTGCTGAGAAGTTGGTCCTGGAGAGGCTAGGGTTCAGAGGTCAAGGGTCATAGGTCTGGGGAATGCTGGGACGCAAGGGTCCGAGAAGGTGCTGAGGCGTTGCTTTTGGACTTGTAGCTTCTCCCGGTCTCCACCAAACAGTCACCACAGCCAAGCAGGGGAAGACAGGGGCCGAGGCCTCTCCGCTCATGGGGACCTCCCCAGCCCAGCACCCAGGAAGCTCCCCAGACACAGGAACATCTCCGTACGCGGGGACCTCTCCTCACGAAGCAACCTCTCCTCATGCAGGGACTTCCCGCTCACCCACACAGCCGGACTTCACCTCCGCGGAGGACACCCCTCTGTCCCCCAGCAGCAGCAGCTCTGTGTCCAGGTGAGCCCACAGTGACCAAGGTCACCTTTCAGGCCATCCCCACAACAGGAGGTGGCTGGGAGCAAGTGAGGAAGAATTGGCACTCCTTCCTCTAGGCGGACACAGCCTCCTATCGGGGCCGTGGCTAACAGCACAGAGGGCAGACGCAGCCCCCGTCCCCCCTCCGCAGGACCCTTGAGCAGTGGACAACCTACACTGCAGGGCCGGCAGCTATGTTGCTCTGGACACACAGGCCCACCTGAGGTGAACGGTCCACGGTGGCTCTGGCCCCCCTCTCTCTCCCCACCCCAGCAGCAGGGGCAGCCAGCCCAGTTTTGCCGATACACCTTGCACTGGGCCCTGTGCCAAGCACAAACATGGGTTTTTTTCTTACCCAACGGGAGCCGCAGCCTGAAAGATTGGTTCTTAGGGGTTGTATATAATCGCACTCCGTTGCTGACGGAGGCTTCCTGTCTGAGATATCCAGGTAACCTGTTGCCAAGTTCAGACCCAACTGAGAGTGTTTCCTGGGGTTAGTAGTGGGGGCTGGAGTCCCTCCCACTGAGACCGCCCAGGTGCTGTGGTTCCCGGTGCCCTCTGATCTCTTTGGGAAAGACAAGGGACATGGCTGGGATGTAGACGTAGACGAAGAATGCTATGGTGTACAGCGTGCCACGGTGATGTGGTGACAGCTGCTGGGGTCCTTCCGTCTCGCCCACAGTGTCTCCATCCCAACGGTCCGCATCTTGGCCCCGGTCTTTGTGCTGCTGGCTCTCCTCCTGGCTGCAGGCCTGGCAGCCCTCGGCAGCTGTGTTCTCCGCTGGAGGAAGGAAGGTAAGCAAAAGTAGACACCAGGGACCCCACTGAGACCTGCAGTCCCCCCACCACCCCAGGGAGACCTTGGGGCTCAGTGTGTCCCTCCAAGATATGAGCATCAGGAGCCGTGTTCCTCCCTTTTGAGGGAGCCACAGGTCAGCCAACATTAGGAAAAAGATATTCAAATGTACAAATGGGAGAACGGGGGCTCTTGGCTTGCCCCCATCTGTCCAACCTCATCAATCACTTCTGTCCCTATTGATCCCAGCAATCCACATCCCGCCTCCACAGGTACGGTTCCTTGTGTGACTACAGCAGGGGGTGGGGGCGGGAGTTAGAAACTAAGCCCTGAACAGGAAGGCTACTGGGGCCTCACACATACGGTGGGGTCTCAGCAGGTGCATAGCTCCTGGGAAGACTTGGCTTCAAGTCTTTTTAGACTTGCTCTGCTACTTTTTAGCCATGTGATCTTGGGCAAGTCACTTACCTCCCCTGAGCCACGACTTTTCCGGATCACAGATCTAGAATACAAGAGAACTAGAACTGGAAATAGAATACAGGTCCAACAGAAGTAGAATCCAAGCCACATATGCGATTTAAACTTCCCTAAAAGTCACATGAAAAAGGGTAAAGAGAAACCGGGGACGTCAGTTTTAATAATATACTTTTGTTAGCATGATCTATCCAAAACACGATCATTCCAACGTGGAAACAATATAAAACTATTCATGCTACCTATTCTTCATCCTGCGTTTTTCTCATATTGAGTCTTCAAAACCTGGCGTGATTTGGCGCAGTCGTGCTTCCGGGGTCAGTGGTTGAGTGCAACTCGGGGCTCCCCTGGCAGACAGTATGGTTTAAGAGGGGTAGCCGAAATATCAATCAAAGGAGCTGCCGTGGGCTGGGCGTTTCTGTGTGGCTTCTGTTGCTTTTATCTCCTCTAATGCTCTCGATACTGTGGCATTAGAAACTGCCCATTACAAGTGCCCCCATTTCACCGGGAAAGAAACTGAGGTAGAGTGATTAAGCAGCTTGCCCTCCGTCCGCACAGCCAGGAAGCGGTGGAACCAGGAAGACGTATGCCAGAACAGTCTGCAAATTGGCAAAGTATCTTACTGCTCCTGGCCTTGGGTGGGGGAGGGCGGTGATCCTGGGCCTGCCTCTGACTTCGCCCTGTGTGGCCCCCGGCAAGAAATGTCAGCTCTGCCCACACCCCCAGCTCACCGCAAAGGAGTCTGGAGGAGCACACAGGGTGGGAATATTCCCTATCGAGACCTCAGAACTTCTTAGCACCTTGCATCTCCAATTGTGGTCCCCAGCTAGCAGCAGTGACATCCTGTGGAAGCCTGTTAAAAGGACTCTCAGATTCTAGCCCCGACCTGCTGCAGAGAATGCACATTTTCATACAATGTCTCGGGATCCTGGAAGCACACTGAGGCTGAGAAGCAATGATCTTAGCTCATAGAATTACTTCCCCAGCCAGTTTCTGGCTCACACCAGGAGATTTCCGTGTACCCATCCCAAAAGTCTGGATCATAGCTAAGGGACTGAGCCGGAATTC
This sequence comes from Mustela lutreola, assembly GCF_030435805.1. Lineage (NCBI taxonomy): Eukaryota > Metazoa > Chordata > Mammalia > Carnivora > Mustelidae > Mustela > Mustela lutreola. The sequence continues at coordinate 18,816,509 of NC_081304.1, read as the reverse complement.
CAAGAAGTCTGCCTGTCCCAACCTGTCTCCTACACATGCTCACCCTGGGAAGCCCCCGGTCCCAAGTCCAGGGGGGCCCTTCCACCCCTGTGGGAGCTGTTGCAAGCTGCTCTGGGCTGCTCCTGGCCTCAGGGTATGCCTGCTGGTCTCTTTCAGCTCACCTGGCCACAGAGACACAGAGGAACGGGAAGGTCCACCTCTCACACTTGGTAAGGAAGGCGGCCAGCCCCAAACCCCAGCTCCGATCCCTGTGGGGCCGGGCATCGGGACACCTGGGCCCTGTCTGTGCATCTCCCTACCTGCTTGTCTCTGAGCTCCACTCAAGGCTTGCTGCCCGTCTCTGGGGAATCTCTGTGAGCCCTGAGACTAGCCTTTCCGGGTGCAAGCCAAAAGAATGCCCCACCTCACCCTGAGTGCCCAGCGGGTTCCAGGCAGAGGTCTTCCCCAGGCCCAGCACCCTCTTCCCCTCCCCCTCTTAGAAGCAGAGACTGTCAGAGCTGGATCCTCGTGGTCTTTGGGAGGGCTGCAGGGTCATGGGTTCAGGACACAGAAGCCCCACCTCTGGCCCCCCACCTCTGCTGTTTATTGAGATGCCTCTACTTTATTCTCCTACACATGGGGACGGGAAAGGGGGGCTTGCCATGGCCTTCTTTCCTGGCGCCAGTGAAGACAAAAGACTCAGGCCTGATCGCCCTGGGGAGGGGCCGGGGCAGGAATGGGGTTCTGGGCTTTGGCTTAGGAAGCAGCTGTTGTTGTCTCAGGAAGCCCGGCAAGGCCAGAGGTGGTGGACAGGAGTGAGGGAAAGGTCAGACCCAGATGGGGAGGGGGGCTGCCGCTGTCCTCCAGTGCGTCCTGGGGCATCCTGGGGCATACCCTGCCGCTCTAGAAGAGGGGCGGGGCCAGAGGGGAAGTCTCTGCTCTGGGAGGTCCCAGAACATCTCCCTTCTCTCCAAGCTGCTGCTACCCAGCCCACCCTGGGAAGGGCCGCCAGGCCCTGCTTCCCACCTGCCCACCTGTCTCTGCCCCTGCTCCCGTGGGAGGGGCCAGGAAAGGGCACAGGGCTGTGGGCTGAGGGGCTGGGAACAGGGCAGGGTCCTTGTTGAGGGAAGGATGGAACAGGGTCTCCTGAGAGGATCAGAGACAAGAGCTCTGTGAACACGGCCAATTGAGAGCTTTTGCTTTTTTGGTTTATTTCCCTTTGGGCTTCTTTGTCATTTTTAGCAGGGGCTACAGGTGGAATTGAAAGGGTTTGGGGTTTTCTTCGCCCACATTCGGGTCAGAGAGGGAAGGGGGCACTCTGCTGGCTGTGCCCTAGAGCCGCCGGGGGGTGTGAAACTCGGAGGGAAGTACAAGGGCTCAAGCCAGCATTTCCCTTGCCCACAGAGATATTTCAAGATGCTCTCATTTTACTCTCTAATTGAACACCTACTGTGTACCTGGGGCTTCACCTATGTTGCTGAATCTTTGTTAAATCCTACCTGAGTTCTCATGACCCCCTTCTTACAGAATAAGAAACAGAGGCTCAGAGAGCATAAGTAATTTGCTCCCAGAGGCCCAGCATGAAAGAGGCAGAACTGGGAAAAGGGACCCAGTGTGTGGCGCTGACAGCAGTGCCCGAGCTGCTGCTGCCTCGCCACGCTGGAGTGCGGAGGGCTTGAGAAGTGGAGCCGACTGCTCGGCCCGCCCAGGCCGGTTCCCCTAGACTCAGAAGAAAGAGCCATCCTCAGCTCATGAACATCAGACAGCCAGGCCCCTGACTCCTGAAACAGGCAAGGGGGAGTGCTCGGCTCAGATTAGGGCTCAGCTCCCTCCTCCCAAAGCTTCCCAGAGTCCCTGCTTTTTCCCTAGTGCTCTCATATGTATCTCTATATTCAACAACCTAGAAAATGCCTCCGCACTTGCTGGAACAGGCCACTGGACCCACCCCTGGACATGGGGCAGGGGTCCTGGCCACTCCCTGCATGTGTGGTTTGGTCCCTGCCTCAGGAGAGTTCGGAAAATGCAGACACCCTTGGGTAAAAGCCGCTTTCGTGGCTGCCAGTGGGTGGTGGTGGTCAGCCGGGGCTGGTTGGGGCCGAATCACAAAACTGTAAAGATGGGACTGCTGGGGAAATGCACCTGACATCAGAGTCGTCAGATCGAGCCCCGGCTCTGCCGTGTCCTCACCGTAGGCAGGACCAGGAGAGACCAGGATCTGTGAAATCTCCTTCCACTCCCCCCCATTCCCTCGTCCCCTTGTACCCCCAGCCCCAGCCCCCTCGAGGAATTCTGCTCTGATTTTCATCTCATCCTGTAAGACTAAATGTGTCACCGGAGATGGCTCAAGTGTCGACCTCTGCCTCGATCCCCTGCAGCCAGGGCAGTGATAGAAGTAGGGGAGAGGGGCAGTTAGGGGACAAGGACACTGAAATGAAGGGAAGCGTGTGCAGCACGTCCCGCCAGGATGGTGGCCAGGGATAGGAAAAGAGCGTGGATCTGAAGTGTCCTGAGTCCGAGTCCCAGCCCAGCTGTGTGACATCTGGCAAGTTACCTCACCTCTCTGAGCCTCAGTATCCCTATCTCACGGGGTTGTGGTCAGGAAATTGTGAGAGGAGACCACCAGTAGGTGTCCAGAAGACAGGAGATTCCTTCTTTGTCTTCAGTGCCTGTGGGGTCATGGGACTTGCCAGCCGGGACCCCTAAGGGCAGCTATGCCCTTGGGATACTTGGCTGGAGCCCTTGGCTGGCTCCAGCCCCTTCTACCTGGCTGCTGGCCCCAGGACAGCCCCTACTCACCCTGGACCACCTGCCTCTCTTCCTTTGACCTTGGCTTCCTTATCTGATCAAGGGTGGGGGTTGGCGCCCAGGCTTATGGTTGTAAAGAATTTTTCCTCTGCGGTTTGTTATTCGGTGAACTTTGGAGGTGTTCAACTTTGCTTTCCCCGACCTGCGGACAGCCAGCAGCCTCCACATTCTTTCTGCTTCGAGGAGAGAGGAGACGATAATAAAAACAAATGAATCATTGCAGGAGTTCCCAGGTGTTGAGCAGTAAAACATTACCAGAAATATTCATTATAATCCCTAGGGAAAAATTCTGATCCCCATTTGACAGCTGAGGAGACTGAGTCTCAGAGAGGTTAGTGGTGTGCCCAAGGTCACTTGGAGATGCAGGAAATTGGATGGAAGGGCTCTGACCCTGCAGCCTGTGTTCCTCCCCTTGCCCGTGCTCTCCCGTGGCTCCTTCCTCTTGCTATGGATGGTGGTGGTGGGGGGGGGGGACCATCACTATCACTGCTGCCAGGAATGGGCTGTGCTGACCGAGTCTCTGTTTCAGCCACTGGAGTACACCGTGATCAACCTCGCAGGGCCCCCTGGGCCCCAAGCCAGCCCCAGCCCATGTACAGAAACCCAGGGCCTCAGCCAGGTGTGAACAGAGGTCTCAGGGGAGTGGGGAGGGGTGGGGGGAGGGTTTGGAGCCACCTAGCCTGGCTCCTCTCTGACAATGCAGGGAAGTCGGGGGAGGGGGCTCTTCCGTCAGCATCCGCTTGCTCCGAACACTGCCCCCTGAATCCCCCCACCTACAGGACCACAACTGCAGATGCTGGCCATTTCATTCGGGAGTCAGGACTTCCAACCCTGCATCCTCTTTTTTCCCCATCCAGAAAGTTCTTGAACAGCTTGCTGGTAGTCACAGTTTAAAAGCGCTCTGGGCTGGCAGGATTCCAGTATCTGCAGGCAAAAACCTGGCCGGAGGCCATGAGGAGGGTGTGGGGGGCATGGATCAATGCCTGGGGGTTCTGGGAAGAGCTTGTTAGTTTGTGCCCCTTAGAGGCCCAGAACTGTGGAAAAGGCTGGGGTGGACCCAACAGCTACCTGGAGAACCCCCTACCCTGCCTCCAGCTGGGCTCTGCTTTTCAACCCCTGACTGTTGTCTTTCCAGACTTCAGAGGAAGATGAAGCACCTTCCCAGGACCCGGAGCGGGACATGATCCCAGAGCCTCCCCTCCACATGTCCGGGGAGGAGCTCGGCTTCTCCAAGTTCATCTCAGTCTAGCACCAAGAGTCCCCTCCAGGCCGGCCCGCACTAACTCCGATAAGCTTTCCACGACAGCTTCAGAGTTCGCCTGCCAGACCCCGGGCTCTCCTCCTGCTTGCCCAGCCTGATCCAGAAGCCTTTGTCAGCCCCCAAACCTGCAGTGGTGGCCTCAGTGGTGCCAGCGGGACCCCCGGACCTCCTCAGCATGTTCGCATCCCTGGGGGGCTGGGGGGGGTGTTATGCAGCCCCCTCGGAGCTCACCAGAGCCAGGCAAGGCTCAGGAGATCTGGTCTGAGTTTGAATCTGCTACCAGAAATCCCCCGTGCCTGGGTGCCCAGCCAAAGACCCCCACCTACTTCTCCCTTCCTTCCATCCTGACTCAGCACCACTTTCTCTGGCATAAGTGGGCGAGGAGAAGAAAGAGGAGCGTGCTGGGAATAGACGGGGTTCTGGTTTCTCAAAATGTGACTGCATCCCAGTTCTTCAGGAGGCTGGTTAAAAATGTGCTTCCTGGGCTCTCCCAAGACCTACCAAGACCCTCTCTGTGGCTGGGCCCAGAACTTTACATTTCTAACAAGTGTCCATTGACTCTAATACTTGAGTTTGAGAAGCAGTGGGCTCAGGTTAAAGTCTACACTTGGTTTGCGGGGTCTCCCGTCTGCACCCTCCCCGTAGGGTCTGCTCTACCTACGACACCATGACCCAGCTGGGGGCTTTCCTGGGCTGGTCTGAGTCCAGACCCAGGTCAGGTGCCCATTGGAAGGCCTGAGCCCCCGGGACTGACAGGGAGGGGCTACTTTTCCCGGCTCCCTACTCAGCCGTGCATCCCAGGCTTTGGAAGGAGGCTGGAGAAAAGCTTGGCTCCTTCCTTGTTGAGAAAGAGTTAATTGCCTTTGGGTTGGGGTTGCCTTTGGGTTGGAGGAGTAGGAAAGCACAGGGGGCATCTAAAAGGCAGGAGAGAGGGTACAGGGCAGGAACCTAAGAGAAACCTGAAGATGACCCTGAGTCACCTGGAGATTGGGAAGGGGGAGGGAATAGAATAACAGAACTGCTATTTTTTTCTTTTTCAACTTTCTTTAAAAAGTGAAGTGGGTGGTCGCTTGGTATACAAAAGTTAGAAACACAGCGGGGAGGAGAAGAAAATGCACTCGGGCTCAACCCCTCCCCCCACAATCCAGCTGCATTTTGTTGCATTTCCTTCCCATTTTTTTTTTAACTCCACATCGTTCGCTGGTGTTCTCTGACAAATGAGTTTGTATATACAGATTTAAATTCTGCTTTCTCCACTGAATTCTTTCTTTTTTAAGATTTCTATCTGTGAATCATCTCCACACCCAAAGCGGGGCTCAAACTCATGACCCTGAGATCAAGAGTGGCACACGCTCCGCCCACTGAGCCAGCCAGGCGCCCACCCACTTAATTCTTAGAAACGTTTCTCCATGTTTCACCAAACTTTATAAATAAAATGTGTATCAGCTCTGTGATATTTCCTCACCGTGTGCTTCCATTTATTTCAATTCTCTCTCATTAGATATTTGTTTCTATTTTTGCTATTATAAATAACAGCATGGTGAGTCTTCCCACAGGCTCAATTTGTCTTTTTTTTTTTTTAAGATTTTATTTATTTATTTGACAGAGAGAGAGAGATCACAAGTAGGCAGAGAAGCAGGCAGAGGGGGAGGGGGAAGCAGGCCCCCTCCCAAGCAGAGAGCCAGATGTGGGGCTTGATCCCAGGACCCTGGGATCATGCCCTGAGCCAAAAGAAGAGGCTTAACCCACTGAGCTACCCAGGCGCCCCTTGATTTGCCTTTGAAGACTTCTTGAAGAAGGATTTGTGTGCGTGGAAGTGCTAGGTCATAGGGGGCGAACATTTCTGATGTTACCGATACCCATTGTTGAACAGCTTTCTGAAATGACAGAACCAATTTCACTCCCACCAGAGCCTTCCAAGCAGCCTTTCTCCAAGTCCTCACCAGTGTCTACATCTGTCTCCATGGGTATGGCGGGAGGAGGCACTCAGGAATGCCCCTGCAGTGAGGGTCTGGGGGACTGGGCAAGGTAGAGACGGTCTGATAGAGCATAGGAAGCTCTCCAGAAAGTTCCAGCCACTGCCCCAGGTCCCCAGGGACAGGTGAGTTCCTCTTACCTTCTCTGGGTAGAGAGGGAGGGCAGGGTGTGAGCTCTGGGGTCTCTGCCCAGGATCTGGGTATAGTGTGTAGCCAGCTGTCAAGGGAGGGAGGGAACATCAAGTTTCAGGTGGTGTCAGACGGACCCCAAAAATTTACCCTGTGGAAAACCCTTCAGCTGGAGGGCAGTAAGAACTGGGACTGCTCAGTGGGGAAAGAAGCCTCTTGTCCTCTCAACCTGTCACCTGCTGCAGCCAGGGCTACCCGGGGACCAAGGGACAGTCAGCCAGGTCATCCCACTACCACCTGTTGCCCATTCATTTTTCGACCATGTACCAACTGAACAGATCAATGTCTTTTGAGAGGCACAGCTCTCTCAAAGGCAACCTATGATTGGCATCCCTGGGATTCCAAGTCTCCACGGATTTATCAGATACTCGAGTACCCTCCATAGACATTTGCTCACTCCCTCAACGCCCACTGCTGCCACCGTGTGGGCCCAGTCACACCCTCCAGGCAGGGTTAAGAAAGACCACTCCTTTGCCAGTTGTCACTTTGCAACCTCCCATCTTGAAACACCTTAGTTTTATGTTTGTACATGGATACTCAGACCACTTTTCTACTTATCTCAGTATTCTGCAGTCTTACTCCTGGCCATGAACTCCTTATTTTCTTGTTTGCTATAAATTCTTGTATATGTGAATTCATGCCTGTCATCTGTTCTAGGCCATTCTCTTCAAATATTATCTGCTCTCCACCATTTTTAATCTTACCACAGACCAGAATTAAATTTTTCTAGGCCCTCTCTTTATCGCTGCCGAATCTCTTAACCTCTCCTTCACATTTCCCTCCTCATCTCTGTTCTGCTGGCTATGTCATTTCTACCAGTTTAATATTTCCCGAGCTTGGATATGCCTACAAATCACAGGGAATCTGTTAAACTTCAGATTCTGACTCAGTAGTTCTGGGTGGTGCCCAAGAACCTGCATTTCTAACAAGCTCTCAGGGATGATGATGCTGTAGGTCCAAGCACCATACTTAGAGGAAGAACTTTCTGGTTGACTAATCTCCATTCAGTTGTGTTTAATTGGATGTTAAACTCCCCAATATTGCTTTTCATTTTCATCCTTGCATTATTTTTTTAATTTTGAAAAGTTCTAGATAGTTCTCTTTCAAACCTAACTAGTCATTCTACAGTCTGGTTGCTTGTTAATTTTTGTAATGCCATCTTTTATTCCATTAAATATGTTATACACACACAGTTAGGTTACATTTTGTGCCAAATACCAAAAGTCCCTGGAGATATAAATACGCTGTTGTTTCTGTTGACTGTCCCTCATGGCAATTTGTTTCTTTGTATTTTGTAATCTCACAATGTGAGCTCATCTATGGATGATTTCAACCTGGGGGGCTGAAAATTGAGGATACCTTCCTCCAGAGAGGATTTGCTTTTGTTTCTGTCAGGATACAGGATACCAACTTGGGACCAAATTAGCTCCTTCCCAGATCCCTAATTTACCAAAACCTCAGGTTGTCCCTGACTTTATATTTAATTTTCCAAATGTGATGTTAATATTGTCATTTGCCTTTTAGGATAACTCCACCTTTCCTGTCCACTCACCATGCCTCTTGGATATTTCCCTTCCCACAAGCTCAGCAACACAATAAAAATTGTTTAATGTACAATCTCATTGTTTAAAAGCACACTGGTTCCTTGATCACCATTCTGCATGAACCAGATTCTGACTCCCATTTCCCAGGCACTATGTAAGTCCCATAGGTCTTTATGTAACTACAGGGAAAGGAGGAAGCTCTCCAAAATCGGATTGAGATTTCATTTCTTTCTACTCTAATGAGCAGAGACTCATGGAAAGATTTGATTCAAGTTAGAAAAAAAGGGGGGGGGGTATTTCTATAATTGGCATGTGAGAAAATAACATTCACCATCACCATATTAGAATAAATGATAATTCTTAAACTTAAATATATTCAGCTTAATCATAATTTTTCTTCTTTTGCTCTTAATTTCATCATATTGTCACAGATGAGATGGTCCATGGACCAGTGTTGGGGCACCTCTACCACATGGTATGAGGGTAAGTTTATGCGGAACTACAGGGAGAAGATCTATTTCTGGAAAAAGACCAAGCCCTAAAATAAAATGGGTGGGGTGGGGCTTACACACTTAGATAATTTGTGAAATTGTCAGGCATTGTGCCAAGACTTGTGAAAGTGAAAAAAGAGGGAAGACAAATAGAAGCTACATCCAGATGCTGGATGCAGCCCTTTCTCCTTCCTGGGCAAGGAGGACCATCAGAGAGGCACACCTACCACATCTGGTTCCCACAGTGCATGGTGGCTCCAGCGTGGTGCTTTTTGAGGACATTTGGCTGCTCCTATGAGCTGGATTCCTGCCACCTGAGAGGTGTCCTTGGTTAACCAGATTCAGTGGGCTGCTGCGATCATCAGCTTTGTCTTCTGGGAATGTTCCACAGACTCTCCCTTGGGCTCAGCCTCACTTTGCAGTAGCTTTTCTCCCTGATCCCTTAGCATAAAATAATTTTTTTATTTCCCCGGGACAAGCATCCCGAAAATGGCTATCAATCTGTTATTTCACAACTATTTCAGACATTGCTGAAATTACTAAGTACTTCAAAAGTTTCCTGCACTGGACCCTGTACTGGGATCCATCCCAGGTGTGCAGCTGTAGATGGGAGTATTTGTGTGTGTGGCTGTGTTTAAAGTTTCCTACTGTTGGGGCACCTGGGTGGCTCAGTTGGTTAAGCAACTGCCTTCGACTCAGGTCATGATCCTGGAGTCCCAGAATCGAGTCCCACATCAGGGTCCCTGCCTGGCAAGGAGTCTGCTTCTCCTCTGACCTCTCTCCTCTCCTGCTCTCTCTCTTTCTCATCCTCTCTCTCAAATAAATAAATAAAATCTTTTTTTAAAAAGTTTCCTACTATTTACCTAACTGATGCCGAATTTGCCTTTATCCTTTTGTATTATTCCAGAAAGATCCTACTTCAAGATGCTTCTAGGTCGTTTATCATGAATGCATGCTGAAGGCTAACTGAGCTATAGTAGTGAAAAAGGAAATTAAGGTTCTGTTCCTTACAGGTTACAGGGATAAGAGCTTACACACACACGGTCCACCTCCTCTATGTGTATCAAGGAGTCACACTCTATCTTATGAAGCCCTTTCCTGTTCAGAAGTTCAGAGACCACTGCCCAACTCATACATTTTTAAGGGAAGTAAATCAGTTGATTGTACTGGTTTCTTCAAAGAAATGATTTGGGGTTGACTATAATTGTACTAACCCTTGTGCCAAAGGATAGGAAAGCTTGGCCTCTGCCCTCCAGGAGCGCATGGTTATTGGGGTCCGGGAGGCAGTCATATAGACAATGGCCATGGTGTCCCGAGGGGGTATATGGTGGTACGTGGGGTTCTTGGAGGGTCACAGAGAGAATGAACGGCTGCATGGCAGGCACTTCCAACTATGGATTTGGGTCTTGGAAAATTTCTAAGGAGTTTTCTCAGGAAGAGATACCTTTGGAAAGCCATTGAGTCTCAGTGCACTGGAGGTGAGGCTGCGCATGTGCTGGCCCGACAGCCCATTTTGCAGAAAAGAAACAGGAGCTGCGGAAGGACAACGAAGCTGAGATCGGCTTCATAGATCCTCATTCCCTCCTGTTCTCTTGCCCTTCTTAGGAGAACAAAGCTTCAGTCTCTGCATTAAGTAAGTATATGAAGACACACCTTAGCCCCCAAGTAAGCCAAAAGAAGGGCCCTATTCTAGCCTGGAAATCCTAAGTGTCTTCAGTCTGGCCCAAAGTCAAAGTAGGCTGACAGACTAAGGACGACCGTTGTTCCCTTACTAAATTAAAATATTGTGAGTGGAAGGTAAACGAGAATTAGGTGATCTGTACCTTGAGCAGAAGCTCTGATTCCCACCCTTACCTCTCACAGGCACGCACACACTCAGGTGAGATTTCAGTAGTAGACAAGGAAATTCAATACCCAAAATACCAATTGTTTTTCAATGTGCAACAAGCATTCATTCATTCCCTTATCAAGAATTGCCTTATTTTTGAGAATTTACTCCAGCATCATTGCCTCTTGGAAATGCTTTGTGATGCCTCCCCACAAGTGATCTGATCAAGGAGCAGCTTCTTGGGTCTCCCATAACAGCTTCTTATTACAGCGTCCTGATGGGGACTGACGTCCTCTGTGCTCCCTCAGACTCTGGGCCTCTGGGTGTAGGGACTGTGCCCCAGTGGTACTCAGAAGATGGTGTTGAATTAATACTTAAGGTTCCATGCCATTATTTTTTAAGGAACTGGATGATTTATTAGAAGATGTAAGGTGAGGTGGGGTGGGGGGGACCTTGTTCTCCATAGCAACCTCAGTACAAAATACTCAACAAAACGCAGGGCATCTGTGTAATTAAACCCACTGAGAGATATAACCCAAACTTTGAGATTTGACAGATCAATAACACTTCCAAAATATATTTTGTCAACTTATACATCTAGAAACAAGAAAAAAAATTAAATACCTCCTCCCTTCTCTAAAAAGACTATTTTAACCCTGAAGAGTAGAGAAGGGGCGGGGGGAGAATCTCCTTTGAAAGGAAAGAATTTTGTTTTATAAGAAAGTCACAGTGTTCTCCTGGCTATCAGGCTGCTGCTGACCGGAGACCATGCCAGTCTCACCAGTGCTGCTTGCCAGACAGGTGCATGGGGGACCTGGGCTGGAAGGAGACCTGAGTACATGAGAGACAGACCATGGTCCTGTAGGAAAAGACTAAAGAGTGAGAATCCTCCCCGGTTAATGGCCTAATTTCATGCAATTCCAATTAGGATCCCCACAGGAAAACTAGTGTGCTCTGACAAAATGATCCTAGAGTTCCCCTTCTAGGAAAAATTTGAAAAGTGTTACTGAGAAAAATATCACTGATCAAAAGAGTAATTGGAAACTTTCTTCACCAGATAGTAAAACATAGAAGTTTCTAAATAATTAAAACCTTGATAATAGCAAATAGATTAGATAAATAAATCTATGGGACAAAATAGATTGTCCTCCCTGCTCCTTTGCATGGCCTGCTCAATGTCTCCCAGAGCTGTGGGCTCATTACTAAACCCAGTCCTGAGGGAGGAGGGGCCAGAGCTGGGTGAGCTCTAGAGAGTCGATGGCCTCAACCCCCTGGAATGCCTAGATCTCTCAAAGAGTTGAATCTTGGAGATGGCAAGATAACCCACTCCTCTGCTCAAGTTTCCATTTCTTATTCCATGTTCCTCCTCCAACAGTGCCTTCCTCCCCTAAGGGCACCCCACCCGGACTCTATCAATCCCCCTCCATCTTTAGGAGGCAGCACACAGGGAGAAAGCCCCAGCCTGAGAACCAGGAGTCCAGGGGTCTGTTCCAGCTCTGCCCATGACTTTCTGTGTGACATTGGACAAAAAGCCCATCACCTCTGTAGGTCAGTTTCCCAACTACAATATGGTAAGAATCCATTCTGCCCTGCTAATCATATGCTACTGTGCCAGGAAGGAAAAAGAATTTAAAAACAAAAACAAAACTGGTTGCTAAATTCCTCTTAAAAATTCAAATACCTTTAGTAGGAAACTACCTTGATGCTAATTTGGGGCTAAAAGGAGAGTTCCTCCGCTCCCTAGAGTATGGTGAAAATAGATGAGAAGTGGTTGGCAAACTTGGCTACAAATTAGAATCACCTGGGGAATTTTTTTTAAAAAAGGTTTTATTTATTCACATGACAGAGACACAGCTAGAGCACAAGCAGGAGCACAAGCAGGAGCACAAGCAGGGGTAGTTGGGGAGGGAGAAGCAGGCTCTCCACCCAGCAGGGAGCCCAAAGCAGGACTCCATCCCAGGACCCTGGGATCGTGACCTGATCCGAAGGCAGACACTCAATGACTGAGTCACCCAGGCGCACCACTTGGGGAATTTTTATTTTTTTTTTAATTTTTTTTTTATATTTTATTTATTTATTTGATAGAGAGAGAGAGAAAGATCACAAGGAGAGAGGCAGGCAGAGAGAGAGAGAAGGAAGCAGGCTCCCGCTGATCAGAGAGCCTGATGTGAGCCTTGATCCCAGGACCCCGAGATCATGACCTGAGCTGAAGGCAGAGGCTTAACCCACTGAGCCACCCAGGCGCCCCACTTGGGGAATTTTTAAAACACAAAACTTCCCAAACTCCACTCCTAGCCTAGCAGAGGCTGACTAGATCCTATTTCCTCTTCCTGAGCACCAAGGAAAACTACATTTCCCAGGCTCCTTTGCAATAATCCAGGGCCACATGACTAGGTTCTGGCCAACAAATGTTGGCCAAATGGCCTAGACCATAATATCCCTAAGTAATTTCTGACCCTCTACTCCTCTTCCATCCCACCTGTGCAGCCTGTTCTGAAAGATGGTGGTGTCAAAAATGGAAAGAGGCTGGATCCCTGAGTCACTACCAGGAATGCCACCCAATTCCCATCAGATATGATGTGAGCAAGAAATTAATAATAAAGCTGTGTTGGAGGCCCTGGCTGGCTCAGTTGAAGAGCATAAGACCTTGGTCTCAGGGTTGTGAGTTCGAATCCCACGTTGGTCATAGAGATTGTTTAAAAATAACAATCTTAAAATAAGGGGCGCCTGGGTGGCTCAGCCATTAAGCATCTGCCTTTGGCTCAGGTCATGATCCCAGGGTCTTGGGACTGAGCCCTGCATCAGGCTTCCTGTTTCTCGGGAAGCCTGCTTCTCCCTCTCCCACTGCCCCTGCTTGTGCTCCCTCTCGTGCTGTCTTTCTCTGTCAAATAAATAAATAAAATCTTTTTAAAAAAACTTAAAATAGGGGCGCCTGGGTGGCTCAGTGGGTTAAAGCCTCTGCCTTCGGCTCAGGTCGTGATCCCAGGGTCCTGGGATCGAGCCCCACATCGGGCTCTCTGCTCCGCAGGGAGCCTGCTTCCTCCTCTCTCTCTGCCTGCCTCTCTGCCTACCTCTGATCTCTGTCTGTCAAATAAATAAATAAAATCTTAAAAAAAAAAAAATAGGGATGCCCGTGTGGCTCGGTGGGTTAAACCTCTGCCTTCAGCTCAGGTCATGATCTCAGGATCCCTGCATCAGGCTTTCTGCTCAGCAGGGTGCCTGCTTCCTCCTCTCTCTCTGCTGGTCTCTGCCTACTTGTGATCTCTCTCTGTGGGTGTCAAATAAATAAATAAATCTTTTTTAAAAAAAGACAAATTGAGCCTGTGGGAAGACTCTCCGTGCTGTTATTTATAATAGCAAAAATAGAAACAAATATCTAATGAGAGAGAATTGAAAATTCTATAAATAAATAAAACAAAATAATAATAACAATAATAATAATAAACAACTGTGTTAGTTATAGTGGTCTGCTTTTCCAGAACTTCTGATTTAACTCATCTGGAATAAAATCCAAGCAGTTGTTTTTGTGTGTGTCTGTTTTTTAACCCCTCAGGCAATTCTAATGTGCAGCCAGGATTGAGAAACGCTGGATTAGGACAAAAATACAAGTGTGGAGTCGCTAGGTATGATCATGAAATACTCATTTTTCCAAGGACACTCCAGAGACGGGAAGAAGGTTGTTCAAAAATGAGAGGAAGACGGGCACCTGGGTGGCTCAGTTCTTTCGGTGACCAACTCTTGATCTCAGTTCAGGTCTTGATCTCAGGGTCATGAGTTCAGGCCCCGAGTTGGGCTCCACACTCAGTGTGGGGCCAACTTAAAAAAAAAAAAAAGAGAGAGAGAGAGAGAGGAAGAGGGTGTAACAACATGGAGGGAGACAGGGGACCCCAAAGGGAAAGGTTGACCAGAAAAGTATTCAATGTGCTGGGAATGATCAGGGAATATTTCAGAGTTGGGGCATTTAATATTCAACCCTAAATTCTCATCAGACCTGTTAGGTGGGAGACATGAGTCCTTATGCTGTCTCCACACCCCCCAACGAATTCCGTCCCATGCTCATCCCTGTGTGAGTGGATGCTTTGGGGAAATCAAAGGAAGAAAGCTGGTTCCACGTTTGGTTGTTGCGGGGAGGAGGGAAAAGCTAAAGCCCCCAGCTGAGATTCCTCAGTGAACATTCTGAGCTCCCCTGAAGAATTCAAGGTGGGAAGGAAGGCTGATGCCTTGCCTGAGGGATTTCATACACACACACACACACACACACACCCATGGTGACATCTGGGTGACATTTCAACCAGCTGTCTATGGCTTGTGTTGTTGAGTGCCTAGAACCAACCCCAACATTAGCTCAGAGAGAGTCCCATGACATTTCCATAAAGGATAAACCTAAGCAGGACAGGGACTTGCTGAAAGCCACAGAGCAAGTTCTGGGTGAAGTGGAGTGGATTAGCCTTGGAGTCCCCGAGTCCCCGGCCCCCATGAATGCTCACAGACTCCTGGATATGAGCATTTAGAACAAGCATCTTCTTCTTTTTTTTTTTTTTTTTTTTTTTTTTTTAAAGATTTTATTTATTTATTTGGCAGAGAGAGATCCCAAGTAGGCAGAAAGGCAGGCAGAGAGAGAGAGGAGGAAGCAGGCTCCCTATCGAGCAGAAAGCCCGATGTGGGACTCGATCCCAGGACGCTGAGATCATGACCTGAGCCAAAGGCAGAGGCTTCACCCACTGAGCTACCCAGGCGCCCCTAGAACAAGCATCTTCTGGTGATGGGGCACGTGGAATGGGGAGATGGGAAATCGTAGAAGACATCACTGGACACAAGTCACTCTGATTTCCATTCCAGAATCGTCTGTGCTGGGCTCCCCATTCTCACCCTGTACCAAAACCATATGCCGGGCCCCAACCGAAGACAGACAGAGCCCAGAAGCCTTTGTTTTCACATTTAATCAAAGGAAAAGAAAGAAAACCAGTCAGAGCAAAAGCTCAGGATTTGGCTGAGGGAGGGGAGAGGGGAAGGGCGACAGGGCCACTGAGTGTGGACAGTGTGGGGCAGAGTCCTCATTACCCCAAGGTGCCCCAAATACAAGCGTCCAGGGAAGGAGGATAGGGTCAGAGAGGTAATGTGATGGGCACACACCTGCTCCAACCCAGCCGCGGGCCGGGGAGTGAGTGGGGCTTGTGTAGGGGAGGTAGGACGCAGTTGATGGGATGAAGACAGGTGAGGAGGGGCCCAGCCCTGTCCCCCAGGCATCACTAGAGGTGAAGGTGCCAGAAGCCAGAACAGCATCAGCGCAGGAGATCTGTCCGGCAGGGCCAGGTGGCAGCTCCTCAGCAAGGTGCCCAGCACCCTAGGCGGGGCTCCCCCACCTCCATCCGAGGATGCTCTTTCCATTAGGGGACTTCGAGGGTTAACCAAGGGGAGGGGGCTGCACCTGCAGATCCTCCACTGCTTCTACTCCCAAGCGCCCCAGGTGAGGTGGGAACTGACAAAGGCCACCACTGTCTCCACCCGGAGGAGAGCAGCGCTTCCTCCCCTCCTGGTCCCCTTGGGCAGTGGCTAAGGGTGATGCAAGGAAGAGCTGGAAGCTGATGAAAGGGGAAAGAGGAGTATAAAGGTGACTGCATAGTGGATGCCAAGCTATGCAAATGAGATGGCAGCAGGCTTGACCTTTATATCTCATTTGCATATCCTAGGCAAATGCAAATGAGATCCCTAATATAATAAATATATTTCTAACTTTGTAATAAATATTCTGTTTCTTCTCCCTCCCCTTCCCTAGGAAATGGGCACACAGTGGTTCAGGGGCCAGCTCGGGCTGAACCTGCAGCGAAGACTGATCAGACACTCAGAGAACTAGGAAGGACAGAGGGGCTGGCTGGTGGTGGGGTTGACAGGGTGGTCCCTGCAAGGACAGGCTCACCCCAGACGGGGTCACAGAGAGGGACAAGGGCCAGGTGCCTGGGGAAGTCTAGGACGGCATTCTTAAAAGGGATTCTCCTATCTTACACAATTGCCTTCCCCAAGGACTCGAGCGTGTCGTATGGGATAGGGGGACACTAGGAGAGGGGGAGAAAGACATCCAGGGAGGGCCAAGGCCCTGGAAACTGGGATCAGGGTCTCATAAGAAATGGGGACTGATGGGGAGCCCCCAAAATAGGGCCCCAAAAAGTGACCTCCAAAGCAAAACAACCCTTTGCTTCTCTTCTCCCCAAACCGAGACTCACACACACGCAAACAGCACAAACACAGACCAGGTGCCCCGGCCTGCGGAACCTAAGCTGCGCAGGCAGAAACAGTGTGGATGGCGCCCCCTGGAGTTGTACAACAGGGAGCCGGCTAGAGCACAGACGTCCTCTGCCAAGCCCCTGCTCCATGGCCGGCTGGCGAGCTCCTCTCTGCACCCATCCTCAGTCCCGCAGGCACACCTGATGAGAGTGGGCCCCCTGGACCCCACCGGAGGGACCAGGATGGACTGTGGTCCTGAACAGGGAGCCCAGACGCGCCACCAACCTCCCCCCCACCATTCCCCCAGCCATGGTCAGCAGTCACAGGCTCCCTGTCACACGTCAGCTCACCCCTCCCTGCGCTGAGCCCTGCGGGGAGCAGAGCTGCCCTGCCAGGGGCACATCCGGAGAAGTCCATGGAGAGACTTCGGCAGTGAAAAGCTGTGCAGGACGGAAGGACGGTGTGGGGTCCACTTGCGGGTGTCTGCCTCATCCCCAGGGAGCTGGGACGGCGCTGCTCCCTGGCTGTGGCAGCCGGCTCAAGCTTTGGCTCCCCCAGCCTTCAAGAGGGCCCCAGGCGGGACCACTGCCCTGGACGGCCAGGCCTGCTCCCAGGGACTCGAGCCCCACAGGGAGGAGGGGCGGGAGGAGCCCGGGAATGGAATGGGCGTGGCCAGTCCAAGGGGAAAGGGCGGTTTGAGAGAGGTGGCCAGGGGCAGTGTACCTACTGGCCACAAGGCCCCAGAGCAGCTTTCCTCTTCTCTGCACTGGGCATTATGGAGGTGACTCTGACACACTCCGGGAGACAGCATATAGCCTGGCCCTCAGAGAAGGACATCCGGTGGCCAGGGGGCATCGGGAGTGGGCAGCACCTGGGCACGGTGGTGCCCCATGAACACCCACCTCCTTGGCAGTGCGCGCATCTGTGTGGAACAGCTTAGGGCCCGCTAGGAGCCAATGACACCCAGGGAGAGCCAGACGGCAGGGGATGAGAGCTAAGGACCAGGACTGGGGGTCATGGCTGGGGGAGGGGATGGATTCAGGGTTCTGGGTCACAGCCCAGAGGGGTGCAGTCCCCATGAACAGTCTCAGTACACCCAGCTGACGGGCACCCACTGTGGCTCCGTCCGTAGCTTCTCCATGGCAGCCTGGAGCTCACGAAAGGTCCTCTCCAGGTTGGTGTTGACCAGGCTGAGGTCGAAGTAGTGCCCGTAGCCCCTTTGGATGCGGCTGCTCTCCTCCACGGTCCTCCTCAGGTCAGCCTCCTGCGGCACAAGGGACCCTCCCGGCCATCAGTGTCCCCCACATTCACCCCCATCGTCGGGGGAATTGGCAGCCTTCCCTATCTGTCCCCGTTCCCCAGAGCCCAGTCATATCAAGTATGGGCTCCCCAGGCTGAGGAGGCAGGAGCCCCTCCCCACATGCCCCAGGGCGGCTCTCCGGCAACTCTGGACAGACTAACAGGTGAAAAGAGGGAAGGAAGGAAGGAAATAAACTTCAGTGAGTGCCAAGCAGGGCATACTAACTGCTTTGCAACCCACATAATCTTTACTGTGGCTCTGTAAGGCAGGACTCATTATTTGCCATTTCCAACAGAGAACATTGAGGTACAGGGAGGTCACCTGGCCAGCAGGTGCACAGGGTCCGCCTGACTCCAAAGTCAATGCTCCCTCCACTCTAACCAGGCGCCCTTAACCCCCGCAGCCTGAGATACACCTCCCAGGCATGCTGTTACTGGGGTAACCCCAGGAACCACCATCCCACACCTAGTCAGAGCTGGGCAGCTGGCCAGGCAGGAATGCAGAGGGAACTTTGAATAATAACTTAAATAAGTCAAGGTGGGAGCTCTAGGACTGGCCCAGCTATGTCCCAGTGACCCCAGTTGGCTACGTTTGTCCCGGGGACTTCAGCCTGGAGCCCAGCCCAGGCAGCCTTTTCCAGCGCCTCAGCGGGACTCTGACCTAGGGCCTGAGAGCTGCAGTACCAGATATGGCCAGAAGATGGACCCCTGAGCCCAGAATTCGGCAAACCCAACATCTCCCTGGGAAGAGGAAGGCTGCTCTAAGGGGTTCCTGGTGGGGAGGTAGGTGTCCTGGGGTCCTGTAATACCTGACTGGAAGCCTCCTCCTCCCTAACGCTAACTCATCCCTCCAGCCAGACTTCCAGCCTCCAGCTTCCTCCTTCCCTTCAGCCTTTCCCTCCAGCTATGGACACCTTCACACCACCTGGTCCATTCTGCCCACACATCTCCCACTGGCCCTCTGGACTCCCTTTGGTCAGCACTCTGTCCCCATAGAATGGAAGGAGCTGTGGGGCTGGCAAAAGCTCCTGCAGCCAAGGCTAGCCGAATCCCTGACTGTAAAACTTTGGACACTTCACTTCCTTGCCCAGACCTCTATTTTCACATCTATAAAGTGGGAATCACAAGTCCAAACTCACTGATACTTCGGGTGGGCCCCTCTCCCCTTCCCCGATGCCACCTTCTTCCCCTCATCTTTCCCTCATTCCCAGCCTGTCCTCTCCCCAAGGCAACCACCGGACCCCTCCCAGCATACATAGGAGCCCTCACCGTGAGCTGCTTGGTGGATACCCCACTCTCCAGGGCAGCCCGGTTCATGGCCCGGAGGGTCTCAAAGTCAGGGGCCTCGATGAACACCACGTAAGGGACAAACTCAGCTGTTCTCAGCACTTTCACTGCCTGCAGGAAGAGAAGGGGATGGGGGAGTCTATCCCCACAGACATCCTAGAAGGTTGGTGAAGGATAACTGGGTGGGGGGGGCAGATATCTGGAAATGATGGGGAAATGGTACCTGGCATCCTGGGACCTGAGTCCCGGGGATGAATGGTAGAGGAACCACTGGCAGGTGGCTGGGGTTTGGGACACCAGAGGAGGCTAGAGGAGTGGGGGGCCTGGGAGGCTGAGAAAAAGGTTCTAGGTGTGTTGGGTCCCTAGCAGGAGCTGAGGGGTTATATGCGGGAGCTGCTTGGGAGACCAGGGCCTGGAAATATATGCGGAGTGTGTGGCGGGGTGGGGGTGGGCAGCAGAGTGCACAGAGGGGAAGTGGGCAGGCTGGGAACAAGCAGGCTGAGACCCTACCTGGGGGTTGACATCCAGCACGCACACCTTGCCAGAGGCAACCACACCCCGGATGGAGTCGATGCGTGTGCCATACAGGTTGCCCTCGTATTCTCCATGTTCCAGGTAGCGTCCCGCCCGGATGTCGGCCTCCATCTCCCCACGGGACACAAAGCTATAGCCCTGGCCTTCCCGCTCCGAGTCCTTGGGCCGCCGGGATGTGTCTGGGGGAGGGAGGGCCTGAATGAACACATGCAGGCCGTGTGCCGCCTCAGACACACGTGTACATGTCTTACGGGAGCCACGCAGCCCAGCAGGTGCAGCTCCCCTCCACCTTCAGTGCACTGCTGCCTTCCCATGCCCCATGCCCTCGCCCTCACCATTGATACCCACAGATCCGAGACATCCATATTGGGGCGGGGGCTCCAGAGTTCACTGCTCCAGCCCAGCGCTCACAGATGGGGGAGCTGAGTCCCGGGGGGGCAATGGGCACCCCAAAGCCACCCACCAAGGTCAAGCGGATCTGGGGTCAGCATTCAGGTTCCTGCCTCCAGGAGCCAGGAGCTCTGACCACCCCTGCTGGTTCTGTCACTACATGAGGCCCTGTTTCACACGGGTTCCCAACAGGGTTTTGTTGTTGTTGTTTAAGATTTTATTTATTTATTTAAAAGAGAGAGAGTGAGGGCAAAGGAGTATGAGCCAGGAGCAAAGGGAGAGGGAGAAGCAGGCTCCCCAACTGAGCAGGGAGCCCGATCCGGACCCATCTCAGGAGTCAGGGGATCATGACTCGAACCAAAGGCAGATGCTTAACCGACTGCGCCCCTCGGGTGCCCCCCCCCCCCAACTGGGTTTTTAGCAAGTGAAACATGACAGAAGGAGAGGTAAGCCTTGCTCAGCCTACCCAGGCCACAGGTTCAAAAGAGGGCGTCCCAAACCCTCTCCGGCCTGCAGTTCCCCCATCACCCGCTGGGGGCGCACCCCCCTCCAAAAGTATCACTTGACTTGATGACCTGCACAGGCCCACTCAGTGAATGTGGCCCTGGCCCCTAGGGCACTCCTGCCTCCTGGCCCCCCACCCAGCAGGGCCCAGCTCCCACTCACAAGGCACTGTGGTGCCGTATCGATCCGGATCCCACATGATGAGCTTGTTCTTCAGGCTGCGCCGGCCCACTCCCTGGGCTCCGATCAGCACCAGGGTTTTCCGGCGGAAGGGGGGCATGCGGGCCACTTCCTCGTAAATGAGCAGCTCATGGCGGTCAAACTCTGAACACAGGGAGGGGTAGTCATCAGGTTACACAGCTGGCATAGGAGGGGTCAGGGGCCAAGGGCCAAGGGGCTGGGGCTAGGGGCAGCAAAGAGAGAGTAGCCAGGGCCCACGGACAAGACTGGCAGCATAAGCACAGGGAGGGAGAGCATGCGCACAAGTCCTTGGCGGCTGGGAGGGGGGCAGACCGTGTTGGAGGACAGGGAGGGGGTCTCCAACACCCACCTGCATTCTTGGTAGTCAAATACATCATTCGCTTCTTTTTCTTTCCTGAAAGGCTGCCACACAGCGTCCCTGGCCACAGAGAGATGGGCGAGTGAGGCCAGGTAGGCTTGTGTCGGATCCCAGACTAGGGGTTCCAGGGAGGACCCTCATACCTGAAGTGGGTGTCAGCTCCAGGTCCCGTTTGACAAAGGCTTTCCGCTTCTCCTCCAGCAGCTGGCTGGGGATGAGCCCAGCGCTTCCCCCTTCCACATGGCATGCCTGCAAGGGATATGGGACAAAGACCTGCCCTGAGTGAGAAGACACCTCCCCAGGCCCTCACCTCACCTCCCACCCCCTCCCACGCCACAACAGGAGCCAGACACGGAGCCGCACCTGCCACCAGTTAGCGTCATCCTGGTTTACAATCTGCAGCAAGTCCCCAGCACTGAAGCGCAGGCCCGCCTCCTTGCAGGGGATGAGGCTGTCTCTTCCCGGGTCATAGTCAAAGTGGCATTTCACAAATACCTGGGCCAGGGATCACAGAAGGGTCAAAGGAAGAAGGGAAGGCTGGAGGGCAGTACCCTTCTCAGACCAGCCCCGCCCCACGTCCCCCTCCTGAGGGTGGGGGGGTGTCACACAGTCCCCTGTGTTCCCCCTACCTTCACAAAGATGCAAGAGGCTTGGGCACCGTCCCTCTCCAGGCATGACGCACCCCAGACCCACCCAGCCACCTCCCTGGGACCAGCCTCCCTTTGCATCTAGAACAAAAGGATTCAGAGTGATGGCGTCTCTGCCGGGGGTAGGGGGGTGCATAGATCCATCCACTAAGGAAAAAGCGGGATCACTGAGGAAGGGACACAATCCTGGCACATAAACCAGGATCCCTCGGTCTACCCACACTCTCCCCTTGGCCCAGTGGGCTCTGGCAGATGGCTGGAGAGCCCACCGGAGAAGATGGACAGAGCAGCCAGACCCCCACAATCCACCAACCAGGAGGCAGCCATACAGGACACGTGGCTACCTAACGTTGCGCATGCGTGCACCCCGTTCGCATCTGCAGATGCAGGGCTGCATCCACACGGGCGCTCCTGTGGGCACCCCAGGCCTTAAATGTGCACGTGTCCCTTGCACATGTGTATGAGTGCCCACAACTAGGGCCAATGCACGAGCATGCGGGAGATGGGGCACTCTCACCCCCGGGATGTCACCCTGGCGGCTGCCCCTTAGGCCTGAGTCTGGGCGGGAGTGGGGAGCTTGGTGGAGGGACCCACCTGGCGGGGCAGATGGGGCTCCTGGTAGCTGGGCAGGATCTTGAGGATGACGCTGCCACTGGCACTGCGCAGGAGCTCCTGCAGCGCACGGGGGTCACTGCCCACCGGCTGCCCGTTCACCTCCTTGATGATGTCGCCCACGTGCAGCAGGCCTTGCTGAGCCACCATGCCGCCATGCAGGATGCGTGCGATCACCAGCTCGCCGCCCTCCACGCGGAACGTCACACCCTGGAGGGGATAGAGGGCCGGCATGATGAAGGGGCTCCAAGGGGCTCCAAGCTGGAATCTTCGGATGGGTCTCCTAAGCACCCCTCCATTCCCATTCTCACCCCCTTCTATCCCGGACTCGGCCTCGCAGACTCCTCCTCTTCCAACTCTCTGACCAAATTCTTCACTCAGGGGGGCATTCATGGAGGGAGAGTGGGCACTTTCTGTGCGCAGCTCAGGTGCACAGGGTCTGTGGACTCCAGGAGCTGCATGGGCCCATCTTCCTCTTCGGCCCTCTCCTGACCAGATTTGGTCCCCACCAGTTACTCTCAGTGCCCCCTCCAGACCCCCAGCCCCAGCCCCGCCTTGCAGCCTCACCAGATGCTCTCCAGCTGTCTTGCGGATGCCCACCATGCGCACTGCGTCAGGAGGTACTGGCTGGTTGCTGAAGGTGGGGTCCAGGCCAGGGCTGGGGGGTGGTGTCTCATAGGTCTTGGAGGCCACAGAGTCGTGTGTCTCCAGGAGAGACTGTGGAGGTAGTGGAAAGAGGGCAAACCATGAGACAGTGTCCCATGGTCCCTTCCCATTCCTGTGCTAATGTCCCGCCAGCCCCCTCCCCGCAGCCTGCCCCAGCCCCCACCCCAGCCCAGGGCCCGAACCTGGAAGTGGGGCTCCTGGAGGATGCGGGCCAGCTCCGCGGCTGTGCTGCTCTGCTCTGCCAGCTGGGCCAGGTCCCGGAGGATCTCCTGCACGAGCTCTAGGTTGTTGTCCCGCACTGCCTCCAGCTTGGTCTCCTCCAGCCGCTCATGGGCCTGGTGGGGGATGAGCAGAACAGGTGACACCTGAGGATCACTAAGAAGCCTGAGGTACCACTGTCCCCTACCTGCTCAGATCCTGACTTCCGACCTCAACCTCCGCATCGTTTCTGACACCAGCTTCAGATGCTCGCTCACCCAGACACAAGCACATTCACACACACACAGACATACCTTGCTTTCCCCTTTCTTGCCCCAAACGATGATGAGGACCCAGTTTATAGAAGGAAGAATACAAGCCCAAACGTTCATTCCCATCCTCTTGTCACAGAGGGCCATTAAAATCATCAAGCTGTCCCCACCCCCCGGGACCTTATAAGCCTGTGAGTTCAAGGACAGCTTTTTCCACGTGACGGCACGGTCTTGGACATCCTGTACCCCAGGATGAGGAAGCAGGAGAGGTGGAGCAACTTGTTCAAGGTCACAGGGACCCAAGCTTGGGTCTCCAGACCTTCAGGCCAGTGCTCCCTGGGGGGGGGGGGGGGGGGAGAGAGAAGAAATCAGTACAATTAACCCTTGCAGAACACGAGGGTTAGGCACACCAATCCTGCACCATCAAAAATTGCTATGTATGGGACATCTGGGTGGCTCAGTCGTTAAGCGTCTGCCTTCAGCTCAGGTCATGATCCCAGGATCCTGGGATTGAGGCCCGCATCAGGCTCCCTGCTCAATGGGAAGCCTGCTTTTCCCTCTCCCACTCCCTCTTCTTGTGTTCCCTCTATCACTGTCTCTCTCTCTGTGTCAAATAAAAAAAAAAAATCTTTTTAAAAAATCGCTATGTAACTTTTGACTCCACGAAAACGTAATTACTAATAGCCTACTGTTGGCTGAAGTCTTACGGATAATATAAACAGTTGGTTAACCATATCTTCTATGTTATATGATTATATACTGTATTCTTACAATAAAGTAAGCTAGGGAAAAGAAAGTGTTAAGAAAATCATAAGGAAGAGGAAACATATTTGAGGCACTGTACTTTATTTATTAAGAAAAATCTACATATAAGTTAACTCACAAGTTCAAACCCATGTTGTTCAAGGGTCAACAGCCTACAGTACCAGGAGAAGGCCCTGTACCTATTTGTCCCTCTACCAACCCTGGGGTCCACAACAAGGTATTGCTCTGAAAAAAGGGAAAGGCAGCCCAGCCCAGCCAGGAGAGTCATGTTAGTTGGGTCAGGAAGTAAGGAGTGCCGGGTCAGGGATATACATGAAGACTTTTTTCTCTCTGAGTCGTTTGAAAAAGAAGTCACCTCACCCCAGAGTCATTCAGCATACATCACCTAAGAACAAACAGGAGATCTGCCACATAAACTACAATCCCGTATCACACACAGGAAGTTCAACATTAAAACGCTGATATAATATAATCTAGTAGACAATCTCTATTTAAATGTTCACTGTTGTCCCAAACATTTCCCCTTATAGATTCATTTTTGTGGGGTTTTATTGTTGTTGTTGTTTTGTTTTTGTTGTTTTGTTTTGTTTGTCCCTGATGGGCAATCTCAACAAGCACCAGGTGTTACATTTCATTGTCCCATCATTTTATTCCCCTTTTTTTTTAAGTTTTTTAAAAGATTTTATTTATTTATTTGACAGAGAGAGATCACAAGTAGGCAGAGAGGCAAGCAGAGAGAGAGAGGAGGAAGCAGGCTCCCCGCCAAGCAGAGAGTCTGATGCGGGACTCGATCCCAGAACCCTGAGATCATGACCTGAGCTGAAGGCAGAGGCTTAACCCACTGAGCCACCCAGGCACCCCATTCTATTCCCCTTTAATCTAGACCAGATCCCAATAACTTTTGGTCTTTCAGGACATTTTTAAGTTCAGGCAAGTTGTTTGTAAAATGGATTTTCCCGATTATATCCCCATGATTAGACTCAGGTTAGTCATTTAGGCAAGTGTTCTACATAAGCCATCTTGTCTCTTTCCCACACCTCGAGATCCTGTGACTATTTTGCTCCCCAACAATCTTTCACTGATGAATTTAGCATTCATTTATGACACATGCCTAAGCCAATTCATTTTTTTAAAAGATTTTATTTATTTATTTGACAGAGAGATCACAAGTAGGCAGAGAGGCAGACAGAGAGAGATGAGGAAGCAGGCTTCCTGCTGAGCAGAGAGCCTGATGCGGGACTCGATCCCAGGACCCTGAGATCATGACCTGAGCCGAAGGCAGAGGCTTTAACCCACTGAGCCACCCAGGTGCCCACCAATTCATTTTTTTAAGGGGGCGGGGAGGGGCAGAGGGAGAGAGAGAGGATCCCAAGCAGGCTCCCATGCCCAGGACAGAGCTGGATGCGGGATTGGATCTCACTGAAATCAAGAACTGGACACATACCCAACTGCACCACCAGGCCCCCCAGTCAATTCTTAAATTAGGAGTTGCAAAATGGTGATTTTCTAACTCGTTATTGCTTCTACATTTATTAGTTGGCTTTCTACTATAAGAGAGAGCTTGTCCTTTTCCCTCTTACCCCTCTCCCCATAGCCCCCTCTCTGCATCACTACGGATTCTTTTTACCCTGCGCTCTAAATCATCGCCATCACTATCTTCTTTTTCTCAATTTATCCCCAATTTGTGCAGTAGGAGCCCCCAAACACACCTGCGTCCTTTTGACATTTCCCATCAGTCCTTGAGCACCTTCCTCCTTCTGCCACGGGCTCATCCTATACTTTCCCTACTCCAGGTCTGGGCTCAGCAATTTCTCCAAGGAGCTCAGATTCCTTTTGGCAGGGAATGGTATTTAGAAACCAAGATCTGAGCATCTGGTGCTCATTCCTTCTGGGGTGTCACTTATAGCCATTAGTTGATACTGATTATTCCAAATAAAATCTGAAGATTTTCCCCACCTTCCCTCATTCCATATTTAATACCTTCCATTTAAGTATTCAAATAAATAGTCATGGGCACCTGGATGGCTCCATGGGTTAAAGCCTCTGCTTTCCACCCAGGTCATGATCCCAGGGTCCTGGGATCGAGCCCCACATTGGGTTCTCTGCTCAGCAGGGAGCCTGCTTCCTTCTCTCTCTCTCTCTGCCTGCCTCTCTGCCTACTTGTGATCTGTCAAATAAATAAATAAAATATTTAAAATAAATAAATACTCACATGTGGCTGTTGGCTACTGTATTAAGAAGTACAGCCTTGGGGTGCCTGGGTGGCTCAGTGGGTTAAAGCCTCTGCCTTCAGCTCAGGTCATGATCCCAGGGTCCTGGGATCGAGCCCCGCATCCAGCTCTGAGCTTGGTGGCAAGCCTGCTTTCCCCCACACCCTCACTTGCCTCTCTGCCTACTTCCAATCTCTAGCTGCCAAATAAATAAATAAAATCCTTATAAAAGAAAAAGAAAAAAGAAGTACAGCCTTAGCCTATCTAAGCCTATCTCACTTAGGGTATACAGTCAGAATATTATGAGCAAAAGTAACTAGAATTAATTCCCTTTTCTATATGGTTATGTTAACAATCTAATAGGTGGATGGATTCACTTACCCACACTTAGTTTCAGAGTTAACTTTTTTCATTCTTTTTAATTTATTTGTATTTTTGGAATATGCACATTTACATTGTTCGAATTTTAAATCTATATAAAAGGTAAATGGAAGTAAGTCTCATTCCATCCTCATCTCCTCTGCCTTATTCACACACACACTAGAGGAGATCATTTTATTAGTTCCAATTTATTCTGTTTCTTTTCACAAAAATAAGTACAAATTTCTCTTTTTTACATAAAATATAGAACACAATACCCACTCTTTGATTCCTTGGGATTTGTTTGTTTGTTTAATTGGCTTGGTTTGCTCTTTGGTTTTTTACTTAACAATACGCCCTGGAAATCACTCTACGCTGCTACTTGCAGACCTTTCTTTATTATTATTATTATTATTATTATTATTATATTTTAATTACTGCATTTGACTCACTGCATGACTGGAGGACCATAATTTATTCAACCAATCTCATGGGTTTTTACGTTATTTCTAATATTTCACTATTGCAAATAAGGCTGAAGTGAAGAACCTGGGGCAGCTGTTGTCCGTCTATAGAGAAGTCTTCCATGTAAATTCCTGGGTCAAGCAGAAGACACAGGTTTGATTTTGTTAGATACTGACAACCCCTTTCCATTTGTCACTCTCCCCAGCATCAGATGAGAGATTTTCCTGAAGCCCAGCCTGGACCAAGTACACAGCTAGCTAAGGGTGCAGCCAGTACCTGAATCCTGATCTGCCAGCTCCAGATCCATAGCCAGAATCAGAATGCAAAGGCAGAAACTCCGCACTTCTTAGCCATTTCTTAGAGAGCTTTTCCTTCTGCCCTCCATGCCAACCTCTCTGATCATGGCAGAAAACAGGGAATTCTCATTTTGAGAATTATGAGCCCTGAAGTCTAGGCTAATAATTAAATAGCTCAAATACTGAAAGGAGTCCCAGAGAATGGTATGCCAGAAGGTAAAGTCACTCTTCCATCTGGAACTGATGATGTGATTTGCTTTGGTCAGTGGGACATTAACAAATGTGAGGCAAGCAGAGCCTGGAAAGTGCTTGGGACTTGGGGCTTGTCCTTCCCTGATGCTGAGACTGCCTTGTGGAGTACCCTCCAGTGGCCCCCTCCTGGAGGACAAGAGAGCACGCCATCATAGACCTTGCAGCCTTCCCAGCTGAGACACCAGCCATGTGAAGGAGAATGTCCTAGACCACTCTGCCCCAGCTGAGCAGCCCAGACCAGCAAAACCACCGAAATGATCAAAAAGATCATGAGAAATGAAACTTGGTTGTTTTAAGCCACCAAACAGTGGGATGGTTTGTTACCCAGCAGAAGCTGACTGATACATTGAACTCCTCACCACTGTAGCTTCCACTTCTCCTGTCCCCTGGTCAGAATCTCTATTTCAGTGACCTGCCCCCTCTCCTTCATTCTTCTAGGACCTTGTCTTGCTTTGTCAACTCTCACCCTGGCCTTATCACAGGAATGGAGTCTTCCCAGTGAACTCTGGCCATGGCCAAGACTGCATTGTAACAACTCCTTATGGTTTGGAAAACACTTCTACACCCATGACATTCCCCAATGTCTCTGGAAAAGAGACATCATTATCCCCACTTTTCAGAAGAAATAACTAAAGGTCAGAGAGGTTGTCAGACATACTAAAATCACACAGCCAGCTAGTGACTCTTCTGACTCCAAACCCTGTGTTCTTTCTACCTCATCTCATATAGATTAGATCACAGGCCTCCCAGCTAGCAGATGTCCCCACTGGTAACAGTTCACCTGAATTACTGAACGTCACCTGACTTGGATTCCTCACCTTGGCCTTGCCTGATGTCGGAAACACCTGCTGCTGGATCCAAGTCAGCCTTCCCAGATGTCACCTACTGGCTAGGGCTGCAGCTGTCATCTGCAGCCAACCCCACGGACTTATGATCTGTTAGCCAGATTTGACTTCCCTCCAGAGCCTTTCCTTCTGGATTTGTCTCCTGAGGCCCTTCCCCTCCCTGGTCTTAGATCTACTCAGCCCAGCCCCTCCCACACGGTCTGCACAGCCCCATCAGAGAGAGGCAAGTTCCACTCCATGAGAGTAAGGGAAGGGGATTAATAGCTATTATTAATTCCTGCTTAACTATTCCTGAGTTTATGGGCCACTTCACCATGAGAACCAAGGTTTTACTGCTGGATCTTTTTACAACTGGATCTGAGTACTTTTATCTGTTAGGTTAGAACTGTATCTCTATACATATAATCATTAAAATTGATGAGGAGTACAAAGTAGGTCCCAATGTCCAAAACAAGTCATGTGGTCAAGTCCAGATTGAAGAATGGAGAAACTCTACCTTTTGGTGAGGGAAGTGACCAAGGCCCACTGCAGAGGGTTACACGTACAGGGATGAGAGGGGTTCTTACTGAGCTCAGATGGTCTTTTTGGAGATGCACTTCTTGCTTGTCTCACAGCTCAATGGAGAGAAGTCACAGGGTCCCCCTAGCCCGTCAGCCTCTTACTGGGAGTCTCAGTTTTGAAGAAAGGTCCACACCACCTTCTACTGTGCTTTATGCATCTGAAACCATCCTGGGAATCTCCTCAGAGGAAATTCTCACCAGCTTATCCCCAAGATGAATTCTGGAGAAGAGAGTTTATGTCTACCACCTGATCTGGCTGATTCTAGGTTAGGCTGTACAGGGAGGTCCCAGGCCAACAGATTTGGACCCCCTCCAGAGAACAAACTCTCCGGCAGTTCATTCCCACAGCCTCAGTGCTGTATCTGCTACTCGGTGATCATGCCACAGATACTTATCAAAGCGAAGACAGATGACTGAGTGAGGGACAGTCATCCAGCCGGCAATCCCCTCACTGGAGAGCTTTCCAGTGGACCAGACAAAGACACCGAAGAACACCACTGAGGGCAATCGTGCTTTGGAGGGGCACTTCCAATCCTGAGATTCTGCCTTCCTAAAAGCTCCCTCTTTCACTGGCTGTCTCACTGTAGAGGCAACATCTAACAGGACCCAGAGGTGACATGGTCTAATAAATTCTACTCTGAAATCAGCTTTGGCAGGTTACAGGTGGAGAGGGTCAAAATGTGTATATTCAGCAATGCCACTGCCATGTGTCAACCCTAGAGAGACTCTCACACATGCGCAGAAGCAGAGGAATGCAAGGACGCTCCCCACAGCGCCGCTCTGAATAGCGGGGAAATCAACAAGGCACGTTCTTGTACCTGTCTCTCAGTAGAACCAATAAATAAATACTCTATTTCATATACTGGAACACGACACAACAGCTAAAATGAATCTATATGGGGCACTGGGGTGGCTCAGTCGGTTAAGCATCTGCCTTCAGCTCAGGTCATGATCCCACAGTCCTGGGATTGAGCCTCACATCGGGCTCCCTGCCCGGTGAGGAGTCTGCTTCTCCCTCTCCCTCTGCCTGCCACTCTCCCTGCTTGTTCTCTCTCTCTGTCAAAATAATCTTTTAAAAATAAAATAAAATTAATCTACCTGTATTTCCATCTATACTTATGTCAGGAATCATGTTACTTACATAAACTAGAACTCTCCCAAACCTAAGTGGCTCGCGCTATCATTCCATTAGGGAACATTTAAAATCCCATATCCTAGGGACGGATTGTGTACATCTGAACACAGCGGTAGGCAAGACAGGCAAACATTCAGGGGTGGGACATCATCTGCCTCAAGCCAGGGGTCACCTGAGGGGACAGAAAGCAGTGGAAGTGGGACTGAGGAGGGGTACCAGCGGCATCACACTTCCTTTTTTTTTTTTTTTTTAAGATTTTATTGATTTATTTGACAGACAGAGATCACAAGTAGGCAGACAGGCAGGCAGAGAGAGGGGAGGGGGAGAAGCAGGCTCCCTGCTGAGCAGAGAGCCCAATGCGGGGCTCGATCCCAGGACCCTGGGATCATGACCTGAGCCGAAGGCAGAGACTTAACCCACTGAGCCACCCAGGTGCCCCAGCATCACACTTCTTCTTTCTTATAAAGACATAGCAAGAATGCAAGAAAGTGGGGTCAGCGTTCCCATCCTGGAGATGATACTCAGAGAGCTGTTCGGGTTTTTTCCTACACTCTCTGCATTCATTCATTGAGCAAATATTCCATGAGCACCTACTCTGTGCAAGGCACTGTTCTCGGCCCCTGGGGACACAGGCAGACATGCCCCACCCTGCTGGAGCTCACACTCTCTTTGTTTGAAATGCTGGATCCCTTATTTTTATTTGTAATCCATGAGTACAATCCTTGACCACTGAATGGAAGGCGCTCTGCCTTTCTCCAATCCCCTCCCCCACCACACCCCAGTCTGCTCAGTTTTCTCCTCCCCAGAACATTCCACTTTCACCTTCTGCCATTAGCAACCTCCCTGGGTCTTCAGCCATTGCACGGGTAGTGGGACCAGGCTATGTCCCGGGGACACAGCGTCCCCTGCGCAGCTCTCTCCCTCCAGTAAGGCCTGGCCCCCCTCCACACCCCATGCCAGAGCCGGTCACAGCCATCCTGTGACAGAGTCCCCCTCTCCACCCTGTGGAAAAGCTACCACCTGGCTACCTTCTCCGCTGTCTCATCACTGTCATCACCAACTTCCTGGCCACCCCACCGCCGTTCCCTGAGACCCTGAGCCCGCCTCCATCTTGTCCCACCCCGATGCCTGCCGTACCCTAGATTCCAACGCCAGCTACATGCAAACCTTCCATTTCTGGGCCTCTTGTATGTTGCTGACCTCCCTGCCTGCCGCAGCTACACCCTAAATTGTCACGTCATCCCCCAAAGCCTTCCTCCTTGGAAATCTCCGACCTCCCTCTCTCTGAACTCTGCCTTCTCTTCCAGCTACCCACTCTCTCCCCAAACACTTGGTGACCTCAGAGAGCCCCCGCCCTTCACTCCATTTTCTTCCTGCCTCTCTCCTGCCAGTCCCCCTCCCCATCCCTCCCAGGGATACTCTGAGCCACCTCCTCTCCCCTGTCCCCTTCATGCTGTCCCCTACGTCTCAGCCTTCACAGCCGACACCCAGCACATACCTGGACCAAAGTCACACCCTTTACTCCCAGCATCCCAGGACTGAATCACCCCCACCCTAGAAAGTCAGGCACCTGCCACAGTCAGTCTGGGGCTCTGTCAATCCTGCTCCCCGGCTTTGGTGGGGTCCCTCTCCCCTCCCTTCAGTGATTAGTTGAGTCTTCATTTCCAAATGCCCCAGTTCAACCCTGATCCCTGATTTCCAGCATACAATGCCCCCCCCCCTTTTCTGGAAAATCTGAGCAAGTAGACAGGATTCCCTGCAACTCCATTGCCTCTACCCCAGGAAAGGGGGCACCCTTCTATCCACCCCCACCCCTCCCAACCCTGCCTCTGAACCTTAGCCTCATACCTCCCCTGCGCAGAATCCTGAGTGCCCTGTTACCCCCACCCCTCACCTTCCACGCCCAAACACCCTGCCAATTCACTTCCTAAATACTTCTTTCGTCCTCTCCTCCCTTAAGCCCAAAGGTTTACCACAAGTCTAGCTCAGGGTCATCCCCAACTCTGGCCTTTCCTGCTCCAGCCATGACCCTACAACCACCCTCCATGGAGCTGCCAGAGGATGCTCCGAAAACATCCATATCCTATCATCAACCCCCCACTTGAAACCCACGAAGCCACCTCCTCTCCCCTGTCCCCTTCATACTGTCCCCTACGTCTCAGCCCCATGAAGGGGTCCGTGTCATTTACAGAACATAACAGGACAAGGCCCAAGCTCCCAGCACAGCTCCCAGTGCCCTCCACAACCTGAGAGCATGTCTGCAGCTTACACTCCCTGTCTCAGACCTGAAGCTTCAGCCTCACACCTGCCCTTATGTCCCTTCACAGACCTCTGGCTTTTTCTCACCTCTGTTTCTGCTCAAGCTCTTCCACTGGCCCCAAATGCCCTCCCCCTCCTCTTCAGTCTTTCAGATTCAGCTCAAGGGGCCCTTCTTCCAGGAAGACTTCCCTGGCTACTCCAGACCAGGTTAGACATCCGCCCTTCACATTCCCAAAATGCCTAGCGCATCTGCCTCCAGCAGAGCCACTATCAAAATGCTTAAAAACTTCTCTCCTAGTGAGTTTCTCCCCCACCTGATGCACATGGCAAGTGACCTTAAAAAGACATCTGCACAAAATGCCCAAAGGCAGAAGGGACAGGCAGGATGAACTCTTGAAGACTCCAAGGTATAGGCACCAATCACATCCTCCCCCCTCCAAGCTGGCAGTCATCCCATCCACCTGGGCATGTCCACACTCTCACTGGCCAGGTATGGGACTGCCCACCATCTGCTGTCCTGCAGACTCATTACCTGGGCAGGGATATTGTCACAGAGTCCCTCCACGGGGGGTCTTCTGGGCCACATGCCTCTTTCCCAAGCACCCTATGGCCAACACCCCATAAACTCCCTAGGCACAGTGCCCTCGTGCCCACCTCCCTGGAGTACTATACCTTGGCCAGGGATCTCACTATGGGACTTTCCATAATGCCTCGAAGGAAGATCAGGTCCAGTTCTGCAGCCCCCGTGGCATTGGGGAGTGATCCCAGGTTGTCCAGGACTTGCTGCATGGCTGGGGAGAAGTGGCAGGTGATGAGACACAGGAACTAGTGGGGCACCAGAGCAATCACCCCTCCTCCCCCATGTCCAGCAGAAGACGGCCTCTCTCCGGCAGCCCCTCCCCCCTGCCTAGCTCGGGCACTCCCGGTCCCTGAATGTCCAGGGCTGGGGTCTAGGGTAGGCAGGGAGTCAGTTTCCTTGAGCTGGTCTCTAAGCCCTAGGTAATGCTAGCCTAGGCAGGTGGGAGGGTTTGGGAATCAGGAAATGGACTCTGACGTGGGAAGAGGGGAGAAAGGGAAGCCCTTGTCAGGTTCCAGGTTCTGCCCTGAATCAGAGAGCCACAGACTCCTCACATGATCTCTGGATGGGCTGAAGTCCCAGGACTCAGCCACCTGCACCTAGGGGGCTCAGGGATAGGAGAGACAGTACTTGGAGCGTGTCCCTGAATGCAGGCCCAGAGTCAAGCAGGCAGTCATACAGGAGGTCAGAGCCTGTACAGTGCGCTGTACAACAGCAGCACTAATTCCGCAAGATTTTTCAAAAGTCATGGTCCCTCACTGGCCTCAGTCTTTCCCTCCTGTAAAATGGGTGAGTGGAACTGGACAGTGTCTACAGGCCCTTCAGCTCAGTCAGAGAGTGATCTATTAATGTTGAGAAGTTAATATAGATCATAGGAAGCCAAAGCTACGGCCCAGAACATCGACAGGAGCTGGGGAGACAGGCACCTGGGGGAGCTGTGGGTGCCAAAGGGCAGAGATTAGACCAAGTCAGCCCAGGGATCAGCAACCCCTCAGCCTGCCATGGGACATAACCAAGGACATGAGAATACCTGACACAGCTATGGCAGTGGCTGCTGAGATCTGAGGTGGGCCTTGTCTGTATGCACCCACGGAGGTGGGAGCTCCTAGTTTTGGCAGGTTCTGGGGGGAGGAAGGGAGAAGCAGAGTGTGCCCAGCTGGGGGCAGAGATGGGCAGGGAGTATCATTACTCTGCCACCCATCCACCCACGCCTGCATCTACATAACAGAGCTCAATCCGTGGAGGGGGGCGGACACAGTCCCTGGCTCCTCTCACTACTCTTGTCAGAACCCCCTCCTCCAGGAAGGAACAGGGATGGGGAGGAGGGGGCACTGAAACTGGAGAAGCAGACATGGCTCAGGGAACCCCCCCTCAACCCCTCCTCCTCCCCACCTTCTCCAGAAACAACATCCAAGCCCGCCCTCTAGATCCCTCCTGCCCAGGCCTGGGCTTGGTATTGATCAGACACCTGCAAGGCCTTTAGAGGCCTCAGAAAGAAGCCAGGGCAGGGACCCTTCCCACTCTGCCAGGGTATCCTGGGATCCACCCTCCCCAGCCATCCTCACCTACAGACTCACAAGCCTGTCAGCCTTGGAGGAGGACAGAGCACGGGGGAGTGAGGGCCCTCTGCCCAGGCCAGCTCCCTTAGGTTCCCGAGGGCCCGCTCCCAGGGCGCCCTCTCCAGATGCCCAAACCCTGAGGAAGGAGGGTAGATGAAGGGGCCAGCTCTCCCCGCGCAGCCTCCCTGCCCCACCTTTCCCTACCTTCCCTCTGGAGATCGGCTTCCTCAGAAGAGCCCAGGGATACACCCTCCAAGGAGGCCCCACTGCCTGGGCTGCCCGCCATGGCTGCCCCCCACACCCGGCTCCGGGGGCTCCACGAGTAGCCTCTACACAGCTGTCGCTGCTCTGCCAGCGCGAGGGGGAACGCGCTCGAGGAGGCGGGACTCGGGGGAAGCGCCAGCTGCGGGATCAGCCAATAGCAAGGCTGAGTCTCCCTGACCGCCTTGCTGATTGGCCAAAGCCCCAACGGGAGCAGCCGGGTGGGGAGGGGGCGGTGCCAGAGCCGAGAGTGGGGCGGTGGCAAAGAGTCCGGGTCCTCCCAGAGCCTGATCGCACCTCGCACCCGGTGTTCGCACCCGCGGGGGTCCGGAGGGGGCGGCTGAGGGGAGGTTTGCGGGGCAAGGGGCTAAGGCTGCCGCCCCTTAAGAACGGAGGCGGTGCTCAGAGACCCCCTTCTTACAGCCCAGCTGTGGGAAACCCAAGGCGGGGTGCGGATTTGGCACCGGCTTGTTCCCGCCCCCCTCTTCTGGAAGTCTCTCCTCTAAAACCCGCATGCCACTTCCTCCTCTTGCCCTCAGACCTCTACGTTCCTTCTCCAGGCCTAGTTTCCTTTACAATGACCTCCTCAGAATCAAAGGAAGCCCCCGAGAATGACTCTCAGCCCTCCGCAAGGAGCAGGGGCACCACTGTGGCATGGGACAAATACCGCAAGCCCCAAATGCCTGCCCCACCTGCTAGCCATGGGGAGGGAGGCGTGGGGGGGGCGGGAGGAAAAGGAGGGGAAGGGAGCGGCCTCCCAGTCTGACCCCATAACGCAGCAGTGGCCCCTCCCCTCCCCCATCTCACATTGGCTCCTCCCCTTAGGTTAGGGATTGTGACTGGTGGGCAAGTCAGGCATCTTGGAAGGGAAAAGGTGAGGATGCATTCTCGCAGCATGGAACCCGGTGGGCAGGAGCATAGAACTTGGTCGTTACCCCAGCCCAGTGCCTCCATTCCTCTGACACCCTGTACCCATGAGGACACCACCAGCTGAGGCTGCCACCAGACAGCCATTCCCAGAGGAGTGGCACCAGGTCGAAATGCACCCCTGGTTGCCATGGCAGCAGGAGGGATTACACACCAGGACATTAACCCAGGGATGCAGGAGAGATTTAAAGGGACAGCTTCACCTCAAAACGGCCCGCTTTGATTCAAAGAAAAGAGGGAGTCAAGTAAAGAGGGCAGAGTGGGCAGGGCTCCAGGCCTGAAAACTCCAGGGGCAAGTTCTCTGAACACTCAGCCAATGCCATGGCCCACATATCCCCCAGCCTGTCCCCCACCCTCAGGAAAGGGCCCCTCCACTTTACTAGAAGGAGAGGTGGGTCTCTCTGCGAGAGTACACTCACACCATCTCCCCTCCGCAATGACAATGGCTGTGTTGAGTCATAGGAAAGGGAACTGTTGGCTTCACTCTGCAGGTCGCAAGGCTCCAATCTCCCTGGGAAGGGAGCGGGGAGAGGGAAGGTGACCCTGACCTCAGAGGTGGGTGACTCTGACCACAGCTGCCTCTCTTATCAGGCCTATAGGAAGTGTAATGGCCACCAAATTAGAAGAAGTAGACCCATTATCAGATTTTTGAGGCCGGGAGCCAATTCAGCCTAGGGTGGGCGCAGGGAGGGCTGCCTGCAGGAAGAGCCAAGAGGCTCATAGCTTGGGTCACACATCATCTCTTTACAGAAGAAACTCAGGATCCAAGAGGTTAAGCAGCTTGTTCCTATCCTCTTTCCTTTGGATACAGGAAGGCAGAAGTAGCTGATGACATAACACCCAGGGGATCAGGGGCCCCAGGGGTCCTCAGAGGAAGCAGTCGAGTTCCCTCTTCCCTTGTCCCTTGCCCCTGGCCTCCACTCCCTGCCTGGTCCCCACTGCACCCCCATCAAGCCCCCATCAAGTGGCCTGCAGCCAGGGAAGCCAAATTCTCCTCCCTCTACAGCCCTGCCAGGCACTATTAATGGGTTTACTGGCCAGCCCCAGATTGAGAGGCCTTTAATCACAGGCTCAGAGTTGGACTTAATTAACCCCTAAGCAGCTTACAGTGAGGCCCAGGCAGACCGGAGCAGGGGAAGAACCCAGGGGGCTCAGCATGCTGGACACAAGGTAGGAAGCACTGAGCCCTCCAAGGCCTCTAAGGCCACCAGGGCTGGGGGACATTAGTACAGTTCCTCCACTACATGGAGAAAAGGTCTTTCTGGGGGGAGGGGAGGCAAGGGTGTCACAGTTTAGGATCTGGCCCACCCACAGCAGCCTTCACTTTCCTAGTTCACTTTCTCGAAGGGGAGGGACAGGTGAGTTACTCTAACCAAACTGGGAGGCCCGGAATATCTTGCAGAGGCAGCAGCAAGGCCTGGAGCAAAGGACGGGACTGCAGGGGCAGGAAGCACCCAGGCAGTGAAACATCAGACAAATCAGAGCAAAACCAGAGCAGGCTGTGGTGTGAGGGCCCATAGCCTCCAGCATAGGGAACTTCACCTGGTAGGGCCCTGACTGCACATGGGGTCCATGAACCCCCAGAACAGAATACAGATTTTGTGCACAGAGAAGCATCTGTCTATGAGAAAGGCCCACAGCTGTCATCAGATTCTCAAAAAGGGATCCAGGACCAAGAAAAGTTAAGAACACTTTTCTTATCCGATCCCATCATCTTACAGATGGGAAAACTTAAGTCCTAAAAAAAAAAAAAAGACCCAAGGTCACAGGCTCACCAAGATCATAACCCAGGAGCACCCCTTAACAACTGTGCGTACCCCTATCAGGAATATACTTCCCGAGTCACAGCTTTAGAGTGTCACATCGACTTCTTTATAGGAGAAGAGACACAGCCTCCAAAAGGCTAAGAAATTTGCCCCTGAGGCTTCCTAGCTCATCTGGGCGACCAGCTCCCTTGCCCCACAATCTCCCAGAGAAGCAAGTCCAGGCTTCCTCAGCTGGCATTCTCCACGTGCAACTCCGAGCGTCCCAGGACACAGCCCCAAGCCCTTCCCTGGCACAGGCTGCTTACTAATCTGGTGGCATCAGGCTGTCCTCCAACCCCCAGCCATCCTCCAAGGGCCCCTTCCTAAAGGCCACCTCACCAAGGAGTCTGGCCCCAGGCCATTGCCCTGGGCAATACTGGGGATCATCTCTGGCCCCCCACAGAGGTGAGTTGAGCTATGTCTCCGGCCCCACCCTTGAGCAGGTGCAGCAGAGCCTTGGAAGCTGTCCAAAGGAAAGGCTGAGTAGCAGGATGGAGCAGTGGTGGGGGACAGTTCATTGTTACTGGTGACTGTGGGAGTGCCTCACCACTGCTCTCCACCCTCAAGGCCCTGCCTGGCACTCCCCGAACCACGGATACAAACGGACATCCTCAACCCCTTCTTACCAGACTCAGAGTTGGTGGCGGCAACTGGCATGGTGAGGTCTTGGAGGGCTCTGAAATGTCTCTCCTAGAAGAGGGGAGAGAAAAGAATGAGAAAGCACAATGGCAAAGCAATGAGGGAAGGAATTAGGAAGAGCCTCCCCTCGGGATGAGAGCATTCATTCCCTAGAGGCTGCAGGATCCCACAGACCTGGAAGGCAAGAAGGGCAGATATCACATGCCCCTTTCTCCAAGAAGGAGGGGAGGAGGTTCAGAGAGGATAATTGCTTTGCCCAAGGTCATGAAGCTAATAAAGAGAGCCACATGGAACACCCAGGTTTTATGACTTTAAAAAAAAATTATGTTTCTGTCTGCCATTTGTCCTTTATTTCTTTGGGGGGTGGTCTGAGTCCGGAATCTGAGTCAAAAGCCGGAAAGATGGGCATTCCCAGACTGTAAGCTCCATGAAGTCAAGAACTACACCTGTTTTATTTTGCTTCTGGATCCCAAACCTAGCCAGTGTAGGTGCTCTACAAACATGTGTGTGTGTGTCTGGCTGGCAGAAATGAAGTCATACTTTCCCCAGGCCTCTCTGACTTCCACTTTCTCCATTTGCCCCTTCTTAGTCCAGAGCTGGGACAAGAAAATCAAGGGGCTCCCTATTCTCCAGGGGAGGGTACAGGAGGGATACCCACTACCCTTCTTCCCTTTGCCTTCCTGGGCACTTGCTACTCGAGAAAACCCTAATTCCCAGTTGCTATGACAACTAGAGGCAGTGGCTCACAGCAGGGGTGGGGGAGAAGGGGGAAGCAGCTGGCAGTGCCCACTTTAGGACCGAATGCCTGCTGGGCCCTGGGGGGCAGGGAGTCACAACTTCCTCTCCCCCTAGGTTCTGGGACTTCATCACCCCCAAAAAAAGGATTCTACCCAGAGGGATCATCACCAGGTTTTAAGAAAACCCTCTCTCTAGTCCCATCCCTTCCACCCCCAGACCAGAGCTGGTCGGTCATCTGAGCTCAAGTGGCAGAAATCACAAAGGTTGGGGGATGACTCCCCTTCTTCCTGGGTCTTCCCCTAAAGACATGAAGAAAGGTGTTTTCAGGGAAAAGAAGGGCACCCTCTGTCAGGCTAGCACCAAGGCTGGAAGAAATGCCCAGGATCTGCTGTGCCAGCCAGTGCCCCTGTGCCCACCCCTGCTGTGCCTTCCCTCCTCCCCCATCCAAAGTCCTGACCACCTGGAACCTGGAGCCTTCTCCTGGCTGATGCTGTTCTCCCTGACTGTTACTGGCAGAGCAGACCCCAGACATCCGCCTTCCTTAGAGACTGGAAGGTGAGAAGAGGCAGGGAAGATCCTGTCCCCTGGAGTCTTGCCCAGCCTGCCTGGGTTTTTCTCTGGGTAATCAGTTCCCACAGCCTCGGCTAGCTCTTCCCCACCCCCACCCCGGCCTCTGGGAGGGCGGGGCCTGGCTTGTGCCCACAGGAGAACAGCGGTGCCAGGCAAGCCAGTCTGGCTACGGGCCAAGGCCCGGGGCCCAGGCTTCGGGGAATGCGCACCTCGGCTTCCAAAAGCCTGGGCCTCGGTGTCCTCTCACCCCTACCCCCAGACTATTCACACTATCCAGGGTCAGCAGGTGATGCGGACCCGGAGCGAAAGGGGGAGGTTCCCTCCAACGTCTCTCCCATCCACCCCTCCATTAATACCCATACAAAGAGATGTTGGAAGAGAAAGGTCTGACAAAGGCGCTTTGAAGACCGACAGGTCGTGGGGAGGGGTAGACAGACGGAGGGATGGGGGCGTCCAGAGACGTGCGGACCTGCACGACAATC
This sequence comes from Mustela lutreola, assembly GCF_030435805.1. NCBI lineage: Eukaryota > Metazoa > Chordata > Mammalia > Carnivora > Mustelidae > Mustela > Mustela lutreola. The sequence continues at coordinate 18,776,541 of NC_081304.1, read as the reverse complement.
GGATAGCCCCCGCCCCTAGAGCCGGGCCCTAAATGGCTGGGCGCTAGGACCTGGCGGAAGGGGGGCGTGTTGCGAGCCATCAAAGAAGGCTCTTAGCGAGCGCGCCCGCGGGAAACCAGGGGATGAGGTCACTGAAAGATGTCCCCCCGCCCCCGTGCTCACTCTCCCCACCCCCCCTGTCTTAGTTGACCTAACTTTCTGACCTCGGCTCTTCTCTCCTGGCACCGATCCCCTCTCAGGTCTCCAGACCCTAACCCTGGCCCCCGACCCCGACCCGCCCCCCCCACTGCCTGGAAGGGGAAGAAGCAGTGCCCCCCTTCCCAGGACCCCCTCCCAGGGAAGGTTGAGGTGTTGGCCTCCCAAGGAGTCCGGGGGCGGCCACCGGGACCCACGCAACCTCTGTCTCGCGCCCCCAACCCCCGGAAGCGCTAACAGCGCTGTTCTTACGTAATGCCCGGCTCCAAAGTCCCCCGAATCCGCACAGCCCCCGAAGAGGCCTCGCGGATATCGGAGCTTCGCCACCAGCTCTGTGCCCGATGTCACTTTGGAGCCCTAACCGCTCCGACCAGCATCAAGAAGCAGCGGGGTTTGATTTCTCTCTAGACGCCCCCGAGAAAGGAGGGTGGCGGGCGGTGGGGAGGGAGGGGAACGGCCTGAAGGAAGGGGCCCGGGGAGACCCGACCCAGAGAATAGGGTTGTGCCTGGACGAAGAGAAAGCAAGGGCCCTGGGGTGGGCGCTGGCCCGGGAGTCGGGGGGCGCCTACCTGCGCCCCGGCAGCCCCTAGCTCGTTGCGGCTCCAGCGCAGCCCGGCGCTCCGCGTTTATTGCCTGTCAATCGCTACCCCGGCTCTTAAAGCGGCAAGGCCTCCTCTGCGCGAGGGGGCGGAGACCGAGAGGCGAGAGGAAGGGAGGGGGGCTCTGGATACCGAGGGAAAAGCCGGAGAAAGTAGTCTTTCCGTGCAGCTAGAGGGTAGGCGGGGAGGTGGTGGTTTGGGAGAAACCGCACAGCCCAAGACCCCTTGCTCGCTTTCCACTGGGGGAAGCCCGAGCTAGGACCCGTTCCAACGAGCGTCCCTTGGCGCCCAGCGATCCCTTAAAAGGGCGATGGTGAACGATTACTCCGCTCCCTTCTCTCAGTTTAGAGCCACCTTTCAATTCCAGATCTGCCTCACCTTTCCAGGTTATCCCGTTTCCCAATTGGGAAAAGGAACCGGAGGAGTTGAGAGAGATCCCCTAGGGGCATTCCCATAGGGTCTCAGGCTCAGGGGGCAGTTTGGAAGGATTCCAATGGGGAAGAGTGGGATCCCAGGCTCTCTGGAAGAAGACAGGGGAAACGTCTTTGAGAGAGAGTAGGAGATCTTATTTTAGGTTCGGATCAGAGAACAGGTCCATACCCCCGTTTAGGGAAAGAAGTAATTCTCTATCATTCTTCAGAGTCCCATCTCAAGAAGTGAAGTAAAGTGTTAAACCCAGTTAGCTGTCTGCCTTCACCAGGCTCCGCTCCACCCCAGACCTGCTTGTAAAAGATAGTGTATGGCCTTGGAATGCTTGTAGGTTCAGCCTGGAGACCATCCTTCGCTCAGACAGCCTAGCATAGGCGCGCCAGCCCCAGCACTTCTCTGACCTCAGTGTCCCCCAACCCCCTCTGTCTTCCAGAATATGCAGAGATCATCCCTCTTTCTTGCTAGCTGAGCTCCTAAGACCAGAAGTGGACCTCAGCTCCTAAGACCAGAAGACTGGCTGGCTCAGTCGGTGAAGTCGGCTTTTGATCTCGGGGTTGTGAGTTTGAGTCCCACTTCAGGTGTAGAGATTACTTAAAAACAAATTTGTTGTTGTTGTTGTCGTTGTTACCTGGGCTCCAACTCCATCATGAGGGCTTGAACACACGACCCTGAGACCAAGAGTAGCATGCTCTACAGCCAGGCACCCCCAAAATAAAATCTTTTTTAAAAAAGAAATAAAAGAAAGGAAAGAAGGAAGGGAGGGAGGAAGGGAGGAAGTGGACTGCGACCTGGAAACTTGCTTGGAAATCTCAGAAATGGGTTTGACTTAGGAATCCATCCTGGAAGTGGAGGACTGGTCCCCGGGACCCCAAGAGACTCAGTTCACCCCTGAGCTCTAGAGGGCATAAACTTGGGTATACAGATATAGGGAAAAGCCATGAAAAAAAAAAAAAAAAAAGCCATAAAACCTTTCTGCTGAAAGGCCTGGCGCTTCCTCGCTCTTCCCGCCTTACTGAAGGAGAAGCGACCCCAGATGGTGGAAATTGGAATTGCAGGTTCTGTTTCCAACCCGAGGTTTGCGGGAGCGCACTGTTTCCAACCCTCTCCCCAGCCCTCAGACCAGAAGATCCACCTAATTCACCTCAGGAAACAAGCCCTCTTCCCATTATGAAGGCCACTCTCCAGTGTCACCTGTCCACCTCTGGGCAGAGAGAGAATCACTCAGCTAATTACGTTTGATTGGGAAGTGGGAGGATCTTGAATCCCTCTGAAATACTAATTACTTCTTCTCAATCAGGCAACTCTTTAAGCCACAGCAATCGACATCAAACCTTCAATTTCATCCAGGATCCCCAAGACAAGGTGGAATCCCAGATTCTGGACCACTAAGGAGGTGTAATCCAATTTTATTCTTACAAACTGCCTTCCCCACCCACACTCCCAGTAACTGTCAGTCAACAAGTATCAAGTATCTCTCTAAAAAAGCCTTACAGGGACGCCTGGGTGGCTCAGTTGGTTAAGCAGCTGCCTTCGGCTCAGGTCATGATCCCAGCGTCCTGGGATCGAGTCCCGCATCGGGCTCCTTGCTCCGCAGGGAGCCTGCTTCTCCCTCTGACTCTGCCTTCCACTCTGTCTGCCTGTGCTCACTCTCACTCTCTCTCTCTTACAAATAAATAAATAAAATCTTAAAAAAAAAAAAAGAATTAAAAAAGCCTTACAGAATGCTAGCACCTCACATCTTTTCAGGACCCTTCCAGCTGATAAATTGTTTGATTCTCTCATCAGCCCAGTGAGACTCCGGTGTGAAAGAAGGATTTATTCGTGCAGAGTACCATGTTCCCTGTTTCAGACAAGGTGACAGCTTCAGTAATACTAAGTCAAGATACCAGCTTTGGTGCCAGGCTCAGTGGCTCCCGATCTCCTGGAGCTCCCCTCTAGGGTGGAGGTCCGGGCTCAGGGGCGCCGTCAAAACAAAAAGCACTTTCTGGTGGTGTAGTTGACTGTCATACTGGAAGAGCAGTAAATGAGCCCCAAGGAAGCAGGTTGGAAGGGCCCAAAACGCATCCCATGGCAGTTAGTGGCAACCCAGGGGGGCGGGGGGCGGGGGTGCAGGAGAGTGGGGGAAGCGAGAGGGATAGCATCCTTTCCCTTTCCCTCTCTGGTCTGTAATTAGCTCAGTCGTCCTCCCTGCCACCAGAGATCACAAGGGTGCAGTCAGCGTCTCTGCTTCCCCTAAAATCAAGGTTTGGTGGATGTTCATCTCAGGGCTTTGAGAGTCAGGACACGAAGAGAAATAAAATTCAAAGCGGCTGTTGTGAATTTCTGGCAGCTCTGGCGCTGTTGAGAGTGATGGTGCACCTACGATAATGGCCAGCAGGGGCCGCCACAGCTATCCCAAGTCTACACGCTCTCGTTTGCCGTGACCCATGCAACTCTCCAGTCTTGCTCTAGAAACATTTTCTCTTGGCTGGACCTCTCAATAGGAAAAAAGGTTTGAAACTCTCACTGCATATAGATAGATAGAGATAGAGATAATCTCTTAGGTCATTTGCATTACCTCTCTGAGCCTCAATTTTCTCATCTCTACAATTGGGATAACCCCCAATGGAGAGGACCTATGTAGAGTGACTGCTACAATAGAAGGTACACAGAAGGTGTGTATAATAAATGCGGCTTCCCTTTGGGGCTGGGTTGAACAGGCTCTAGCTAGGTACCTTCTGGGCAGTGGGTGTTGAGTCTCTCTCTGGATATCTGGTGTGCCCATCACTGACCTCAGGTCTTCCTCGGGCAGACAGAGGTCCACCCCAGGGCTGCTGGCTCCCCAGGTATCAGGTTGGATAGTACGTCCTCTTCCCACTGCCCACACAACCATTAGTGGCATCTTGCCCAGCCCTATCTGTGCTACCCACTGTTACCTCTTCTTCCTCCACTGCCCCGACCAAGTTGCCAAGGGCTCTGCTCTGGACACCATATAAAGGGGCCAGGAATAGGTAGCCCATCAACAGAGTGGAGATGAGCTTGTAAAAGACAGAGCAGAACCTAAGAGTGGGAGGGAGTCTTGCTAGCACCCCCGCCCCATAACCCAATCTCCATTGCTGGAGACCCTCACAAGCCAGTGATGCTTCAGAGTGCTCTTGTGGACCAAAGGGAAGAGAGTGGAGGGAGGCTCTAGACCGTGGGAATACGTGCCCTGAGGACTGTGTGAGGCACTCGGGTTGTTGTTTGGAGACAGAAAGAAAGGAGAAGGGAGTGTCCCCACTTGGACTGGTGACCTGGAAGAGGGCTGCATGTGCGAGAATGGACGCACGTACGCCCACACACCCACAAGCGCTGTGCTGCTTCCCACCCCCAAAGCCCTGGGCCACGGGAGCTCTTGTAGAGTGGGTTGAGGCAGAGACAGAAGGGACAGGGAAAGGGGCTATGGAGAGCTTTAAGACAGCTTGCTGGGTGACTTCAGGCAAATCGTTTGGCTGGAGCTGGGTAATATCCGCCTCACAGCCTCTGCATACCCATATAAAAGTGCTCTGTGAGCCACAGCAGGGGAGCTGGGTTACCCAGCACCATGCCCCCTTCCCAGGAATGCCGGGAGGTCCCAGTCCCAGAGCCATTCTCTGCCCATGCCCTGCCGCACACAACAAAAGCTCTCCCTCCCCACTGCAGCCCTGCTTGGTGCCAGCTGCTCAGCTCCAAGCCTCCCCACCAGAATCTTCTCCCACCCTCTGCACTGAGGTTTAACCACCCTGGGCCCACCCCGAGCGCAGGGCAGAGTAGGGGGACCTCCTGCCCATCCCACAGGGAAGAGGGAGGACGGTGTGGAGGTAGGAGAAATGGGGAAGATCTTTTCTTCCCACTGTGTCTGGGGGATTTGCTCAGTCAGTTCACCCCGTTGCTTAATTTGCATTCTTTGACTTTCAAAAAGCTTATTCATAATTCAAAATCTTCTCCTGCCATGTGGGCTGCCACTCCGCTCTAACCGTCACCCACACCAGCGCTGCCACGTGTGAGCTCTGCCATGCACAGGTCCAGTCTCTTCCCCTTTATACATTGCTCTGATCCTCATAACAACTGGCAAGGCAGGGAGTACTATAGTCCCATTTTACAGATGAGGAGACTGGAGTACAGAGAGATTAAGCAGTTTGCCCACCGGCATGACGCTGTTGGTGGTGGAGCTGGGATTTGTCCCCAGGTTGTGTGGCCTTGCTCCATAGGTAGTATTTTTAGCTTTCATTTCTTCAAAGAAGAACAAAAATGAAAGGACAGAGGAGTTCAATGACTTGCCCAGGATCACACAACAAGCAAATGGCAGAGCTTGGCTTAGCAGGTTTTGTTAGTAAAGAAACTTGCTTCATTTTCCATAATTATTCTCCAATCTACAAAAATATGAGAACTCACAAAAACTGCTGAACTTAAATAACATTTAAATTTGACTTAATTTGAGACAATGCATAAAATTATCAGTACTAAAAGAAATAAACATCTAGAAACAATTTGCCATCTTTGTAGCAGATTCTTTGCTGTTATCCACCATGGCTTAATGTAATCTTGAATTTATCTAGACTTGATTAAAATACTGTTACTAATGTGTCCTGAATCTTTTATTAACTTGGCATCAGACACCAGGGTTGAGAACAGCTCAGCAGCTCTCAAGAGCAGCCGGCCTGGATGCCCTTATGGGAAAGTCTTCTGGCTTTCAGAGACTACCTTTCTCCTCCAGGGGAGAAAACCTGGCTACTTGGCCTTGACCTTCTCATCTATAAAATGGGTGGTTTGGAAGTTGGAACTAGCTTCCTGAATTCCCTTCCAAATCCATCAAAATGTGTATCCAAGGAGACAACTTCCCACTCTGCTCATGAAGGAGATAAAAACCTTCTTTTCAGGGTGCCTGGGTGGCTCAGTGGGTTAAGCCTCTGGCTTTGGCTCAGGTCATGGTCTCAGGGTCCTGGGATGGAGCCCCGCATCGGGCTCTCTGCTCAGCAGGGAGCCTGCTTCCCCCTCTCTCTGTCTGCCTCTGTGTCTACTTGTGATCTCTGTCAAATGAAAAAATAAAATCTTTAAAAAAAAAAAAAAAAAACAACCTTCTTTCCAACAGGGATTTCCAAGAAGTGGTATCCTTGGTAGGTATTTCTTGGAGTATTAATTAGTCCATTCAGTAAATACCTATTCCCACTACTGTGAAGTTCCCTGGAGATAGTGACTATATCTTTTTTTTTAAGATTTTTTTAAAAGGTTTTATTTATTTGACAAACAGAGATCACAAGTATCAGAGAGGCAGGCAGAGAGAAAGGAGGAAGCAGGCTCCCTGCTGAGCAGAGAGCCCGATGCAGGGCTCGATCCCAGGACCCCAAGATCATGACCTGAGGCTTTAACCCACTGAGGCTTTAACCCACTGAGCCACCCAGACCCCCTGATAGTGACTATATCTTATTGACTTCTGGAACTCCAGCACCTGACACACTGCCTGCCACCAAGCCTCTGCACTGGCAGGCTCTTGGGGGGAGAGCCACACAACAGAGGCTGGAAAGTTCTCCAGATGATTGCAGCGCACAGTCAAGGAAGAGAATAGGTAAGTTGTCGTCATCAGATGATCGGCCTGGTGCGTAGGCATGTGAGGACCGGCAGGCAACTGGCTGTAGAGAGGATCCAAGGAACCCAAGGCAACGTAAGGAGGGGACCTGGGAGGCTTCGCAGAAGAGAAATTGCCAGAACCGAGTCCTATGATCTTGCCAAGTGGAGGAGTACAAGACACTCATCCCCGAGAGAAGGAAGAGCCCAGGCAAAGGCTGGGGGTATGAAAGAATGGTTTGGGAAGCCGCTGGAGTCTAGCAGGTAGAGGGTCAGACAGGTACGTTGAGGGAGGAACCGATCCAGGAGCAGGAGACATGGCTGAAGAGAGTGGGCGGCAATGCCAACATCCAGAACAGGGGCATGGTATACAGACTGTGGTCCATTCTCCTCAAGGAACAGTACTACGCACCAATAAAAAGGAACACATGGTGGATACACCTCACAATACGGAGGGATGTCCAAAGCCTTATGCTGAGTGAAAGAAGCCGGACAGAAAGAACACACTGACACCATTTGCATGAAGTCTGAGACGGGCACATATGATCTACAGAGATCTGCTCAGCTGTCTGAGGCCAGGTGAACTGGAGAGGGGCGGGAGGGCACTAACTGAGGGGATGGTAATGTTCTGGGTCTTGACTGTGGGGGCGGTGACACAGGTCAGAACTCCACTGGCGCGCTTCAAATGGGCGAGTTTTATTGTGTTTAAATGCTACTTCTCCAAAGTTGTTTCTGAAGGTTTGTTTGGTTTTTAAGTGGGCTGAGGTCAAATTGTGAAGGACCTCAAATGTCACGCTAAGAAGTTTGGACTTAATCCAGGAAGTCATGGAAGGCTTATTAGTCAAAGGTTTTTCAGTTTGCCTTCGTTTGTCTTGGTAGCAAGTAAAAACCCAAATTGAAGTCAGATCAAGTAAAACAGAGAATTTCTCTGAAGGGTCTTGGGGTGAATCACAAAATTCAAGGAAGACGTGGGGCCGGAAGCCTGAAGATCCTTCTCTCAGCTTTGTCTCCCAATAGCCCCATACCTAGCTCTAGTGTTTCCCCTCGTAGCTGAGAACACCGTGCTCAGAGAAGCAAAGCGACCCGTCCAAGACACGCAACCAACAAGCAGCTATGTCCAGCTTGGAAGCCATGTCCGTCTGATGCCAATGCCTCGGTCTTAACCATCAGACCTGGAGCAAAACAGGGAAGAGTTGACTCAAAAAAGCCCCCTGGGGAAAACAGAGCCAAGCAGAGGGAGGGAGAAAGGGAGTGGGGAGGGGACTTAGAGCATGCGCGAGCAACCCCACTCGAGTGGGGAGTAGCTGACAGGCCAAGGAACTGGGAGGTGATCAAGGGGAGACTCTGGACTGCAGATGGCCTGAATCCCAAGAGACAGAAAAGTGTGTAACTGACAGGGGGTATATTTCCAAGAAGATGGGACTGCTTCTCCAGATCTGAGTCAGTCCTGAGCTTGAATCTCAGCCCCACTGGCCTTGGATTGTCTCCTAACTTCTCTGAGCCTGTTTCTTCAAATGCAAAAGAGCTAATGCCTGCAGGTATCATTAAAACTAGAGACAGTGGGGGCACCTGGGTGGCTCAGTGGGTTAAGCCGCTGCCTTCGGCTCGGGTCATGATCTCGGGGTCCTGAGATCGAGTCCCGCATGGGCTCTCTGCTCAGTGGGGAGCCTGCTTCCCCCTCCCTCTCTGCCTGCCTCTGCATCTACTTGTGATCTCTCTCTTTCAAATAAATAAATAAAATTTAAAAAAAAAAAAAACTAGAGACAGTGCAATGCTGGGAGAGTGCTTCTCCCAGCACCTGGCACTAAGCAATGGCAGTGATTATCAGTTATTGGTATATAACTCTATGCTCCACGGGGCTATTATGATTGTGATAGTCCTTTGTGATTGTCATTTTATTGTGATAATAATATTGAGTGCTTCATGCCTCCTTCCCCAACCTGCTCAACCCATCAAGTTTTTTCTCTTCTTCTAGGCCAGAAAGGTGGGTAGATGCACATCTCTCAGAACTTGACCATTCTTGGAACATGTGCGTGAATCCAGAAGGGTGAGGGACTGAGAGCCTTCAGTGCCTTGTGGGAAAGCCCCGGGGTTTATAAGGGCAGCTTGGGTCCTCACAGGCTACAAGAGGACACATCGTTGGAGCTCTTTCAGAAATGGGGTCATCAATGCTGGGCTTGTGCCTAAGTGAAATAAAAAATAGCCCGTTTGTTGGGATCTGGGGTAAACTGACACCTAGTTCTTGCCTCCCAACTTCTATGATGGAATTTTAGCGTGGGAATCTCATTTCTCTTTCTTGAGAGTCTTGGCTCCTTGGGAATGCAGTACTGTCTTACAGGGCTGCTGAGCCATCCCGTAAACTTCGGTGACATTGACAATGAGCTTCTCACCCCTTCTCCTAAGGGAGAAGTGTGAATGGGGGGAAAGGGTGCATCTTGAGTGGAGGGGCTCACCTATGTCAATTACCTTGTGGCAGGAGCTGTCCAAGGGCTTCAGCAACAGCATCCCACTGGATCCTCAGGACAGTCCTAAGGCTATAGATGGGATCAGCTCCATTTCACAGATGCGGATAAGGAGGCTCAGGGAAGATAAGTTCCCTTAATCAAGGTCACACAAGGTCACACAGCCAGGAAGTGATAAAGTCAGGAATCCTATCCAGAAGCCCCTGCTCTTCCTACTGTGTCCCTTCTGGGGATGTGGGCATTGGCGTGAAAAGCATCAGTCCACATTTTACAGCGCTGCCACAGGGAAGCAGCAATGTCCAGCAGGTAGAGTGGGGCCGTAATGGCCACACAGAGCCAAGGCGCTGTAACCTGAAGCAGCCCAAGCTCTGAGTTCATCATTCAGGCACATGAGACCCACCACACTTGAGAAAGCTCTGCACGTCTCCCATCAGGGTCTCCAAAGTAGCTAGGCAGGTGGCAAAAATCTCCAGAATGAGCAGTAGGGCCTGCAGTCCTAAGGCAGAAAGCTTAGCCTCACCCATGCCCCTGTCAGCAGGCCTGGAAGCCAGGAGTAGGGGTGCTGAGCCCCCAGCTAGGAGGGAAGGGGTACCTCATCTCTCAGCCTAGCCCCCTCCCTACCCCAAAAACAGTCCCTGGGCAAACCAGAGTCCCCTCTCAACCCCAGAGACTGTTCCTCCCTGGGAATCTGTAGACTTGAGGCAAAAGGTGACCCTGACTCCCCAGGGCTTCCTGCCTCTGCCACCCACACCTCTGGGCCCCCGGCACGAACTGTGCCCAGATCAGGACAGCTGGCAGCCCGTGTGCTTCCACCCCCACTTTCTCCCTGTTCCCAACTCCCAGGTGATGACACAGGGGCAGGAGGTGGCCAAGCTGGGCGTGGACCCTTTGTGGGAAAGGGGGCATGGAGCTGAAGGTTTATAAAGGGCCTCTGCGGTCCATGTAGGATACCCTTCTGCTGTGCTGCTCTGCGCCCACCCAGCACCATGGTAATGTCTCATGGCTGAGTTTGGGACCCCTGTTAGTTCTGCTTTCCAGGAGCTTGGGAATGGAGGCTGCCACCGAGGTCCCCTTCCCCGGGGCATTAAGGGCATGAATGAGTGAGACCAGGGTCGCTCCCTCTGCCAATCTGATGGCGGACAGTGCGGGGGTTTCCTCTCCCTGCTTTGGGTGGTGGGGGTGAGGGGCTTTCCTGGTCAAGAAAGAGTTGAGGGTCCCAGGAGCTCTGGAGGGTGTGGATCACATGTACAGGCATCAGAGTATGTGAATCACGGGATGCGCCTGCGTAAAATCAACATAAAATTCTCCGTGCGCAGCTGGGTGCGCACATGGGGATCCCTGGGCTGGCATGCCCCTATGCAGCTGTGTTAGTCCTTCATTTAAAATGGAATGGAGCACCTGCGAAGTGTCGGGCACTACTCCAGATGTTTGTGCACATCAGTGAGCAAAATAGGCAGAGTCCAGCTGTGATGGTGCTCACAAATGGGGGAAGAGGAACGTGCCTCTTGGGAGAGATGACAATTTTTAACAAGCATAGAATATATTAGTTAGAAGGTGACACATAAGGGGAAGGCACCAGATCAAGGGCTGGGCTGCAATTCTAAGTAGGGGTCAGGGTAGGACCCATTTAGGAAGTGGCGTTTGAGCTGATGCCTGGAGGAGGTGAGGAAGGTGGTCCTGGAGGATATCTGGATATCTGGAGGAAGTCTTCCAGGCAAGAGAACAGCAGGAGCAACAGCGAGGAGGCGGGCGAGGCTGGAGTGGGGTGAGCAAGGAGTAGCGGAAGAGGTCGATGAGGTGAGGAAGCTGACCGGTGGCTCCACGCAGCCCGGGTGGGTCCAACCGAGAGTGTGTCTCCCGGTCCATTCCCACCACGCCTATACCCCGGGCTTCGTGCGTGGGTGCGTCACGGCGCACGGCCAGGGGCGCATCTTTCGGCCTGGGCACCGGGATGTCCCGTCCGGCCTCGCGCACCTGCGTGCGTCCCGCAGGTAGACGCTTCGCTGAGTCCATTCAGCCCCGGGTCCGCGGCGGGCCGTCACGTGACACCCGGCGGCTCCGTCTGCTTCCCCACCCCCTCCCCAGGCGCCGGCTCTGCGCTGCGCGTGCGCACTGGCCCTGGTGTGCCTAGTGCTGCTGCTGGCACCGCCCCGGGGAGCCCTGGGGGAGGAGCTGCAAGAGCCGGAGACCCCAGCGCCCCGCGCGGCCGACTGGATGGCCAACTTCGCCCACTTCAACAAGTACCTAGAGAAGCTCTTCAACAGCAGGTGGGCGGGTGGGGGGAGCGAGAGGGAGGGAGGGAGAGAGGGAGAACGCGCAGGGGGATGGGGGAGGAAGGGGACATCACCGGGCACCCCACCCACCGCCCTCCCTGCCCCATGATCTGTGCAAAGACGTGTTCCCCAGCTTGAAGTCTAAGGACACCAAGAAATCGAAAAATGTTAAAAACCCCAAGAAAGCCGCGAACGCCACAAAAACCCCACCAGCAAACACCGGGAAACCCCCCCAACAGAGCACGGGGAAACCACAACCGCCGCCCTCCTCCCAGGGCCCCAGGTAGGAGAGCCTGGGCAGGCAGTCACTGATCCAGAGCCACAGAACGGGGGGCACTTTGAGCTGGAACGAGAGGAACTAGAGGAAGCCCCCCCGGAGGGTGGGCGCTCCCAGGGACTTCCTTCTCCAGGCAGGGCCCTGACCTCAGATGCCTGACTCAAGTCTCCTGGCCCAGCGACCCCCTTTGTATTCTGAGAGGAGCCTTAACTCCTACCTACCCACCTCCTTCATCGCCCCCCCTCCGCCCAACAATAAAGAGAAACAGCTCTACTGCTTGGTGACTTCCGTGGGCCCTAGGCAGGGGGCGTCGCGTCCTTCAAGGGGAGAGAGGGCCCTGGAGTTCTTACTACGAGAGAAGAAGACAACCCCTGCAGGTCTGTCCTACTTCCTCCCTGCAGCCCATCCACCTGCGCCCTACTTCCCCACGATCACCCCTGGGGAGGGGTGTTCTAACTAGGGGGCCAGCAGAGGGGAGAGGAGCAGGTCCCAGCAACCTCAAAGGAGGGGCTTCAGCCAAGATGCCCTCCGGCTCAAGTGTCTCCACAGAGCAGAGCAGCTCTGAGTCTAGCCCGGATGTCCCGTGTGGGCCCAGGAACGAGCAGGAGGGCCTCTGCCTGCCCCTCAGGGTAAAGAAGTCCTGCCTTGACCCGAGGACCCTCTCGGCCCATCTGGCAATGAGCCCCACTGAGGCCTGTCCCTGAGAAGCTGGGTGTGAGGGGGCCCCTCTCAGAGGGGCAGAGGGGCTGGTGACCCTCAGAAGGTGGGCAGGGGGGCAGGGAGACAGGCACCTCTTGAGAGCCACCTCTCACACACGAGTATGTCCTGAGCAGGACCCTAACTCTTGCCCTGGGAAGTGTCTACCTCTCTCCCTACTCAGAGCCTATCCCCTTAGCGGCCAGAGAAAATTCTGGGACTTCCACCTCCATCATCCAAACTCAAACTTTGTTCTGCTGAAACAGAACCCCCCGCCCAGCCACTCCCTTGGGTTTGAGAATTGCCCTGAGCCCGTGCATTTGCCTGGTAAGGTTGCATCCTCTCTAGCCCTGTGCCTTTTAGGGCCTGGTTCCACTCTCCCTGCCTGCAGCTCCTACGCCCCAGGCCTCCAGTACCTCTCAGGAGCCGTTCTCTCTAAGTTCTTGGTTCTTCAAAGATGCTTCCTTGTAGTCCTGGAAAGTCTGCCTTCCAGAGCCCCATCCTGGAGCCCCTTGGCTGCTCTTTCTAGCAGGCGTCATGGCGACAGCTGGTTGGGGGGGGGGGTCCAGTCTGCCCCTGAGAAATTCCCATTTCCTGGGCCTTCACGTGGGTCAATGGACCATGCTCAGTGTTTCTTTCCTTGTTTCTTTTTAAAAGTAATTGCATCGATTTGACTGAAATTCGGATTTCCAGCAAATCGATGCTAGAGGATATCGGCCCACACAGAGATCATAATAGGACATCCACGGGTTCACTTGTGAAAGAAGAATTGTTCAAGGGATTCTCAGAGCTTTTGCTTCCTCCAGCTGCGAACACCGGGTTGCTTGGTTTTGTTTTGTTTTTGTTTTTTAAATTTGTACAAGTTTATTGTAGAGAGAGTGTGTGTGATTGGTGGGGAGGAGCAGAGAGAGAGAATGTCAACCAGACTCTCGCCGTGAGTGTGGAGCCAGACACCCCACATGGCGCTGGGTCCCAGGACCCTGCCATCACCACCTGAGCTAAAATCAGGAGTCGGAGGCTTAACCAACCAGGCCACCAGACGCCCCACACGCTCAGTGTTTCATGCGTGTTATTTCTTGTCTCGCTCACTGCAACCCTATCATCCTTCCCTCTTTACAGATGAGGAATGTGAGTCTCGGAGAGGTGGTAGTGCACAGACAGACACACAGACAGAGCGGGGCAGACCCTGGGCTCAGAGCTGAGTTCCTCCAATTCTACAGCGGGTGCTGTGGGCCTAGACTCGCTTGCTGCCTGTGCCAGGCCTGGGACAAGCTGTGGCTCCTCCCCGAGCCTCGGCCTCTGCATACGGAAGAACACAGTATCTCCCTCACTGGGTGGTTGGGAGGGTTGCCCGCTCCTGGCACACAGTAGGCTCCTTTTCCCAACAGTCTGCACAGGATCCCGGCCCCAGGCCCAGCCCCGTCACAGTTACCCTGCGCTCGCCGTGCTTCTACTGAACATGCGCAATGAGCCATCTCTGATCTGCCCGGAGGAAGGCAGCTGGTGATTTGGGGCCACCAGTCATTCCTCCGGGCTGCGCCGTTGCCCCTGGCTCCATGCCAAGGACACTTCAGTATACATTCATACTTGGCCTGGTGCCTAGGTGTCGGAAAGCATTGCTGGGGGTGCCTTTGGGGCAGGGCTGTCCTCAAGCTGTTGATCAGAAAGATCTAGAAGTGCTGAAATAGGAAGAGTCAAACCTCACTGACCCGCTGAATGGCCGTGGAGGAGCCCCTACCTCCCTCTGGGCCTGCCCCTCTGTGGAGCCCGAGAGCTTGAGCTGAATGGCCCTGCTGATCCTACATACCCCGAAGGCCTTCTGGATGCCTGACAGTACCCTCCTTTCCCTCCTGTGCCTCCCTCCTCTCCCCCATCTCTCTGTCTCTCCAAAGCGTGTGGCCCACGCCTGCCCCCACCAGGGGTCCACAGAGACACGCAGAGAAGCTCTGACTTTGATTTGCTTTATTTAGTCTGTGTGGGGGCAGGGAGCAAGCTTTGGCCATTGCCAAGGTTGCCAAGAGGGGAGAGGGGCCAGCATTGCTCTTGGAGTCAAAGAAAGCAGGAGGTGGCATCACAAGTCCATCGGGCTGAGGTCCCTGTGAGGAGAGGGCAGAACATGGCAGCGGGAGGGGACAGTCCTCGCACCCTCTGGAGACCCCAGGGCAGCCCTGGGACCTCTGTTCTCCCCTCCCCACACACCCATTTCAGCCCCAGGGATCTAGGCACACAGAGCAGGGGAGCAAACCCACCTGGGGCCAGCAGCATGGGGGGGGCCCCACTCCAGGATGTCCAGGGTTTCTTCTCTGTCTCTTTTCCCATACCTGGGAGGGGAGAGGCAGCTGGGGCAAGTCCCATGCCCACACGCCAGCTCACCTGCCTCATACCCACCCTTGCACACCCCCTGCCTCTCCCCCAAGGCTCCTGGGGCTCCAGGCCTAGTCAGTAGAGGAGCTCTGCTTTCCCAGGAGCATGGAAGGGGCTGGGGTCATGGCCCACAGCTGCAGGGACTGGAATCTCTCCCTCCCACCCACCCTCACACGCACCTGGGCCTGGTCAGCATGTTGATGTATCTGCGGAGCTCAGCTGCGTACTGGGCCATCTGCTCTGGTGTGGCATTGTCCCCGGGGTACACTGGCTCCAGCGGGGCTGCCCGGGCTCCAAGCCGCGGCCGCAGCAACAGAGCCGCACAGGCAGACAGGAGCAGCAGGGAGAGGCAGCGGCGGGCAGCAGGCATCTGAGGAGTGGGGAGAGGGAAGGTAGAGGCAGAACGGAGCCCATCTGTCCAACCCCTTCGCCCATCACCCATTTCTCCAAGCCTGGGAACGAAGGGGCTGAGCAAAGGGCTACTTGGTCCTCAGTGCCAAACCTCCCAGACGTGCCCTGGAGAGCGCGGACAGCCCAGGTCATGAGCCCGAGCCGCTCGGCAGCCGAGTCTGCACCCAGGCCTTCGGCAAAGTCAGAAACATAGCAGAGAAGGTGGGGATCTGGGACAGGAGAGCCAGGACTCATGATGTCCAGGGCCTGGTGGCCCTGAGGACTCGGATTCGGGGTGGGGTGAAGACGTGCTCCAGCTCACCAACGGGGTGGGAGCGCACAGGATGAACTTGTGAATCAAAGGACAGAAAACCAGGACCTGCGGGTCTGCCCCCCTGCAACTGCCGCCGGGATCCAGGGACAGGTCCTGGAGAAGACACTGTTGCCTGCATTGCCCTCAGCCGATAGGCACAGGCGCACCCTCGGACCCTGCCCCTCACAAGGCCACGGTCACATTTGTGTGAACGGCCACCACGCACTTCCCCACACACGTCTTCAGTCTTCTAGTCCACAGACTGCTCTGCCAGGGTCATCCGTCTGTCCAGACGTAGAGCCGGACCCAAGCAGGACCCCAGACCTCCCAATACCACCTCCCTGCTTTGCAAAGCTCCTTCCCCCACCCCAGGCTCCTAGTCCCAAGGACTCCCCAGAGCCTGGCCTCCCAGTGCCCTCCAGACTAGGACCATTTACCTTGAGTCCTGAGGGCCAGATGGGTGTCCCTGCCTTCCCCCGTGCCCCTTTATAGTCCTCAGCCCCCCAGAGTCCCCGCCTCCTGTCAGCCTCTCTCACTCCGCAGCCTCACCACCACCCCCCCTCCTTCCACCCTCTCCCTGGTGTCCGCAGCACCAGCCCTGGGCCAGGGCCAGGAGGGGGACAGGGATGCAGTATAACAGGTAAAAGGACCACAGAAGGTCTCCTGTGGGCCCCCAACCACCTTTGGGCACCAAAGGAGGCTTGGTTCAAGAAGAATGGGGGTGTAGGACCTCAGGATGACTGAAAAGGCCTCAGAAAAGCCCCTCCTGCCTCCCAGGGATTAACGGGAATCATAAGATCAAGGCTGGGGCTCCAGACTCCAGGATGGAGAGTCAGGACTTCCTTTCCAGGTTGTGACTAGAACGAAGTGGGAACAGGGAAGCTGGGGGGTGGGGGGGGAGATGCCTTAGGTAACTAGACAATGGAGGAAGGAGTGGGGACCCAGGCACAGAGACACCCGGCTGGTGTGTGGGGTGCAGAATGAGAACTCACATGCCTGGAATCAGGGGAACTGGAGTGGCGGGAGTGGGTGCGAGAGACATTTCCCAGAGCTCCTTTCCAAAGCGGTGATAAACCAGCATCATAAAGCCTTGAACTTTCCAGTGTGCCCCTCAATCATCTCACTGGGTCCCTGCAATGACCCATCTTACAGATTCAGAAACTGACTCAGAGACTTTACGGAACTAGCCCCAGGCCACATAACTAGTCAGTGGGAAATCCAGAGTTTAACACAAAGTCTAATTCCAAAATCTGGACTCTCCAAAATCTGGACTCCTCACTTCCTAAGTGAGGCTGTCAAAGTATTGCTATAATTTCCCATTTTTTGGCTGAGCAAGGTGGGGCTCACAGAGGCGAAGAGACTTGCCCAAGACCACACAGATACCTAGGACTTAAATTCTGGCTTGGAATCCCAAGCCCACCATCCCAACCGTGCTGCCTCGCCTCCACCCCCAAGAGCCTGTGAGTCTGCCCAGCTCAGCGTCCCTTCTTCAACCTCCAACCCCTCTCCAGCTCAGGCCAAGCAGCAGTAACTGGCTGTGTCTAAATGATACACTGAAGCCTGAGTAGGGAGCACAGGACCTCTTACCCCTGAGGTCCTGCTGTCCCAGATCAAGACACCAAAAGTGTGTGTGTTACAGGGGGAGTCGTAGAGGGTGTGACAGCCAGAGGTGTTACCCCAGGGATCTGGCATAGCGAGCTTAGTGTCCAAATCCTGGCTTTGCCCTTGGCTCTGTGGGACCCTGGAAAATAATTCCATTAGCCTCTCTGAGCTTTGATTTTCCTCCAAATAGTGAGGATAAAGAAAGTGTTAGTAAATGTCTATTCTTCTCAATTCTGGTTTCTGGTAACAAGAAGAACAATAATGCTCCACCAGACAACAGCTTAAAAACAAATACAGAGAAATGCCTGTGTGGCTCAGTCGGTGAAGCGTCTGCCTTGGGCTCAGATCATGATCCCAGGGTCCTGGGATGGAGTCCCACATTGGGCTCACTGCTCAGCGGGGAATCTGCTTGTCCTCTCTTTCTCTCAAATACATAAATAATTGGTCTGTCCCGGCAAACCCTGGACTTGGTGCCCACTTTGCGAAACAGAGGTGATGAGGCCGCAGCAGCTGCATTGTGCCACTAGGGGGCGCCAGGGCTCAATCCTAGTTCAGAAGGTCTGGCCGCCTACAAGATTACAGCCTGCTGGGACCTGTTCTGGCCACTACCTATGCTGGAATGGAGCCCCTGCAGACAGATGGCAGATCTGCGGACTGACTAGAGTGCTGGGGCCAGGTATAGTTTTGTCTTGTACCTAAGAAATGACTTGTATTCCACGATGTCAACTGAACCTATAGCTTTCATTTTTCTCCTTTGCAAACAACAGATTGCCCTTCCAAGTCCTCTCAGGGATGTTAGGACAAAGGAAGAGGGAAAGATAGTGGGTGTGTTTTCTGAACTGTATGGCCAGATCCAGAAAAGGGTGATGTTTCTCACTCATCTGCATATGTTCTGAGGGCTTGCCCTGGAGCCTCGTTTAGAGAAGGCACCAAGCACTTACCTGCAGGCAGACCAAATGAAATGGAAAAGGTCCCTTCTCACCCACCCAGCCCCATGCCTTCTAAGACAAGGAAGATGGCCGATGGGCCACATTAGGGATGGAGTGAGGGCGTCAGTGAAACCAGGAGGAAACCTGGGATCACAGGGGGAGGCCGAGTGTGCTCTAGCAAGTGGAGTGGGGCCCCATATATGGAACTGCAGGGCAGGGATTTGGCCAGCATCGCATCCTCTGTACCCCCCTCTCCCAAGAGTGCCTCCAGAGCAGCCTGGCCCAGTTCTTAGGACCATGTCTTATTCCTGCAATGGGTGGCAGCAACAAAGGTGGGGACAGGTTGCTGCGCCTGGATGTCAGAAACCCAGGGGGTCCCCTATTTGCTGGAGAAACCCTTAGGCTGAGGACAGTTGTCACACACACACACGCACACACACACACGAGTTAAGCCCCCCATCCCACTCCCTCAAAATCAATGCAGGCCTGACTGGGGACTCAGGTCACTCGTTTGGAGATTGGACTCTGTCCCTGCTTCTCCCTCTCTGGGAGACTCCCTCTGCACCCAGGAGCCCTGCAGGCATCACAGTGTTCAGTAATTTTCCCTCCCTGCCCACAGCGCCTGCAAAAGCAAATCGTATCATGATCAGCCCAGATTTTTCCTAAAAAATCTGGGTGTGGAAGGAGGAGAATTTTCCCCTAAGGATATTGGAAGGGAGAGTAACCAGAGCAGTTTTGAGAAGGGTTACAAATGAGTAGGAGAGTAAAGGAAAAGAGAGGGTGCTAATAAGCATATGCCAAGGCCGCCTGGGCAGCTCAGTCAGTTTAAACATCTGCCCTGGGCTCAGGTCAGGATCCCAGGGTCCTGGGATTGAGTCTCACACAGGGCTCCCTGCTCAGCAAGGAGTCTGCCCCTCCACCTACCTGTGCTCTCTCTTGCTCACTCTCTCTCTCAAATAAATAAATAATATTTTTTAAAAATAAGCATGGGTCAGGCTCTAGAGTCAGCTGTTTTCCTCACTAGTTCTACCACTCACCAGCTGTGTGACCTTCATCAGAGGACATAAGCTCTCTAAGCCTAAGCAGTGAACTCTTATCATTATTATTTAAGGTATAAACTTCCATGCGTAACCAGTGATGACATACAGGCAGCAAAATGGATTGACTTGGCCAGAATCACATGGCTGACTATCGGCAGACAGGACTGGAATCCAGATCTTTCGTATCTGAGGTCACACCGCCCCCCCACCACTGCCCACCACCGGACTCCTGGGCATAGGCCTGCGTGAGAGCTCAGATTCAGGCTGTGCAACGGAGATCGTGTTTGTAACGGACACCGCGTGTTGTCCCAGTACCCTCTCTCTCCTCCCTCCATCACGAAAGAAGAGCCTGAGAATAGCCCTTGCACACTCAGCTAAAGGCAGCTCCTGGGTTGTTCTGGCCACGAGTTAGAGCCACGTGACTAAGTACTAGCCAATGAAGGGGGGCCACGTGACTAAGTTCTAGCCAATGAGATGAGTGTTTAAGTGCCTTGGCACCTCTCTGGTTCTAGTAATGGTGGTGCGGTCCTGAGGCCGGTGGTCGCAAAGATGACCACAAAAGAGTTGCCAGAGCAACTCCTCTCCCAAGTGTAGTTCTACAACGGGGCCCGTGTCCCTTCTTCTCAAATGCAGGTGGACCTGTGACTGCTTGACCAATAGAGTGTGTTGGAAGGGGACTTGTTAGCTTGTGAGGCCCCGTCATAGAAGGGAGCCGTTAGGAGTTGAATGGTATCTGGCCCCGCCCCCCGCCCCGCCAAATTCGTGTGTTGAAATCCTAACCCCCAGTTCCTCAGGACCCAGCCTTATCTGGCAATAGGGTCATTGCAGATGTCGCTAATTAAAATGAGGTCACACTGAAGGAGAGTAGACCCCTCACACAATATGACGGCTGTGTTTAAGTGAACGTGATATTTGGACACAGACAGTCATGCCGAGAGGGAAGCTGTCTGCGAGTCGAGGAGACAGGCCTGGAACAGCCCCTTCCCTCATAGCCCTCAGAAAGCAGCAACCCCGAGGACCCCTGGACTTCAGGCTTTAGCCACCAGAACTGCTGTTAAACCTCTGGGCTTGTGATGCTCTATTACAGTAGCACCAGAAAGCCAAGGGCGCCCTGCTTCCTCCTGCTTCTCCCAGAACCCTCACTCTGGGGGGGTTGGGGGGAAGCCAGGTACCCTGTGTGTCCAGTTACCCCAAGAATATGGTGTGGGAGGGACCGCCACATGGAGTTGTAGTGGAGCTCCCCGCAGCACCCATCAGACAACCTGAGTGAGCCTTCTTTGTCATCAACCCAGGGGTGCCCTCTGATGATCCCAGCCCCAGCCAACCTGTCACTGCATGAACGACTCCAAGGGACAGAGGCCTAGTTGAGCCCTTCTCAATCCTGACCCACAAAGTCATGAGTGATATGAAGTGGTTGGTGGACGCTGCTAAGTCTTCGAGTAGATGCGAATCAGCATAGTACCCAGCGCACCTGCCCTTCTCCGGTCCCTCCCTTCCCTGGAACTGGAACACAAAGGTGGTGTTGGTGGGCCATCTTCGATCATGCAGAGGAGGACATGGAGACGCCACAAAATAGGACCTGGGCTTTTGGATGGCCTCCTGGAACAGCGCTGCTGACTCCCCCAGATGCCACTTGAATTTTAAATAAAAGGGAAATAAATTGTCTTGTTTAAGCCACCGCTAATTCTGCCTCTATTTTAAAAGCCAAATCAATATTCTAGCAATAAGGTGTATGTAAATCAAATAGCTCGGTGTCTAGCACGTAAGTAAGTGCTTTTTTCAAAAGGTACCTGTTGTCATCATTAATATCCCATCTAAGGCTCCTGCGGGGGCAAGGCTGGTTGAGTCCTGTTGTCCGTGAATAAACCACTGGCTCAGCCCTCCTCCAAGTGAATGGGAGGTGAACCCAGGTCAGTGATGGCCAACCAGACAGGCCAAACTGAAATTGGCTGTGGTCATCCATAATTCATACCGGGGATCTCTTCCATCAGCTTCAAACTGACCAAAGTCCTCCCAGGCAGACCGCCAGACAGGGGGCCAGGGACACGAGCACTGGCACATGCAGTCCCACTCCTCTGACCATAAAATGAGCCAAAGCTCATGGCAGCCACTATAGGTTCCCACCCCTCCTCCCCTGGTGCAGAGGGAGTGGGATTGGAGGAGAGAAGGGGCAGAATGACACAGCGGGTAGATCTCAGATAATGCCAATAGAGAAGGGAGAACCAGAGAAACTAACTCTACCCTGAGAAATCAGGAGAGGCTTCTGGGAAGAGGGGAACACTATCCTGAAGATGTTTTTCAGACTGCAATGGAGCGAAAGGGCTCCGCAGGCAGGGGAGTGGTCTGGACAAAGACGTCGAGTGTCAGAGTCCACATAGTTTGTGATGTGTGCCAGGCCCCGGACCTGCCTCCTTTCCACCCATTCCTGCCCTACCTTCAAAGACAGGCAGCACAGGAAAGGATAGGAGTCGGAGCCCCAGGCCCCCTAGGGCAGATGGTGTCAGAGCAGCTATGACAGAGCCGGCTTTAGGATCTTCTCTTCCTCCATAGCCATGTAACTGCAAACAGTCCTAAGAGACTCCTACTCTCTGATGTGCCACACCCGCCTCCCTGACTGGCCGACCCGCTCTGGATCTCTGCCTTTGGCTTCAGCCTGATTCTCCTTCTCATTGCCCAGCTCCCCACCATGTGCTTGTGCCTGTCCTATGACCTAGAGGCCTGGGCAAGAGCCTACAGACTGAGGAGGCTGTGTCTGAGTGGGGAGACGTGGGCCCCTCCTTTAGGGGTTCCTCAGACTTAGAAGGGAGACCAGGCAGAGCAACCTGGACACAACAGAGCAGTGGCCATGAGAGCCGGGCTGCCACAGAGGTCAGGAAGAGTGCAGAGCAGGGACAATCAAGGCAGGCTTCCTGGAGGAAAGGGGTTGGGAAGGAAGGGTATCAGGGAAGATCAGCCTGCAGGAGGGCTCTGGGATTCCTCCGTCACAGAGTGGTAAGAAATTTGGATCAGACTCCAGTTTAAACATCCACAGCGCCATCAGCCTTCAGCGTCTAGTCAAGGAAATCATGGTAGGGGTGCACGGGGGGGGGGGTGTCCCTTGTCACCAGGAAGGCACAATGAGTGCCTTATCCATGGAGTCGGAATTCAGCGATGTGGGGGAGGGCAGTTGCTAAGGGAAAGGGCAGCCTCTACACTCCCATGGCGCCTCCTGTCCAGGGAAGAGGGGACATTAGAAATGACCCCTCCCCCAGCACACGTACACCCACCTCACCCCCCTCCCAAATGACTTCCTCCACAGTCCTATCTTGGATCCCATCTCTACACAACAGCCCTGGAGGCTAGGGTAACTGCTCTGAGAGACTGATGCCGAGCCCACACCCCCAGCCACCTGCACCTCTGTCTCCATCTGCTCTCCTAGGCTGCCTAGCAAGCTCCTTTCCACCCTCCCCATTCTCTCGCAATTATTTTTCCTGCTCCTCCCTGCCCCTTGTCAAGAATTTTCATCCTGCCCCACTGGCAGGTGCCACAGAAGTCCCTTGCTTGGGCTCCATCCTCCTTGCCCCTGCTGGCGGGGCAGAGAGCACCCCCCACTCTGCCCCAGCCTTGTCCTGGGGAGGCTTTTGTCTGAGGTGCCCTGTCTTCTCCTGACTGGTGTCTCTACCCTCACTCCCTCCGGATGCCACCTCCAAGAGGGAGAAGGGAAAGGAAATACAAAGGCACACATTCTGTTTCAGTGAAATTTGCTCTTTATTTGGGGAGCAGGAAAAGACCACACACAGCCCTCCAGCCCAGGGGCTGAGGACACGGAGAAATGGAACGAAGACCCCCATCCCGCACCCACCCCCCAGGCGCAGCAGGCAGGGAGAGGAACCCAGGTTCCGGGATCAGGAGCAGCCATGCAGATGAGGTCGGTGTAGTTAGCATATCTCCCAGGAGCCCCTGAGGTCGTCACCACATGTACGGGTCTTCTGGCCTGTAGGAAGGAACGGAAAGGAATCGCTCAGAGACCGACCTCGGATCTGGGGAGGCTAGATTGGGGGAACGCGCTAGGTGTTTCCGTGGGGCCGCGCAGCCCAGACCAAGCACTGGGGGACGGGATGTGTGTCGGGGGGTGGGTGGCAGGGAGACACTTTTACCGTGTCTTGACCCAGCGGTCCTCGTCGTCGGGGAAGAGCAGTTTCGCGAGGACTGCTTCGGGGCTGTCGCGTTTCCCATACCTGGGGGCGGGTCCAGAGAGGGCGGGGTCAGACACGGGCACGCCCCTGGGCGGAGGGCTGGAGCCCCGGGGACCCCGTGCCCCGCCGACTCACCGCTGCCGAGTGACCAGGTTGAGGTAGTGGCGCAGCGACGCGTAGTAGCGGCTCAGCTCCTCGGGCGAGGCGTCTTCGCCGGGAGCCTCGGGTTTGGAGGGGTAAGCCTGGACCAGCGCCCCCAGGCAGGCGAGCAGGGCCAGCAGCACTGTAGCCACGGCGGGCCACGGCCTGCGCACCGTCACCATCTGGAGCAGGGGCAGGGATCGTGGGTCATCCCCGGCCTTGACACCCGACTGCGGGAGGCTGAGGCTGCCGTCGGGCCCACGCTCCCCGGCCTGTGCAGGGCCACTGCCGGACCAAGGCTCAGCCACCGGCTCACTGTGTGTTCTCGGGCACTGCACTGTCTCTGCCTCGATTTCCCTGTATTTCAGAGAGGCAGAAGCCCTGCGGGTCTCCCCAATTCCCATTCGCACTGCCCAGAACGGTAGCTGGAAGCGGAGGGCTATGCTGGCCTCTCAGCCCCAATGTTCACCATCCCAGCCTCAGTTTCTCCACCAAATAGCCCGGGATCCCCCGCACCAGACCATTCCCGGGCCACTCACGGCGACAGCTCCAGAAGCAGGGATGAGCAAGTGGCCGGCGAAAGGCGTCCCAAGGGCTGGACTGCTGCAGGTCGGGCTGTGGCCTCTTCCTCTGCTCAGCGCCTTCCCTGCGGGGCTTATATCTCGGCCTGGAAAAGGAGGGGGAGTTTGAGGGGGAGGGGGAGCTGGAGAGGTGGGGAGGGCCCTTCCTCCTCCTTGCCTCCACCCCCACCAGATCGCTGAGTGTACACGCAGACAGTGCGTGATGTCTCCTGGAGATCAGACTCAGACTCAGACCCTGGACAGCTCCTGAACCCCATCTTCCCCCCACAGCCCCCCAACAGCAGGGTGTAGCCTCCCCAGGAAGTGGAATGTTGGCATGTAGACTCCTGGGGCAGTCCCTGGGACCAGGGATAAGACTCCATCTTCCCTAGTCTACCCATGGGTGGGAAGGACGGGCATAGGCTTGACACTGCCTCCCCCCATGAGACCTGTGACTGGTCCACGGAAAAGTCAACCTTTTCAGCCCTCCCTCTGCAATTCCTTGGAGAGGGGCTGAGGGAGGCACAACCCGCGGGGAAAGCAGGGAAAGCCTCTTTCTACTGGAGGTGTGGTAGGAGCTATGGTTTGGGCTCTTGACACGCTGTTTATGATGTCCTAGGGGACAGGTCTGTCTGGACACCCCACTATGTCCCTTCTCTGATAAAGATCTGGGGAGAGGGCCAAAAGGAGGCAGAGGCCAGTCCCCTCTCCCAGAAGCACCTGAGTCGGCCACCTGCGCATCCAGCCTGACACGCACAGACCCAGGCCCACTGTCCCCAGGCCATTTCAGTCTCCACTGGGTTCTGGGGCAAAGATCCTCCCCCAGGACCTTTGAAAGAAAGAGGAAGGGACTCTGTTTATTAGGCACCTACTGTGCACGAGCCATACAGGATCGAAGCACAACCCAATGATCTGAGTTTATACCCATTTTACAGATGAGGTAATCGAAGGTCTGAGAGAGGAGGGAACCGAGGATTTGAACAAGAGGAAAGCGCTGGGGTAGACCCCAGGAAGAGGCCCTCTCCACTGAGGGGCAGAATGGCTCACTACCAGGAATCACCAGGGAGCTCAGAAGTTGGGCGTGGGAGCAGGAGAGGGGAATCTAATTTGGGGGCCTGCTACCCAATCTGAGAGGCCAACCACATCAGGCCCACTTGCTCCCACTGGGAAAAGAGGGCTGTTAGGGAGTCTCCCCATAAAGCCCTTTCCATCTCCCTTTCTCCCAGCCTAGCCAGAGCCTCCAGGGCTTCCCTGTGTCCCATCAGCCCCTGAGGGCAGGAGGCACCATCTTGTTTCTGCGCCAGCCCCTCCACCCCCCAGGACAGATGGCCGTGTTATTTTTAGAGCTCTCTCAAGGTGGAGAATCTAGGGCTCCCTCAATCACCTTTTTATAGGTTCAATCACCTGCACTCTCCGGAAAGGCGCCTTATCGACCAGTCGGGCCCATGGGCCCTGCATATCCCAGGAAAGGCCAGGGCAGCACGCTGAGCAAGGAGGCAGAAGAGGGGACATGGACTCTATACCCAGAGGGAGAAGAAAAATCATTCACCTGAGGGCAGGTGCACAGCCCTGTTCTCCAGGACCCTCAGTCTCAGAGGACAGTCATGGCCATGCCCTTGGGGATCCCCATACCCTTGGGGAGGGGCAAAGCCGTATCACCAGGGAGCCCCATCCTAAGGGAGGAGGCCCAGCACCCTCCTTGCAGAGCCCCAGTCTGGAGAGTTGCCAGGACACAGAGATAGAGAGGGAAACAGAGGGACAAGTCTGGGTCCAGTTGGGGGAGCAGACGGCAAGGCAATAGCCAGGGAGCTGGTTGGAACAGCTGTAATCCCAGGGGTCGGAGTCTAGATAAGGACCCCTGCAGGCTAACGGGGACAAGGATGTGGAGAGTGGGAGCCATTTGCTCTTCTGCAGCCCTGGCTGGGGTCATGACGGAGGTTTCTGGTGTACTGATCCCAGGCAGAGAGAGAGGACAGTGATTGCGAAGTGCCCAAAGGGAATTGGCGGCCTCTCCTTCCTCGGGGAGTTGGGGGGGGGGGAGGCGGTTCTGAGGACAGACAGGAGCAGAGGAGAAACTGTAGAGAAGCCAGAAGGTATGGCAGAAGGCCTGGGTTCAAGGTACAACCCCTAAAGTAGTCGCTTCCCTCTTTGCCTTTAGAGTGGCCGGCCCACCACAGCCTACAAACCTTCCACGGGCCCACCCCGCCCTTCAGCTCCACTTCCCAATTACAGGGCAAGCTGATCGGTTCATTAATCACCACCTCCTCAGTGAAGACTTTATTAACTTGTTCATTAGTGGGGATGACATCTCGGCCCTCGATCAATGCACTCAGTTACCCCCCACCCACGTACGCGCCACCAGCATTGACCCATGACTCAGTTGCTATTAGACGTGTTTGGGAGGTGGGGGGCTGATAGCTGTGAAAGCAGAAACTTCAAATTAATTGTTGTTGTAGACTTGGGACCAGCACCTGCCTCCAACTTGTCCTCAAAGAGCAAGGGGGACAGAATCACGGGGGCGCCCTTGCCCTTGATCCCCATGCTCAGAACACCTAGTAACTGGAGGCCAGGAAAGGCCAGAGGTCAGGGAGGCCAGGAACTGGGACCCCAGCTGAGCATTCCCCTTGCCCAGGGGGGCTCCAGGGCCACTCCTCAAGATAGGATGATCCATGGCACACATCTCCAGCGGCTTAGCATTCTCTCCCCCATCCCACTGCCTGCCCACTGTCCCCCACTTCCCACACACAAGAGCTCTCTTTGATCTACCATGTGCTGGGCAGGGCTAGGCCACTGCCTTCCACCCTCAACAAGGCCTCATGCCCAAGGTTCTGTGGACAGCAGGTTGCCACGTGGCAATTATTAAGCCCCTTCTCTCCTAGGCACTATGTTAAGCACAGAGCCGTGAACAAAGGGGCAAAATCCTTGCCTTCGTGAAACTTACATTCTAATGGCAAGAAATAGAAAATCAATCAAGAAAGCATGTAGCATGTCTGATTATGATAAGTACTATGGAGAAAAGTCAGGGTAAGGCAGAAAGAGTACTGCGGTGTGCGGGACTTATTTTATGCTGGGTGGTTGTGGAAGGCCTCACTTATGAGAGGGCATTTGAAGGAAGTGAGGAAGCAAACCATGAGGCTATGTTGGGAAGAATGTTCCAGGCAGGGGAAAGAGCAAGTGCAAAGGCCCTGAGGTAGGAGTGGGCTTCACAGTTTGAGGATGGCGAGGAGGTCCATGTGGTTGGAGTGGAGTGACCAGTGGGGTCAGTGAGAAGGAGAGGATTAGGGAGGCATCAGGGGACTGGACCATGTCGGGCCTCGTAGGTTGCTATGAGGACTTTGGCTTTTGCTCAGAATGACACGAGAGCTTCGGTCCAAGGAGTGACATGATTGGATCTAGGTGTTATTTTCTTTTTCATTTATTTTTAAAGATTTTATTTTTTTAAGTAATCTCAACACCCAATGTGCAGCTCAAACCCACAACCCTGAGACCAAGAGTCACCTGCTCCACCCACTGAGCCAGCCAGGGGCCCCCTGACTTGGGTTTTAAAGGCAGCATCCCAGCTGCTATGTTGAGAGCAGACTGTAGGAGGGCAAGGTCAGAACCAGAGAAGCCAGTTAGGAACCCACTGCAGTAATCCAGCCAAAACGTGATGGTGGCCCAGACATACACACACACACACACACACACACACACACACATACACTCTTCACGGGTGCAGATATCCCACACACGTGTCACCTAAGGACAATGCCTAGTTATATCCAGACAGTACTGAATCTTGCATCTAGCTAGGAAAAAAATCCCCTGGAGGAGACAGTGGAAAATGGATGGATGTCAATGGTGGTTAGGCAGCAGATCGGTCTGCTCTGCTCTCCGATGGTTAAGGCTACGCATTTATTAGCCCATGTGAAACTCTCTATGCCACCTTGATTTCCCAGCCATAGCCCTGGAAAATATTGGCTACCACGACGGCACATCTCAAAATGCAAGCGGGTCCATTCTGTCATGAATACAAATGTCCTGTTGCCTAAAAACACTGGCCATTTGCACGGAGTGAAGCAGAGAATGAGGAATAACCCGTTGACACCGCGGAGCAATGGCGCCTGTCCGAAAAGATATCAGCTGCATTCAAGGAAGCTTTGTCATCTGCTTAGATTAATGGCAGGGAACAGACAGGGGCCACCCTCTCCTTCTCGTGATCTGTTACTGCGTACAAAGCCATGTGACGGACAACGGGGACCGTGGGTGACTGAGTGAGGTCAATAAGAAATGGTTCAAACTGTCACACCATGGATCCTGGTTTTACCAAGGGGGCGGCTTTGGGAGGCAGGAATGCCAAGAGAGAAAGGATTTTCGCTTCGGATGGCCGGGAGTTGCCCTAGAGAAGCTTCCCTTACCGCAAGTCCTCGGTCCTTCTGGAAATCGCGGTGACAGATACCTGTGGCCTGGTGCAATCCCAAGATTCAGGCTTCTCTCTAGAATAGGCATCAGCCAAACCTTTCTGTAAAGGACCAAACAGTAAATATTTTAGTCTCTGTTCCGCCATTCACCTTGGCTACTGTTGCACAGAAGCCTCCTAAGAACTATGCAAACAAACAAACAAAGAAGGGGCGGGGCTGCACCCCAGTGAGACTTTACTGATGGATATCAAAGATTGAATTCCACATCCGTTTCAGGCCATAAAATATTCTCCTTTTGATTTTTTCCAACCATTTAAAGATATAAAACCATCCGTCGTAAAACCATTTGTACTCAGGATGTACAAAAACAGGTTCGGGGAACAACAGCGTTCTGACCCCAGGTCTCAAAGAGCAGGTACTTCAGGTTCCCCCCCATCCGCCCCCCCATCCAGGGTGTCAGGTGTCCGGTGTCGGGGCTGCCTGTTTACCAAGAGTCAGCTGGATCTCTCGCCTTGTTTCAGCCAGGTATACTTGTCTTTGTAATCCTATAATCCCATAATCCTATTAACACATAATTCAATTAAATAGTACACAAACTGATGAAATGTGAGTGCACAGAATCACTTCCTTGAAAACTAAGTTGGCTGCTTTGAACCGACCAGAGAATTGCAGAAATGTTGAATGAGGTATGAAGGGTAACTAGAAATTCTTTGGAGAAATTTCTAAAAAAAAATAAAAAAATAAAAAAATAAATCTAGGTGGCTTCTACACCAGATATTTTCACTTGTGTCCTTACCTTCTCACCCCATTTAAGGAAACTGGAAATAACAGGTGATGGGTTGTGGGAGTGATTAATGCAAGGAAGACAAGGACACCTCGAGTCAAGAGCTCAAAGACAGCCTGAGGCTTAAATGTGCATTTATAGGTTTGAAGTCAAAACGATTTAACAAAGTCATATATGTTTCTTTTTTTTTTTTTAAGATTTTTATTTATTTATTTGACAGAGATCACAAGTAGGCAGAGAGGCAGGCAGAGAGGGAGGAAGGGAAGCAGGCTCCCCGTTGAGCAGAGAGCCCGATATGGGGCTCAATCCCAGGACTCTGGGATCATGACCCGAGCCAAAGGCAGAGGCTTTAACCCACTGAGCCACCCAGGCGCCCCTCTGTTTCTATTTTATGATTGCCCACTTGGGCCAGCTTTTTCTGAAGACCGGCCAGTGACCCAGTCCTGCTTCTATCTAAGCAAGAACTTCTCCAGCAGTTTACCTACTTTCTGTATAGTTTGAATTTGAATGTTTTTATAGATTGTATATATCACTTAAATAGTTTAAAGAACTAATAAAGGGGCGCCTGAGTGGCTCATTTGGTTAACTATCCAACTCTTTTTTTTGTTTAAGCTTTTATTTATTTATTCGACAGAGAGAGACACAGTGAGAGAGGGAACACAAGCAGGGGGAGTGGGAGAGGGACAAGCAGGCTCCCTGCTGAGCAGGGAGAACAATGTGGGGCTCGATGCCAGGGCTCTGAGATTATGACCTGAGCTAAAGACAGACGCCTAACAACTGAGCCACCCAGGAGCTCCCAGTATCCAACTTTTGATCTCCGCTAAGGTCTTGATCTCAGGGTCATGAGTTGAAGGCCTGCATTGCATTTCATGCCCAGCATAGAGAAGAGAGAGAGAGAGAAAGAAAAAAGAGGGAGAGAGAAAGGAAGAAAGGAAGAGACCAAAGGAAAAAGAAGGAGGAAGGGAGGGAGGAAGGAAGGGAAAGAAAGAGAAAGAGAAAGAGAAGAAAGAAACAAAGAAACAAAGGAAGAAAGAAAGAGGAAATGAGGAAGGAAGGAAGGAAAAGGGAGAGGAGGGGAGGGGAGGGAGGGGAGGAGGAAGCAGGAGGTTGGCTTCTCTCTCCTACAAAGGTCCGAGCTGGCAGATGGTCCAGAGGTGGGGGCTCTGGTAGTGGCTCTGACCCCCAAGGAGCCCAGCCCCTTCTATCTTGTTACCCCGAGATAGCTGCATTCATCTGTATGGTAGAAGAGGGATCACCTCCCCACATTCACTGCCAGTTCCTGGGAATGAGTAAAGAAGAAGTAGAGGGTGAGCATTTTCCTTTTAAAAATCTAATAGGGGTGGGTGGGGGCGCCGGGGTGGCTCAGTCCTTCAGCGGCTGCCTTCGGGAACCTGGGATCAAGCCCCGCATCAGGCTCTCTGCTCGGCCCGGAGCCTGCTTCTAACCTCTCCCATTTTCGTTGCTTGAGTTCCCTCTCCCGCTGCGTCTCTCCCTGTCAAGTAAATAAATAAAATCTTTTTAAAAAAGAAAAAATCTAATATGGGGGGGAGGGCCCTGGGTGTCTCAGTTGGTTAAATAACGGCCTTCGGCTCAGGTCATGGTCCCGGTGTCCCTGAATCAAGTACCATATTGGGCTCCCAGCTCTGTTGGGAGTCTGCTTCTCCCTCTTCTTCCCTCTCATGCTCTTTCTCACTCTCTCTCTCAAATAAATAAAATCTTTTTAAAATTGAAAATCTAATGGGGGAAGCTGCACACATGACTTCTCCTACCCCAGTGTCCAGAACTTGGTCACGTGGACACTCCTTACTAGGAGAAAGCCTAGGAAACATGGTCCCCACCACAAGGATACCACCTTCCCCCACAGTTTTAGCCAACTCAGTGGTGTTTTCCTGCCTCAACCACCGTCTCTGATTCTCCCTACACCGAGCAGGCCCTCAGCAGTTTGATCCATTTCCGACACTAACTACCTAAGGTGAGCACAGCTGGCGCCACTCACGGGCCCAGTCCCACAGTCCTGCCCCCCACTCCAGATGCTGTCGAAACCCCTGGACCTCCTGTGCTTCTGGCCAAGAGGCTATAAATCCGGGACTTCTGTAACCCCGTCCTTGGGTTGGATAGTCTGCTAGAACATTTCCAAGAACTCAGGAATACACTTTATTTACACTTACTGGTTTACTATAAAACACGTTAGAAGGGATACAGATGAGCAGCCAGATAGAGAGGCATACGGGGCAAGGCGCGGAAGGGTCCCGAGGGCAGGAGCTCCTGTCCTGCAGGGCTGTGGTTCACCGCCCTCCTTGGAGATGGGGGAGCAGAGCTGAAAGTTCCAGGCTTCCCATCAAGGCTTGGTCTTTCTGATGACCAGTCCCCCTCCTGAAGGTATCTAGGGGCCCACTCACCAAGAGTCCCCTCGTTAAAACTAAAAGATGCTCCTCTTACCCAGAAAATGCCAAGGGCTTTTAGGAGCTCTGCGTCGGGAACTGGGGACAAAGACCAAATGTATATTCTTCTTATGCCACAGCCCCCTCTGCGAATAGCCCCAGATCCCGGTCACTTGCTCCTCTGCTGAGCTCCTGACCTATATCATCTCTGGTCCCAGACATACCCATTTAGATGTCTGCCAGTCAACCAAAACTCCGTGCCACCCACAGAACCAAAATAATGAATCAATATTTCTCTAGTGCTGTCAAGACACCAGGCCTTTTCACATATTCGCTTAGTCTTCACTGCAAACACGACTCGCCCCATTCGTGCAGAAGATGGAATGGAAGCACCGGGAGGGCAAGTCAGTATCTGACCCTTGTCTTGATCCCCAAATCTCCAGGGATCTCCGGCTCCTTGAAGAGAATTTCCAACTCACAGGCGGCTGAGTGGGAAATCTTGGCTTCCTAGCACAAGTGACTTGCATCGCTCTCTGGAAGTCTGGAGACAGAGCAGTGCAGATCTACGAACGGGCAGCAGGTCTCGGAATTGGGGAGTAACCACAAAGGAATTCGTCAGAGAGGGCTTGACTTTACTGTGTGCTCCCGGGAATAGAGGGGACCACATGGAATGTACAGGTGAGGGGGCATCCTCCTCCTATAGGCTTGTAGAACACATTTTGATCCGTAAATTTTAAAAATGGGATATGCAGTATAGAAGGCATTTTGGCTTTTATCTGTCATTCGAGGATACACCGCAGGGGTCCTTCTTTGTCAATAAACAGACACCCAACCCTCTGCTCCAGCGCTCCTGATGCTCCTTTCCTGTCCTGTTTTCTCCCACAGCACTTCCCACTTTCTATCACACCACACAATAACTTATTTATTATGTGTATTGTCTGCCTACTTGCGACAGACCGACTGTCGCATGTGGAAATCCTAACACACACACACACACACACACACACACACACCCCAGGTGGTGCTCTCAGCAGGTGGGGTCTTTGGTACATGATGAGGTGATGAGGGCCGGCGAATGGGGTACCAGCGAGCTCCCTCAGCCCTTCCGCCAGGGTGAGGACGTAGCAGGAACCGTCTCCATGAATCAGGAAGGGGTTCTCCCCAGACCCTGAATCTACTGGTGCCTTAATCTTGGATTTCCCAGTTTCCAGAATTGTGGGAAATAAATTTTGCTTTTTAAGCGCTACCAAGTTTATGGTAATTGGTTGTAGTGCCTGAAGAGATGGAGACACTCCTAGAATACAGGGGTCTTTGCTTTCTTCATGATGTATCCCCAGGGGTGGGGGATGCTATGGGGCGGGTTTGGGGGTGGGGATCAATACTTCTGCTAAGCGAATGAATCCACCCCCTCACAGGCATGGGCTGCACGATTTAGCAAGCACATATACAAGCGTGCATACACACGAACGTGTACAATTCCTCAGTGCATTCTTGTCCCATTGCACTTTGCGCCCTCCCTTTGCCCGCCCTGCAGGCTGGGCGGTGGCGGATATGGGGCCCCGCCCACCATTAGGGGGACCAGACCTCGCTCCGCTCCGCAGGAACAGCGTGCACCTGCCTCTGAGGCTGCAGAACTCGGGACTGAGGACACGCACTCCCAGGGCCAGGAGGATGGGGTTGGCCACTTACAAGCTGTGTGACCTTGGACAAATTACTCACCCTCCGTGAACCTCAGTCTCATCATCTGTCAGATGTAGATGACAACAGTATCTACTTCGTACAGTTGTGACCGTTTTAATTCTTTAAAAATTTTTTATTTAAGATAGAGAGCAAGCAAGGTGGGGGAGAGAGCAGAAGTGGGGGAAGGGGCAGAGGCAGAGGGAGAAGCAGACTCCCCGCTGAGCAGGGAGCCTGAGAGACACACACATGGGGCTGGATCCCAGGACCCTGGGATCATGACCCAAGCCAAAGGCATGACCCAAAGCCAAAGATGCCCAACTGACGGAGCCAACCCAGCGCCCCCAGTTGTGACAATTTTTTTTTAAGATTTTATTTTATTTATTTAACAGACAGAGATCACAAGTAGGCAGAGAGGCAGGCAGAGAGAGAGGGGGAAGCAGGCTCCCTGCTGAGCAGAGAGCCCGATGCGGGGCTCGATCCTAGGACCCTGAGATCACGACCTGAGCCGAAGGCAGAGGCTTAACCCACTGAGTCACCCAGGGGCCCTCAGTTGTGACAATTTTTTAAAAGCGATTATGTTCCAGATGAGACGGAGTAAGGCCAGGCTGCCCCGTCTCTCCCACTGAGTGGAGATATAAAACTTGAATGTCGAGGCATGGAGCAGCCATGTGGGGAGTCAGAGAAGCCAAGCACACTGGGCACACTGAGGAAGAAAGCCAGAGTTCGGAG
Source organism: Mustela lutreola (assembly GCF_030435805.1). NCBI lineage: Eukaryota > Metazoa > Chordata > Mammalia > Carnivora > Mustelidae > Mustela > Mustela lutreola. The sequence goes on along the minus strand of NC_081304.1, from coordinate 18,742,560 downwards.
CACTGCTGAACAGGTGGTGACATCCCCATTTCCTCTGGTGGCCCCCAGCCGGGACATAAGACCGCCCAGAAGCCAGAACGAGGACGGCAATGAAAAGAGAGGTTGCCAGCAGAACTGCCCTGGTTCTGCCTGGAGACTGGGAGAAGGGGGGCCTAACACTCAGAAAGAGTAGTGCAGCCCTTGGGTTTCTCTTCTGCACTCGCTCCTGCCCTGGCCCCCAGAATTTTACGGCAGTGGTAGTGGTAAAAGTAAGTCCCCCCCCCATGCATACCTTAAACTCTAAGGGAAGGGAACATCCCCCTCTGATCAAAGAGCTGTGTTCACGAGAGGCTGGGGTGAGCCTAAACACGGTCACAGTCACAGGGAGTGTGCAGCAGGGCAGGGTAAATCAAGCCCCAGTTTTCTTGCTGGAGAACAAAGCAGGGAAGTCCCAGGGCATGAGGGACATGAAGGAAATCATGGCCAGGGAAGAGCAAGTTCACCAAATTCACAAGTTCCTGAGTTTACCCCTCAGTAACTTAATTTATTTCCCACAATTCTGGAAACTGGGAAATCCAAGATTAAGGCACCAGTAGATTCAGGGTCTGGGGAGAACCCCTTCCTGATTCATGGAGACGGTTCCTGCACTCAAATGGATCCGGTCTCCAGCAGTGAGCCTAAGGTTTTGAGACTGGACTCAAGGACAAACCACCGTCCAGGTCCCAGACTAGCCACTGGACACTTCACACGAGACACCGAGCTGAACCCCAGTGCAAAAGCTTTGACGTTGAAATGACCTTGAAACTATCACTCATGGGGGCGCCTGGGTGGCTCAGTGGGTTAAGCCGCTGCCTTCGGCTCAGGTCATGATCTCAGGGTCCTGAGATCGAGTCCCACATCGGGCTCTCTGCTCAGCGGGGAGCCTGCTTCCTCCTCTCTCTCTCTCTCTGCCTGCCTCTCTGCCTACTTGTGATTTCTCTCTGTCAAATAAATAAATAAAATCTTAAAAAAAAATAAAATAAAATAAAATAAAATCTTAAAGGGCACCTGGGTGACTCAGTTGGTTAAGCGACTGCCTTCAACTCAGGTCATGATCCCAGAGTCCTAGGATCAAGTCCTGCATCGGGCTCCCAGCTCCACGGGGAGTCTGCTTCTCCCTCTGACCTTCTCCCCTCTCATGCTGTCTCTCTCTCTCTCTCTCAAATAAATAAATAAAATTTAAAATAAAATAATAAAGTCTTTTAAAAAAAGCAAAAAGAAGAGAAATTCTCAGTGAAAGGAAGAACTAAGGGAATTTGCTACCAGCAGATCTGCTCTAAAAGAATTGTGAAGGAAGAGTCAGACGGATGTCTAAAGACATTGCCATTTTCTTCTTCAGTTCAACCAGAAACCCTTTAGACCCTATATGACCCAGAAATCCCACTCCAAGGCAGTTATCCTAAAGAAATGAACACATATGTCCACACAAAAACCTGTCCATGGGGCGCCTGGGTGGCTCAGTGGGTTAAAATCTCTGCCTTCGGCTCAGGTCATGATCTCAGGGACCTGGGATCGACTCCTGCATGGAGCTCTCTGCTTGGCAAGGAGCCTGCTTCCTTCTCTCTCTCTGCCTGCTGCTCTGCCTACTTGTGACCTCTGTCTGTCAAATAAATAAATAAAATCTTAAAAAAAAAAAAAACCTGTCCATGAGTGTTTATAGCAGCTCTATTCATAACTGCCCTAAGTTGAAAACAATCTGAGTATCCCTCAGTGAGGGACTGGGTGAACAAGCTATGGTGCATTCATATATTGGGATATTTACTACTTAGCAGTGAAGAGAAATGAACCATTGAGATGCAGAATAAATTAGATTAATGTCAAAGGCGTCGGGCTGAATGCAGAAAGCCTGTCTCAAAAGGTCACACACTGTAGAATTCTATTTACGGACATTCTCAAAAAGATAAAACTATGGTGATAAAGAGCACGTTAGTAGTTGCTGAAGATAGGGGTAGGAGGAGGAATGATCACACGGGGATAGTGCCTGGGAGTCCTGCAGAGTGACGTAACTCTTGCAAACCCTGACCTGTGGTGGTGACCACAGGAATCTACACACATGTTAAAAGTCAGAACTGTTGGGGCACCTGGGTGGCTCAGTGGGTTAAAGCCTCTGCCTTCGGCTCGGGTCATGATCCCAGAGTCCTGGGATCGAGCCCCACATGGGGCTCTTGGCTCAGTGGGGAGCCTGCTTCCTCCTCTCTCTGCCTGCCTTTCTGCCTACTTGTGATCTCTGTCAAATTAAAAAGAAGAAAAGGTCAGAATTGTTCCCCAACCAAAAAAGTCAATTTTAGTGTATGTTACTTTTCAGAATCATTTTTTAAAGTTATTATCTCTAAAGAGCTTGACACAGTTCCTGATAAAATAGTAAGATTTCAAAAAGGGTTAAAAATTGGGGTGTCTGGGTGACTCAGTCAGTTAAGCTTCTGCCTTCAGCTCAGGTCATGATTCTAGGGTCCTGGGATCGAGCCCTGCATCAACAGAGAGCTTGCTTCTCTCTCTCTCTTTCTGCCTGCTCCTCTTCTTACTTGTGCTCTCTCTCTGTCAAATAAATAAATAAAATCTTTTTGTTCAAGTGTTAAAAATAAAATAAATTCCTCGCTTTTTGAACTGAGACATCTGTCTGTATAAGGAACATATGAGAAATGCCCACTGGAGATGTCTGCATAAAGGCCGTGAGAATATCCTGTTCCACTGGGGTCTGCTCCTTCTGGGAGGTCCACCTCGAGGACGTACAGGCAGAAGGGAAGCAGCATGAAGATTCATGACCACCGGGCACAAGCAGCCCCCTGGAGGAGGTGAGGTGGGAAGGGGAGAACTGTCGGGGAGCAGGTCCAGGTGCTTTTAGAGAGCATAGGGTCTCCTAGAAGCTCAGAATTCCACTCCAAAGCCAGAAAAATCCTGGTACAAACTCGCTTCATCTTCCCCAGCCTCTGTGGCCAAGCTACATCATCTCTGAGCCTCGGCGTTGTCATCTGTGGAAAGTAGATCATAAAAGTGCCCATAAAGGGAGATGTGGATATTTAATGACACGGTGCCCATAAGATGCTCAGCACCATGGCCAGCTCTCGTAAATGCCCAATAAAATGCTAGAGTTTATGGCCATTATTTGCAATAAAGTGATTGGCAGGATACACCCTAAATGTGAACAGTGGGTTACCTGCACCCGAACTCACAACCCTGAGATCGAGAGTCCTACACTCTACAGACCAAGCCAGCCCAGCATCCCTTGTGGAGGGCTTGTTGTTGTTGTTGTTGTTGAAGGTTTTTTTTTTATCTCCAACATTTCATTCCAAAAATGTTGAAACTTACAGCAAGTTGAAAAGACTATTTGGCGAACGTTCTTAGTAAGATCCAGGATGCTTTTTCTTTTTTTTTTTTCTTATTTCTTTTTTTTAGATTTTATTTATTTATTTGACAGACAGAGATCACAAGTAGGTAGAGAGGCAGGCAGAGAGAGAGGGGGAAGCAGGCTCCCAGCTGAGCAGAGAGCCGGATGCGGGGTTCGATCCCAGGACCTTGGGATCATGACCTGAGCCTAAGGCAGAGGCTTAACCCACTGAGCTACCCAGGTGCCCTTCAGGATGCCTTTTCTTCCTTTTTGCTTATCCATAGTTTACATTTGTCTACAATAGACATTTGCTACTTGGATAATGGAATATAGTTACAAGGGAAGGAAAAAAGAAAAAAAAAGGTGAAGGAGAACAGGACCAAGAACAGAGTCACTGCCTCGGCTCTGCCATCAACTGCCTTTAGAATCGGCCCCACATCCAATTAGAAATTCTTCCAGCCATTGAGCCCTTTGCCCATATGTCACCCCTGTGTCCACAGGATGTCAGGAGAGATTTTGCCAAGCGCCTTGCTAAAGTCCAGACGCAAGGAGCCTGTGGCACCTCCACCCCCGATCCAGTAATTCCATTAATGAGGCAAATTAGATCAACCCAGAGTAATCTGTTCTTAGCAGTTTCCCATCATGTCTTCTCTTCCACATACCTGCAAAACCGAGGGCAGTGGGAAAGGCATGGATTCCAGAGTCAGACAGCTCTGGGTTTGAAGCTCACTAGCATTTCTCAGCTGTGTGACTTTGGGCAAGTTGCCTGACCTCTCTGGGCCTCTCTGCAAAAAGGGAACAAAAAAGCCCAGGTCACAGGTTTCTTTTGATAAATAAAGTCATGGATATATTTGTCTCCCTCCCCATCCAAGCTGTGGTCTCCTCTCCTCAAGGCCAAAGCCTGGCCTTCCTATCTTTGCCTCCCTCAGTGCCCAGCACCTGGGGGGACCCTCACCTCACCCCCGACCCCACCCCAATACCCCTCGCGCTCCCCTCTCTACTTCTCTGCCCTCCGCATCTCCCATCCCTCTCCACAGCTCTCACTAACTCCCTTTCCACACGTTGCCCTCTCCTCCCTCACCCAGAACCTCTTGCTTCTCCCTCTCCCCACCCCCTGCCTTCCCTCCCTCGCCCAAGCAACAGGCTTCACCCCTACTCCATTCCATGCCCCCTGTGCAGCCCCAGCCTGCTCCGTAGGCCCCCGTGGAGGGATAAGTAGTACGACTCATTTGCTCCCTCACTTGTTAACAGCTTCATTTCTGCTCCACAGAAAGCCATTAGTGTGACTCAGTCTGTGCCATCCATGCAGGCAGCAGGGAGGTGACAGCAGAGAGAGGAGAAAACAGAACACAACCCACCATCCGCCCTTCTGGCGCCTCCCGGAGAGACGGAGACCCAGGCCAGCTGCATGGAAACTAGGGTTTGGCAAGGGGGTGGGGGGGGTGTGCCTCTCCTTGACACCACCTTGCACCTAACAGGACGCGGGTGCGGGGGTAGTACTGCCTCCGCCAGAGGATGCTGGCCTGAGGCCCATTCTAGGCCTACCTACCCCCAACACAGGCACCACAGACCTGCCCGTTCTTTGGCATGACATTCATGGCCCTCCCCGCCTCCCTCCTCCTTCGCCCCTCTGGCCACTTTCTCTTGCCTCACCTCCCCCTGCTCTCCACTCTCCTCTGCCCAGCTCTGAGGTCCCCAGAAACCACAGTCCAGTCTCTGAGCCATTCCCGCCCCTGCCACAGGGATTTTCCTGCTGGTGGTCCCCGCTCCAGAATGTTCAGGAAAACCTCTTGAAACTGCTGTCCCAGAACCTCAGGCTCTTAAAAACCACCACTAGCTGAGATTTTCTCTACAATAAGAGTTTTTGGGATTTCTTTGGTTTTTTGTTTGTTTGTTTGCTTGTTTTTCGGGGGTTTTGTTGTTGTTGTTATTTTTTACTTATTTGAGAGAGAGAGAGAGCACGCACATGAGTAGGGGGAGAAGCAGAGGGAAAGAGAGAATCTCAAGCGATTTCCCACTGAATGGGGAGCCTGCCATGGGGCTCGATCTCATGACCCTGATCATGACCTGAGCCAAAACTAAGAATCAGACGCTTAACTGATGGCACCACCCAGCTGTCCCCTACAGTAAGTTCTTAACCAGGGTCCTTTGATGGGATTCAGGAATCTGTGAACCCCTTGAAGTTGTGTGACAAAATCTGTGTGAAGAATGGTCTTTCTGAGGAATACTGTCCATGGCCTCCACGAATATTTGAAGCCCCCACCACGCTCTCCCCCAGGTTACCCCCCTCTGCTCCTGGTGAGCCGTGGCAGCATTGAGAGTTACTGCCCAGACACTCTGTTTAGGTCTGTCCCTCAGAAAGAAAAGCCACACATTCTCCAAAGTACTTAGCTATTTGTAAGTCACACACTCACGATGTTTATCTGTTCCTGCAACAGTAAAGGTAGGAGGAAACGTTATTCATAGAGGTCACCCACTCCCACTCTGTGGCTGGGCTCCCCAAAGCATATCCCCCAACACCCTGCTTCAGAAGGGCAGAGCTGTTTATCCATTGGCCCTCTGGACTGTGGGCACCTCGCAGACAGTGCCCTTGACTTATCTCTCTCCGTTGTGGCCCCCATCCCGGTGGCGGGGGCGGGGCGGGAAGAGCCTCAGTAAATGTGAGTTGCAATGTAGATATGAGTAAGTCTCTATTTCATAGACATGAGATATGAGACACAAAGAGGTAAAATGACTTGCCTTATGTGAGGTCATCTAATCTTAACCAGCTGGGCCTGGGCCTCTGGCCCTGGCCCTGGGCGGATAGGGTGGCTTGGGATATGTTCTCTGACTCTTGCTGGTTGTCCCCAAATCTATTCTTCTCTCTTCATTAGTCAGAGAACCTCAGACTTAGCTGAAACCTGATTTTAAAGAAAGAAAGAAAGAAAGACATAGTCCCAACCTCTCTCGCAATTAGTTATGTAGATATGACTAAATTCTGGCCAATGGATTGCCAATGAAAGCTATGCTTGTAATTTCTAGAAAGTGTCATTCGAGGCATTTTAAGGCACCATAATGGTGTGTGTTTTGTTCTTGTTTTTATTTTCTGCTTCATCCTCCCTTCTATTTGCTGGAGGAAGACCTAATGGCTGGAGCTCAGGCAGCCACGTTGGACCATAAGGCAAAGGACACATCTCAGACAGCCAGAGGGAAAGCCTGACAAGCCCTGGCTCCCTGACAACTCACCACCACATCAACCCGGGGTTGCCAACTTCTGGGCTTTTTATACAAGAGAATACGACCTTGTATGTTTCTGGCAACCACTCTCAAAGTGTGGTTTCACATTAGGAGCAACAACATCACCTCACAACTTGTTAGAAAAAAGACACAGTCTCCAGCTCCATCCTGACAACTACTGAATCAGAATCTGGGGGTGGGGACTGGGCTTTAATAAGGCTGCTGCTGTTCTGACACCACTCAAGTTTGAGAGCCACCAGGTTGAGACTTTATAAATTCGAGTCTTTCTTCATGCACAGCTGGACTTAATAATCCCCAACGACAACACACTGAAGGGGAAACAAGACGTCTGGACAAGGACTGCACTTACCTATACAGCATGTTTGTGAAAAAAATAAAACCTTTTAAAGCACTCCCTTCTCTAATAACAGTAACAAGAAAAACTGTAGGTGTATCTGCGTACAATCCCACAATTTGAGCAACTAGCCAACCAAAGGGAAAATCAAGACCTGGCCATCCAGACGAGACCCAGGGATGGAAGTGGGGAGACAGGAAGGAGAGGAAGAAACAGGCCAGAGAGAGCTTAGTCCGTGGCAGAGAGCTTACTTTTATCCAAATGGTGGTTCTATAAATGCTTTTTTCTAAAGATTATTTATTTGAGGGTGAGAGAGCACATGATGGTGGAGAGGGGCAGAGGGTGAGGGAGAGAGAGAATCTTAAGCAGGCTCCATGCCCAACCCAGAGTCTGACTCCGAGCCTGACCCCCGGGTCGGATCATGACCCTGAGATCTCAGGCCCTGGGATCTTGACCCGATCCGAAACCAAGAGTCAGACACTTAACCTACTGCGCCATCCAGGCGCCCCATCTATAAATGTTTTAAACTTTTCAACATTTTTTTAAATAGGAGAATAGCCCCCATTTGTTATTGCACACAAACTGTAAATGTTCAGCTCAGTGGATTTCCACAAACTAAACACACCCGTGTAACTAGCACCCGGTATAAGAGACAGAGCATGTTACCATCCCCCAGAAGTCCTTCTCTTGCCCCCCCTTCCCGTCACTGCCCTGCTGAGGGTAATCACGTACCCTTATCTCAAACATATCAATGGAATCATGTGGCAAGTGTTCGTGTCCAGCTCCTCACCCTCCACAGTAGGTTTGTGAAGTTCATCCTGTTGTTATACGTATTTGGATCTTGTTCATTCGCATCTTCCATAATATTCCATTGTGTGAATGTCATTTTTTTTTAAAGATTTTATTTTTAAGTGGTCTCCATGCCCAACGTGGAGCTTGAACTCACAACTCTGAGAGATCAAAAGTCACAGGCTCCATGGACTGAGCCAACCGGGTGTACTGCCTGCTTAATTCTCCTATCATAAGGCCCGGGGTGCCTGTGTGGTATTTCATAGAAGGGGGATCCCTTACTGACCAAACATTTGATGGCAAGATCACTGCATGCTCATATACACTACTCCGTGTCTACAATGTGAACGGTGCCCCTGAGATTCAATACTCTATTGCAGTGTACAACCTGTATGCTAGTACTTGGTCTGACTTTGGGGCAGGAGTCAGGCAAAAAAAAAAAAAAAAAAAGAAAGAAAGAAAGAAAGAAAAGAAAAGAAAAGAAAAAGAAGAAGAAGAAGAAGAAGAAGAAGATGATGATGATTTAACCAAGCTTCTGGCAAAAGCAGGAAATAAAGCAGATTTGGGCACGTGGCAGAAACAGGCATGGCAGAACTGGACAGTCTTCCAAGCTAATGAGATGTCAGTAAGACATGCTTGAAGCTGGATGCTGGGCTCAACTTGGATGCCTCTAACCAGTGGGTTGAGTAGGCTTCCCTGTACTGAGGGCAGCTGTTCATTTTGTCCTAGATAAGATGGTCTGTCCCTCAGACAACCTTGGCATGGGGTAACCTTAGAAGGAAAAGAGTGGTGAAGGCACCAAGCCCGTGGCGCCATGTTGAACAGCATGTTGAGGTCCTCAGAGCAGCTGGGAGTGGAAAACAGGGATCTAAGGAGAGTTCGGGGGCAGAGCTGACAGCCCTGGGATGAAGGAGGCAGCCAGAGGGTGTGGTCACTTTCCAGGGCCTCTCCCAGGGAAGCCCCTGCAAGCTTAGCTCCCAGCTCTGGAATCTGATCAGTGGCCCCGCAGACCTAGCCCTGCCAGGACACAGGTGGCCTGAGCGCGTCCCCCCCCCCCCCGATTCTGGGACCCTCGGGGTCTCCGTGCCTGTCCCCATGGGCAGGAGGGCAACACCTGGTAGGGAGTACTGCATAGATCCCTGAGGCCCGGCTGGAGGCGACACCGCTGGGTGTGAGGGCCGTTAACCCAGGGGCTCACGCATCACAAGACCCCTTCGGATACACACCTGCACCCACCGCCCACCGTGCCTCGCGGACACGCACGCAGCTCTCACCCTCAGGGACCCAGAGGCTGCAGGGGAATCCCGGCGCGCAGGTCTGCCCACTCCACACCCTTTCCCACCGCTCACCCCACACGCTGGCGGCTGGCAGGTGACCGCCACCGTCGCACGCGGCCCCACCCTCCCGGGGGTCCTGCGCCGGCTGCCAGCCCGAGGCGAGCGGCAGGTGTTTGCACAGCTAAGTGGCGTCTGTGTACAGAGCCTGCCGCGCTTATCTCCCGCAAACACATTATCTCCCGCAACGCCAGCGGCGAGCAGTGCCGGAACCCCTCGCCCCGCCGCGCTCATCCGGCCGGCGCTGATAAGAGCCGGAGGCAGCGGAGAGCACCGCCTCTTCCCGGCATCCTGCCCGCCTCCGATGGCCCCGCGGATCCGGAGATATGATGGGGTCGCGGTTAGGAGGGCCCCAACCGGGGGAGGCCGGAGACTCCCCAGCACACTGCATCAGCGTGCTACCTGCCCCCGCCCCCGCCCATCGCCCCCTGTCCCTCCTCTCCAGGGCCCGGCCTCAGCCACCAGCCCTGGCTGCTCCGAGCTCATCCGTCTGCCCCGGCCTCCTTCCCCTGGTGGCGGCGACACAGGCAGGGACCCACGTTTTGACCTCGATTCCCAATGGGTGGGAGCAGGAGACTGGTCAGGAATTCCTTAACACTACCAGTACTGGTACTACTCGTATCTCATTCGACCGAGGCTTAGCTGGGGCTCAGGGCTGCCTGAGAATCATCTGATTCCATTTTCGTCACAATTTTCCAACCACTGGGTAGGGGAGGCACCGTGACTACCCCATTTCGCAGAGGTGGAAACGGCTTACTTAGGTGGAAACCTCAGCATGTGAATTTGAACCTGGCGCCGGTCCGAACCCAGAGCCTGCAGGGACCTCCTCCCGAGAAGCCAGCAGATTAGTCCAGCCTCCTCGGGTTCCAGAAGAGGACACTGAGCACAGCGGAGGAAACAGCTGGCATCTGGCTGTCAGGCACCGATTCCGCGCTGAGGTCACTGAAATCGATTACTGAAGTCTAGACCCGGACTTGGTCAGATCATTAAATCTCGATTTTGCTCTTAATTAAATCCACTCTGGTTGCATGAGGTCCCGTGATGCTGGGCATGACTTTGTTCCTCCTCCAAACTTGTAGGAAAGTGGTGATAGAACATTTTTTTTTTTTAAGATTTTATTTATCTGTTTTTCAGAAAGAGAGAGCACAAGCAGGCAAAGTGGCAGGCAGAGGCAGAGAAAGAAGCGGGCTCCCCACCGAGCAAGGAGCTCAATGTGGAACTCGATCCCAGGACCCCGGGATCATGACCGGAGCGGAAGGCCCAACCGACTTGAGCCACCCAGACATCCCGGTGATAGGACTTTTACGATGAAAAAAGAAAAGGCCCTTCTAAGTACAAAAACAAACAAAATGAATATATTAAAAATTGTATAAGTTGGTCGACATTAAAACATAACATTTCTCTATATAATTAAAAAAAACTAAAGTAAGGGGTGCCTGGGTGGCTCAGTGGGTTAAGCCGCTGCCTTCGGCTCGGGTCATGATCTCAGGGTCCTGGGATCGAGTCCCGCATCGGGCTCTCTGCTCAGCAGAGAGCCTGCTTCTCTCTCTCTCTCTGCCTGCCTCTCCATCTACTTGTGATCTCTGTCTGTCAAATAAATAAAATCTTTAAAAAAAAAAAAAAAACTAAAGTAAAAGGCAGGAGTCAAACTCAAGAAAACATATTTATCACACATATGACCAAAGAAGCATTAAGGTCTGGAATATGTGAGGAGTACCTACAAATCAATTAAAAAAAAAAAAAATGACCCAGACCCCCATTTCAAAAAGCGAGCAAGGATAATACACAAGTAACTAATCAATGTGAAAAATATGTATTCTATCTCACTATTAATCAAAGAAATACAAATTAATTAAAAGAAAGAGATACTTTTTTTTTCCAATTAAAAAATTGGGGAATGGGACGAAGTTTTTTGTTTTTTGCTTTTTTCAGTGCTAACACCCACAGCCGTCCAGGCTGTGATCAGCGCCATGTTGAACACTAGAGAGGAGACTGTAGGAGAATTTTCGGAAGGCTGGCTTAGAGTGAGAGGGAGGGGTGTCTACCTTTTTTTTTTAAAAAAAGGATTTTATTTACTTATTCGACAGAGAGAGAGAGAGAGAGATCACAAGCAGGCAGAAAGGCAGGCAGAGAGAGACAGAGAAGGAAGCAGGCTCCCCACCGAGCAGAGAGCCCAACACAGGGCTCAATTCCAGGACTCCAGGATCATGACCTGAGCCGAAGGCAGAGGCTTTAACCCACTGAGCCACCCAGGCGCCCCAGGTGTCTACCTTTTATCCAGGTTCCCATTTCTGTGCAGGTAATTTAGGGTGTCTGCAGAGGAGGCTAGGTGGCCCCATTGCTCCACATGGTTCCCCTCAAGACTGGGTTTCTTGCAGCCTAAAGGAAACGATCCTTTGAGGACTGTGGCCCCAGATAGGCTTAAACTGGAATCCCAGTTCTACAGCCCATTGATTTTGTCTTTCTGAGCCTCAGTTTCCCTCATCTGTGAATGGGACTAATACCATTCCCATGGCAAGGCCATAGGAAGGACCACAGAAACTGGAGAAAAACCACTGAGAAGGGGTCCGTTAAACCATACCTGGGGCTGATATGCCTGCCCCGGGACTCAGAGCCATGGGCCGCTGTCAGGGGAGCCTACACATCCCTGCCCCTCCACCAAATTGTGGATGGATTCTTGTGCCCAACTGCCACCAACTCTTTCTGGAATCCCAGCTCCACATGTGTCCATGCATGCCAGGCCTCCCGTTGAGCATGTGCTCAACTGGTGCCCCATCGCAATCCTGTAAGGTCCGTGTTATTAGCTCCATTTTACTGATAAACTGAGGCTCAGAGAGGTTAAGCAACTTGCCCCAGGTCCCACAGCGGTTAAATGGACACTGGGGCAAAAGCACGGGCCAATGGGGCCCTGATCCGCACTCTTTCCTTTATCTCAGGCTGCTCTCGTGGACCCGGACAGCGACACATGCCTCGGGCCTCTGTGTCCACTCCTTCGGTGTTCAGCACATACGTGGGTGACTCCAGCCCTGAAGCCACGGCTCTATCACCAATATTCCCGGACTGGGCAGAGTCCTTCCTTCCTCTGCCCTTATTAATTTTACCAGGAGCCTCCTGAGAAAACCAGGCCTCCCTCTCCCCCACCCCTCTGCTCTCTGGCTTAATTACTTCTCCTCCTGGCAGTAATGAATGTCTCTGAGCCCCTGAGACAGGAAACTTCATCAGGAACCGCTGCTCTCATGACTCAGCCTTGCCTCCCCCAGCCCTGTCCCTCTGGACCCAGACGGAGGCCCAGTCTCTGCCTCATCTCCAGCCCAGCCCCAGCTTCAGCTAAGAGGGCATCCGTGGGTTGGAGACTCCCCGGCCCCGCAGTCTCCCTGCCCCCCATAGAATGCAGGAACGCAGACCCCAAAAACCAGACCATAAGGGATCTGCCCCAGATTGGGAAGATCCCGATTCTCCCTCGTCCAGCAATCCGCACGCAGGCATTGGACCAGACGGCTCAGAACGCAGCTCTTCCTGGCTTCCTGCGCGCCCACAGCCCCCGGGGGTCAGCACAAAGAGGCCATTCTTTCCTCTTATTCACTCACCCATACTCCAGGAGCACCTGCTCCAGGCACAGGCAGCGAGATCTGCCTTCCAGGGATCTATGGTCCAGCAAGAACACACCCCGAAACAAGTAGATAAATAAAAAGCAGATAAATAAAATGACCCATGACTCTTGAAGAACACGGGTTTGAACTACGGGGATTCACCTACACGCAAGTTTTTTCGGTAAATACAATACAGTGCTGTAAATATATTTGCTCTCATTTATGATTTTCTTTTATCTTTTTTTAAATATATTTATTTTATATATTTTTATTTTATTTTATTTAAGATTTATTTATTTGACAGACAAAGATCACAAGTAGGCAGCAAGGCAGGCAGAGAAAGAGAGAGAGGAAGGGAAGCAGGCTCCTTGCTGAGCAGAGAGCCTGATGTGGGGCTGGATCCCAGGACCCTGGGACCATGACCCGAACTGAGGGTAGAGGCTTTAACCCACTGAGCCGCCCAGGTGCCCCATCCTTTATGATTTTCTTAATAACATGTTCTCTCTAGCTTACTTTATCGTAAGAACACAGCATCCAGGACATCTAACAGAAAATACGTTTATTTTTATCGGCTGTTCGTGTTCTCTCTAAGGCTTCTGGTCAACAGTAGGGTATTGGAAGTTAAGTTGTGGGAGAGTCAAAAGCTCCACACAGATTTTTGACATCCTTAACCCCTATATGGTACAAGGGTCGACTGTATTTATAAGGAAGGGGAAAGCGGGAGCTGAGAGTGATAGCTTGAGGAGCAGCCATGGCGTATACAATTCCATCCTGTCCTAGTCAGTCTCTATATTGGAAGTCCTTACAGCAGTCTGCCCTGCGTCCTCATGCGTCAAGTTCAGCAGGGTCTTACTGGATCATCGCCTCCCATCACCCAGGGCTTCTGCTATATACCTCCTCACCCATCACCTCAAACAACCAGGGAGGAAAGAGGGTCCACAACCAGCACGCAGGAGGGAGAACAGCAGAATGAATACAGTATCCGCGGCAGCCGCCCGACATCCCCTTCCTGCCTCTCCGCCCTCCCATTGGGGTCCCCTCCAGTGTCTTCCTCCCCTCCAACCCCAGAACCCCGCACCCATCCCCGAAGTCATGTCTTTTTTTTTTTTTTAATTTTATTTATTTATTTGACAGATCACAAGTAGGCAGAGAGGCTGGCAGAGAGAGGAAGGGAAGCAGGCTCCCTGCTGAGCAGAGAGCCCGATATGGGGCTTGATTCCAGGACCCTGGATCACGACCTGAGCCAAAGGCAGAGGCTTTAACCCACTGAGCCACCCAGGCGCCCCCCCCCACCGAAGTAATTTCTGGGTAGACTAAGGAGTTACATGTAAAAATACATTGAACTGGGGCGCCTGGGTGGCTCAGTGGGTTAAGCCTCTGCCTTCAGCTCAGGTCATGGTCTCAGGGTCCTGGGATCGAGCCCTGACGTCCCCGAGTCCCCGATCCCCACATCGGGCTCTCTGCTCAGCAGGGAGCCTGCTTCCCCCTCTCTCTCTGCCTGCCTCTTTGCCTTCTTGTGATCTCTGTCTGTCAAATAAATAAATAAATCTTTAAAAAATATACATTGAACCATAGAAAATCTGGAAGGCGGCACAACCAGACCTGTTGAGGGAAGAGGCCTTTGTGAGTAGAAAGGACTGGACGAGAACACAGGAGAAAGGTCAACAGCTTTGCCCACAGAAGCGTTAAACACAGGTACGTGTCATAAAAGCAGAACTGAAATGACGCATGAACCCCTCTTTTTTGCCTGGCTCGAGCCTAATCTGTCCTAGATGGAGCCTGCCAGGAACCTTCCCTCCCTTCACCCCCCACCCCACCTTCCCTGGTTGGGGTTGGCTGTCACCCCTAAATGCTCCCTGGCCCCCCGCTGCTCCATCCTCCAGCAAAACGCAGATGAGACTGTGTGTGAATGTCACTTTGGATCCTCGTGGTGCACGGGCACCTTGACATCTTATTGTTTTTATAATCTCCGTGCCCAGCACACAGACATACTTTACACAGGATAAAACCCATTAAGTTTTTTAGTGGCTATCTGTTCTATTTTCTCCTTCCCTGGGTTTTTTTTTTTTTAATTGCAGTAAAATATACATAACATAAAACCCCCCCAAAAATACATGTAACATAAAATCTACCCTCCTAACTTTTTAAAAAAGATTTTATTTATTTGACAGAGAGAAAGAGAGAGCGCAGGCAGGCAGAGAAAGAGGGGGAAGCAGGCTCCCCGCTGAGCAGAGAGCCCGATGTGGGGCTCGATTCCAGGACCCTGAGATCATGACCCAAGCCAAAGGCAGAGGCTTATCCCACTGAGCCACCCAGGCACCCCATACCCTCCTAACTTTTTTTTTTTTTTAAAGATTTATTTATTTTATTTATTTGACACAGAGAGATTACAAGTAGGCAGAGAGGCAGGCAGAGAGAGAGAGGAGGAAGCAGGCTCCCTGCCGAGCAGAGAGCCCGATGCGGGACTCGATCCCAGGACCCTGAGATCATGACCTGAGCCGAAGGCAGCGGCTTAACCCACTGAGCCACCCAGGCGCCCCCCTCCTAACTTTTTGAGGAAATGCCATACTGTTTCCGTAGCAACTACACCATTTGGCATTCCTGCCAACAGCTCACAGGGATTCCAATTTCTCTGCCTCCTCGCGAGTCCTTGTTACTTTCTGGTGTTTTTGACAGTGTGTGAGGTGGCATCTTACTGTTGTGGGGATTTGTTTGTGTGTTTGTTTGTTTGTTTTTAATAATCTCTACATCCAACGTGGGGCTTGAACTCACGACCCCAGGATCAAGAGTCGCTCACTCCACCAACTGAGCCAGTGAGGTGCCCCCTACTGTTGTTTTAGCTTGCATTTCCCAATAACTAGTTTTATTTTTTTATTATTTTTTAAAAGATTTTTATTTATTTATTTGTCAGAGAGAGAGAAAGGGGGGAGGGAGAACACAAGCAGACAGAGCAGCAGGCAGAGGCAGAGAGAGAAGCAGGCTCCCGCTGAGCAAGGAACTTGATCCCAGGACCCTGGGATCATGACCTGAGCCGAAGGCAGCAGCTTAACCAACTGAGGCACCCAGGCATCCCTCCCAATAACTAGTTTTAAATGAGTCAATAGACTAAAAAAAAAAAAAAAAAAAAAAAATCCATACGACAGATATGACAAAAGGTAATATTTTTTTTAAAGATTTTATTTATGTATTTGACAGACAGACAGAGATCACAAGTAGGCAGAGAGGCAAGCAGAGAGAAGGGGAAGCAGGCTCCCCGCTGAGCAGAGAGGCGCCCCCAAAGGTAATATCTTTTATACGTAAAATGAAATTACAGATCTCTATGTCTCTATGTAAAACATTAGGTTCCAAAAAGACAAAGGGACATGAAGAGACAACTTCTGAAAGAGGGTAGGTAACATAAGAACAAGATGGGATTGGGAGGGAGACAAACCATAAGTGACTCTTAATCTCACAAAACAAACTGAGGGTTGCTGGGGGGAGGGGGGTTGGGAGAAGGGGGGTGGGGTTATGGACATTGGGGAGGGTAAGTGCTTTGGTGCGTGCTGTGAACTGTGTAAACCTGGTGATTCACAGACCTGTACCCCGGGGGATAAAAATATATGTTTATAAAAAATAAAAAATTAAAAAAAAAAACATAAGAACACAATGGCATCACTGGTCACCAAAAAAGACAAAACAGAACACCCTCTTTTGCCTGGGAAGATTTCAAAACTTAAAAAATATATAAATAAAATGATAACACTACTGCTGGCAAGAGTGCTGGCAAATAGACATACGCGTCCATTCTCGGCTAATGAGTGGGCATTGGTACAGCCCTTTTGAAAAGCAACTTCCAAAGACTCGGGAGCATTTATGCACTTTAATCTAGGAGTTCAGTTTCTGGGTACCCACTGAAATAAAGTCATTTCAGCAATATATGCATAAAATGTGTACCAAGACTTATTTATAATAGTGAAAACTTCGAAGTAGCATAAATATCTGATAATAGCATATTCAGTAATAAATTTTAAAGTATCCCCATATGTAACATTATGAAGTCACCCCAAAGTTGATCATGAGGTTGCTGCGATAAGAAGCTGTTTGGAACTTTAAGTGGGAAAAGCAGAATACAAAATGTTACCTGCCCTAACATCTCAACCCAGAAAAAACAAGAGTAAGAAGTATATATAAAAATATACAGCAGGGGGCGCCTGTCTGGTTCAGTTGGTGGAGCCCTCCCAGTCTTGATCTCCTGCTTTTGAGTTTCAGCTCCACCTTGGGTATGGAGATTACTTAAAAATAAAATCTTAAGGGGCACCTGGGTGGCTCAGTGGGTTAAAGCCTCTACCTTTGGCTCAGATCATGATCCCAGGGTCCTGGGATCGAGCCCCAAGAGCCTGCTTCCCTCTCTCTCTGCCTGCCTCTCTGCCTACTTGTGATCTCTGCTTATCAAATAAATAAACAAAACCTTTAAAAACAAAGAAATAAATAAAATCTTTAAAAAAAAAAAAAAGGCACGCTCATAGAAGCTTCCTCTGGCGGATGAGCCTGTGGGTAATTCTTTTCTGCCTTGTGCTTCGTCTCCTCACATCCTGTACTCTCCCCAAACTGAAAATATAATCATAACCTCCCGTAAACTTCAATCAGATATTCCCTCTTCTGAATATTTATCCTTAAAAAAAATCATTTGACAGTATGAAGGAACATGCTATGCATGAAATTCTAAATATATTTATAATAATATATAAGTTGGATGCAAATTGAATGTTTAATAATAGAAATTAATTAAGTAGATGAGGGAATTTTACGCTTGTTGAAATCTTAGTCAATAAAAGCCACAGTTAGGAAGTGTGACGGGTTGAATTGTGTCCCCCAAAATGATATGCTGAAGTCCTAACCCCCAGTACCTCAGGATAGGACTTTATTTGGAAGGAAGATGTTGTGGTCTTAATTCATGAAGATGAGGTCATACCGGAGTAGGCGACACTTAATCCAATATGTCTTGTGTGTCCTTCTAAGAAGAGGAGACACGCACAGGGAGAAGGTAGCCACGTGACCCCAAAGACAGAGATTGGAGTGGGGCATCTTCAAGGCAAAGAAAGCCAAGGACTGCCAGCAAACACCAGAAGCTACAAGAGCCAAGGAAGGATTCTCCCCTACAGGTTTCTGGTGGCCCTACTGGTGCCTTGATCCTGGCTAATCTCCCCACCTGTGAGACCATATATTCCTGCTATTTTCAGCCACCCAGTCTGTGGTCTTTTGTTAGGGCAACCCTAGGAAACGAATATAGGGACCTAATATGAAAAATGTTCCTGACATCCTAAGTGAAGCTCAGGGAAATATTTACAGGCACACCACAATACAGCCATCCTTGTTTGTTTCATGTATAAGAAAGAGCTTGGAAAGAAAGACCAAATGCAACTGTCTTAGTAGGCTAGACAGGTTTATTTATCTAGTTTTCAGTAATTCTCCTGAATTACTTTTATAATGAAGAAAAAAAAAAGGTGTTTGGTGTTTTGAGGTTTGTGCTGTTGTTCTTTTATTAACTACGCCCTAAACGGAACCACCAGCTGCTCCTTCCACTCCCACTGTCAGACCCCTGGTCTCTGCCTGGGCTCCACCACCTCCCCCCCCCACCCCCACCACCAACCCTTAACTTCTAGGAGCCCAGCAGACACTGGGCCACTCCTCAAAATCTTACAGGGGCTCCCCGGTCTCCTTTAGCTGCACCCACACCACTGGCCTCACTACGCTGGGCTTTGCCCTTCCCCGCCCCTGCCCTGGCACACTAACACTGGTACCTTCCCCGGGGTTTCTCAACGACCTGCAAAGACCAGTGAGTCGGTAAATCGGGAGGGAAGCCAGCTTCCTCCCCACCGAGAAGACGAAAAGGAAAGTTCCCGCAGTCGGAGGGAAAGTCCTGCTCAAAGCCATTCCGAGGCCACTCTGTGAGGCTGGGACTCGAAACCACGACTCCAGATCAAGGCAAGGGCTGAGCCCTGTGTCCCCGGATCCACTCGTCCAGCACCCTGTCGGGCCACCGTGGGCGCTCCCTTCATGCGCACCGACTGAGGACGCCTGAGCCCCACCTTCCCAACTTTGGGAACCTTTCACTCCCCTCAACGCCTTTGGTCCTGACTCCCCCTTGGCTCACTCTCTCCCCACCCCAGGGCTGGTCGACTTGCAGGAAGGTTGGGGGTGTCAGGATGGAAGAGCGGCGTCCGAAGATGGGGTGACTCTGGAAGAGCATTGGCTGGGGTGGAGGTTAGTCAGAGCCCGGGGGAGGGGCGGCAAGCCTGGGCCCCAAGGCCAAGAGTCGGCCCCCAGACTCGCTGCCGGGGACCGGTTCTCACTCGGCTCCTGGAGCGAACCGCTGTAACTTCGCTGGGAGCGCACCCGGTCTTCGAATCGCCGGGCCGAGCCGACACCGCCCTCTCGTGGCAATAGTATGTAATTACAATCTGCAGGGTTTCTTCTCCCTGGAGGACAGGTCGGGTGGGGCCGAGAGTTCCCTAAGTCCAGCAGGCGGGCTGTTCAACCTTAGGACAGTTTCCTAAGCCCTGAACTCCACAATTCTCTGCCTACACATCACCTTCTCCTTGGGACACGCACGTATTAGGATGGACCCTATGAAACATCCATTTGTTGGCTTCTAACTTATAAAAGCACAAAAACACACAAAAGATATATATGAGCTCTGCTCCCCAACTCACCCTTCATACATGCCAGAACCCTCAAACACACACACACACACTCACTCACCTCTGCACATTCTTCTTTCCTCTCTGGAACACACAGATGAGTAACCCCCTCAGCCATGGGTCAGAGAAGTACCACCCAGCGCTGCGCCCCCTAACCTTACCCATGAGTCCCACACAACACCCCGCGAAACCATAAACACAACAGCCCCAAGTTCAGCTCCACTCCAGGGCCTTCACCTCTCCCTCCATCTCCTCCTTGACCTCAAACTCTCGAGGGACACCCCCATATTGAATGCCACCTCTCTTGACTTCCTGAGACCCGCCCACACCTCTGCCCCAGTTTATTTATTCCAGTTTATTATTCCAGATTTTGACACCCCCAAAGAATCCCCTAGGGGCCTCATTAAAGTGCAGATGTTAATTCGGTAGGCCTAGAGCAGGGCCCTCAGATTCCACATTTTCAACTAGCCCCCAGTTGATGTAAAGAACCATGTTTTGAATAAGGAGGCTCTGCTTCTGGGGCTGCCTGGGTGGCTCAGTTGGTTAAGCGAGTGCCTTGGGCTCGGGTCATGGTCCTGGGATCGAGTCCCACATCAGACTCAGATCCATGGGGAGTCTGCTTCTCCCTCTGACCTTCTCCCCTCTCATTCTCTCTCCCACTTTCTCTCTCTCAAATAAATAAATAAATAAAATCTTTAAAAAAAAAAAAAAAAAAAAAAAGGAGGCTCTGCTTCTTTCTCCGGCCAGGAGTTCCCAGAGTTCCAGTGGGCTCATCCCAGTCCCCTCCCCAACTGTCTACTACCTGGCTTTCCTACCCTACAGCCCCCTACCCCCCGCCCCAACATACACACACTGAAATGGGAAAGTCACTGATAAGTGAAACCAGCAGCCTGTTCTCAGGCTTTGAGGCATCTATGGTGCGGGCTGCCCCTTTCTTCTTGAACCATCTCCACCTGTGGATTCCGGGTGACTCCTGGTGGAACCCCTTCTACCTCTCCACTGTGCTCTCCACTTTCTCCAGAATCTTATCTCAAGAATCTTTCTTCTTTTTTTAAGATTTTTTTTAAATTTTTATTTATTTGATGGACAGAGATCCCAAGTAGACAGAGAGGCAGGCAGAGAAAGAGAAAGAGGGAGGGAAGCAGGCTCCCTGCTGAGCAGAGAGCCTGCTTGATCCCAGGACCCTGGAATCATGACCTGAGCCGAAGAAAGAGGCCTTAACCCACTGAGCCACCCAGGTGCCCTTGCCTCAAGAATTTTATCTCTACTTGTCTATCATCTGTCTCCGAGCATCTCTGTAATAATCATCACACCGACTTCGTGTGCTTAGAACCTATCGGACCAAGAGTCTGCCATCATGATCTTCAAGACAGTAGCCTTTTGGGTGCCTGGGTGGCTCAGTGGGTTAAAGCCTCTGCTTTCAGCTCAGGTCATGATTTCAGGGTCCTGGGATCAAGCTTTGCAACACGCTCTGTGCTCAGCAGGGAGCCTGCTTTCCACTCTCTCTCTGCCTACTTGTGATCTCTCTCTCTGTGTCAAATAAATTAATTTAATTAAATAAAAAAGACAGTAGCCTTTTCCTAAATACTCCCAGTCCCCAGAGATTGTAGACTGTAGGAAGACTCTAACCATCATAGGGTTATGGACGGATTCTTCCGCGTGTGTGTGTGTTTTCTTCTCTCGTCTCCAAGAGAAGGTCTTTGGCCAACGCTAACAGGCCTCCAACATCTCCCTTACACCGGGGATAGCTTCCTTCTTTTCACACACCCCCAGGACAGCAGCCAGAAGAGGCGGAGAGTAGGGAGCCCCCTGCTGGACAAGAGGCTCATGGCACACTTGGAACCGAAATTCTTCAATCCATAAATTACGTATTTGTGGAGTTATATAATATTTCACATTTTTGTGCCTTGAAGGAAAAGTACTCATGGAAGAAGAAAGCTTGCTTTTATGGGGAGTTTACGTGTCAGGCTGCTAACTTGCACCTATGGGGATTCCCTGAATTTTCTCTTTTGTCCAATCATACACAGCGGAGGGTAGTGTAATTAATCCTCTGCCCACTGTCCAGCTTCGACACATACCACCTCCCGACTTGGAGTGAGCCTTACTGTCTCTGTTCTCCCACCCCGCCCTGTCCCTTCCAGGGTTTTGGTTTTTGTTTCTTGTCTTCACTTTTTTCCTCTCTTACCTTTTGATCCTCTGCCTTGTGTCTTTTTCCTCCCCACTCCAGGGCTATTTTGAAGCAAATGCCAGACATCTTATCCTTTCATCTATAAATATTCAGGATGTACACTAAAGCATATGGAGTAGTTTTAAAAACATAACACACGGGGTGCCTGAGTGGCTGAGTAGGTTAAGCCTCTGCCTTTGGCTCAGGCCATGATCCCAGGGTCCTGGGATTGAGCCCCACATCGGGCTCTCTGCTCAGTAGGGAGCCTGCTTCCTCTTCTCTTTCTGCCTGCCGCTCTGCCTATTTCTGACCTCTCTCTCTATCAAATAAATAAATAAAATCTTTAAGAAAAAACATAACACACAATCATAGTACACCTAAAAACTAATATATCAAATATCCTTTGTGATCAAATTTTTCCAATTGTCTCATTTCTTATGGCTTGTTTGATTCAGAATTCAAATAAGGATTAAAAGAGACTTTTAAAATACATCTTTTGGGGGGGTGCCTGAGTGGCTCAGTCTATGAAGCGTCTGCCTTTGCCTCAGGTTATGATCAAAGGGTCTGAGATCGACTCCTGCATCAGGAGGACTCCCTGCTGAGCATGGAGCTTCTTCCTTTTATCCCTCCCCACTGCTCGTGATCTCTCTCTCTCTCAAATAAATAAATAAAATCTTTTAAAATAAATTAAAAAGGGCACCTGGGTGGCTCAGTGGGTTAAAGCCTCTGCCTTCGGCTCAGGTCATGATCCCAGGGTCCTGGGATCGAGCCCCGCATCGGGCTCTCTGTTTGGCAGGGAGCCTGCTTCCCTTCCTCTCTCTCTCTACCTATCTCTCTGCCTACTTGTAATCTCTCTCTCTCTGTCAAATAAATAAATAAAAATATTTAAATAAGTTAATTAATTTAAAAAATAAAAAAAATAAATCTTTTGGGGGGGCACCTGGCTGGTTCAGTCAGTTAAGCTGTCAACTCTTTTTTTTTTTTTTTTGAGAGAGAGAGAGAGAAAGAGAGAGATCATGAGCAGTAGGGAGGAATAAAAGGAGAAGCAGAATCTCTGCTGAGTAGGGAGCTCAATGCTGGAGTCAATCCCAGGAGCCTAGAATCATAACCTGAGCCTCAGGCAGATGCTTAACCAACTGAGCCACCCAGGCACCCAAACCACCAACTCTTGATTTCGGCTCAGGTCATGATCAGGGTTGTGGGATTGAGCCCCATAACAGGCTCCGAGTCTGCTTGAGATTCTCTCTCTCCCTCTCCCCCTCCCCCAGCTTGCACTCACTCTTTCTAAAATCAATCAATCAATCAATCAATCAATCAGTCTTTTCTAGGGAGAGCCCTGGCTGTCTCAGGCAGTAGAGCATATGATTCTTGATCTCAGAGTTGTGTAGAAATTACTTAAAATAGAATCCATAAAACACACACACACACACACACACACACACCCCTTTTCATCTACTCCGCCCTCCTCTCTCTTATTCTTTTCCTTGTAATTTACCTGTTGAGGAAACCAGGTTGTCTGTCCTATGGTTTCCCACAGTGTGGATTTGGCTGACTGCGCGCCCATGGAGAGCTTTCCGTCTTCACTACTGCACATGAGATTAAGTTTTATTCTCTTTCCCCCCCTTTTACAGGGGAGACAACGGGGGCCCAGAGAAGTTAAGTGCCTTGCCCAAACCCTGGCAACCAAGGAAGTGGCAGCACCAGGCCTGCTGGTCTCCAGCCAGGGAAACAGGACTGCGTCCTCAGAGCACCCCGTTCACGACCAGGCACATAATACGTGCTCACAAAACTGTGGTTGACCAAGGCCTCTGTTCTCTCCCGCTGGGCTCTCCCTCCTCACGGACGGAGAGGGCCACCTTGGGGCTGTCGGGTGGTCCTCGAGCCAGTCCCACAGCACAGGGTCCACAGAGCCAGGCTTCCCTTTCCACCTCTTTCCTTCTGTCTTCTCTTTCCTTCCTTCCTTCAATGTTTCCTGGCCACTTCACCCATGCCAGACCCCATCACGGTGTGTGAATGAGTACAGCTCTGTGCCTCTGTCTGTGCGTAGACGTGTGTGAACTCGGGCCGGGGGGGGGGGGGTGTCCGCCTCTAACTCTGTATGTAGTGTGTGTGTGAGTGTGCGCGTGCCCACACACACACAAAAGTCCACATACATTCATGTCTCCAGATCTAAGTGTCCCCATAGTTGTCACTGGTAACAGCTGGTATGTCTTTGTGTGTTCTCAGCCCCTGCCCACATGTACATGTCTGTGTTCCTATGAATGACCCAGTGGCCGCGCGTGTAAATTGGCATAATTCTGCACATGAATGCGTGTCTGGGTGGACCCGTGTCTCTCTGTTCACCTGTTGTGCCTGTACATGTGCATCTCGCCATGTGTACACCTGTGTGACAACGAGTGGTGTGGGTCTCCACTGTTCTGTGGATCTCCGTACACTTGTGTGTCTAGACATCTGTGTTTCTGCGTGCAGCCTAGTGGATGGTGTGGGATGTTACATTTGTGTACTCTGTGTGTGTGTGTGTATCTCCCCTCAGGTGCTTTGATTGGAACCGTCAGCTGTCATCCCGGCCCCTAGACTGGCTGTCACTTCCTGTCACTCCTGTCACTTCCACGCCTACCTGTCCTGAGGGGCAGCCAAGGAGGGCTCTAGTAGGAGGGACAGCCTGGCCCTTCAAACCAGCTCCCGTGCTCAAGGCTGCAGCCCGTGCTGAGGGAAGTGTCTGGAGGAGTTGGCGGATTGTGTCTGTTCCCAGCATCTCCATGACCCAGGGCCTGGTGAGAAGACAGGAGCCTGATTCTGGGCACAATGACAACAAGCTTTGCTCTGAAAAACAAAACGACGGCCTGCTTTAGGGGGAATGAGGAAAATTCTCTCTGGAACCCAGACCCCCAGGGATCCTGGCGGCCTTCAATTCAGAGGGGTGGGGTCGGGTAGGGGTGTTGACCTCTTACACCCACACTCATCTCCTCCACAAAGCAGGGCCAGTTCTCCAACCAGAGGCTGGCCTTCCCCCAGAGAGAGGCAGTGAGGACACAGTGGCCCCAGGGTCACTGGGCCTAGAGTTAATCATCTACTCAGGGTATCCCTGGGCCCATTGGCTGCCTGGGGACACGGCCCTCTGGGCTAAAGCCCAAGGCAGTGGGGCAGTAGGAAGCAGTTCCCCAGCCCCTGTCTGCCCCACCAGCCTACGGGAAATGGGGCTGAAATGGGTGGGCCCCTGGTCGGAGGGAGACATCCACTCTGCCCTCAGGGAGCTCCCGTCTGAAGTGAGAAGTCAGCCTTGCTCTCATGGAGGCCCTGAGTTGGGAGGAGGGGGAAAGGGCCTGGAAGAGGCATACGTTTGGGAGAGGCGTGAAGAGAGGACAGAGCTGGGGCAGAGAGACAGGAAAGGAGGAATCCTGAGTGGGGCAGGGCCAGGGAGGGTGGGAGCACCGATGAGAGGCTTGGAAAGTGATTAGTGCCCCCAGGAGCTAGGACCACCTCCCTTGGGGGATTCTGGGAAGTGTAGGGAAGTAGGGGGTGGGCAGGAGTAAATTGCAAAGAGACAGAAGGCCCTAGAGGTGCCCCCACAGAGTAGGGGGTACAGACCTTCCATGCTCTAAGGGAACCCAGGATTTCTAAGTAGGAAAATGGAAAAGTCATTGGACAAGGTCACAAAGGTCAGCTCCACCCTCCCCCTGCCAGGAGTCTCCTGCCCAGGATAGCACCTGTGTGTGTTGTGTGTGCGCACGTATGGGTGCAGGCATGAGTGTGTTGGCGGGGGATCCTGGGACAGGGTGGGCGTGTTCCCCCAGCATCCTCTGAGATACTCAGGAGAGAAGCAGCTCAAGCCACCACTGGCGGTTCAGGCAGAGCCCCCAGAGTCCTGACCCCCAGCCCAGGGAGCACAGAACTGCATGGAAGGAAGAAGTGAGCAGTAGCGAGAACTTAGGTTGCCCAACATCTGGCAGTGACGCTAACAGCAGTGTGACCTTGGCCAAGTCACTGCTCCTTCACACTTGCTTTCCTCCTCTACAAGGACAGCGTGTGGGGGATCCAGCACCCAGTACAGTACGGAAGCGCAGGATGTGTACAACGGATAGTGTGGGGGGTGCTTCTGGCAGCAGGCGGATACAGTATCAAGTCACAGTGAATCACATCCTGTGAAAGTTTTCAGGTCCTTTTCAAATCTTGTTTAGGAGCATGCAGCTGGAGCAGAATTGCTTTGCTTCAAAGAACAGCCCCACTGTTGATGAGAGGAACAACCTTGGCCTTCCCATTGTTCTGTGCCTTGATTTCCTCACCTGTAAAGTGGGCAGAATAATAATACCCATCCTGGCGTCATCGTGAGGACGAAATGAATTATTATATGTGAAATGCTTTGCACAGTGCCTGGCATTCCACATGTCAGCAGAAAGCCTCCCAGGCTGCAGGGTGCTTCTGACACTGGGCACTCGCCGGCCTTCTGTGTTACCAAGAGAGCTGGCAACACTAGCTGGCTGGAACTGATTAAGATTTCGTTCTGGCTTTATTCTTAAGGCTTTCTTCTGATGATAGCAAGGGGATACTGGTTTTCTAGTTACAATCTTGACAGGGATAAATTTTGATAAATTTTAAATTTAAAAAGTTTCCTAAGGGGCACCTGGGTGGCTCAGTGGGTGAAGGCCTCTGGCTCAAGTCATGATCCCCAGGGTCCTGGAATTGAGCACCGCATGGGGCTCTCTGCTCAGCAGGGAGCCTGCTTCCTATCACCACCCCCTCCGCCTGCCTCTCTGCCTACTTGTGATCTCTGGTCTCTGTCAAATAAATAAATAAAATCTTTAAAAAAATAATAAAATTAAATTTAAAATTTCATACTAATAAGGGGTGACTCCCCTTTCGGTTCCCTTTCCCATCAGATCTGGACGCTTGTCTTGGTGGAAAAGGGCTTATGTTTGGGAAAAGGAGGGAAAAGAACACTGAAGCTGGCTTCCCAGTGCTTACAGTCTCGAGCATATAGCTGATGGCCTGGTTTCAAACAAGGTAATGAAATAAAATAAAAATAAAAAGTAAACTAAAATAAATAAGAAGGGGTGATTTAAGAATATGACAAAATTCTTCCAAGTGGTACCCACTGTCTGGAGCCTGCAAACCCTGGTAACCTCATAACTCCAATCTTCTTTGATCTCCGATGATAGGACAGAGGCATCCCCGCCCTCAGCAGAGCTGGCACACCTGCACCTTCCTTCCACTCCTCCCTGCCTCTCCTTGCAGTCTCCTCCCTCAGTCCCGTGGCAACAGCGGCAGCGGCCACTTGCTCTCCCCTCCTGCCCTCCTCACACTCCCGTTTAAGCATCCAGAACCCGCAAACCGCCAAAGCCACCCTGGGTCTCCTAAGCCCTTCCTGGAACCGGCCTTGGCAGCAGATGAAAGACACCTCGCCACCCCTTATCTCTGCCGCGTGACCGGCGCTAGTGGGTTCCGCTCCCCCCCCCAGGGGCGGGGGATACTGGTGGCCCCGCCCCCTGACCCATGCCCTGCCTGACCCTCCTCAAATGCACCCAGAGAAGACTCTGCGCCCCCAGTCCGCGCCCCGCCCGGGCTGGTCCAGCCCCGCCTTGCAGCAGGTTAAGAGCCCCCCAGAGCCGGGAGCTGTGGACAGAAG
Source organism: Mustela lutreola (assembly GCF_030435805.1). Taxonomy (NCBI): domain Eukaryota; kingdom Metazoa; phylum Chordata; class Mammalia; order Carnivora; family Mustelidae; genus Mustela; species Mustela lutreola. The sequence continues at coordinate 18,715,463 of NC_081304.1, read as the reverse complement.
CGCACTCGTGGGGGGACCAGCCAGTCTGGTTGTCATGGCGACGGCGCGGTTGGCCTGGGCCCTACGGACCACCTCCGTGGGAGGAAGGCTGCGCGGTCCCCGAGGCCCTGGGGGTGCCCGGAGACTGAGCGGCAGCGCACGACGGCGGACGGCCAGGAGCGCCAGCCCAGGTCGCCGGCTCAGCACCGCCTGGGCGCCGGCCCAGCCCGCACGGGAAGGGCCCGAGGGCGCCGAGGACGACCTCCGCTCGCCTGCCCCGGAAGAGCAGGAGTGGACACCGCCCCCGGCGCCCCCGGGCCCTCCCGACCCCCCGGGGCCCCCGGCCGGCCGCTCGCTGGTGCAACGAGACATCCAGGCCTTTCTGAACCAGTGCGGAGCCAGCCCCGGGGAGGCGCGCCACTGGCTCACGCAGTTCCAGACCTGCTACCACTCCGCAGACAAGCCCTTCGCAGTCATCGAGGTGAGCGGAGGCCGGCGCCGGCCGTGCCACAGCGACGGGATGTATGGGGGCTGTCCGGCGACGTGTCGCCAGGCATGGCGGGACCCGCTGCGCCTCTGCACAGCGGAAGCTGAAAGGGTGAGACGGTGCCGGGACGAGTGCCCGGCGCCGGGTGAAGCTGCGCACTGCTTCCATAGTCTCACGCCCAGCCCAGGCGAGGAGACTGGGGGACCGTAATCCCCCAAGTGTGATGCGCTGGAGAAGTCTCCCCACCACGCACACACACCGTGGGCGCGATTATGGGTTCAGATGGGAACCCAAGTAGGGAACTTGGACAGGAGCTGCCTGGGTTACCCCTCCCCCCAAGAACTCATAGAGTCCAAGGTCGCAGGGAGGCACAGAGGGAGGAACACCAATGCGAGATAAGGGGATGGCAAGACCCAACGGGGCAAAGGGCGGAGCAGGTGGGCGCCGGTAGCCAGGAATGGGGCCTGACTGCTCCTGGGCAGGGCAGGGGACACCGACAGGGCTGGGGGTGGGGGGTGGTCAGGCTGCGGGAGTCAGGGCCAGTGTTGCCCCTTCTGAACGCTCCCTCCCCCACAGGTGGACGAGGAGGTACTCAAGTGCAGTAGCGCCGTATCCAGCTTGGCCTTCGCTCTGGCATTCCTGCAGCGCATGGACATGAAGCCCCTGGTTGTCCTAGGGCTGCCCGCTCCCACGGCGCCCTCCGGCTGCCTTTCCTTCTGGGAGGCCAAGGCACAGCTGGCCCAGAACTGCAAGGTGCTGGTGGATGAGCTGCGGCACAACGCTGCCCCTGCCGTGCCTTTTTTCGGCGGCGGCTCGGTGCTGAGCGCGGCTGAGCCCGCCCCTCACGCCAGGTTAGTGCGGGTCCCGCGTGCGCCCGGCGTCCTTAGACCTCGCCCGGCCGCCCGCCCCGCCCCAGCCCCGCAGGCCTGGAGGGGGCCCTCTTGAGCACAGCGTCTGGCCCCACAGCTACGGCGGCATCGTCTCCGTGGAGACCGACCTGCTACAGTGGTGCCTGGAGTCCGGCAGCATCCCCATACTGTGCCCCATCGGGGAGACGACGGCGCGCCGCTCCGTCCTCCTCGACTCGCTGGAGGTGACCGCGGCTCTGGCCAAGGCGCTACAGCCCACCAAAATCATCTTCCTCAATAACACAGGAGGCCTGCGCGACAGCAGTCAGAAGGTGTATCCCCTCCGTTCGGGCGCCGCTCGCGGGACCCCGGTCCCGGCTGAGTCCTTCTTGGGCTCCCTGCTCGCTCGCCTCCCTGACGGGCCCCAGAGTCAAGCCGGGTGGCTAGGGAATGGCTTGGTGCCCAGTTCCGAACCCTCCTCAGCCGAGGACTCCGGGAGGGTGCGAGGGTAAAGGGGTCCGTGGGGGTTAGGGGCGCCGTCCGCGGCCGGCTGCGGGCCAGAGGCTCACCCCCTGGGCCTGGACGCAGGTCCTGAGTAACGTGAACCTGCCGGCCGACCTGGACGTGGTGAGCAACGCCGAGTGGGTGAGCACCAAGGAACGGCAGCAGATGCGGCTCATCGTGGACGTGCTCAGCCGCCTGCCGCACCACTCCTCGGCCGTCATCGCCGCCGCCGCCACGCTGCTCACCGAGCTCTTCAGCAACAAGGGTGCGGGCCGCGCCGGGGGGCGGGGCGGGGGCGGAGACCAGGCAAGACAGGGTTTTGGGGGAGGCAGGCGGGTCTAGGGGAAGTAGGTGGGACTCCGCACGATGGACCGAAGTTGAGGGACAAACTGCCAGGAGAGAGCTTCTCCCCGTATGAAAATCCTGCACGTATCTCTGCTGACCGCAGAGATCACTTCATCGTGGAGATCTTCCCAAGAGGGCCACTGTCCCACTGGCCCCTGTCATATCCGGACACCCCTCCCCCCTCCGACGACCAGGCAGAGCACAGGCAGGAGCTGATGGGCCCTGGCTCTCGGGCTAAACTAACCAACCCCTCGCGCTCTGCGCCACCCCCAGGGTCTGGGACCCTGTTCAAGAACGCAGAGCGGATGCTGCGGGTGCGCAGCCTGGACAGCCTGGACCAGCGCCGCCTGGTGAACCTGGTCAACGCCAGCTTCGGCAAGAAGCTCCGGGACGACTACTTGGCCTCGCTGCGCCCACGGCTGCACTCTGTCTACGTTTCTGAGGGGTGAGCCTGCGGGACCCAGGGGACAGGGACCGAGGGACAGAGCTGGGCAGCTTGTGGCCTAAGAGAGGTCCCAGCCTGCCTCTCCCCTGCTGCGCCAGGTACAACGCGGCCGCCATTCTAACCACGGAGCCCGTACTGGGAGGCACCCCATATCTAGACAAGTTTGTGGTGAGCTCCAGCCGCCAGGGACAAGGCTCGGGCCAGATGCTCTGGGAGTGCCTGCGGCGGGACCTGCAGACGCTTTTCTGGCGCTCCCGCGTCACCAACCCCATCAATCCCTGGTAGGTCCCGCCCCCCGCCCCCGCCCCAGCTCTCCACAGCCACGCCCCCCGAAGGCTGGGCCTCCCCCAAGGAAAAGGCTCCACTCCATGTGATCCCACATTCCCCAAGGAGCAGACCACACACGGAATCTGAGATTTCCCCAGAAGCAGAGCACACTTAAACACGCTCTGTCCCACTGCAGTGGATTCCTTGAAGACACTCCCTGACTCTCCCAGAGTCCTTAGAAGAGTCCTGATCCTCCAGTCTCTATTCCCGGCCTAATGGCCAAGCGCTGACCCCAGGCCTACTGCAGCTCCAGCATAATGGTCTCTCCTTTCTCTTTCCTTCTACAACTATGCCCTCATCCAGCTGTGTGGGGACCAAGAGGTGAACAAGAACCCCTTCCCTGGAGGCACAGAGCAAAGGACGTCCTCAGTCTAAGCTTCCTAGCTTTGGGACTCTGGCAGGTCAACTAGCTTCTCCGGGCCTTAGCTGCTTCTCTGTGCAAAGAGCATACCACACCACCAGGCTCTTGGCGGCTGCTGTAAGGATGAAACCGGATAACAGCAGGGTGCCTAGCATGTAGATGGCATGCCTAAAAGCTTGCCCTAAAAGCTGCCTCCTTCCCCCCAACCAGGTACTTCAAACACAGTGATGGCAGCTTCTCCAACAAGCAGTGGATCTTCTTCTGGTTTGGCCTGGCCGATATCCGGGACTCTTATGAGCTGGTCAACCATGCCAAGGGGCTGCCGGACTCCTTCTGCAAGCCAGCTTCTGACCCAGGCAGCTGACCCTCACTGCCTGCCCTTCAGGCCCTGGGACAACCAGGGTGAACCAAAGTCATGCCTGCTGGAGGTGATGATCCCAGGCAGCCACAGGCTGGACCAGGCTTGATGGCTAAGTGATCTGCAGAGAAGGAAGCGGCTCCTACTCTACTCTGTCCAGAGGGGGGCGCCCAAGAGGGCACAAGCCCAGGAAGAAGGGTGTGTCCAAGACAACCCCCCACCCTCACCACTGGCTCCATAACTATAACCAGATGGCCTTCCTTTTTCAGTCTAGAGATTTGGGAAGCCAGGGTCGAGGGCTTGCCGGTTTGCCTTCAGGGCGAACCTTAAAGGTGGGCCAGTCTCTGTGGCCTCCGTTCTGTTTCGAGACCCCCTTATCCAAAATATCACCCCCATTTGCTTGATAGTCCACCACTTACTTTAATCCCTTTGGGTCTTACAACTTTTCAGGAGGCCTTGATTAAAACACAAATACTTGTCTGAGAGTCAGCTCACACTTGAAAGGAAATGAGCAGTGACCTTCTGGGAGCAAGATCTTGAGGGCTGGAGAACCAGGGGGCTCCCAGAGGGAAGAGAGGAGCTAAATGAGATGGAGTGCCTCCAAGATGAATGCTGTCACCGTCTCCCTCACCTGGATGTCAGCAGCCCCCAGTGGGGCTCCCCTCCACCCCACAGACCAGACCAACAGCAGCCCCAGCTCTCTTTCCAAGCAAGGCCCAGACTTGGATGTTTTCCCCTAGACCCACTGGAGGCTGTGTCCATCTGCTGAGAACACCTCAGCCAGCAGGAGCCCAAAGCCAGAGGTCTCATTCCACATTTTTGACCCCCGCGATGTGACAGGCCCGATGCTGGTCGCCAGGCTACTTTCAATCAGGAGGTGCATGGACAAGCAGGGAGAGGACCATCATGGCACAGCAGGGCCATGACAGAACCAAACCCCAGGAGCAGCTTCTGCCTTCCCTCAGAAGAGGGGTGACAGAGCGCACAGCTGTGTGTGGGCATTAAGACAGGCCCGACCTGGAATCCAGCTGTGGCTGCATTTGCTCTGTGGCTTGAGGGAAGCTGCTCACCTTCTCTGAGCTTCCATTTGCCCCATCTGTAAGATGTAAAATCCTCAGAGTGGACACTCAATGCTAGCCCCCCTGCCCCCTGCCAGCTGCCCTCACCAAAGATTTCTTCAAAAGAAACCAGGAGGAAAAAAGGGTAGGCAGAGACAAGCTACGACACAGGGACCGAGGCGATGGATCAAAGGCAGAATACAGGGAGGATCTTGACTAGACAGTCAAAGGCCTGTGGGAACCCTCAGAACAGGGCAGAGATCACGGGGGAACCAAAGTGGGGCTTAACCAGATGCGGTCTCTCAAAAAACCCAAGATCAATCCCAGCCAATGGCAATGTAACCTGCAGGGAGAACAGAGAAGCAAAGCCAAATGTCTATATAAAATGTTTATTTTTGGAGGACTGTGTGGTCTGGTCTTTGGGAGGGCACTCACCCCAACCAGGCCAACCATAGAGCTGGAAACAGCAGGCAGGAGGCAGGAAGCTAGCCACCGCCTGCCCTACCCCCCGCACACCCCGGGCAGCGGCCTGCTCTGCTTTCAAGGTGGGGCAACAGCAAGTGCTGTTTCTGCCTCCAGCACACCCTGAGAACGCACTCCGCGGCACCTGGCCCCTGGCTCCTCCCAGCCCCGAACACGTGTCAACACACACAGTCTCAGTCTCAGTCTCCAGAAAGCACTGTAGAGCCTAGCTGCGCTTGGCCAGGTTCAAAAAGGAATTTTTCACATCTGCTCACTTCTGGTTCATGGTCTTCCTCTGTCTTCCATTCTCAGTAGCCCCCCCCCAAGCCCTGCCTTACTCCCTTCTCTGAGACAGGAGACCCAGGGAGCAGCTGGCCTCAGGTCTCCCACCACTGAACAGGAAAAAGCCCTGTAAGGCATCATGAGCGGGGCTCCCACCCACCCAGGGCCGAGCCCAGGTACCAGGGAAGAGACTTGCCTCTTACCAACACATACACACACAGCAAAGAACCAAACCAACAGAGTGGAAAGCAGAAGGAAACAACGGGGCCAGCAAGCAGGAAGGCGGGTGGCCCTCGGTGGCTTGCTGCGCCCATCTCGGCCTCTCCCCGTGCCACTCAGCCATCGGTGGCCAGGATGACGGCAGCCCCAAAGATGCCCACACTCTCTCCAAGGAGCTTCATCTGGTTCCAGAACTCAACGCGCCGTGTGTTGTGCCAGTAGGCGACATTGCCATCAATGAGCAGCATGACAGGGGGCAGCAGAATGGCCAGGATCTGGGCAGCCAGGGTCACGTAGTAGCCCGAAAGGAAGGCCAGGGCCAGGACGCCGTACAGCACGAAGAAGAGCTGGATCATCAGCTCCCCTCCCGGAAGATGGTTCAGATAGGCCAGCCGGTCCTCCTTGCTGTGCTGCAGCGAGTAGGCCTAAAGACACACCATCCTATAAGTCTCTCCTGCAGGCTGAGGAGCCTGTCTGGGGACAGCTGGCCCTGAGATGCCAACTGCAAGTCAGCCTCTGCTAGCGGGGCCCCTGACTCCTGGCTCAGACCTGGGGCTCTCTAAAAGGAGGGCCTGCATCTCCCCCCACACAGGCTAGGGAACTCCGGAGGTTAGGGCCTGTCTCTCCTCACCTTTGGGGCTCAGGAGGGCAGAAGCGTGTCTCCGCTGCCAGACTGGGGCTCTCACCTCTGAGTACAGAGCTCTGCACATGGGATATGGTGCCCAGGAACCAAGATGAAGCCAAGTGACCTGGAGCCTGTCCAGGTCCCCAGCCACACTGGCTCCCCCTAGGTCGTCCACTAGGGAGTACCATAACTCACTACTCCAACCAACTCTAAGCAACAGAGCCCCATCTGGTGTCTGAATCCCACCAAACCTCTCCTTTGCTCCCTCTCCCAGTCCTCTGCAGGCTGAAGCCACGAGAGGACCAGTCCACCCTGTTCTGCTGACTCTCAGGCTTGGGACTGGACAGTCAATCCAACCTCTTCTCTCCCTGGTGGCAATAATGCTGGAAGAAGGGACCCTCAGCCAGGTCTCAGGCACTTGAATGGTTCCTGAGCCCAATAGCTGGCTGGGGCAGTGTCCAGGAGGCAGACCATCAGGAACTATATATGCAGGGCCTTATTCTGCCCACCTCCCTGGGTTCTGCCTCACTCCCAGGCAAGCACTTCCAGCCAACCTACCAGCAACCCCCCAACCTACCACGCAGATGAGGTAGATGCCCAGGAACACCTGGCCGGTGGACTGGAGGGAGCGGCTGCGGGGCTTCCGGCGGTACAGCTCCCCAGCGCCGCTGGCCAACACAAGAAAGCCGCCGATGATAGCAACTGTGCGCGAGTACATCCGGACCTGGACCGAGGCGAGGGGACCCCAGTCAGGAACTGCAGCCACCACCTTTCTCCTGGCTGTCTAGAGCACAGCACTGCCCATCTCTATACATCCCATTCCATCCGATGAACCCTCTTACCGTTTCCAAGTGTGGTGGGCAGGTGCAGCAGAGATAGAACTCTTTTTATCAGAAGTGGAAACTGAGGCCCAGGGGATTACTAAAATTGTCCAAGGTCCTACAGAAAGTGTCCAGATACCAAGAGTTGCCCCCTCTACACCTCCAGGTGTACAGACTCGAATCCCAATGTTCTTTCTGCTATAGAGTATAGTCTATCCCATAAAAAAAAAAAAATCAGGGATCCCACTGTCCGGTAGTTGTTCGCACATCTGCCACCCCCACTGGACTGACAGTCCCTGCCTCTGTCCAGGATTATCTACACACCTGCAGCACCTGGTACAGGTTCTGGCACTTCAGATTTACATGCCGCCCTAAATTAATTAAATTTCATGAAATCAGATGGCTGGAACCAGTACTCTCCAAGGTCCCTTTTGCCCTATATTCTGACATTACTAACTAATGGCATAAAGGGTTCTGGCCTCACCTGCAATGCTAACTGTCGTGTAACTTTGGGGAAGTCTGTTTCTCATCTTTGCACCTCAGTTTTCACGCCCTGAAAGACAGTCTTGTGTGGTCTCTGAGGGCCTTTCATCTTTGCAGTCTGTAACAATCTCCACAAGCCTAGGGGTTCTGCCTTCCCAGGCTTCACACTATGCAACTGGCTAGCACCATGCATTACCCGCTGCCCCGGGGTCACTGGGCACTGGCCTCGGGCTCCCCAGCCCCCTAGCGAAGTCCCGCCTTGGGCCGAGGTGCTCACCTTCAGCCAGTCCCCGTAGTGGACGTAGCCCCCGATGTAGGCGGCGTAGGTGCTAATGGCCAGCTGGAGGGCGGCCCCCAGCGCGAACCAGCGCCGCTTCACTCCAAAGGACATGAAGCTGGCGCACAGCACGGCTGCCCCCAAGTCGAAGTACAAGTAGGGCACTGGGATGTCGGGCTTCCTGCGAGCCGGAGAGGGGAAGAAGCAACGAGGACAGAATGAAGCGGGAGAAGAGCCTTACGACCCCCTAAGTTCCCACAAGCTCCCCTGCGCCCCTGAACCGGAGGCCCTTCTCACGGCCAGGACCCCTGCGCTACGCTCAATGCCCACCCTGCCCCAGACCAGGGCCCCTACCAAGCCCGAGATCCCAATTCTTCCCCAGCCCAAGGGTCCCAACTTCTTCCCCACCTCACTGCATCCCCGTTCTTGGGACGGGCCGTACCGCCACCCCACCGCGCTCGGCGGCCGCGTGGGCCCGCTCACCGGCGCGCCTCGGCCCTCTCAGCGTACAGCATGAGCTGGCTGAAGCACCCCCAGAATGGGCAGCGTGTGAGCAACACCGAACCCAGCTGCATGATCAGCTGCAGCATCCACCGTCGCGAACCCATCTTCGACGCCATCTTGGGAAAGGGCAGTCCGCTGCGGCGTCACCCCCGACGGGGAGGCTGGCGCCGGGATGCGACACGCAACTTCCGGATCTCGCGATGCGGCGGGGGCGGGGCTGAGGGCAGCATTTTTCCCCTTCCGACGGGAAATAGTGCTCTCGCTCTCTAGTTCCGGACAGAAGGATGTGTTCCAGCTGCGGAGTTCATCCTTTCTCCCTGCTCTGGGGCTTAAGGACCCCTCCTCGTGGATGCAAAATTGAAAACTAGACCAGAGGAAGGAACAGTGGGTGCAGGATATCAGCGCCGTGGACGAACTGGTGTTTGCTGCTAAACCTGGGCTCCAATCCTAACTCCAACCCTAACGGACTTGGGGCATATCCCCTGCACTTTCTAAGACCCATCTGTAAAATGAGGAGGCCAGGGGCACCTGGGTGGCTCAGTGGGTTAAAGCCCCGCCTTCAGCTCAGGTCATGATCCTAGAGTCCTGGGATGGAGCCCCGCATCAGGCTCTCTGCTCTGCGGGGAGCCTGCTTCCCCCTCTCTCTCTTCCTGCCTCTCTGCAAACTTGTGATCTCTGTCAAATAAATAAATAAAATCTTTAAAAAAAAAAAAAAATGAGGAGGACATCCACTTCCCAGCGTAGTTCAGTGCTTTCAGTGTGGCAGTGATGGTACCAGCTCATAGCAGAGGGTAGGTAGATGGTGTAAACATACACAAAATCTCTCTTCTTCTATTTAATTTTAGAGTAAGGTGTTCCCTTGGCTAAGTCACTCGTGGAGAAGTTTGGTCTCTGTCTGTCTTCCCTCTATCCCCTGAGAGAAAAAGCAAGATCCGATGTGGACACAGGGGACATCTCAGATCAGTCTGTTCTCTCCAGCTCCAGTGCTCCTGCTAACTTCTATTGGTTTAACAGCAGCAGGCTTCCAGCTGGCCTCCCCAGCTTCTCCTTTGGCCTCCTTGTTAATTCTTAGCCCCCTATTTTAAGTTTTCCTGACATCAGATACCCTTCCTTTGAATCCCTCAGCACAATGGCAATTATATATTTTAGATTCTTTGTTAACGACCAGATTAACCCTAGATTGTGAGCTTCGTGGGGCCAAGGACAGTCTTGGATTCCTGCTTACTATGTCCTCGCAGCCTAGTAGATGAGCTGCATTCAGGAAATACATGTTAAATAGATAAATGAACAGAAGATGTGGCCAGTAGGTCTCATTCATGGTAGGTAGTCAGTAAGTAATTCGTTCAGTAAGTGGGCGAAAGTTCTGGGCACTCCAGGATTGCCACCACAAAGCCACCCCCACCTATCTTCCTGCACCCCCTACCACCACCCTGCCACACACAAATTCATCTTCCAGTATTGAAGTTAAGACTACAAGCACTCCCACCAGGCTGTTTAATTCGGGTCTGTTTGCTTCCAATTGCCTGAGATGGGGAGAGGAGCCTCATGTGAATTAAAAATTCCCACTCAGCCAGTAAAGCTACATACAACACCTCTCATATCTTATTTTTTAGTCCCTGGAATAAAGCCTGGGCATAACAGAAACATGAGGGAGAGACAGATATATCCATCTAGGATATAACATCTAGGAAATGGGATTATTGTGTACCTATATGCTGGGGTGGGGGTGGGAAAGAGGAATGTCCAGACGAAGGGAATGAGAAAAAACTTGGATTAAAGGCCATTTTGTTTACCTCCCCCCATGCACCAGTGACAAACACGTGAGGTGAGTTTTCCACAAGTACATAGTACAGAATCAAATTTTCCCTTGGCTTTATTTTTCCATCTCTTCACCCATTCCCAATTCAAATGTGACAAGAATGCAGAGCCCTCAAGAGGAAGCTAAGGTGTTGAAGACTGGAACTGGGACACTGTACGCCCACAAAATAGTTGTAGGAGCCTGACTGGGTTGTCCCCACGGGAACAATACCCCTACCCCATCCCACCACCTTCATGACTTTATCAACAGCAGTGGCCAGGGACATGTGTGGGGAGGGGCAGGAGACGGATTCATGAAGCTTCCCTGGGTACCCCTCCCACCTTAATTCCCTCTGGTCTCCAGTCTCTGCCTTCTACTGCCCTAGTCCCTAGAAGGTTGCTGAGAAGTACTAAGGGTCAAATCCCTTTCTAGGCTTGGGAAAGATGCTAGCATTGTGCTAAGGCAGAGACCAGGTGAGTGGGAGGAATGCCTGCGAGAGGAACACAGCCATTTGTTGCCCCCTGCTGCCCACCCCCTCATTCTTCCCACTCCTGTCCAGGACGACAATTCAGCTGGAAAGACTTCTGAAGAACAGCCTTTTTTGTCGTCTACATCTCTACCTGATGTCCACCTCTCTATCTGCTTTCCCTCCTCCTGCTGCCTTCACTTCCCTTTGCAGCAGCCCCTCCCTCTCCAGAAGGCTCTCCCACTCCCCAGCTCCCCTGGAGCCCCACCTGGGCTTGTGCACTGCCATGCCCAGAGCCACAGTGACCAGCATGGTGCCCAGGGTATCCAGCACAATAGCTGTCTCAGGCAGGCAGAGCCGGGCCTCCGCACCGCTCAGCACCACCCCCAACTGGTGAGGGCCAGGAGAAGTCAGGTTGCCCAGGTTGACCACCCACAAGTGCCACAGGTGGTCCAGGTTTCCCAAAGGCCTACTGCAGGTCAGTCTTGCACCCAGGGGTTACTAGCCAGCAGCAGCCACATGCCTGCCATCTAGGTGTTTGCAGTCACCTTGAAACTAAGGTGTGGCAAGCAGTCGTCTACTGGAGAGAGGCTGCCTGGCGCAAATGAGGCTGCAGAGACCTCAGCTTCCAGCACACTGATGTTACTCCTAGCCACAGGGGACCTCCAGGCCTGCATGGTGGCCAGGCCACTCATAGCAGTTTCCAGCCAGCAAGAGCTAGTGTAGACAGAAGAGGCCCCCAAGCCTGGCTCTGCCCAGCTCGGTCAGCCATTTGGGACTTAGCTTGAACTGCTCAGGTTCCCCAGGCCCCACAGGCTGCAGGGGTCCAGGATGATAAACAGGTTGTGAGAGAGAGCCAGGAGGAGCAGAGAGTCTGGGGTGGTGAAGACGTCCAGGGGCAGGCAGGCCAGCTGGTTGTGGCTGAAGTGCAACCACTCCGGGAGACCCAGGCACCCCAGGGCTCCACAGCCAGATCCCACAGCAACACCCAAAGTCCCCACTCAGATTATCGTGGCTCAGCTCCAAGAGTCACTCTGCCAGAGAGCCTGAGAGGGAGGCTGAGTCGGGGGAGAACTCTCATACCCCGCACTTCCTGTGACTGGACAGGTGCACGGTGCTGGGCTCACTGCCACCAGATTCCTGAGTAAGGCCATAGCCACCATATGGAAGGAGTAGCCACACCTCCCCCATCCTTGCCCCATGAGGGGCTGGGAGGATGATAGCCTCAGGCCTGCATCAGGCTCATGGATATACAGACCTTGGTGCCTCACTCCTCCAGCCAGGACTCTGGGGAGTGTGGGTATGCTAGGGAGAGGAAAAGCAGATACTACTCAGGGGTCTCACCGTTTGCCATGTCCCCCAACATGGTCTTATGGACACCTCCCTCCATCTCCCATAATTTAACCTGCTACCAAGGCTCTGGCAAGTGCCATTGCAGCCTGAGACGCCAGCATTCTGATCCCCTACCCCCGCCACCTGTCATTCCCTTATGCCTACTAGGATGAAAAACAATCAGGGAAGATGGCCTTTTTAAAGTCTGGCACCCCTTCTTTCCTCTCACTCCATACCCACCCCCACTTATTTCCCACAGCCCAGGAGCACCTCTGCCTTTTCCTGGCCCTAAACACTCCCTGCGTCACTCAACCAGCCAACATTTGCAGAGTCCCTGTTCTGCAAGAAGACACAGCCTTGACTGGACCCTGGCTTAATCTGGCCGCTGAGGTCAGAAGTGCAAGGCACTCCCTTGTATTCCTGGCACCACCTGCCAAGTGCAGCCCCAGCCCAGGAATAGCAGTGAAAAGAATCTCAGCTCTAGTTACCTGCCCTCCTGGCCTCCTGCCAGAACCCCAGCCCCAAGCAGCAGAGACTCGATCTTAAGGAAGCCACAGCGCTGAGGGTGGGGATGGGGCAGGGGGCAGGTTGAGGACATCTCCAAGGCCTTGTGGCCTTATAACCAGGGGAGTAGGATCCTGCCCTGCCTAAGACCACCAATCCTCACTCCCCACACCATGGCCCTCCTTTTGAGCCCCACATCCTGGCCTATCACTTGTCAGGATGGCAGCCTGAGGCCCCTAGGAGGCCTCCACTCAGCACATCTCACATCCACAAGTCAAAAAGGGGCCAGGCATCTTCTTTTCATTCTATACTGCCTGCCTAAGAAATATGCCATCATCTATAATCTGCATATATATATATATATATATGCACATATATATTCGCCCATCTATAATCCATCTTCTCTGGACACAAAGGAAAGAAATACTCTCTCTCCTCACTGGGCCAAAGGTCAAAATACTCTGTTCTGGCCTTTGAAGAGTGTCCAGCATTGTCTCCTGAAAACAGACTGGTCTGGGGACAGGGTGTCTGTACCCACCACTTCTGCTTTCCCCTAGGAGGCCAACCAAGTTTCTTTCTGGGTTCCCTAGTGTGCTCACCAGCCCCACACAGCAGGTCTTAAGAGAATCCTAATGGCCATATGGAAGACATGGTTACCAAGCGCCAGGCATCTCATTAAAGGCTTGATTTAATCCTCAACTGAGACACTCATTTTACAGAGGAAACTAACACTCGGCAAAGATACATAGGCTGCCAAGTCACACTGTTGATCAGCGGCTGCGGTGAAATCTGACATGACCTAGACCTGTCTGAATCCGGCCATCCGCCTAACCACCAAACCACAGTGACCAAGACTGGGCCACTGTCTCACTTGCCAAACACCCCTCAAAAAATTAAGGTCTACGGGTGAATAACACAGATTATCACCAGAATGGGAAAAGCAGCTGAGCCACCATCAACTTAGAATATGAATCTGACCCTCTGACCCTTTGATTGATCAGATCTGGGCCCCTTTGAATTAGTTCAAGGGATCTGGTTCAAGGAAATTAAAATGAAAAATTTGAAAAATCACTGTCAATAATCTTTAAGGGGTACCTGGCAAGCTGTCGCTGGAGTGTGTGACTCATGATTGTGGGGTTGTTGAGTTCAAGCCCCACCTTGGGTATTGAGATTACTTAAAAAAATAGAACCTTATTTAAAAATTATAATAATCTTTTTTTAAAAAGATTTTATTTATTTATTTCACAGACAGAGATCACAAGTAGGTAGAGAGGCAGGCAGAGAGAGAGGGGGAAGCAGGCTCCCTGTTGAGCAGAGCCCGATGCAGGCCTCGATCCCAGGACCCTGAGATTATGACCTGAGCCAAAGGCAGAGGCTTTAATCCACTGAGTCACCCAGGTGCCCCCCAAATTATAATAATCTTCATTGGATGCCTGGGTGGCTCAGTGGGCTAAGCGTCTGCCTTCAGCTCAGGTCATGATCCCAGGGTCCTGGGATTGAGTCCTACATGGGGCTCCTTGCTCAGCAGGGAGTCTGCTTCTCCCTCTCCCCCTGCCCCCTGCTCATGAGCTAGCTCTCTTTCAAATAATAAATAATAATAAGATCTTTTATTTAAAATTTTTTCAAAATTAAAAATTATAATATCTGAGAAAATATTACAAACTGAAGGTTACCAGAGACGAGCTCGCTCATCAAAAGTTCCAACTTTCATTAAGTCAGACAAGTGTAACAACAGTTAACAAAATTCAAAAAGGTTCATTGAGCATGATGTGTGAGCAGTTACCTAGGACACAGCGACTACCAGGTGCCCGCATGAGGGCACCAAAAGTAAGTTATACTCAAACAACTTCGATTCCTTTTTTGATAGGCTAACTAGATGACTATCTCAGACAAACATCTGGATCTTATTAAAGTCTCTCATCACATTCCTTGCGATAATGAAAACACAGAAGACAGTTTATACAAACTGGAATTAATACAACACTGGGATGGATAACCGCTATATTATAGAATCAAGATTTTTTAAAAGCTCTTAACAGGCTGGAATAGTTGGCTGAAAAAAGCCATTTCACGCTCCCAGTCACATCTGTGTGCCCCTCGGCCGGGGCCTATGAGGAAAGGAAATATCCTGAAGAGCAGGGCCAGCTTGCTGGACACCTGAGCTCTAGCCATGGCTCTAGAAAGGAGCTGCTGCTTACAGGACAAAAGGACACAGTTTCACAAAGCAGTGAGCTCCCCATCAATGAAAGAGGTCAAGTAGAGACAGACAGTCTATTGAGGATGCTGGAGAGAGGATATTTAAACTGGAAGATGCGGCGCCTGGGTGGCTCAGTCGGAATCACCCTTGGGTGATTCCGGGGTCCTGGGATTGGAGCCCTGGGTTGGGCCCCCTGCTCAGCAGGGAGTCTGCTTCCTCCTCTGCTCTTCCCCCTCCCATGCTCTCTCTGTCTCACTCATTCTCTCTCTCAAATAGATAAATCTTTTTTTTCCCAAAGATTTTATTTATTTATTTGACAGACAGAGATTACAAGTAGACAGGCAGAAAGAGAGAGAGGGAGAAGCAGGCTCCCTGCGGAGCAGAGAACCCGATGTGGGGCTCGATCCCAGGACCCTGGGATCATGACCTGAGTCGAAGGCAGAGGATTTAACCCACTGAGCCACCCAGGTGCCTCAAAATCTTTTTTTTAAGATTTTATTTATTTGACAGAGAGAGAGCAAGAGAGAGCACAAGCGTGGGAGCGGCGGGCAAGAGGGAGGGAGAAGCAGGCTCCCCATTGAGCAGAGAGCCTGATGTGGGACTTGATCCCAGGACCCTGGGATCATGACCTGAGCTGAAGGCAGACGCTCAACCGAGCAACCCAGGTGCCCCTCAGATAAAATCTTAAAAAAAAAAAAAAAATTATAGGGGCGCCTGTGTGGCTCAGTCATTAAGTGTCTACCTTCAGCTCAGGTCGTGATCCTGGGGTCCTGGGATTGAGCCCCACATCAGGCTCCCTGCTCGGCGGGAAGCCTGCTTCTCCCTCTCCCACTTTCCCTGCTTGTGTTCCCTCTCTCACTGTCTCTCCCTGTCAAATAAATAAATAAAATCTTTAAAAAAAATTATAAACTGGAAGGCTGGACTATTCCCTATGAGCTGCAAAACCCGTGACATTTCTAAGTTAGGGTATCTGTGCTGAGCTTCTTATACCGCCTGGGCCATCCCGGCCCCAGAAGCCTCCTCTTTCTGCACACTGTTCACATACTGACTTCTGGCTTCTCCTTCCCATAGCCAGGACACAAGGAGGACAGTGGGACACTTTCAGAAAGAGTAATCTGAACAAAAGCCAAAATGTATCTGAGAACAGCTTCCATCTGCAGGGGTGAAGAGTCCATTACTGGATCCCAGCCAAACTGCCCCTCCCCCTACAGTGCCCACCTGATGAACACCCTTGGTTGTGCCCAGCTCTCCACCTTCTGTGTCCGCACCTCGGCCACTTGGCGGGACAACCTCAAGGTCACACAATGGGCATCTGGTTACACGCTAAATGCATGAGTTTGGACCTCAGCAACCATGCCATTTCTCCCGTGTCTACTGAACCAGTGGACATGCCCTCCTTTGCCCTCACCTCCCCGTTAAATCTACAAACACCAGCAACTGTACAGTCTTCTCCTTCCTTCCTCTTTATAGTGGAAGGAGAGCCTCTTCCCATCAGAGGCCAAAACATCTGTGGCCATGGATCTTGTCTACGACCTTCTGGAGTTCACGATGAGGTAATGACTCTGAAACACCCCAGCTGCAGCCCAGTCCCTGCTGAATGCCAGGCTTGTCACCCACCTGTCCGGCTGCCATCTGCTCTTCAGGGTTTCATGGGTAAGACAAATATGGCAGAACAAGACTCTTGATTTTTCCACAAAACTCTTCCTCTCTCATTGTTTGCCATCTACCTGGTAGCTGCTCTCATTCCTTTCCGCCCACCACCTCAGCCTCAAACCTTCTTCATCAGCAAGCCCTGTTCCTCTGTCACCACCATGTCGTGCCTGGATGACCGGAATGCAGCGATGTGATTCCACCTTTGCCCCTTGACAGACTAAAGCCCTCGACAGCTTCCAACCCTCGAACAGCTCCCCACTGTGCCAAGAACAGATTCCAGTCCCTACGATGGCAACGAGGCCCTGCCTGATCCGGCTCTTGCTCACGGGGCTTCAGCCACCTGTCTTCTAGTCATTCCTAAACACCCCAAGTTCCTAGCACCCTCACTTAGCACCTGCTGCTGCTCCTATCCAAGCACTCTTGGCTGGCACCTCGTTCAGATTTCAGCTTATATGACATCTCAAGGGGCCATTCCAGAATGTTGTCTTCAGAGCAGTACCTGTACCTCCCCACAATGACCAGGAGCAGCTACCTGAAACCAGGACAGAGACCAGAACAAAGGGGGCCGGATCCGAAAAGAAGCCACCACTTACGAATTCCTCCACTAAAACTAACTGCAGAGTCAGCATCAAAAGGGTTGATGGGACAGGTTATTTGAGAAGTCACTAGAAATATGCCTCACCCTCGCCTCACTTAACCAGTCAGGAAGCGAGTTAGTTCCCTGTTAAACTTTTCAACAAAATTGAAAATGACAGGAAAATGGGACGGGGAGGCCACAGCCCGCCCAGGGTTGGTCCCAGCCGCCGAAGCATGCACTCAAGAAACCTGAGGGAGAGCCCCGCTGCTCCCACCTTGCCCTTCATCTCCCATGTCCTTTGCTGATCCCTTGTCCTCTTTTCAAGCTGGACCTCCAGCCTTCCTCAAATCCCACTGCATCCTGGATGGCTTTACGTCTCCTCCACTCAGGCAACTCATCTAGTTATTAAACTGGTAACTTTCGAACTTCTACCTTCAATTATATTCAACAGCCGGGTGCTAGGGAATACTACAAAAATGAGGAAGTCATTATCCTTGCCTTGGAGCCTCAAAATTCCCCCATCAGACCACGCAAGGCAAACCTAAACAAATAACGTATAATGCACATCATACATGCCCCATGACGTGAGTAATACAAAAAAATTCTAGGAATCGCCTTCTACCTTAATTATCGAGGATGGCTTCCGAGGTGGCTCTAAAGCAAGGCATGGTAGGATAAGACAGACAAGATAAAATAAGACAGGCTGGGAGTAATCGGAGAGATCATCTATCCCCGTGTTTCTTCGATTGTAACAAGTCTAAGATGCTAAGATTAGCATGCCCTTCGTGAGCTGGGGATGAGGCAACCACAGCCGGCAAGTTTCATCCGACATGAAGCACACTGCAGTGTAGAAGTGCAAGGGGTAGGGATAAAGAAATGTTTTAGAATCTGGAAGTTTCGAAAGATGTTAGCCATCAGGGGTGGGAGTGGGAAAACGTTCGCCTTATTTTCCAGCTTTCTCTAACGAGCCATGTAAGTCTTTTAAAATAAAAAAGAACAAACTTGTTTTGAAACTCTAGCCCCAGTAGTCTATGACCAGTGGACGGCAGCCAAACAGCATCCTTTTCTCCCCTTAAGGTCCCCTGTGCTCTTAAGCCGAACCCCTTAAGTTTAGGCTGTACATGCTGATGATTCCTTTTTTTTTTTTTTTTTTTAAGATTTTATTTATTTGACAGACAGAGATCACAAGTAGGCAGAGGGGCAGACAGAGAGAGAGAGGAGGAAGCAGGCTCCCTGGATCATGACCTGAGCCGAGGGCAGAGGCTTTAATCCTCTGAGCCACCCAGGCGACGCCATGCTGATGATTCTTAAAGGAGAAATCTCTGGCATGAGCAGCCTCTTCCAGCAGTGATAAGAAAGCAAACGCACCATGTAAACAATGACCATCCTCCAATCCCAATTCCCAGACCTGCCCCGGCCTCTCTCCCCACCACTGCTCACCCTGCACGTTGCAGGTCCTAGCCTCATTCGTTCTCACCACCGTGTCCCTCATGTCAAGAAGACAGGCAGTTCTATCCCTGCGTAGGACTAAAAGATCTCAGTATCTTCCTTTACTCACTAGTAGGTCTTGTGGAAGAACAGATTGCAACACACACACATTCTTAACTTCAAAAATGTAAAGGGGCCTTTATCCTTCATCACGAGTTCCAGGCTGGAGCTCCTGACCTAAGACCACAGTGCCTGAGCAATTTTCAAAGCAGCAAGAAACTGCTCGGCCTCTTCACAGGACAGACTCAGCATCGGCTCCCTGTGCGCATGCTACCTAGAACGTCCTGACTACAGCTTTGCCACAGTAGTAAACCCGAAGGCATGCAGCCACGGGGAGGGGAAGTCATTGAGCGCTGGGGTAGGGAGGTCGGTGTGTCCTGCGGAGCTACCTGCACACGGGTCATCAGAGACGTGAGCCCTCCACACCATACTCTTCAACAGTTCAGTGCTCGTCCAATCTAGCCGGCCTTTTCTGCCACTCTGCCCTGTCTGTGCCCCATCCTACACCTGGCAAGCAAGTGAGCAGGGGACATGCCATCAGTTTGGAAAGTCAGAGCGCGGCAGTAGGAGCCCACATGTGGATGTAAGCCTGAGGTTTTGTTTCAGCTCTGTCAGCACAGGTAGCAGTGGTTCTCAGGACAAGTCACTTAGCCCTGTGGAACCCACTCTCCTTCTGTAAAAGGAGTGGTTTTCATATTATAATCAAAGGAATTCCCCTCGACTGCAGGGCAGAGGTAGAGGTGAAATCGGTTAGAAAAAAGGCAGGACTGAGACAACCCCCTCCCTTGCCCAACTGCTTTACCTTATCAACCTCATTTAAAATGCCATATAAGGGGCCCCTGGGAGGCTCAGTTGGTTAAGCCATTGCCTTTGGCTCAGGTCATGATCCCAGAGTCCTAGGATTAAGTCCCACATCGGGCTTCCCCTGCTCTGCAAGGAACCTGCTTCTCCCTCTCCCTCTGCCTACCACTTCCCCTGCTTGTGCTGTGAAATAAATAAAATCGTTTAAAATAAATAAATAAATAAAATGCCACATAAAGGGGCGCCTGGGTGGCTCAGTCGTTAAGTGTCTGTCTGCCTTCAGCTCAGATCATGATTCTAGGGTTCTGGGATTCACCCCCACATTGGGCACCCTACTCAGCAGGAAGCCTGCTTCTCCCTCTCTCACTCCCCCTGCCTATGTTCCCTCTCTTGCTGTGTCTCTGTCAAATATATAAATAAAATCTTAAATAAAATAAAAAATAAAAATAAATAAAATGCCATGTAAAGCCAGGCTTCCAAAACAAAGCCAGAGCCTCTGATCTCCGTCTGTCAAATAAATAAATAAAATCTTAAAAAAAAAAAAAAAAAAGGAATCATCAGCATGTACAGCCTAAACTTAAGGGGTTCGACATAAGAGCACGAGGGACCTTAAGGGGAGAAAAGGCTGCAGTTTGGCCTCTGACCAGCTAACATTTACAGAGCACCTTCCGGTAGCAAGCATTTTAAAGATCTTTAGCCTTCCACACCAACAGTAGGGAACAGGTATGAGTTCCACGTTGACAGTGGGGAACCAAAGGCTCAGACTGGTGAAATGATTTACCCACAATCTCAAAGTGAGGAAAGGGAGGGTGGGGATTCCAGCCCAATTAGTTATGCTTCCAAAGTCCTTGTTCTTTCTTCTTTACCTCACTGCCTTTTACACTGTCTTAACTCCACATTTGAAGTGCTTCAGGTTCCCCATCATTTCATAAACTAAAACTGAAGAGTCAAAAAAGTACTGTCTACCAGAAACAGTTGGTACCCACAGTCTTCCACTCACACCTACAGACTAATGGGGAGGAAGTGATGGTGTGGATACATGACACAGACCTTCCTCCCAGGCTTCTATTTTCCATTAATCACATTCAATCCTTTAATGGCATCTCTTACGGTTTCTAGAGCTTACAAGGCCTCCCTTCTGCCTCCCTCTTTCACCTTTTCCAGAAGCTTACACTTCCATGCAGACTAAATTGAAGGCCTGGTACTTTAAATCTACAAGTACCAGGCAGATGAAAGTACCCTTCTCAGGCTTCTCGTTTTTCTTCCAAACAGCCCATAACAAATGGCCTCATGTATGTGTCCAGCTCTGTGTGCCCCTACCCCACTCACACACACCTCCCAACCCTGGATCCCCTTCTCAAATTATACACTTTGCACTGTATCTCTGGGTGAGCTCCATGGAGTGGAAAGAGACAGGGTAAAGAGCAGAAAGCAGAGAATCTAAAGGGAAAGATTACCAAACACCCCCCCTTATGCCCCCACCCTCTGGGGTCTCTAAAGCACGTACAAACCTGAGACATGAGTGATGGTTAAAAAAATTTGGGTTTTATTGTTTTTGCTAAACAATACTAAAAAAAAAATTTCATTTTGAAGGCAGGGCTTGAATTATTTAATTTTGATCCATTTATTTAATTAAAAAAAAAAAGGAAGGGGAAAGAGATCATGGCCAAAAAGATAGTAGTTAACCCCCACCCCACCCCCAAAGCTCTAGCCAGTCACATGAGCATCACCCACTTCCCACTAGGTGCCTGATATTCAGCTGGTGGCACACTCGGCCCCACTGGACTGCCCTGAAGGCACAGGGGCACCGCGTGCCAGTTTTTGCGCTCAGCAGGTTAGTCAAACCAGACAAACTGGTGGGCTAAAGTCCAGAAGTTCTCTCCAGGTTTTCTGCCCATCGGCTGAGCACATACAAACTATCATAAGCTTGTAAAATTTAAGGGGGTGGGGAAGGGCATAAAAGCAGGAGGTTGGTGGGAGAAGAGAAACTACAGGTCACCCAAGCTTTCTCCTGGGCTAGTGGCTCTGGATACAGACTTCGAGAGACCCGGAGAGGTGGGCTCCAGGTTTCTTATGGAAGAAAATCATCCTTCGAGGAGGAGCTGAGACGTGCCATGCAAAAGTTTTCTTCCTGCAGAGGGCACAGGAGACAGGGCAGCGGACTCTCCCATCTAGGAGACAGGAGAGTGGTGAGGAAGTTCTTCTAGTACCATGAAGTAAGACAAAAGGCAGAGGGAGAATCCTGAGGTTCTGGCCCAATGTGAGACTGGTACACACACACGGTTAAAGACTAAAAAGCCATCAGGAACCCTCACAGCCGAATCCCACCTGCAAACACTGGCTCTAGAAAGTGCTGCAGAAGATTCTTGCTGTGAACCAAGTCAAGTTAGTTGCCTGGCTATAGGTGGTGGGGAGGGTAATACGTTTTTATTTTCGAAGGGATGAGGTGGGAAGAGCGGCCATGATCTAGTAAAAAGAGACCTGCAAGAAGCAGAAAATATTTAGAGAACATTTTAATATATATTTTCATATATATATTTAAAGTTAAGAAAAATAAAACTAATTCAAGCCATGCCCTGTGCAAAAAAAGGAAAAAAAAAAAAAAGAAAGAAAAAAAAAGACAAATTTAAAGTGAGACCTCTGTCTGCTGCTCTAGTCTCAACTTAAGTATCACAGTCAGCTTGTTACTTTTATTTTGGAAGAGAAGATGTAAAAGTTTCTTTCGATCACTCAGAAGGCAAGTGTAGCCACTTATAAAAACAGAATGGCAGGGACAGACTAGGAAAGTCAGAGGTGAAAGGGCAGAGCAGGAAAGGAATTTTCAAAAATAAAATTAACAAGGTGACTGTTCCAGAAGGGGGCTGTGAAAAGGACATGGTGGACCGAAGTCTGTTAGTCAAGTAATGATTCAACTTTTAAATTATTCTCTTGTTCTTTTTTGTTGGGTGTTTTGTTTGTTCAAGTCTAAGATTTGGAAATGCCGACCCTTTGTTAACAAGAGCCAACAGGAAATATAGGATCCCTTCCCTCCCCCGGCCTGCCTCCGCCGAAGCCACCACCATCGCCTCGTCGGCTGGATGCTGGAAGAGTCCTCCGTGTGTGCGGACTCAGGATGACAGGGCAGCCTCCTTCTGTGGTTGCTGGGCTTGTGAACGCTGCAGTATCTTTTGGCTTTCCACGTCTCTAAAATGTTTTTCAACCTGAAAGAGACCAGTTCAGCCTAGGTCAGAACAGGAGATGGGCACCAAGGCCTCCCAAACAGTTCATGCCAGGCCTCCACAGCCTGTCCTGGCTGTCCAGCTCAGGGACCATTCAGGCCCCTCTGCCCTCGCTATCTGCGGGCCTTCTTGGCCAGGGAGAGGTGGCGGCCTCTTTGTTTCAGCCGCATGTGCTGCACCTTCAGCTCAGACTGTCTAAAAGAAAGTGAACCGGTAAGCTCAAACGCAGTATGAAAAGAGATTATTTTGACCCCAACTCCCTCTCCCCTCTTCATGTAAGTGCAGAAAAGCTGACAGGGAATTCACAGTATTAGACTTTTTACACCCACAATGTTGGTCTCTTGATGCTCAGAGTGTTTTTACAAATGCTGCAACTCAGTCGAGACAGTCACATGACATATGCAGGGTCACAGACGCCAAAAGCAACTGATTGATACCAACCAGCCCATCCTGAGAAGAACCCAGCCTGGGATGAGAGGAACTGCTCAGGCGCAGTCCCATGGAATGGTCTGGCTAATTCTGAAAAGCCACACTGCCGAGGACATGGGGCTGAGCGCTCACTTTATCACACTGCCCAGTGGGTTCCCTCCCCACACAAGTGGCCCAGGCACAGCAGCGGAGCACTGCAGCACAGGGGACAGGGGACTAGGCAGGGCTGCTCTCGGTCTGGCATGTCAGAGCAGGCAGAGACTGCAGCACAAGGGCCTGCCCTGAGGCCGGAGGGGTGAAGGCCAAGGAATCCCTCTCTCTAAAGGTTCCCGGCTCCTTTACTTACTATTTTGCGTACATGGCTCAGTGCACTCCCCTCTTTGCCTTTACAGTTTTCCACTTGATATGGGGGTGTAATAACAACTTCTTCCATGACTACGATGTTTTTTTCTTGCCATTTACAGTCTTTAATGCTGGAAGGAGAAGAAAGCAGGTGAAAGTTGCCTCTTGGAGGCATCCCACACCTCCTGCCTGATGAATAAGTAACTCGGGAAAACTGACCCCAACTTCTCAGCTCACAGCTCACACAGTAACCAGAGGCCAGCAGCCCGTAGGGTGCCGTAGCCAAGAAAGCCCCTGGGCATCACTGGCTAGGAAAAGCAATGACATGATGCACATTCATTCCAAGGAGAGCCCAGAAGAATTACTCAGAAGCAATGGGGACCTAGAAAACCAGAGAAACCTTGGTGGCAGCCTCAGAAGTCTAATCCAAATTGAATTCAAATGAACAGCGAGGCTCAGGCCACTAGATTCAACTAAAGTAGCAGCCTAGGGCAGGGGCTGGCAACCTTTTTCTACAGAGTCAGACAGTAAGTATTTGAGGCTGTGAGCGCCATCCAATTTCTGTCATAACCACTGAATTCTGCTGCTGTGCCTACTACAAAAGCAGCCACAGATGATACATAAAGAAAGGAGTTGATCTGCCTGCAGTTTGCCAACCTTTGACCTAGGGGGAAATAGCACCTTTAGAAAGATGGGAAAAGAAATTCCCCCAACTTGCTATGATCTGCACACTGTCCCCTACCTCCCGAAACGGAAACCGCTCCTCAAACCAGCCCCTCTCAATTATCAGACAGCTGGGCACTTGCCAGACTGGGAAAACCCATTCCAGTTCACACTTGGGGAAACGCAGGGCAGCTGATATTCCTCAGAGTTCCCTCACATACCTGTAAATGTTCAGACACTCATACCACGGCCTCAGACAGCTCTGATGCCAGCTGCCATCTGTGCACCAGACCCAGGTGGTTAAATAGGGTAACAGAAGGCAGCAGGGGGGAGGGGGGAGTGTCAAATGTTTCAGTTTTTCAGCAGCTAGGGAAGCTAGTGGAGAGTCAAATGACTTCTGCTGTGACAAAATGTCTTTTAGGAGGTGGTAATAAGGTGGCCTTCTGCTTTCCCTAAACCCTATATACACCCCGATGTACAATTAATTAGAAAGAAACAGACACGTAACTCTCCCTTAGTAAAACTGCATCAGCTTCTGGAGAAAGTTACAAGATCAAAATAATAAAGAGAAAGAAGCCACGAGTTCTAAATTATTGAATATCAGTTCTGAAAGGGATCTTCAGGAAAATCCAATCCCAAACGAAGTTTTGCACTTGAAGGCACGAAGGCCAGGGAAGACAACCTGCCCGCGATTCCACCGTTCTCCTGGACGGGAAAACCCACGTCCCTGGACACCGAGGTGCTGCCGACACACTACCCAGCACCTCTGCTGACCTTCAGGAACACGACTACCACACAGCGCGGCCAGGCAGCATCGCCCCCCGGGGACAAGGGACCCCTATGCTCCCCCGACTCACGTCTTGTGTATGGTCTGGAAGAGCTGCTGGCCCTCTAGGGAAACACCAGCGCTGATTGCATAGGCCTGGCTCAGCTTCTCCTCCTTCTCTGTCCGTGCTTTGCTGGCAAGCTAGGGTGGGGGAGAGGAAAGAGACTCAGAAAAGCATTCACCTTCATTCTTCCCAACAGTCAGGACCTGTTGAGGAAAGGAGGCTAAGAAAGACTGGTTTGGTAGCTTCAGTTTTCTCAGAGTCCAAAAGTGAAACAAAGTGCACCCCAAGATGCCTGAATAGTTACCGCTACAGTGGCAAACATTCCTTCCATCCACTTACTGAGCGCCCACCAGGTACCCATGCACTGTGCTAGGCTAGAGATACAGCACGGAGGCGGGGAATGGACAGAGACCACGAACAAAAACAGAGTAACTTCAGACGGTGCTAAAAGGAGCTAGGCAGAAAATAAAGCACAGCAATGTTACACAGTGGGACTGGGAAGTGACAGTCGGGAAAAAAGGTAACGCACACATATCTATGAAAGGAGAAAATTAAGAATTTTTATCAGTCACTGCTAGAGTCTCAGGTTTAGAAATTAATGCCTATGACACCTTCAGAGACGAGAATTTTAGATTCTAAAGACGACCTTTCTGGTACCACTATCTGTGCTCACATGGGGAGCCAAAACTCAAGTAAACCTAACCCATGGATACTGTCGACCTTCAACTTAAAAGACCGATATCCTACTCTTTAGAATATGGAATGGTTTGCATTCTACTTTATGTTCATTCCTTATCTGCCCTCTAGTGGAATGCTCACAAACTGATCAAAAGAAATTCTAACAAACTCTAGTACAGTAGTTCCCCGCCCCTCCCCTCCTCTTATCCAGGGTCAACCTTGGTCTGGAAACAGCTGACGCTCCTCCTGGACATATCATCAGGTCAGGTCAACAATAACCTAATGCTACATCACAGTGCCTACATCATTCACCTCATTTCATCACATCACAGAGGCATCTTATCACCTCCCATCAGCACAAGGGTGAGTAAAAACAATACAATGAGGTATTCTGAGACAGAGAGAGAGACCATATTCACGTAACTGTTATTACAGCATATTGTTATACTTTTTGTTATTAATAATTATTGTTGTTAGTCTTTACTGTGACTAATTATAAGTTAAACTTTATCATAGTTATGTGTGTACAGGAAGGAAAAAAAAACAACTAATACATATAGGGCTCAGTACTATTTCCGGTTTCAGGCATCCTCCAGGGTCTTGGGACTACAAACCCTGCAGATAAGGGGAGACTACTGTAGTCTACTAAAATCTAGTAAATCCCTTCCAACAGGGGTGGGTTGCCCTGTCAACCCCTACTGTCCCTCTAATACACTTCTAGTCCCCACCCTACTGTACTCGTTGCTAGAGACTCCAGAAGTACAAATTCGTTTCAGTGTGGAGCAAAACAAATGTGCTGGACAAGATGGTTAAAATGAAAGGCAGAAAATACATCTGAAAGTCAAACAAATGATTTGGAGATTTTTCAGGCCCACAAACATGAGCACAATGCTGCAGCTAGTACACTAAAGACATACAGACACACACATGAGAACAAACAGTTTGTCCCCAAATACCAGCTCCTTATAATAGAGAGTCACACCTCATACACATCCCCAAGTACCTGGATATTTGGAATTCCTAAACATTTCTATTCCATTTTAACAGTGACCCCTCAAACCATAGACCAAATACAGTTTGTTTATTTAGGCAAAGTATCTAATTGTTAGCAAAATGAAGCACTTTATTAAGGTGTGGGTTTGACCATGAAGAAGAGAAAAGGAGACCTTTGGGTTATGGGGAGCACTGCCTCTGAGTTTCAAAAATCATCTGAGGGGTGAGGGGTATGAACACAGAAGAGAGAGGTCATGCATGCTGTCATTTCAGTGTCCCCAGGGAAAAGAGGAAAGAAAGGCCAGAACTCTGCAGTGATCTGAAGCCTGAGCTCCCTTTTCACATAGTCCCCAGCACGTGGAGAGAGGCAAGTACAGCAGCACTAAATAAATAATCTTTCAAGCCTGGTCCTGCCATTCTGGCCCTACCAGGCTAGAACTCCACAGAGAAAGAAATGCACAGGGCTGACAGTATTCCCCAGAGCCTCAGCAATCCCAACTGCAGCAAGAAAGCTCTTGGTCTCTATAGAAAAAGAACCACTGGGGCGCCTGGGTGGCTCAGTGGGTTAAGCCGCTGCCTTCGGCTCAGGTCATGATCTCAGGGTCCTGGGATCGAGTCCCGCATCGGGCTCTCTGCTCAGCAGGGAGCCTGCTTCCTCCTCTCTCTCTCTCTCTGCCTGCCTCTCTGCCTACTTGTGATCTCTCTCTGTCAAATAAATAAATAAATAAAATCTTTAAAAAAAAAAAAAAAAAAAAAAAAAGAACCACTGATGGCCTATTTTAAGCAGCAAAAAGCAAAACTTAGTCACCCAGAAAACCCTGATAATAAGGAGTTTCCCTGAGTCTCACTTGCCAAACAACCCTGTACAAAACCTGAAGTCTTCAAGGAAAGAAGGGAAAACCAGGGGGCAACAGTGCTCCCCTGGATTAACCACACTCTCCCAGGGCTCCTATGGAGCGCAAGTGACCAGGCAGCTATTTACCTTACCCTGTGAACAGGCAGGAAGGTCTCACTTGCAGGTCTTTTTAAAAATGTTTATCCCACGTGCTTGGGTGGTTCAGTGGGTTAAGCCTCTGCCTTCGGCTCAGGTCATGGTCTCAGGGTCCTGGGATGGAGCCCACATCAGGCTCTCTGCTCAGCAGGGAGCCTGTTTCCCTTCCTCTCTCTCTCTGCCTGCCTCTCTGCCTACTTTTGATCTCTGTCAAATAAATAAATATAATCTTTAAAAAAAAAATGTTTATCCCTGGGGCGCCTGGGTGGCTCAGTGAGTTAAAGCCTCTGACTTCAGCTCAGGTCATGATCCCAGGGACCTGGGATCAAGCCCCACATCGGGCTCTCTGCTCAGCAGGGAGCCTGCTTCCTCCTCTCTCTGCCTGCCTCTCTGCTTACTTGTGATCTCTGTCAAATAAATAAATAAAATCTTTTTAAAAAATAAATAAATAAATAAAATCTTAAAAAAATAAAGTTTATCCCTGGGGCGCTGGGTGGCTCAGTGGGTTAAAGCCTCTGCCTTCAGCTCAGGTCATGATCCCAGGGTCCTGGGATAGAGCTCTACATTGGGCTCTCTGCTCAGCGGGGAGTCTGCTTCCCTTCCTCTCTCTCTGCCTACTTGTGATCTCTGTCAAATAAATAAATAAACTTTAAAAAAAATTAAAAAAAAAGTGTTTATCCCTGGAACGCCTGGGTGGCTCAGCATCTGTCTTCAACTCAGGTCAGGATCTCAGGATCCTGGGATCAAGTCCCACATAAGGCTCCCTGTTCTGCAGGGAGCCTGCTTCCCTCCACCACCCAACGTAGGCCTCTCTGCCTACTTGTGATCTTTCTCTTTCTGTCAAATAAATAAATAAAATCTTTTTAAAAAACGTGGGTGCCTGGGTGGCTCTGCTGGATAAGCAACTGCCTTTGGCTCGGGTCATGATCCTGGAGTCCCAGAATCTGAGTCTCGCGTTCCCTGCTTAGCGAGGAGTCTGCTTCTCCCTCTGACCCTTCCCCCTCTCATGCTCTCTCTCTCTCTCTCCCTCTCTCTCTCTCTCTCAAATAAATAAAATCTTTAAAAAAAAAAAACAAAGTTTATCCCTGAAAACCAAAATCATCTCCCTGTGTTGGATCAGACAAAGCTGCTTCTATAAAGCTTGTGTTGACTAGACAAGAGAGGATACCCCCAGCAAAATATCCTTGTCACCTACATAGCAAATTAAAAACTAACCTCACCCATTCAGTAAGAGAGGAAATGGCTCAGGAAACCAGGCACCTATGCTGAATGTTTAAGAACAGAACTGACAAATTTAGGCTAGAAGAAGAAGGAAAAAGGCTAGGAAAGGAGTCACTTTTGAATTCTTGCCAGAGGCAGAATAAAACGTATATAAATCTCAGCCAGAAGTGATTCCTTTGGACAGCCTAAGTAACAGCAACAGTTAGAAAACAAGGATTTCAAAATACGCTTCCAGCCCCCCAAAATACCAGGTGTATAATCTCCTCTAAAGGCTCTGAGAGCAAAGGAGAATAGACTAGATGATTCTCTATTTCAACTCATAGTGCAAACAGGTCCCAAATGCTAAATGATAAAGTGCCTTAGAGGGGTACCTGTGTGGCTCAACTGGTTAAGTATCCGACTCCTGTTTCAGCTCTTGGTTTCAGCTCAGGTCGTGATCTCAGAATCGTGAGATCAATCCCTGCAGCAGGCTCCGCACTCAGTGCGAAGTCAGGTTGTCCCTCTCCCTGCCCTTCATCGCCCTTTCTTGCTCTCCAATAAATAAAATCTTTACCAAAAAAAAAAAAAAAAAAAAAAAAGAGCCTTAGAAAAATCAACAGAGGGGCGCCTAGGTGGCTCAGTGAGTTAAGCCTCTGCCTTCGGCTCAGTTCATGGTCTCAGTATCCTGGAATCAAGCCGCGATTTGGACTCTGCTCAGCAGGAAGCCTGCTTCCCCCTCTCTCTGCCTGCCTCTCTGCCTCTCTCTCTCTCTAATAAATAAATAAATCTTTTTAAAAAAAAGAAAGAAAAGTCAACAGAAATCAGAGTAAACTGACTGTATTTCAATTTGCCCCAATATTCTCAATTACTCTACTTGTACCTGCAATTGTGCTCTGGGGGATCTGGATGCAATGCAACCTTTGAAACCTCCTGCTGTCTGTTTATGAATTGTATTTTCATGGCAATCTGAAAAATGTTTTTATCTGATTCAGCTACATAGATCTTCTTTCACCTGGAACTTATACAAAGGGGTAAATTTCTCCCTCAGAGGAGCCTAACAAACAGGAATAAGGATGGTTACCCTCACAAAAGGAATCCAGAAGTCTCTCAAAACTGGGGGTGAGATTACCTTGCTCTTTTTAGGCATGTTCCTGAAAATTCATGAAAACCGTAGATAAGACTCCTTTTGTAAAGCAAATGACTATCACTCTACCCTCAAGTTAGCAGTTACTTAGGTTTGAATCCCCTCACATCACTCATGCATATGTATAAATGGTCCAGTTACTCCTAGATAGTAAGTTTACATTTACTGTCAAACCACTAGAGGGAACCAATAAAAGCTGCCCTCAGTAGAGGTGTAGGGTGTATAGGGTGTACCTTTTAAACCTGGGAAGACTGCACCTGGGTGGCTCAGTGGGTTTAAGCCTTTGCCTTTGGCGCAGGTCATGATCTCAAGTTCCTGGGATGGAGCCTCACATCCGGCTCCATGCTCATCAGGGAGCCTGTTTGCCCCCACCCCCCGACTGTCTGTCTGCCTACTTGTGATCTCTCTCTGTCAAATAAGTAAATAAAATCTTAATAAATAAACAAACTTGGGAAGATAACCAGGATAGCAATTTTTAAAAATTCAATGACTACCACCATACTACATCTATTTTCAGTGAAGCATGCTAGCTGCTGGCCTCTCTTCCAATCAAAACTGAAGTACTGGGGCACCTGGGTGGCTCAGTGGGTTAAGCCGCTGCCTTCGGCTCGGGTCATGATCTCAGGGTCCTGGGATCAAATCCCACAGTGGGCTCTCTGCTCAGCAGTGAGCCTGCTTCCCTCTCTCTCTCTCTGCCTGCCTCTCTGCTACTCGTGATCTCTCTCTGTCAAATAAACAAAAATCTTAAAAAAAAAAAAAAAATGAAGTACTAACTGTTGAGAATCTCCAAGACTATTAAAGGTAGCACTTTACAAACTGAGTTCAGGCAAAGTGAGAAGCACAAACCTATGAGTACTTATTACTAATGTGCATGTGGCTTCATTGAAATGACTGCACAAGACAACCTGTGCTTACCTGCCTCTCCTTTTATTTTGTATGAAACTCAGTGGAAACAACTATTCCTGGTCTACTAACCAGTGCTTCCTCCCGTGGCCGTTCTGGATATAGCAACTTGATGTGGGCAACAGAGAAAAGTATGTGAACTTGATACCAAAGCACATCAATATTAAAAGGCATCTAGTCATGCCTGCTGCGGGGTAACCCTTGAATGAGTGAACTAATGCACAAACCTCTCCTCCTACACTTAGTGACATGGAGAAAAGGAAGCAGCCACAACGACAAAATCTAAGCGATACGCACTTCATCTTGTTACTGAGTCACCAGCTGGGCCAGCTTAGCCCCACACACCCAGACTGGGGAAGCACAGGCGCTGTGGGGAACCCAGACAGGTTCCTACCGCAAGTATTTAACAGGCTGCGACAGCTGAGACAACAAGGGAAGCAGAGTCCAAAGAGGAACACACTGGATGTGACCTACTGACTCCAATGAGCCACTCTGAGTTTGTCTCATGTGTGCACGCGGGCCGTCCAGCCAGCTGCCCTCACACGGAGGCGAGGAAGCACTGCAGCTGCCACCCGGGACCTGCCGGCACTGGCTATCATGCCTGTGGAGGCGGACGGATGACAGACCATGGCGGCTGAGAACCGTGGCGGCCAAGAACCACCAGCATCCTAGGGCCTGCGCTTGCCTCTGCGGTCCCCATCCTGGGGTGCGCCCTCAGAAAGCCCTCCTTCCTAGCTAGCAACAAGCAGGCTCTCAAAAATATTTGTTCCAGCCTCCAATCAGTTTCCCCAAGTCTTCCTGTTCCCTCGCTGAAAGCTCCTATCTGACAGTTTCAGTAAAATACTGTTCTTTACAACTTTGGATAGTTGGGAACTCCAAAAATAGAGTACCCCACTTGTCTTCATATCTTAGAATATATAATAATGTATAAAAACACTGAATCAAATAGGAACTATAGAGCCTAAGAGGCTTGATAGTTAATATTAAAATTCTAAGAGCCAACCTGCTGAATGAAAGCCTACTCCATCCTAGGCACCAAGCTACACACCTCACGTGTATTAAAACATTTAATCTGCACAATGGGGTGCTGAGTGGCTCAGTAGGTTAAGCATCTGCCTTCGGCTCAGGTCATGATCTCGGGGTCCTGGGGTCAAGTCCCATGTTGGGCTTCCTGTGAGGAGTCTGCTTGTCTCTCTCCCCCTCCCCCTTCCCCCCACCCCACTTGTGCTCACTCTCTAACAAATAAAATCGTAAAAAAAAAAAAAAATCTGTACAAGCCTACAGAATAGGGACTAAAATTCCTCCTACTTAATAGATGGAGAAACTTAGTGACTTGGCCAAGTTTACCAAGCCACAAGTGGGAATCTGAATTTCAACCCAGTCTGACTCCAGAGCTTACATTTTTTTTTTTTTTAAAGATTTTATTTATTTATTTGACAGGCAGAGATCACAAGTAGGCAGAAAGGCAGGCAGAGAGAGAGGGAGGAGGAAGCAGGCTCCCCGCTGAGCAGAGAGCGCGATGCGCGGCTTGATCCCAGGACCCTGGGATCATGACCCGAGCTGAAGGCAGAGGCTTTAACCCACTGAGCCACCCAGACACCCCCAGAGCTTACTTACATTCTTAATCCTTTGCTACAAACAGCTTCACCTAAGTAAGTCTAAATTATTGTTGAAAATATAAATTTGAATGCAAAAGAAAATACTTTCAGAAAGGAAAAACATTTTTTTTTCCAGAAAGGAAAAACTTTTAAAATTCAGCTGCCACCTTCTCTTTTTGTCAACGTATTCTGGCATTTCCACCAATGTCTCCAGTTCAGAACAAAGCTATCTGCCTTCTAGAGAAGGACTGCTCTTACCTGAAAAGGGCCCCAGTCTCACCCTAAACGTCAAGAACATTATTTTTGTTTTGTTTTAAAGATTCTTTTATTTATTTGACAGACAGAGATCACTAGTAGGCTGAGAGCCAGGCCAGGGGGGTGGGGGAGAGCAGGCTCCCCGTCGAGCAGAGAGCCCTATGCGATGCGTGGCTTGATCCCAGGACCCTGGGATCATGACCTGAGCCGAAGGCAGAGGCTTTAACCTACTGAGACACCTAGGCACCCCTTTATTTCTTTTGTTAAAGGTAAATCATAAAACTGTTTTTCAGAAAACACATCTTGTGTGACAAAGAATTTCAGGCCAATAATTGTAAGTACTCCCTGGACCCTCATTTTCTATTTTTTTTTTTAAATATTTATCCAGGGGCACCTGGGTGGGGGGAGTGGGGTTGAGTATTCTCTCCATCTGCCCCTCCCCTGGCTCATGCTACCACTTTGAAATAAATAAATCTTAAAAAAAAAAAAAAGAAAGAAAGAAAGTGGAGTACCTGGGTAGCTCAGGGGGTTGAGCCTCTGCCTTCGGCTCTGGTCATGATCTCAGGGTCCTGGGATCACGCCCCACATCGGGCTCTCTGCTCAGCAGGGAGCCAGCTTCACCCCCTCTCTGCCTGCCTCTCTGCCTACTTGTGATCTTTATGTCAAATAAATAAATAAACAATCCCAGCACGTAACAAGTCCATTCCCTCCCTCTGAGAACTAATAACCTCCAGGTTAGCTTCCCGACAGAAGAGCAAAAGCTTCTAAACTGTAGACGGACAAACTGAGCACCTTCCAAATTAGCTTGATTCCATTTAAGTTCCTTCCTTTTATTATTTGCTCTTCAAGACCCTACTCCACTATTACAACAGAAAAGCCTTCCCTAAAATGTTTACCACTCTGCGCCAAGGGTTGGCAAACCAGAGCCTCTGGGCCAAATTCAGCCAACCACCTGTTTTAGTTATGCCATATTGGAAAGACCACACCCACCTGTTTCTGTATCATCTATGGCTGCTTTTGCTACAAAGACAAAGTGGAGTAGTTGTGACAGAGAATGGATATCCCACAAACCTAAAATATTTACTATCTGGCCCTTCACAGAGAAAGTTCGCTGGCCCCTGTTCTATGCGCCCACAACACCTTGCTCACACCTCTCGTAACACGGACCCCACCGTACTGTCAGCAGCAGCTAAATGCTGCTCTCCCTCGCCACCACCAACACACATGGGATTCTTGAAGGCAAAAGGCGGTCTTAATCATCTTAACATTCCCAGTGCCTGGAAGGGAAGGGGAATGAGAGGAAAAGAGGATAAAAGGAAAAGAAACCTCAACTATCAGAATTTCACAGAACAGTTCGCAGTTTTAATAAGTGACTAACACATGGTCACACAATTTAGCTGCTGGAAGAACTCAGCTCTTCAAACTCCCCACATTCGACCACACACACAGTTGGCTTTTGACACAGTGTGCAGATCCTTTCATTTTCCACTTCAGGTACAATTTGCTGAACTCTCCAGGGTAGTTTCTGATATTTACCTAAGTTAGTCTCAAAATTCCAGGGCTAGAACTTGACTGCATCACCCTTTTCTCCACAAGCCTGTTCTGCAGCTGTAAGACCAAAGAGTTAGGATGCCCTTAACAGCAGAAGCGATACCCCCACTGACCCAGCAGTACAGCCCTCAGTTTAAACCACCTCCATGTCAGAGTGCAGAGGTGGCTTCAGTCACACACAGGTGGCGCACTCTGCCAGTAACTTGGGCCTAGCAACTGTCTCCACACCCCGCGATGTCAAGAAAGCCCCCTTTGCAACTAAACCCTTAACAACCTAATGAAGGCTCACAGGACTGGCTGCTATAGCTAACTGAGCCACAAGCCCCAGCCCAGAGCACTGCATCCCCCGCTATGGCTCTGTCATTTGGACGCTAAAGTTTGAATGCCACTGAATGTGACACGCTTCAGAAGGCCAGTGATTGTTTAGACAGGCTTCCTGCTGAACCACGGACCCCAAGGCAGAGTTTGAACTCAAGACACTGAGATCAAGACCTAAGCCAAGGGGCACCTGGGTGGCTCAGTTGCTTAAGCGTCTGCCTTTGGCTCAGGTCATGAACCCAGGGTGCTGGGATCAAGCCCTTTGTCAGGCTTCCCACTCAGCGGGAGTCTGCTTGAGATTCTCTCTCCCTCTCCTTCTGCCCACCCCATGTGCTCTCCCTCTTTCTAAAATAAATAAATAAATCTAAATTAAAATAAAATAAAATGGCAATCACTCGACCTTGCTAACTTCATCTGATACCACTCACTATTTAACACGTCCTGTCACACAGCAGTAATGGGCTCTTCCTTTTCACCCCCAACCTAAACCATGACACTTTCATAAGGAAACAGCTGTGTCTGCTCACAGCCACGGGCAAAACACTGGTGGACTCTAACCTGGTACTGGGGCCTTGACATTACACTCTAATCAAGTGAGCCAATAGGTTATATACAGCTTCTAAAAGCTAGAAAAATTTTTATCTGACAAAAAAGACTTGCTTTCTCTAGAAACATAATTGTTTCCATCGGTGCTAACTCCGTATCTCCACACATTAGGGTCACGATATGGTCAAGGGCCCACCTGACAAGACAGATCCACGAACAAAGGCCGTAAGGCAGCAGCTATTAACCACTCCAGAAGTGTACTTGTACTTGGGAATTAACCCTCAAATCACTGGAAAGTCTATGGCTATGCTAAACCTTACCTTATTTTTTTTTTAATTTTATTTATTTATTTGACAGAGAGAGACAGAGCAAGAGAAGGAACACAAGAAGGGGGAGTGGGAGAGGGAGAAGCAGGCTTCCTGACAAGCAGGGAGCCCGATGCAGGGCTCGACCAGGGATCATGACCTGAACTAAAGGCAGATGCTTAACGACTGAGTCACCCAGGTGCCCCTAACCTAAACCTTAGCTTTGAAATCGGGAGAACTCAAAACAAAGAGTAAGCCAGCTCTTCCCTGAATACGACAACTACCTAAAGGTAAACAATTTTTTTTTTAAAGTGAACTCTGTGACTCTTTTGTTTTCTCAGCCGTTCCAGAACTACCCCCCTGCTACCGCACCCAATCTCCAAATACCCTTTTTTATCCAAAGGCACCCAACTCCTTCTTCATTACCAGGGGCTAATGATAAGCTTTTTGAATCTCTTCTTCCTGGGTGCATCTGGTAACTCAATGCTTGTTAGCAAGATCTAAAGAGGTAATAAATGGATAAAAGAGGCTGACAAATTAGTCAGTGGTTTGGTAAGGGAGGTGGATACCTTATCTGCAGATTTCAATTTCTATGCTTTGTCAGTTTTCCTGCCTCCCCCCACAACTCACAAATATCTCTTCAAGAAAGTCTTCTCCGACTCAGCAAAGTGAGAAGATGACTTACATCTCATTCAATGCACTGGATGCATTTATCTTTTTTTAAAGATTTTTATTTATTTATTTGACAGAGAGAAATCACAAGTAGTCGGAGAAGCAGGCAGAGAGAGAGAGGGAAGCAGGCTCCCTGCTCAGCAGAGAGCCCGATGCGGGACTCGATCCCAGGACCCTGAGATCATGACCTGAGCCGAAGGCAGCGGCTTAACCCACTGAGCCACCCAGGCGCCCAAGGATGCATTTATCTTAATACATACATACACTTGCCTTGGCTATGTCCATGAGTTCTTTCCTAAGGGTCTCAGAGGTTGAAAGCACAGCCTCCTAGGTTCTGTGACTACTCACTCTAAACTCCAGTACCCAGTCAAGTGTTAACTACACCACCTGGTAACACTACTCTCGAAGTTCAAGATAATTCTGGTCACCAAGAAGAGATCTCTTAAAAATATTTAACTCTGTTACATATTAATGGCATTCAATACAATTTTGATTTTCCCCAATCTTGGGTTGGCAAGTTCGGATAACTGAACAAATGTCGATCCAAAACCAGGAAAGACTGACAGAGTAATAGCATTCATGTTCTTGGCTGCCTTCCCTTAGTCACAATGCCCCCCCATCCTCCCATCGTGCCCCTATGCCTATTCAAGGAACATCAGTTGGCTACAAATAGCTAAGCAGAAGAACAGAACTAACACCTGCCAATTCTAATCAATTGATCTAATCCCCGCAGCAACTCTGTGAGATAGGTTCTAACATTATCCCATTTTTACAGTCAGGAAATTCATGCTTAGTACAGTTAAGAGGCAGAGAAGTAACTTTAAAGACTTACCTGCTTGGTTCCTGCTTTTTCTACTAGACCACAATGCTCCTGACCACACACACAGGTTTCTCTACGTAGAAACATTACTAACATGGGACTTGGCAGTCAAAACATCAGACCTGAGTTCAAATTCCAGCTCTGTTACTTAGTAGGTAGATGATCTTGAGCTAGTGACTCGTTCTCTCTGAGCCTCAGTTTACTCTCTTATGAGATGCTGATGGTACCCATACCATAAGAACTGTTAGAATTAAATGAGATGTCTACCAGTTGCTAGCTTAGAGTGGCACATAAAAACATTAGTTTCCATGCTACCAGCCACGTAACCCAGAACAAGTCACTTAAACTAATAAGCCTGTCTTCTCATCTGTTAAATGAAAAGAATACACTCTAAAGATCACACGGTGTGACTGAGATAATGGAATGAGAGGTGTCCAAGTTCTTTGCAAGTTGTGGTCCCCAGCAGAGCTTACCACAGCGCCTTGCACAAAATAGATTTCAGGAAATGTTTTATAATGCTACACAAGAGCAACCTTGTTAATGCTGACATGTCCCAAATCGTCTCCTGAGAACACTACTAACCCACGGGTAATCTCCATCCCCAGAGAGCAAGAAGCAGAGTCAGTTCAAAGGAACTTGTTCAGAAACATCATACTTCATCCTGCCACGTGGACACTACAGTTCTTCTTGTCCTAAAGAAACATTAAACCTTCCCCATGACAGAATAAACTAATAAGCCACAGGGTGAGTAATCTGAACCTCACTTATGACTGGCTTTGATGTGCTTTTGTACTTCTATTGAAATGCTTCTGTCTTAGAGTCAGGAAATTCAGAACACTTTAACAGGGTACCACAGTACTATGGAGAAGATCAAATGATACCTGTAACTTCCACCTTCAGCAACCCTACTGTCTCTCACATCCCACATCTGTGGACAGACACAGGACTTCTTAGCCAGCAGTGAACTGTCAATGGAAAGCAAAACAGACTCATCTCTTAAAAACTGCTAGTTCGTACCTTCTCTAGTTGGACTGGAATTAAGTATTTTCTTTAAAAGTCCTTCTCCCCCCCCCCCCAAAAGTCCTTCTCTTCCATTTCCTGCTGGGTCAGAGTAAACAAATATCCAATTTATATCAACGGGATTGATTAAACGGAGCTCTTACTAGATCAGCAACATGAGCCAACATGTGATGGTATCTTCCTACTGGAAGTGGAGCACATAAGTGGTGTTCCCTAAGACTGTGAAAGCAACAGCTTCCTTCCAGGGATCTCTGAACACTTTAGTTCCCTCCTAACATGCTTAAACAACTCTCCATCTTAAAAAATCCCCAAGTCCATGTTCTTCAATGGGATGAACTTCTCAGGTCATTCAAGCAATACGCAAACAACTGCCCAGATTTAAGTTTTCAGTAATAGTACAGCAGGCTCTTCTAAGTCTAATTGAATCCAGGGAATCACAAAGCCTCCTCAAACGATAGTTTCAAGGGAAAGCCAATATAGCTGACTCCTCAACACGTCTGGGAAGGGAAGAGTGAATAAATGAAGTCCAAAGATAGCCCTCCAACCTAATTTTAGTTTTTAGTTTCTGACTCCTCTTCCCAGCAAACCTTTTTCAAGACCTGGCAAGCATGCCACAAAATAAGAAAAGTAAGAACTTCTGTCTTCCCTAACCTATTGATTCCTGCTGCTTTCTTGAAAGAGTGGGTAAACAACTAGTTTACAACAATACTAATAATCTAAAACTGACCAGCACAAAGCAAAACCCTAAAGACAAACTCCATAACCGAGAACTATTTATATTTGAGGTCAAGCATAAGAAAATTACCTCTTAACAGTCCCCCCCATAATACTCCAAGCCCTCTAAATGGGGGCACATACTGGTCCCAAGAACAGAAACTTAGTCCTTTACATTTGAGAAAATCATCCCCCTTCCAGATAATCTTTCCTCTAATACTCACTAAACATCCAGTTATTTAGTAACAAACTTCTCATACCTTATAGACACCAAAAGTAACTACTTTCTCTTCAATATACTAGGAATAAACAACTTCACCTGAATCTTTCTAATCTCTTCAGTCAAAAAAAAAAGACAACCACTCAGGGAGCTCCTACATTCTAGTAGAAGGTACCTAAGGCAGGATTTAAAAAAATCTATAGATTTCTAAGAATGGGACATTCTATATGCAACAGCCTTTAACATGAAACCCAAGACCCTCCCAAATCTGTCTTCAGCCATAACTAAAAAAACAAGTGGCATTTCCCTGGAATCTGAAAAAAAGGGAGCTCCAGATCACAGGTAACTATATTCCACCAGCCTCAGTTACCCTCTATTGTTTCAGCTGCCTGAGTGTTTCCTTGCTTTGCTGAATTGTAGCCAACATACCACATTCCCGAGAGAGAAGCAAGAGAATATACGTTATTACAAGACTCCTCCAGAGGGAAAAACTTCCACCACACTAACTCAAGAGACTTAAGGAAAAGCAGCTGCTACTAAAATCGAATGTCTAATAAGGTTTAATATTCATTCAAAAATATTAAGCACTTATTCTGTGCAAGGCTCTGTATATTCAGCCATATACAAAACAGGGATGGTTCCCAACCTCTGAACAAAGTTTGGTGAGATAGAAAAGCAAAGAAACAATACACAATTATACTTATAAAAAGGCTGCAAATAGGGTTATCTTAAATTTCAATTTGCCCAGGACACACTGGTCTATACTTGCCCCACTGTCCCAGCGTAAAACAAAAGCACTAACGCTTTACTCTCAAAAATGTCCCAAGTTGGACTATAAATGCTGCCACCTTAACTCTAAACGATAAAGTACTGTAAGAGAGAATAATGGGAGCAAATTACTTTAGCCTGGGTGATCAGAGAAGACTTCTTGGAAGAGGTGCTGAAGGATGCGGCTCCAAATTCCGGAAGAAAGAGTGTTCCAAGTAAAGGACAGCAAAGACTACAGGGCATGGGGGTTGTATTATTACTAATGTTATTATACATGAACTTTCACTCATAGAACTGGAGAGTCAAAGTGATTTGGGGGTTCCCACATTATCAACATATCCATCCAAGATTAAAATATCCTAAGCCTCTAATTCTGTCAGACCTCAAAATACAAACATAAAGACAAAAATGAAGCTCTAACGCAGTAGTTTTCAAATTTTTGTAGGTCATGAATCAGAGATCTGCAAAGTACTCCCTATGTTCACCAAAATCACATATATTCATGTGTGCACAATTTCAGGAGGTTCACAGGCCACACCCCTACCCAACCCCACCAACACCAGATGTTCACACATGGACTCCAGGTTTAAAAAAAAAAAAAGTCCTCTTTCACAAAGGACAAAAGCAAACTCTCAACTTTCTCTATTTGGGCATTAAAAGGTTTCTTAAGTCTTCTGAGGATACCCAGGAATAAAGAGAACACCTAAACTGACAGGTCTTTCAAAAAGGTATCGGAACAATTTTAAGTCAATGAAAAAATGAAAAACAATGGACAATGTATGTATGACCAAAAGTCAATGAATCTCAAATCTCCCCACCATTCTGGAGAGCCAGAACTGCCCTCAAGTCCTTACCTTACTAACATTGAGTGAAGCTAGGGGAGGAGGGGTTTCTGTTCGGTCATTAATTATTTCCACTTCTGAAACATACTGTAAGTTTATGAGCAAGATGTCTGCATGGTTGGGCTTTCCACTGGAAGAGGGACATTCTGGTGAGAAAATAAAGTTAAGGAAAACAGGGGCAAACCGAGCACTGACACATCCCAAAAGGGGCATGGAAAACACAATTCACACAAGGCTGGTGTAACAGGTGTGCCATGAGCAAGAGGGGGGAGCCTTGCAAGAATCACAGCTCTCCTCAGGGAATCTCTGCCGGCCACCTTCTGCCCACTCAAAACCCAGAACCCAAAGATCTCAAGCTTTTCAAAGCCAAATACCACCCAAAATTGGAAACCTCAGAAAAGGTTTCTGTCACCTCTCTGGTTGGAGGGAGGGATAATGCAGTGTTAATGCCGTATATATAGTTTGTCTAGGACCTAAGGAACCACACAGGAGAGGCAGTACTTTCTGTTCTTGGTATAATACTCCTTTCATCTATATACTGCTCTTTTCACTTTTTTAGATTTCAGATTTCCCATTCTGCAGAGGAGAAAACTACAGCACTTGGAAAGGAGGCTCACTCAAGGTGAACCCAGCTAAATAAATCATTCATTTATATATATATATTCATTCATTCAT
Organism: Mustela lutreola; assembly: GCF_030435805.1. Taxonomy (NCBI): domain Eukaryota; kingdom Metazoa; phylum Chordata; class Mammalia; order Carnivora; family Mustelidae; genus Mustela; species Mustela lutreola. Next base: position 18,674,567 of record NC_081304.1, on the reverse strand, counting down.
TCATTCATTCACTCACCTGCCCTCCAACTATTTATCAAGAGCATATTATATGCCAATTAAAAGTAAAGGAATTCCTCATGCCAAAACCCTTCCAATTAAACCACTATCATAAAAGGTCTGTTTGGTCCAGATCTGAGTTCTTATAAAAAAAAAAAAAAAAAAAAAAAAGGCATGGCTGTTGCTGTCGTTTCAGAGGATGTCCTCCTAGGCTACAAATCTACAACTAAGTGATTAAATAATTTAAAATACTTGCCACTCAAATGCAGCACTCGGTAGGGAAACTTCCTTTTGAAAGATGCCATAAAAGATTACTCTTCCAAAAAAAAAAAAAAATCCAAATAAACCCACCTGTGGCTCAGAAAGGGGAAGGGGTGGCATATTTATTACAATCAGGAAGTACTATAATTCCAAGATTGAGTTTCCTGGAGTAATTCAGAAATCATTTCCACCCCAAAGAAGCAGGCCTTCTTTTCCATTCTGTTTAACACCGCCACTTCCAAAACAGGAGGCAACTACTATGGAAAAGTCAGGACTCCATGTGCTGGGCTGAGGAGGAGAAGATAACTTACTCTTTCACCTGTAGCCCACACAACCCTACGGGAGCCCCTAAAAAACGTGGTCTTCTGTCTGGACCAGGTTTCCTATGCAAACATTCTCAAAACAGCAATTTTCAAATGACTGAGAAAGCAATTTAATTCAATACTCCCCGCCCCCAATAGCACCATGCACACTCACCAGCAAAACAAGCCCCTATCCCCATTTCAGATACAAACTCTGTCCTGCACTTACTCTCCCCCAAAGCAAGCAAGGCCCATTTGGTCACCACCCCACCGCCCTTCCTTGGACCAAATCCCACCAGAAGACACCCCTTCTTAAACTATACCCTTGAGCTACTAGCAGTTCCTTGATCTGCACACCCCCTCCCCACATGATTCTACCCGCCCCCCTTCCATCCGGGCTCCAATCCACCAGCCCCCTCCCACGACCACCCTCTCTCCGGATCACCGTGTCCCCTCTCACAGCGTTCCCCCGAAAAGGCATCCTCGTGTCAAGCTCCCTTCCACCCACTGACCCTCGCTCGGGGCCCAGCTCCCACAAGGGGTGGGAGACAGGGTCCCCAAAGCGGACCGAGGGACACGCGAAGAGGGGGAGGGGAGCTCAGGCCCGTGCGCATGCGCTCCGGGCGCCGCGGTAGCCGGTCGCCCCTAGGCCCGGAGAGGGCCCCAGCCGCCGCCGTCGTCCCCCACCCCCCCACCACCGCACATACACGCCGGCCCGGCCTCGGGCTCCGCGCAGCGAAGGATACTTAAAGCCAGCATTTTGGACTGGTAGTCGAAGGCTACCACCTCGCCCTGCAGCCGCTGCTCCTGGCACGTCCGGCACGACACCTGGCTCCCAACGCTGAAGTACTCGCCCGGAGGAGCCGCCATCTTGGGAGAGCAGCCGCGGCCGGCGGCGGCGGCGGCAGCAGCGGGCGAAAGCCGGGCCCCCAGTGAGCGCCGCGACGCGACGCGACGCACGAGGCGCACTGACGTCACACGCTAGGGCGTGGCCTCGCGCTGGGTGGGGCGGGAGCCTAGGTGGAAAAGGGAAGTAGAGGAAATAAAGGGGAATCTGAGTTAGTGTGTTAGTGCAACTGGGGGCCCACTTGGTAAAGTCTTTGCAGAGTCATTTTCAGAAGTTAATGATAAATGACCTATGTGGGATGAAAAAGGGAAGGAGGAGAGAGCTGCTGTTTACGTATGTGCGCACCTTGACACAAGGGTTTAATGAATGAACTCTATATTTTATATATGAGGAATGTGAGGCCCAGAGGACTTAAGGAAACTTGCCCAAAATTATTATACCCAGTTATAAAGTGGTAGTGGAAAGAACATTGCTTATAGGATTAGCTAAACTGGGATCGGAATCCCAGGTCTGCCACTCGCTAAGTTCTATGAATTTGAGCAAATTACTAAACCTGATCCTGAATCTTTATTTCTTCCCTCTTACTACTTACTGAAAATCCAATAATCTTTTGGGATAAGAAACACCACCTTCATTTTACAGAGGAAGAAACCAAAGTCTTAGACTGAACTTGGCTGGGGTCACACAGTCAGAAAGGATTTGGTCTGCCTGACAAATACAATTTACAAAGATGGTGCTATTTACTGCTCTGCTATACTAAATAATACTGTCTAGAGTATTTTTTAGTGAGATGATGTGTACAAATGAATGGTATGTAGTAGGTCTTTAATAAATTGTTGTTCCTCCATGATCACCCATCACCCTTGGAACTTGAGAGGTTTCCCCATTTCCCATCTTGCCCTCTCTAGAAAGCCAGGCAAAGGGCAGGAATGAGAAGCAGTAGTGACAAAGGTGGCCTTGGGGCAGGAGTTTTGGCCCTCCCCCATTAGTGTCCATCTGACGTATGAAAGTTTAAACATGCAAGATGCAATTTTCAAGCCCTGTCATCACCAGTTTCTATCCCTAATCCACCTACTGCCCCTCCCTCCATGGAAATTCTGGAGTCTCATATCTGACCAACAATAGGCTGACCTTTCTCTAGTCCAGACAGAGGCAAAGGGCCAGCCCTGGTCCTACTTAACCTGAACACAGTTCAAAAGTGTTTCCTTGCCCTGCAAGAGACATCAACTTCTCAATATTGGGTGTATAGTAGTACAATCATTGTAATAGGAATAAATATACTGCTCCTTCTTAGTTGTGTTTTTTCAGAGAACTTTCAAGCCTGACCCTCTCAAGTCACATGTAACTGCTGCTCCACTTTTTATATGGTAGCATGATTATAGGTTTTCATATATATGACTGTCAGGTACTGTTAGGAAAAGCTTCCTAGAGGAAGTGAAAAAATCTGAGACCTAAAAGACTAGCATGATCTCTAAAAGGAGAGAGAGACTGGTGATTTCAAGGAACATAAAGTAGTTCAGAGATATGATGAAATGGAGTTGTGGGGGTAGGCTGGTTAAGGTTGTCTTGGTAGAGCCTGAGCAAACTTTTAAAGACCTAGAAAATGTAGGCTTTCTCCTTGGGGCAATTGAAAAACATTTAGCAAGGAAGTGAAATGACATTTGTATCCAGCTTCCCTTCCCCACACCTTTTTAATTAGTGAAATTAATCTTTTATTTATTTATTTATTTGACAGAGAGAGCGATCACAAGTAGGCAGAGAGGCAGTCAGAGAGAGAGGAGGAAATAGGCTCCCTGCTGAGCAGAGAGCCCAATGTGGGCCTCGATCCCAGGACCCTGGGACCATGACCTGAGCTGAAGGCAGAGGCTTTAACCCACTGAGCCACCCAGGCGCCCGTGAAATTAATCTCTTTCCAAGAACCATATTTACATTCTCAATTTCATCCACCCATCAGAAAACTCTCCAAGAAAAAAGTTGCTTGAGGTAGGAAGAACTGGGGAGCCACTCAACAGTCTCCCACCCCAGCTCTGCCTCTAGGCAGAACCTCGCCTAGAATAGCTGAGGTTTCTATTTTGTGTGTGTGTTCCTGGAGAAGATTATTCCAAATTTTGTCGTGGGTGTGTGCCCCTCCTCTTCCCATACCAACCCAGCTACTACCTCACGGTTTTACCTGCCCATCGGGGTTTTGGAAGGCAAAGAAATGAAAGGAGGAAGGTAAAGCCAGCTTAGAAGTGGGAGGAAGTGTGACTTAGACTGCTACGTGTAAGAATTCGCAAGTGTTTACAGAAGACTCCTCAAAATTAAGAGGCTTATCTGTCAGCTTCCAAATCAATAACGGATGAATTTGGGCGGAAGATTCTTGGGCTGGGGGAGAAGAGCATGGTCTGATTAGAGGTGTACGTAAATTTAAGGTCCCGCTTCAGCGCTGACCGGCAATGCCTGGCAATGCCGATGAAGCAGTGCCCGTAGCCTTCTCTTCATGAAATCTCAGAATATCTCTGGAGGGTAGCGGTACCGGAGAAAAGAGGTCTGGTACGGAAGGAATCCACTTGTCGGTGATAACACATCCACCTCGCAGCGGCAAAGCAAGAACACCGGGCGCGTTGCCGACCCGCAAGTCAGTCCTTCCTTTGACCCGGAACAGCAGCGAGAGCCGCCTCTGCGCCCAATGCCCACGTGCCGGCAACAGCGGCCACGTGGGGCTCTGCGGAAACGCCTTCGCAAAGATTTGTCCCCTGCGCTGCCCAGTAGAAAGGAAGGCCCGGGAAGAGCACTGGAGGAAACGGTACCGGCTAAAGGCCCGGCTCGCGCGAGTCTGGGACTGCTGAGGGGCGGGGCAGGAGGCGGGGCTCTGCGCCGGCCGCGGGCAGGGGGCGGAGCCGGGGGCTCAGAGAGGTGGGCTTTGGGCCGCAGTGGGGAGCCGCTTCCTTGTTTCCGACACTCCTCGGCTTCCGCCTTAGAGCGTAAACCCGCCCGGCCGGCCCCTGGGTCGTCATGGAGTCCACGCTGGGCGCGGGCATCGCGATGGCCGAGGCACTGCAAAACCAACTGCCTTGGTTGGAGAACGTGTGGCTCTGGGTCACCTTTCTGGGCGATCCCAAGAGCCTCTTTCTGTTCTACTTCCCCGCGGCCTACTACGCTTCCCGCCGCGTGGGCATCGCAGTGCTCTGGATCAGCCTCATCACCGAGTGGCTCAACCTCGTCTTCAAGTGGTGAGACAGCGAAGCCCTCGGCGCCCTGGCCCCCCAACCCCTAGGGCCCTGAGTCCTGGGCAAGCCCTGATCTCTCTAAGCAGGTGCCTTAAAGGCTCGGACATCCCCCGCCAACCCGCCCCACTGAACCCATAGCCTTAAGACCTCCTGTCCCCTACCCCGTGTCCCCTGACTTTTTTCCTTTGAGCATCACTGTGCATCTTGGCCTCAGACCTCACAGTCCCCATGTTACTCATTAAACCCGTATTTCTCAAACAGGCCTGACCAGAGAAATCACCTAAGAGGCGCCTTTAGAATGCAGTACCTCATCCCACTTCAGACATACAGACTTAGAAATTTCAGGGAAAGGGTTGGGAATCTGTATTTTAAGAAGAGGCTAGGGCAGCTTAAGTAGCAAAAAGTCCTGCTTCTCAGCTCACGCTTTCATTCATCTAGTCATTCATTTATTTGACATAGTTGCTAAGAAGCATGCTTTGTGCCAGGCTTCACAATAGCTGCTAAGGTGCTGGAGAATTAAGGTGCATTTCCTGGACCAGGACCAGCAGCTTGGGAAGCCCTGGCAAACTTGCTAGAAGTGCAAGATCTCAAGCCCCAGGCCAGAGCTACTGAATCAGAATCTGCATTTTATCAAACACCTCAGGTAATTGGAGTGCCTAGTAATACTTGAAAAGCACTGCCTCCCAGGGAACACTTGCTCCTTCCTTTTCTCCTCCGTTTACTAGTGGGCTCCTCACACAGACTTAGAAGCTGGGAATCCCAGGCCAAGTGTGTGGGGCCCCCAGGGCTTATCTCTTGGTGCCACCTGTTCTCTCAGGGGTGAAGAGGGGAGCTATGCCTCCCTCTGGGTGTGAGCTGCTCCTCCCCATTCACCTCATCCCCTGTTGCCTGATGCCTTGCCTGGGGGAGGGGAGTTCAGAGGAGACATTTGAACAGGCTGAAATGACTTGCTGAAAAACAAAATAGGAGTTACCCTCCCCTCCACTCTTCTCTGCAAGAGTTTCATCCCTCCTGAAAAGGAAAAAGCAACGGTCTCACCATTTCCTTTTTGCCTAATTGCCTTTGCTTTGTGTTCTCTCTCTGCTCAGAGTCTCTGTGAGCTCTGTTGGGTAGACACATTCAGTGCTCCTCCCCCACGTGACAAAGCCCTTGTTCATTTCCTAAGTGTGTTTGGAGCACCTGGTGTGTGAACCTGGTGGCAAGGAGAGGCAGCTCCCTTTCTCGTGTCCCTCCCCAGCAGCATCTTTTCTGGTCTGCCATCTTTTCTCTTTCTGGTCCCAGCAGCATAGCCTCTTCTGTGTGCTGTTTCCCAGGGTCCAGCGAAGCACCTGCCAGGCCAGGGGAACTTGAGCTTTTGGTCCTCCTTGTTCTTTCTCAGTTTCCTCTGTCCATTTCCCTTTCCTGGTTTCAAACACCGGAGACCCACCTAAAGAGTTCACATGTAGGTAATTGAGGCTGGAATTTGGGGAATAGGAAGAGGGAGAAATAGGAGCATGAGTAGGGGTCTGGGAGCAAAAGAGGCAGGTCCCAGGCTCACTAGGAGTGAGAAGAGTAGGGCTGGCCTTGCAGTGGGGTAAGAATGAAACTAATGAACATTTCTGAGTGTGCACTTGCACACATGTGCACACACATGGTCTCTTGTCTCCTCATCACTTCTTTAAAAATAGCGTGCATTCTCTTCCAAAGTTAAAAAAAAAAAATCACTGCAAGGTAATGCACAGAATTGGACTCCCCTGCAGACTCCACCATGCAGGCCTTCCAAAAACATCTTTTTGCTCCCTGCCTGTTCCCCTGGCTGCATGTGCGTGTAATGTCATCTTGCATCTGTTCTCTTCTAGGTTTCTGTTTGGAGACAGGCCCTTTTGGTGGGTCCATGAGTCTGGGTACTACAGCCAGGCCCCAGCCCAGGTTCACCAGTTCCCCTCTTCTTGTGAAACTGGTCCAGGTGGGAAGCCCCAAACCTCCCTGTCCTGGTGTGGTTAGGGTTTGGTGAGTGTTTCAGAGTGCTTTTTAGCCATGGTGGCCTACCCAGACACCCAGCCCCTCTGTTACTGATCCAGAGAACAAAGAGAGCCCGGGAAGACTGAGTTGAATTCTGGGAGGAGAGCACCCAGGCCAGAGTGCAGCTAACCACCCTGTTTTGAGTAGAGCCAAGAGATACAGGGCAAAGCAGAAACCTGAGTGCAGTGGGCTCAGGCAGCGGTGAAGTAGGCTGCAGGGCCGAGGGAGCCTGGACCAAGGTGGGGCGGGGTAGGGGCAGCGGTGGGGGTGAGGGGGACGTGTGCAATGGCAACTGCATTCAGCTATCACCAGGGGCTCCTGAGTTCCACGCTCATGCTCTCACCTCAAGCTTCTGGATCCCCTGGCAGGCAGCCCTTCTGGACACTGCATGATCACAGGAGCCGCCCTCTGGCCCATCATGACGGCCATCTCTTCCCAGCTGGCCACGAGGACCCACAGGTACACCTCGGCATTGCCTACCATCCCCCCAATCTCTGGATCCAAAAAACCCAGCAGCAGGGCAGCCTGGGAGCTGGAGTTCTGGGGGCCTTGGGGTATTTGGTCAAACCATGAAGTGCTTGAGTGCTGGGGGAAGCCGAGCTGTGTATGGACACCCCCTGAACTGTTTGCTTTTCTTTGTAGCCACTGGGTAAGGATGATACCCAGCCTGGCTTACTGCACCTTCCTATTGGCGGTCGGCCTGTCCCGGATCTTCCTCTTAGCACATTTCCCTCACCAGGTGTTGGGTGGCTTAATAACTGGTGAGCACCTGGGGCCCCAGGGTGGGCCTGGGGGTGCCTCGGCAGTGGGAGGACCGGTATAGGATCTTCCCTTCGTACAGTGGACCCCAAGGTGCCCTTACAGCTCAGACTATTTTGCCAAGCTGCCCTACAGCTCAGGGGGTTCATATCCCCAAACCCCTTGAAGCTGCTGTTACCCCACTTCTCTAGGTGCTGTCCTGGGCTGGCTCATGACCCCCCGCGTGCCCACGGAGCGGGAGCTAAGCTTCTATGGATTGACCTCACTGGCCCTTTTGCTGGGTGCCAGCCTCATCTATTGGACCCTCTTTACACTGGGCCTGGATCTTTCTTGGTAAGTCCTGCTTTGAAGCTTGGGCAGGCTGGGGCCTGTCCTGCTTCGCCTTTACCTAGCCTTGGTAGGTCCCTGGTTTGCTGTAGCTAAAAGGGGACACGTTCCTTTTCACAAATAGACTCTCCCGGGGTCACAGCAGAACATGGGGGTAGACTCCAAAGGAGCTAAAAGCCATTGGTCCTCATGCTTCGAGGGGAATCTTTCCTGGCAAAGACCCTCCTCCCCATAGGTCCATCAGCCTGGCCTCCAAGTGGTGTGAGCGGCCTGAGTGGGTGCACGTGGATAGCCGGCCCTTTGCCTCCCTGAGCCGCGACTCAGGGGCCGCCCTGGGTCTGGGCATCGCCCTGCATTCTCCCTGCTATGCCCAGGTACGGCGGGCATACTTGGGATATGGCCAGAAGATAGCCTGCCTTGTGCTGGCCATGGGGCTGCTGGGCCCCCTGGACTGGCTGGGCCACCCCCCTCAGATCAGCCTTTTCTACATCTTCAATTTCCTCAAGTACACCCTGTGGCCATGCCTGGTCCTGGCCCTCGTGCCCTGGGTGGTGTACACGTTCAGTGCCCACGAAACACCACCTGTCCGCTCTTCTTGACTTCAAGTGCTTCCTGTTCCCATTTGCATTCCCCACCCCAAAAAGCCAATACTCCGTGATCTCCACACTCCGGAAGGCAGCCCCATTCCCTTTCCAGCTCCCAGCAGGCCTTGCTCATCCTCAGTCTCCCACTGCTCCGTCATCTGGTCTTAGCCCCAGAGAAGGGCCTTCTCTCCTCCCAGAAAGGCTGGTCATCCTGCCTTCCCCCTCTGAGCTCCCAGGGAGCTAAGGCAACATCAAGACCAATGGGCTCCTGTAACACTGTGAGGGGCTCAGAACAGCCCCAATAAAGCCCTTGAACACTTCCGGATTCTTTTCTTGCCTATGCGCACATTTCCACTGATCTTGCCTGCGTGTGTCCCAAGTGAGACCCTCGCCAGGCCACCTGTTCTGCACCCCCCACACCCGTTTCCACGGAGACCTTCCGCCTGGGCCCTCTCCCCAGCATCACCACCTAGGCCACAAGAGAGGTCCCATGAAAGGCTATGGCTAGGTTTGGTGAAACCTCGTCTCTAACCTCTGAGGACAGAGACACTGCTCCCTAAATTGTTTCCTAAATTGGCTACTCCAGGGACTGGAGAAAAGCAGAGCAGTTTTTTGGGCCAGGATGGGGAATAAGAACCTCTATTCCATTTGGAAGCCCAGAGAAGAGAGACAACAGCCCCAGAAGGCACTGCCAGAAACAAGTTTATTTACATAAGGACACACAGTGTTAACAGATTACAAAATACTTAACTGAAATCCATATCCAGGGAGACAAAGCAAGGAGTGGGGTTACATGAGAACCAGACCAGCCATGGGGAGAGGGAGGGTTAAGGGCCCGGAGCTGGGGCTCAGCAAGGAGAGACTTGCTACACTAGGCCTAGCCCCAACTGCATCCCCCAGGAGGATCTAGAACACACTAACAATACACAAGACACAGCACACAATGAGCCAATGGTGGTGGGACTCCTGGCCCTCTCCTAGCTCCCTCAATCCTACTCAGGCCCCCATTAGGATAATAAATATGTAAACAGGTGAGGCCCTCAGGATGGGGTGGAAAGAAATTATGTGTGGTGTTGGGAGGAAGAGGGAGGAAGACTCAGCCCCCTGGGAACCGCTTCTCATCTTTGGTTTCCTACAGGCTAGACTGTATTCCCTAGAAGACTTATGAGCTCCCCAACCTCTTAAACAGAGGGCTAGGCTGGGCTCCTGGGAAAGAGAAAGGGTGCTATTCAGTCCCTCCCTCTTAGCTCCCTTGGGCTAGTGACCAGCAGAGGAAGCCCAGGAGGAAGGGAAGCTATAGCTGAGGGCAGATTCCTGGGTTCCTGGGTTCTGGCCTTGCCCCTTCTAGAACCCCTACCCTCACCATCCCTGGGCTTCAGGGTCAAAGGCCCCAGGAGGGAGGTGGGCCACTGACCCTTCTCATGGCCTGCTGGATGGCTGGGGTAATGTGGTCCTGAACAGCAGTGGGTCTCTCACCAGCCTGGGGTCCCCCTGCAGGGATCACCTCCCCCTCCCCAGGCTGTGCCAGCAGAGGGCCAGGGAAGCCAAAAGAGTAAGGCAGAGAGCAGGCCTGGTTCTGCAGCTCCCCCAGTCCCACAGAACCTAGGAGTCCCGCCCCATCCCATCTCCACTCTGACCCTCTCCAGCCCCTGGGAACGGAAAACAGGCCAGGAGAAGCATGAAGTAAGATTGCCTGGCCCACAGACCACAGGCCCACCTCTTGGGGCAGAAGCCCTCCCCTCAGTGCTGAGGCCAGGAGAAAGGAGGGGAAAGGGGTCTATGCGGAGATGGTGAGGACGACAAAGAGGGAAAAGGGTGGGGAACTGCAGGGTGGGAGACCACCTCCCTTCCGCTCTGTCTCACACTGTAAAGCAACCTTCCTGATCTTCCCCCGAGGTTGGGAGAGGGAAGGAGGGTGAAATTAAGGCATTTCCCCCCAAGTCAACTGAAGCCAAGGCACCAAACTTACTGTTCCCTGTTCCGTCAGGGAGACCCCAAAACCAGACGGTACTATCTGGGCCCCCATGCCCACCTTAAACTGGCCCAGGCCCCAAGGAGGAAAAGGATAGCCTGCGGGAAAGTGGGCATGGGACACAACACGGATGAGGGGCTGGAAAGGGCACCCCCCACACACGCCTTACAGGGGAAGCAGACTTCTAGAATGGAGACGTGGGCCACGCTGTGGGAAGTTGGGGGCGAGGCCCAAGACAGCTTGGAGGAGCAGGGGGGCAAGGCTGAGAGACCCACACGGCACACGTTGTTGAATGTGTGACTTTTTGTTTTTAATAGAAAAAATAAACAAAATCACAATGATGAAGCCCAGAGGATTGGGGGCCAGGGTGTCACAGGGCAGGCTCCTGTTCCATGGGCTCCTCTGGCGGCCTGGAGGAACAAGCACAGGGTGATTGAGGGGGGTGGGCACTGAGGTAGGGGCACCAGCTTGGGCAAGGGCAGAAGTCAGAAAGGAAGCTTACCTGGGGCTGTGCTCCCGGGCTGCAGCAGCCTGGGCCTGCTCGGCCCCCACTGACAGCAAGGCCATGGCGCTCACAGTCTCTGCCTCCTCTGTCTCACCTGCCTGAGCCTCCCGCAGGGAACGGCCTAGACCAGCGGCGAACCTCTGGACGCAGCTCCAGTGTTTGCCTGTGGACAAGGGGCAAGCAGGGGTCAGGGAGGACAGAGAGCCCCATACTACATCCCCAGCCCTGGTAGGCCTGTAAGCTTCTGCCCCCTTGGCTGGCTGAGGTCTGAGCCTCATCTCACGCACTCTGGATCTCGATGACTTTCTCTAGCGTGGCCACTGCGTTGATGTTGGGCTTTTGTTGCAAGATTGCCTCATCCAAGGGCTGCAGCTGGAAGGGGAAAGAAGAGAAGGCTCATGGTGGGGAGTGAGAGCCAGGGTGGAGCCTAGTCCCCTAAACACCCCACATTCGGCCCCAGAGATCTCCCATGATTGGGGCAGACCTAGCTTTCTGGAGGAACCCTGGGTCAGAAAGCCCTCCCTGGCCAGCAGCTGTCTTCAGGACCCAGGAAAACCTTCCCACCTTCTTGATCAGTGTTGCTTGATCAAGAAAGGGGCCCTCCCTTACTAGCCTCTCCCTGGCCCCTCACCCCCACTGCCTCCCTGTACCCCTTACCTCTACACTGAGCAGAGCTGAGACACAGGCCTCAGAGGCATCACAGATGGCGGTCAAGTCGTGGCCTCCCTCCAGGGCCAGCACCACCCGGCCCCCTGCCAGAGTCATCAGCTGCCTGGTCAAGTGGCCAAAGCCTTTAGGGATGGGTGAAGGGAGGAAGAAGAAAGAAAGAAAACAAACAACAACAAAAAAAAAAAACAGGAGAAGGTAAGGAAGAAGAGAAAATAAACACAAGAGGTGGAACAAATAGCAGAAAATAAGATGGCAGATTTAAGCCCCAATACATCTCCATAATGAAATTTAATGTCAATGGACTAAATGCTCCATTAAAGATAAAACAACAGATGAGATTTTTAAAAATTCCAATTATACGTCCCAAGGAGCACCACTGAAACACAAGGGATCAACAAGCTCTATCCCTATGATCTGGGAGGAGACGTACCCTCTGCTACCCCACACCCACCTGCTTGTCCCCAAGTCCAAGACAGGCAGAGGGAGAGCGGGAGGCTCCTGCCAAGATGATTCCAAGTCTCGGACCTGCCCCCCAACCCTGCGTCCATCATCCCAGCCTCTGCAGTACCAGTTCCTTCCTGCTCTGTGTCCCCACTCAACCCCCTCCTCACTGCTCCTCAACCTCCCTCCATCCCCCAGCACTCACATCTGGCGGTGACAGAGTAGCCACCCAGTGGAGACAGGTGTCCCTCAACAGCATCAAACCCGGCAGAGACCAGGACCACATCAGGTGAGAACTCGTGGGCAATGGGCATCACCACTGTCCTGCAAAAGGAGAGGGACCAAGCTGACCCGGGCGGGTGGCTAGGCCAGGCCTCACCTAGCTCTCTAACCCACCCAGAGACAACCCCCTCCACCTGCACCAAACTGAGTGCCTTCTGCCCCACCATGGCAGGGCCCAGGGGGCTCCCACCCCACCCTTGGCCCTTCTCAGTCCCCACCTGAAGGCCGTTAGGTACTCCACGTCTCCGATGGGGGGGTCCACACCTCCCGTCCATGCCACGTTCACATTGTACCCCACGCCCGGCCCTCCGCCAACCTGGCAGCACGGTGGGGGAGGGGTTATTCTTACTGCCTGGGGATCCCAGACATCGCCGCCCCCACCCTCAGCCCTGATTCCAGCCCTCGCTCCACTCACCGCTGCTCTGCATGGAGGGGCAATTGGCCTGTGTGGTCCTCCCACTAGGAGCCCAGACTCCCTGGGGACCCAGCACCACCACAGGCCTCCGGGGCTCCCTGCCGGGTCCTGTTCTGCCACCTCCCCAAGGGGCCCCACGTTTGAGCCCAGGAACCTTACCTCTTCAGGGGCCCCCGAGCCTGGAAAGAAGTTCCCGTTGTCGTAGCGATGCAGGGAGATGTAGAGCACAGAGGGATCATTGTAAAACGCTTGCTGGGTGCCATTGCCGTGGTGAATGTCCTAGTGAGGAGGGATGGAAGCATCAGAAAAAAAAAATCCCAGGCTCTGGCCCCAAAGGTCAAAATTCCACTTGCCCCCCACCTCCACTCTACGGTGAACACTCGGGGGGTGCAGCCCATCACTGGCTAGAGGGCATCGTGTTCCGTTCACCACGGTATCATCCCATGCTTCTCTACCCGGGGTCCATGGGTCACTGTGCAGACACACAAAGCTGCGGGATACGTATGGTGGACCTGCCTGCAAGCCCATTCCACTCAACAATTGGGAGGAAACATAAGAGCTGGTAAGGAATTGAAAGCAGATACATTCTGATGAACCCAACGTTTCCATGAATTTCTAAGCCAGATCTGGGCTTCAAAGAGATGTCGTCTTTGCTGATGACTGCTCCTGGGTACTTTCCAGTCACCAGGAGTGGTGGGTGCCTTTCCCGCTGCCCTGAGAGGTGGGGTTTGAGAAGCGGTGCCCAGCAGCAGGAACACAAGCGTCAGGCCCAACACCCCAAACTATGTGACTTTGTGGCTATGTCACCCAACAGCTCAGGGTCTCCACTTATAGAAATGCACATCCATACTTGTTTGTACTACTCGATGCAGCCAGGAGCAGTACTGTGTGTCCCAGCAGAGTCCACCTCCCCCCCCCCCCCCCCCACATCAAGAGTGGCTCCGGGACGCCTGGGTGGTGCAGCCTGTTAAGTGTCCAAACTCTTAGTTTCAGCTCAGGTCATGATCTCAGGGTTGTGAGATAAAGCCCCGCATGGAGTTTCGTGCTCAGCACAGAGTCGACTTGGGTTTCTCTCTCCCTCTCCCTCCACCTGCCCTTCCCAGCAGGCATACACACTCACTCTCTTTAAAACAAATAAATAAATCTTAAAAAAAGAAGAAGAGTGATTCTAGCAATGCTGGTAATGGTCTATACTATTTAAGGTAGAAAACCTCGGTTGCTTGAGGCTACAAGGTGGGGGCCAAGATGGACCGGGGCTAAAACCACTTTTGAGTCTCTTCGTGAGGAGGGAGCCCCACGGGAATGGGAGGGCTGGGCGAATGCTCCAGCAGGAAGAGCTGTGGTAAGGCCTCAGGCCCAGCAGTGGTGCGGGCTCCTGAGGAAAAAGGGGCAGTGTCGGCGTGAGGCCCTCCTGAAGGCAGACCCCGACCCCAGCAGCCCACTGCCTACCCAGTCCACGATGAGAACCTTGCTCACGTTCAGCTTCTGCTGCAGGAGTTTGGTTGTGATGGCTACAGAGTTGAAGAAGCAGAAACCCCTGGTGGCCGGGTCGGGGGAGAAAACGGTTGGGGAGGTCAGCTGTAGCAGATGTTTGCTCCCGGAGCAAAACAGACACATCAGCTCAGCTGGGAGGGAAAAGGGAAGGGGGGAGGGCAGTGGGTCTGGCGGGGGCAGAGGGGGTACTCACATGGCTGTTGACTCTTCCGCGTGGTGTCCCGGGGGCCGGATGATGGCAAATCCATTCTGAAGAGGTGCAGACGGAGGGTCAGAGACAACAGACAGACAGGCAGGCAAGGTGGCCACAGAGAGGGTGGATACAGGAGGAAAAATAAACCAGGCAGGGAAGAGAACCCTCATGCGAGGAACACAGCTGCAGGCCACATGCACCAGCAGGCACCATCTCTGACCTCGAGATACCCCTGAGAGCATCAGATGCCCGTGCCTCCTTCCCAGTCCCCACTGGATGCCTCCCTAGCTGGTCCAGGAGCTAGCACCTCCCCCGCCCCCGACTCCGGCATCCGATAGTTAAGGCACCCAGGGACAGTGCCTTGCTCTAGGGAAAGGCAAAGTTGTCCCTGTCCTCCACCCCTGAGGACCAAGCCAAGGCGGGGCCGTGGCCTTGGGTACACACTCACCTTGAGCTCTCCTGAGGCCACCTTGAAAGCCAGCTCCACCAGGCAGCCCACTGCCATGCGCACAGCACTGGAGGAGTGCATTTCATTCCACACAGTGTCACTGTCCACCTGCGGGGGCAGGAGAGCAGGCTTCAGCGTGCCCCCTGCAGGGGGAGGGCAAGAATGGGGGTGGGCACCTGGACAGTGGGCCCAGCAGCCATGGTGGGCAGGAAAGGCGGGGCAAGAGCTGGGAGAGCCACCCACCCACCCTATTAGCAGGTACCCTACTCACCCCAATGCCCCCGCAAGGCAGCACGGCGTACATCTTCTGGCTGATGGGGCCTGCATAGAAGAGGGACAGAGCTACTTGGGAAGCTGGGGCCCGCAGAGGGTGGCGAGCGCCATGCCTGAAAAAGGCGGCCAGACCCAAGCAAAAGATAGGCCTCTGTGGCCTGCACCGGCTGGAGGAGGTCTGTGCTCTATTCTGGGGAGGGGACACCTTACTTCTGGGGCAGATGGCAAGAAGAAAAAGGGGACGATCAGGGAGAAAAGCAGAGCCCTCCCCTATCACTGACCTGCTCCTTTCTACCAGCTGTAGTGCACCCCACCCGTGTAATAGTCTATGTGGACTGGAGACGCGCACCCTAGAGATGGGCAGTGCAGCAAGGGGATGGCCTGTGCCCTAGGGGGCCCACCTCCCTACCCTGACAGTTCCCTATCTCCACAGGGCGGTGGACATAGCCCGGACCCCGCCTGCCGGCTCACCGAGCAGCTTCTTGCTGTCCAGCTTCTGTCGGTTGAGGGGACTGGTCCCATAGAGCAGGGTGTGGTACTCGGAGTGCACCGTCTGGATCTCGTCCAGTGTGGCTTTGCGACCCCGGATCCGCTGTGCGGGGAGAGCAGAAGAGCCCGGTGAGGGGACACGCCGAAGGCCCAGCTCTCCCTGAGGCCCACACCCTCTCTCTGCCCCACAGCCTGGGACGCATGGAGCCTTCAGAGAATCCAATGGTTTTTGTGAATGTGCGCCCTGACCCCCAGGCGCCCCGGTCCAGGACCGCCCCCAGTTAGCAAAGTGGGCTACAAGGGAAGGGACAGAAAGGTGGCTGAGGGGACAGACCCTGAGATCAGGGGTTGAACGAAGGATGAAGATGACACAGAGAGAGGCTTCGCGGACGGGGAGATACAAGGGTTTTGGCTGGGTCTGGGCTGGGGGGTGGAAGAAGGAAAGGCTCCCTTACCTCACACTTGCTAAGCAGGCCCGTCTCCTGCAGCCGTGACCAGATGCTCTGGATCCGGCCGGCGTGCTCAGGGTGCACGTGTGTGTTCCCACACATGCACTGGTGCTTCAGCATGAACGTGTCGTAGACCACACCTGGGCCGCACACACACCTGTCAGCCCAGCCAGCCGCGACCACCCTCGGCAGGGCTCCCTGGGCTCCCGCCAGCCCGCCCTGTCCCGGGGACCTCCTCACACCCTGCCCCCCAGCCACCCTGCCCCTCTTATCTCTGCCTGTGGTCCCCTTCACCTGTTACTGCCCCTCAAAAGCCTCCCCGCTCCTCAAGCCGCAGCCAAAACCCCCACTGGTTTTGATTTCTGCCCACCATGCTCTCAGCACTGTGCCCCCTCTGGGGCACGGCCTCCTTTTCCCCCTTCTGTCACAGCCCGTGTGTGCCATGCCCCCAACTCCCGACACCCCACTGGTGGGGTCAGACCATCACCGGGCATCTGTGCCCCCTGAGCCCAGTCCATTCGGGGACGGACTGAGGCCTCACTTTTGACCTCACAGAGAGGACAGGGCCCAGAGAAGGCCAGAGCCCAACTGAGACAGTAGGTTCTCGGCACCCAGGGACCCAGGGCTTAAGGGATGATGGCACAAAAATCCCGTGGTCCCTCAGCCGGTCGTACAAGGCTGGGTAGCCCACAGAGGCTCCTGGTACATGCGGGGAGGACCACTGGCGTGGCGGGGCTCACCTGTGGTGAAGAGGTGCTTGGCGGGCTGGTCTGGGGGGCTTTTTAGGCCGCCAGGAGCAGCAGGTGAGGACTGGGTGCGGCCCAGGGCCTGGTGGGGCACAGTGGCCAGGCTGAGGGGCGCCTGGAACACCTGAAGTGGTTGCAGCTGCTGGGCGTCGGAGAACACCTGCACAGGAGGAGAGCGGACAGAAGATGAAAGTGAGGACAAGTGTCCTGGGGCCTCTGGGGGGGCCCCCCTGTTCCAGCCCTTCTCTTCCAAACCCGCTCCCCATCTCCTCCCACCAGAGACAGGAGGCACTGCAGCCTTCACCACCGCCACCTCCCAGGAGATGGTAGGGGGGCGGGGGGACGTGATGAGTCAGCCAGAGTAGCACTGAGGTAAGAGGCAGGAGGGACGGGGGCGTGGGAGGGGGCAGGATGACTCAGGCCTGGAGGGCTCAGCGCTGTCCGCAATGAATGGAGTGCTGCTAGGTGCGGGGCAGACGGGAGTAACAGCGGGGGTGTGTGTGTGTACACACACACACACACACACACACACACACGTGTGCACATAGAGACCGATGCACAACTGGCCCAAAGCAGGCGGAAACACATGGGCACTCGCAAGTACACACACGTGCACGCGCGCACACACACACACACACACACACACACACACACAGCTCAGCAGGGGGGCAGTCACAGTGGCAGCCAGGACTGGCTGGTGGACTGGGCGGAGGAGGCTCTCCTGAGACCAGCACAAGCAGCGCCCCCTTCTACCACCCCCTGCCCCCTCCTCCTCCGTGTTTGCCCTCTACACAAAGCCACCGTCCCCCCACCCCCTCCCCCGCATCCTGGGCCACACAGAGCGGGGAGATGGGGATGTGGGGGACAGAGGGGCAGTGATCAAGGGCTGGGGTGGAGGGGTCACCTTTTTGTAACCAGCACTGGACTCATCCAAGTCGGGCCCCTCCTCAGGGCCACTCTCGCCCTCCTCATCCTTGACCTGGATGCAGTCCTCCTCCCCCTCTTCCTCCTCCTCTTCCTCCTCTTCCTCCTCCTCCTCCTCCAGGTCTTCCTGCGTGCTCTCGCTCTCCGTGGAGCCTTCCCGGGGGATGGTCAGGGCTCCCTCCCCAAGCAAGGCCTCCTGCTGCTCGGTCAGCTCCTCCTCCGTCTCCTCGGGGTGGGTGGTGGGCTGCCGTGACAGCTCCCCAGTCTTGGTGAGGATCTGGAGGAGCAGAGCGAGGGGGGACATCCGCTGGGAGGGGGCGCAGCCATGCAGCCGTGGCCCAGGATGGTCTGCCCTTCCCTGGCCTCCCTGGCAGCTGGCCAGCCGTATGGAGCCTCTCCAGGAGGCCAGGTGATATGTTGGAGCAGATGGAGCCTGGGGGATGGCTCAGGGCATTAGCCCCCCGCTCCCCTCGCTCCTTAGCTGCCAGACCAGTGCCCTACTCTGCCCGGCCCCCAGCACCGCCCTGGCCCTTGGCCGCCCCCAGCTCACCTTGCCCAGCTGCAGCTGCTGTTGCTTCTGCTTCTCCAGGAACTGCTGGTGCTGCTGCTGCATGACGAGCTGCTGCAGGGCCTGGGGGCTCTGGGGCAGCGGGGACGACTGCGTGCGGCTCAAGGGCCGGTGCCGCGGAAGCTTGCCCACTGTCCGCATGCTGGTGGCCACACGTTCACCTGTCACCAGCGGGGACTGCCCGTGGAGTGGCACTGTGCAGCGGGAGGAGGGGAGGAACCATCACTGCCAAGGTGCCAGGCACCCCCGTCCTACCCCAGCTCTCTCCCCCTCCTAGAACGCCACCACCTACATAATCAGGAAAAACCCTGGAGGGGCCTGGGGGCACCTGGCTCCCCAACCTGAGCCCCATTCTTCCTCCTCCCCACAATGGAACGGTCCTGTAAGCTCAGAGTCACTGCCTCCAGCAAGCCTTCCTGGATTCACCACTCTCTCCCTTGGATTCCCTTATGATTGCACATATAGTCTTACGCCCTCAGTGTAGGTAAATAATAACTTGTTTCCTCCAACTGCAACAAGACTGCCCTGATAGTAGACATGGATACCATTAGGTGGGGAAGCCTGGGGCCAGGATTGTATGTCTTTTAGGCAGAACCTCTTCTAATGCCACTAGCTGCTGAAGGTCTGAATGTCCAAAACTATGCTGTCCAGTTGTGGGATGCCAGCCACTTGTAACTACTGAGCACTTGAAATGCAACCCCTCTAAATTGAGATGGGGACGTCTGAGAGGCTCAGTCGGTTGAACATCTGATTTTGGTTCAGGTCAGGATCTCGGGGTCATGAGATCAAGCCCCACGTTGGGCTCCCTGCTCAGCACAGAGTGTGTGTGTCCCTCTCCCTCTCCCACATACATTCTCTCTCCCTAAAATAAATAAATAAGGAACCCTGGGGAGCTCAGTCAGTTAAGCATATGCCTTGGGCTCAGGTCATGATCCCAGGGTCCTGGGATCGATCCCCCAACAGGCTCCTCGCTCAGCAGGAGCTGAGCCATTCCCCCTGCTTGTGCACATGCTCTCTCTGACAAATAAATAAAATCTTTAAAAATAAATAAACAGGGGCGCCTCGGTGGCTCAGTGGGTTAAAGTCTCTGCCTTAGGCTCGGGTCATGGTCCTGGGATCAAGCCCTGCATCGGGCTCTCTGTTCAGCAGGAAGCCTGCTTCCCTTCTTCTCTCTCTGCCTGCTTCTCTGCCTACTTGTAATCTCTGTCAAATAAATAAATAAAATCCTTTTTAAAAAATAAATAATTTTAAAAAATAAAAATAAATAAACAAAATACAATCTAAAAATACATACATAAATAAGGGGCACCTGGTGGCTCAGTCAGTTAAGCTTCTGCCTTTGGCTCAGGTCAGGATCCTGGGGTCCCAGGATCGAGTCCCACATCGGGTTCCCTGCTTGGTGGGGAGTCTGCTTCTCCCTGTGACCCTCCACCCATCTCATGCTTGTCCTCTCACAAATAAATAAAATCCTTTAAAAAATGACAATATTCCAGATTTACTGAGTTAAGTATGTTATTAAAGTTAATTTTAACAGTTTCTTTTCACTTTTTTTTTTTCTTAAGATTTTAATTTTAAGTAACTGCTACACCCAACATGGGGCTCGAACTCACAACCGTGACTGAGATCAAGAGTCATGTGCTTTCCCAGCAGAGCCAGCCAAGTTCCCCATTTTACATATTACTACATGGCTCTAGAAAACTTGAAGTTGGGGTGCCTGGGTGGCTCAGTGGGTTAAGCCTCTGCCTTCAGCTCAGGTCATGATCTCAGGGTCCTGGGATCAAGCCCCACATTGGGCTCTCCGCTTGGCGGGGAGCCTGCTTCCTTCCTCTCTCTCTGCCTGCCTCTCTGCCTACTTGTGATCTCTGTCAAATAAATAAATAAAGTCTTAAAAAAAAAAAAAAAGAAAACTTGAAGTTTCAAGTGTGGCTCATGCTGTAGGTCTACTGGATAGCGCAGCTCAAGGACGTGAGCACGTGGCGGCTGTGGATGACCTCGAGAACAGTGCCTGGTGGGCTGTATGTACTCAATCATGTCTGGAGGACACAGGAGAAGTCACCGATGCCCTGGAGGGCAGCTGGGACAGAGCTGGAGAACGACCCTAGCTACTCCCTTAGGGCGGCCCTGCGGGGCCTCTGCAGCAGCCTGACACCCAGATGCACCCCCCATCGCCCCCGCATAGCCACCCACCCCCCGCCCACTCACCAGCGATGAGGGTGCTCTGCTGCCGAGCCTGCTCCAGCAGCAGCACGTGCTGCAGTAGGGAGGCGTGACCGTGGGGGCTGCTGTCGCCCTCCAGCGCCACGCCCAGCAGGCAGCCAGGGATGGAGGATGTGCTCATGAACTTGCCCGTCAGTGCGCCACCCTGCCGCAGGGACTGGAGGGCCTGCCTCTCGGCCTCCTGCTGTGTTGACAGCTTCGGGGAGGCCTGTGGTGGGAAAGGGAGGTGGAGATGAGGGAGGGGCTTATATGGCCCCAGAGTCCTGCCAACCAGGATCAGCATCCCTCACCCACCCTCTGCCCACCAGAAGGCCATCTGCTCTCACTCGGGGCCTTGTGTGGACCAAAGCCCCAGCTGGAAGCATCCAGGACAGCAGACCTCAACACCAGAGGGAGGAGGAGGCACACGCCCCATACTTACGGTGAGGTGTGAGTTGGTGACAGTGACTGTGGCCTGCAGCCCTAGGGAGATGTTGGGCAGAGAGGGAGACGTGTAGAGGCTGAACTGGTTGGGGGAGCTGTCCAGAGGGAGGGCCCGGTGCTGGGGGAGCATCTAGGGAGCAGTTGGGAGAGACAGGCATGAGAGCCAGCAAAGGAGGGCTTTCTGGGGCCAAGGGCTCTGAATGGTGCCTCGCTCTCCCTGCTCCCCACACCAAGTCCCACCTGGGGGTACTGAGAGATCACAGTCCTCCAGAGGCCCATGGGACAAGCCCACCTAAAAGCAACAGGTCCCTCTAGCCTGTCCACATGGGCAGGGAGGTCCCTGCTGGATACTCTCAACGAGACAGACAGGAAGGAGCTGCCTTTCTTCTTCCAAGGGAAATGGAGCAGGTTGGCCCACCCGCCCAGCCCTCAGCAGGCCTGTACCTCGGTGGGGATGTTGGGGACTGAGCCAGTAAAGCCATTCTCAGCAATGGTGCTGTGGGAGCTGTTGGGAGAGCTGGGGCCGGAGCCTGGCGCACTGTTACACACGGACGACACTACGGGAGAACTGGCTGTCACTGGGACATGCTCAGAGTCACCTTCCCCGCCCCCCCACTCCCAGGACCTCAGAACAGGAATGAGACAGAAGTCCTTACCCCCAGGCCCAGTGCCAGTGATCTCAACAGCTCTCTTCTTAAAGGTGCTAATGACTGTTCCATCCTTGCGTCGCAAGAGGGGACTACTTCTCCGCTCAGCCACCTTCTGCTTTAGCCTCGAACGCACTTTCAAGTTGGGTTCAGAGGCTGGGGAGAAGGGAGCCAGGGCTCAGATGCACCCACACGAATAGGTACACACCCACCTCCAAGGAGCCATATTCTAGAAAGCCAGGCTGGCCACCACACACCTGTTTTGCGGAGGGGGAAGTCATCGCGGCTGTCATAGGGCCCAAGCAAAGGCAGTTTGTAGGAGGGAGGCGTCCCAGGGGGACCACTCTGGGGAGGGGAACTCTGGTCCAAAGAAGCATGGTGGGCTCCCCTGGGGGATGTGGGGTGGGATAGAAACAGACCTAGGTTACTACCCAGCCAATGGGGCCTCCCACCCAGCAAGCACCGTTAGGAAATGCCCAGCACATCAAGGGATAAGAAATGGATCCTGGGGAGGGAAGAAAGGAAAAAAGCCAGGGGTGGGAGTTTCATCCCCTAAGAAAGACTGCAGGGCCCGACTGTGGGTTCCGGCCAGGAGACCCCCTGCCATCCTGCAGCCAGGCAAGCTCCTGAGCAGAGCAGCTCTGTGTCCCACGCCTGCCAAGGGCCATTACCAGCATTTGGGATGCTGTGGGAGGGAATGGTTGAGGCCGCCTGGCGTGGGCTCCTTTGACTTCGACAGGAGGAATTCCTGGAGCCTCAGCTTCACCTCAGTGCTGGCGATGGCACCTGCAGGACAGGGCACGGCTGACCCGGGTGCTCGGCGCCCAGACCCCTGGGCTGGGGGACGGTGCGGGAGGCCCAGGTCTTACTCTCTTTGCTCTTCTCCTTGTTCCGCAGGATGAGCAGCTGCTGCTCCAGCCGCTGCTTCTCCAGCTCTTCCTGCCGCTGTTGCTCCCGCTGCCGCTGCTGCTCCAGCTCCTGTTGCCTCTTGGCCGCCAGCATCTCCTGCTGCTGCTGCAGGGGTGCGGTGGGGGGGAGGGGAGAGGGACGACGGGACGGACCCAGGGTGAGCCAGGTCCGGGCAGGGGTCGGAGGTCTGGGCAGCCCCCCCGCGCCCCCCTCGCTCACCTTGAGGTGCTTCTGCAGCTGGACCTCATGCTGCCGTGTCAGGTGGTCATGCTGTTTCTGGAACTCGGCGAACAGGAGCTGCTTCTGCAGCTGCTGCTGCTGCTTGAGCGCCAGAAGCTCCTGCTGCAGCTGCTGCTCCCTCAGTGCGGGGTCAACAGGGCCTGCCAGAGCCCCCCGCAGCTCCACGGGGCTGGGGCTGCCTCCCCCACCCCCCATGGAGCTGGGCATGGCTCCTGGCAGCACCGGCTTCACCTCCACTGTGGGGACAAGAGATGGGCGTCAGGGAGCCCAATGGCAACACCGTGACACCTGGGCAGCCATGTTGGGGCCCCAGAAAGCCACCAGCCAGGACTGCCAGATCCAGGAGGGTAAGTTCTGGGAGGGGGACAGGAAAACCCCTCTGCTCCGCAGAACCACGTTCTGTCTTAGCTGAAGTCAAAGACATGAACTTCAATAAGAAAACATGCACAAGGGGCACCTGGGTGGCTCAGTGGGTTAAGCCTCTGCCGTCAGCTCAGCTCATGATCTCAAGGTCCTGGGATCGAGCCCTACATCGGGCTCTCTGCTCAGCAGGGAGCCTGCTTCCCCCTCTCTCTCTGCCTGCCTCTCTGCCTACTTGTGATCTCTGTCTGTCAAATAAATAAATAATATCTTATAAAAAAAGAAAAGAAAAGAAAACATGACAAGCCGGGACACCAGGGTGGCTCCATCGGTTAAGCCTCCACCTCTTGGTTTTGGCTCCAATCAAGATCTCAGGATCCTGAAATTGAGCCCCACAATGGGCTCTGCACTTGAGGGGGGGGGGGGGATTCTGCTTCTCCCTCTCTCCCTCTCCCACTTTAAGCTCACTCTCTCTCTAAAATAAACCATTCAATCTTTGAAACAAAAAGAAAAGAAAAAAAAATATGCTTAAGCATGAAGCACAGTCTCTGGGAGACTGAGTCCTCAACCTGTGATACTGTCATTGACGGTTAACGCCAGTGGGCATTTTATAGGAACTCCTTTACGGAAGAGGAAACTGAGCTTTAGGAAAGTTGAAGTACATGACCAAAGACACACGGCCAGGTGACCGACGAACTGAATGTGAATCCAAACCCTACGCTTGCACCCACTGTCCTTCCCAGGCCTCCTCCCCACCTTTCAACATCACACATTCCCTGCCAAGAAGCCTATATTGGAAGAGAAACTGAAGCCGAGGATGGTTCTAGAACTCAGGGGGCTGGGAGCCAGGGCTCTTAGTAAACCCAGGAGAGACCTGTGGGGACCCTCTGGACACCCCTACTCTTGCCTCCCCCCTTCTCTCTGTCCCACACCCAGATGGGGCAGATGGGGCCCAAAGGAGAGGCTATGAGACTGGGGGTGGGGGGTTGGAGCAGGAGGCCTCAGGGAAAGGGGGTGCAGGGCTGCACGAAACCGGGGACAGGAGGGGGCTGGGAGTCAGACTCTGCTTCCTTTGCTGGATTATCTCCTTTCAACAGTTTTATTGTAATTACCCTGAAAATGCCGCTATATATAGAGTGAGCCAAACAGCAGCTGTGCCTGGGGGGAGGGGGAATGAGAGAATGGGCGGGCGGTGCAGGGAGGAGGTAGGAGGAGGAGACAGGAAAGGAAAGGGAATCAGACAGGAAGAAGGTAACAGCATGGGGTGGGGTGGGGTGGGGGGACGGAGGCTGGAGCTCAGGCAGAGATCTCAGAACTCCAGTCTCAGGGAGAACCAGCAGGGAAGGGAAAGGGGTAGAGGGGCCAGCTAGGTCCCAAGACCTTAGGTCCAGGCCCCCATGTGGACAATGGATCCCTGGGCAAATGTTCCAAGGGGCTCATGGAAGCATGGGTCTCGACTTCATCCTCGTGCACTGTCCTCTGGTCACTCAATGTCACTCCCCACCCCTGCCCTGCGGTTGCCAGGGCAACTGGGCAAACACCACACCAGCAGGGAGCCCTAAGCCCAGCCCGAACTCCACAGAGCCTCTGGCAGGAAGGGAAAGACAGGCTACCCACTGCCTGGAAAGGAGGAAGTTGAGAAAGGCAGGGCCAACCCACCTTGTTTCTCTTCCATTTCTTTCTCCAAAGAAAGCCCTCACTTTTCTCACTCCAGCCCAGGGAGGCCACAGGGAGCTGGGAAGACCTTCCTGTGGCAAGGCAGCCCACTCCAGCCTGGGCCTGGAGAAGGAAGGACCCCAACATGCTGGCGGCTACCAGTGTGCCTCCTGCCCTCGTGAGCAGACCTCTCTGCCCAGGCTCCCATCCCTTATCTTCACTGGGAGTGGACAGGGAGTTGGAAGGGGACAGAGGGCTGAGCTAAGAGAGGCTTCCATACCCTGCACAGTCTGTGGGTTTGGATCTCTCCAGTGACACTGAATGAGTTATCACCCAGGCAGGGACCAGGCCTGCTGAAAGTTCGGGCCCTGCTACGACCCTCATGCCTGAACACGGCCTCTGGGACAGGCTAGGGGAAGGTAAAGCCTGAGCAGAATAGCTTGGTCCCCGCCCGCCTGTTCTCCGCCCAGCACTGCTAGGCACGTTCCTCTGTGGTTTGCCCGCCAGCCACACTGACGACTCTGTGGCCACGAGGCCTGAGCCACATCTGCAGGAGTGGCCAGGAGGGCAGGGCTACATACAAAGACACACACTCACTCACTCCCTTTCCCTCCCAGCCCCCGTCCTCCCCCAGCACCAGGAGGAAGGGCCCTTGGAAAGGCCCTGCAACGGGGCTTTCCTGGAGGTGGCCGACCCCATCCAGTGTGCAAAGCAGGGTGAAAGCAAGGACCCAGCAGACAGCCTCTGGTCTCCCCAGCCCTGGAAATGCTCAGTAAAGCCCCAAGCTGCCTGGAGAGTTATCTATTCCTCGGCATGGCTTGGCCCGTGGCACTCGGACCGCTCAGCCAAGAGAAGGACAGGCTTCAACCTGCTGCTTCCAGCAGGCCTGGGGCTGTAGGAGCTGGACGCTTGCCAGCCTGCTGCCTGCCTAGGGAAGGGCAGGGGTCCAAGCGCTCCTGGCTCCCAGCAGATAACCCGGCTTGGGATGCAACTGCCGCCAACAGGGCTGGCTTCCCTTGCAGGAGCCCCGCGGAGAGGGCACGGGCTCAGGCTCGGGGACCCTCCCCCCGGGGTGGCAGGGAGAGTAGGCCCCAGCTGTAGTGGGAGCCACAGCCCCATGGCTCTGCAGATAGCAGGACAGGCCGTGGGCTCTACCACACCAGCCTCGTTCCCATGCAAGTAGGAAGCACAGCCGATGAGGGAATATGAGTCCACAGGTGCTGTGGTGGCCCGGACAGAACACAGCAGCCCAAGGCCTACCCGCTCAGCCCAGCTCTAACGGATGACGGCTGAGCGGCTGGAGTCCAGGAAAAGGTGCGGGGGAAGCACAGAGCCTCTTGAATGAAGGCTGCTGGATACAAAACCTGCAGCCTGGCTGGCCTTGCACGCCCTAGAGGATCTGTGCCCTCTGCCAGCGGGGCGTGAGCCGAGCATATGGCCATGGTTACCATTAGAACCAAGCACCTGGAAGGTGAAATGGGTGTGTGAAGACAGGAGGAGGCTCTCGACCGCCTCCTGGTGGACCAAGACAGTGGGAGGACTTCCGACGACAGAAGAAAGCAGGCTGAGGGGCACTGCTCCCTAAGAGGAAAGGCCAGGAATTCTAGCTAGCAAAGAGATCCCTGAAAGGCCAGGAGAGGGGTCAGTAAGAGGGTAAGGCCCCGGGGCCCCCATGCCTCCCTCAGACAGAGAGCTGTAGAGAATACAGAGGAAGTCAGATGGCCAACACAGTCACCTTCTAGAGAGGGAAAATGCAACAAGGGTCCAGGTCTACCCTCCTCCAGACTCTGCTCCTGCGGGACTCTGACCCTTCCTCTTGGGAGCAGCGGCCTTAGGAGAACGTTATCATCTTATCCTTCGGCCTTCTGCAAGACTGACTCACACTGCCTCCACGGAGAAGCCCCAGCCAAGGTAGATGAGTGGGCAGGGCGGTGTATTTCTGGAGTGGCCTCACGCAAACCAGGCTCTGCCCGAGAGGGGCTGCCCTGCCCAGTCTCGTGGGCCCACCTGGGCGGTGCCAAAACCTTAGTGAGGATGCTTGCCCCACCCCCACTTCTCCGCGAGCCCCACCAGCCAAAGGCGGGCTCCCGCCGCAGAGTCTTTAGGCAGCATGCCCAGGGATAGATAGGCTGGCTCCTAGGTAGAGACAAGGCAGGTGCTGGCGGGACAACCTCTGGGACGCGCACCAGCACAGCCTTAGACTAAAAAGAGTGTCCAGACAAAGGGACGCAGCCCCCAAGCAGGCAGGAGCTCTGGGATGTAAGCAGCAGGTTTTAGCAACAGCTTTAGGAATAAATAAATAAATAACACATCTGGCTGCCGGAGGGCAAAGCCAAGCCTTCCCCCTGCTCGGAACATACCTATAAGCCATGCCCCAGCTCTGAGCCCTCAAGTGGAGAAATCACCAGTTCCAGAATCCCTGTGACCCAAACCCTGGCAACAGGGAAACCGGTGCCTTCTGACCCACCCCTGGAGAAGCCAGAGATGAAAGGGCAAGCCCAGTGTGTAGACCTGCCCCACAGGCCAAAACAGCTTACCGCTTAGCTCTTTAAAGACCCTGCTCCCTGGAGCCCACCACAAAGGGCTAGGGCAGAAGGAAGGGACCCAGGGTACGCGGAGTAAGAGCCAGGGGTGCAATGAGCTATTTGGAAAGTCTACACAGGACAAAAAAAAAAAAAAAAACGAGGCCTCTGCAGGTAAGACCTGGGTCAAAGGAACTACCCTGCTGAAACGGGGAGAAGATGAAAAAGGCCTTTGCAATCACCTGCCTCGGGCCCCTCTGTGCACAGATGAAGAAACCAAACCTCTTGGGCCACTGTGCAGAAGATCCCGGCTATGCAGTGGGGACTCACACCCTCTGAACACTTATCTAAGAGCCTGACTCCACCACAGGGCAACTCAGGCCCTCTGCACCAGCCCGCCTATGGAACCAGGCCCTCTGGAGAGCAGCACGCTGCCAGCCCACCCGGAAGGCAGCGCCTTCCCCTGGCACCTGAGCCTCGAGGAGCTCCCTCCACAGGCTGGGCGGTCCCCAGCTTCCTTCAATGTCCAATGCCCTCGTTCTGTCCCTCTGGAGAATGGGAAAAGGAACTCGTCCCTTCCTTGGCCTTGAGGGATCTTGGAAGGAGGCAGGGAACAGCATCTCTCACTCCTCCCCGTGACGCTGATGACCCCTCCCCACCAAGGACGGTTTCCCATCATCTATTTCTGGGCTCTTACGTGACTAGGGAGCCCAATTTAGGCTCAACAGGTTCTACCACAATTCAGACAGTATTTCCCCATGCGCAAGCTGGGGAGGACTCTCACCTAGCAATTTTCGCAGTTCCTCACGTAAGGCAAGCTCACACACACCATGTGATAGTTAAGAGCCACGGCCCTGGAGTAAGAAAACGCCCGGGTACAGGTCAGGCTGCGCCACTTCCTAGCGCAAGGCCCTGAGCCCCTCTCTGTGCTCCAGGCAGGCATCTGTGAAACAGGAGTAAGACCAGCACCTTCCTCCCAGAGCTCTTAGGCTCAGGAAAGGACTCCCAGGGGAGCCTAGCCCCAGGCCCAGGAAGATCTCAGGGGTAGCTGGTCAGGGTGATTACTAATGGTTCCTGCTATCTGTGTGTGTCCCAGACCCCTCTGGCAGTCTGGACCACTTCTCAGAATGTTTCTCAAGTTTAGGAAAGAAAATATGTAGAACTCAGGGCACCTGGGGGGCTCAGTTGGTTGGGCATCTGCCTTCAGCTAGGGTCATGAACTCCGGCTCCTGGGATCAAGCCCCCACATCGGGCTCCCTGCTCAGCGGTGAGTTTGCTTGACCCTTTCCCGCTCCCTCTGCCCCTCCTCCCACTTGTATGCCCCCCCAAAATAAATAAAATCTTAAAAAAAAAAAAAATACTTAGAACTACTCCAAGCCAGAGGGAGGCCTTAGCTCTCTGGTTTCAGATCACTCCAAGGTCGCTCTGTGGTCCTGATCAAAGCCCGGCCTGCGCGCCCCACACAACATACCCTGGGGTGGCCAGCAGCTAGATCCCTGCGCTCTAGCAGGGATCTCTGGGAACAGCCTCCTGCTGACCACAGCATATCCAGGCTGTCTGTCCTGCCTCGCTACATCCCAGAAGGGCTGCCCCGTCCTCTGTAGCACAGCCCACAGGCCTCGGCCTCCCTCGGGTTCCTCATAAGCATTACTTAGCACAGATGCGCACAAGTGTGGCTCCCTGCTCTCAGGGCCCCAACCCCAAGCAGTCAGAAAGTCTTCTCTGGTCTCCTGCCTCCCTGTGCCAGCTCGCTCTCCAGTACCATCCCACATCTTCTTGGGCCCCTCTTCCTGAAAGGCAGAAGCAAAGTGCAATCGACTTCAGAGGCTCTTAGAACGTCTGAGCAGGAAGGGCCTGCTGATGAGCAACTCAGCTTCCCAAACCAACAGAGGCCAGGGGGCCACAATGAAAGGGTTTGTCCCTGGGGCGCCTGGGGGACTCAGTGGGTTAAAGCCTCTGCCCTTGGTTCAGGTCATGATCCCAGGGTCCTGGGATGGAGCCCCACATCGGGCTCTCTGCTCAGCAGGGAGCCTGCTTCCGATTCTCTCTCTGCCTGCCTCTCTGCCTACTTGTGAACTCTCTCAGTCAAATAAGTAAATAAAATCTTAAAAAAAAAAAAAAAAAAGAAAGAGGTTTGTCCACATCATCTGGAAAGGAGGCAGAGTAAGACTTAGGGCTTCCACAGGGTCTTCTCTCTAATAGCCTCCCAATAAAAAACAACAACAACAAAAACAAACAAACAAACAGAAAAACCACCAGGAGAAACCATGATGGCTGCTCCGGCATTTAATGAGAGATGAAGAGAGGAGCCAAACTCTGCATTAAGGATGCAGGGATCTAGAGAGAGCATCCATTAGGCCCCCAGCACACCAGGGCCCAGGAGCGCAGGGGAGAAGGGGGCTGGGTGGTTTGAACCCCCAGAAACCTTGAGGCAGACGATGTGTCTGAAGGACCTCAAGCCAGCAGGTGTGTGGACGCCTGCTGGAAGGCGCGAAGTGTCTCGCTGAGGAAGAGAGAGTCACTCACTGACCTCGGCTGCTATCTGGAGGAGAAATGGACTCACTTCTCCCAGCCCAGACATTTCCAGGGAACATTGGGGTGCCCAGTTAGAGGCAGCTAAAAGGCACGCTACCCATTCAAAGGCTGCAGCTGTTGGTGGGACTGTCCACTCCACACTTGGGGTGGACAGCAGGGGCCCCAGGCCAGGGGATCTGCTTCCATTCCCCAAGTGCAACTCAGCCTCCAGCAGGGCACCCTGTCCACCTGGTCACCTGGCCACTTGCCATAATCCACCCCCCCAGCTGGGGTTGAGACACGGGCTGCCCAGCGTCTCAAGACATTCTCCCTCTGCAGGCCGCCAGGCTGCTGGGGGCTGGGTGTGCCTCTGAATGGGGCGATAGCCTTCTTCCCTCTGCTCCAAGGAGTCCCAGAGCCTGTCCAGGCCTTCCAGGGCTGCTGGTGACATGCACTGGCAGGCTGCGAGGCCCCATGACTGTGTCCACCCGACTTCTGTCCACACAGCCCTTACCCCCAGCATGGTCTAAGTCCATTCGCATCAGAGTCACTGGACATATGTCCAAAATGCTGGCTCCTGGGCTGCCCTACAGAATCCGAACCCTTCAGGGGATGGGGGGGCCAGGCTTGGAGGTCTGCACTTTAATATATAAATTCAGTATATGTAAAATCAGTAATTCTGATGCAACTGAAAGTTTGAGAACTTTCTTTCTCATGGTGTCCCCGGGCGGGTGGGCTGCACGCACTTCTGCTGCTAACCTGACAGCTGTTACAGCTGTGTGTGTGGACACAGTTAATCTGATTTCCTGTCTGGCAGCTGTATAGCAAGGAAGGGACAGCTGAGGGTCTCAAACACAAGAAGAGTGGATGGGGGCAGGGGAGCTGGTCTGATCAGGATGGAGTGTTCAACTTCACGTCCAAGGTCCCTTCTCCCTTGAAATACCTGCAGGAGGGACAGCGTTGACCAAGGAGTCCCCAATGTTCACAGAAAACAAAGTCTCCTCTCTGAGAGCTCAGGAGCACCCCCCCCACACACACACACACACAGAGCCACACTGGTCTCTATTCCTGAGATGCTTACACTCAGGAGGCACTAAGACAGGTCGTGTAGACTGTATACTACACAAGGACACCCAACCCAAGGGGACAGTCAGGACTGAAATTGAGCCCACGCCTCAAGGGCAAAGCCACCTGCTCCGGCATGAAGATGTACACCCTCCCCAGAAGAAGGGCCACCTCTCAAAAGCGTACACAAAGGAACAATTGTGTGGACCTGAATCCGAATCCCAGCTGTCACTTACCCTCTGACCTTGGGCAAGTTCCTTAACCTCTCTGATCCTTCTCAGTTGTACAACATGGCTAATAAAACCTTCCTAAAAGAGACAAGGTAAGGAAAGCCTGATATGCTCGTGGCTTAGGACTTAATTAGTTCCCTTCCCACCTGAGCCTCGCCCTTCCTACTTTCCCCACACCCCTCCACCTACACGCCCACACACCCCGCCAAGCTTGGAATGGCCCCAAGAACATGAGCAAGAGTATCCAAGGGAAAACCCAATACCGAACCCAAACGCCATGGCACTTCCCAGCATTCACAGCCTCCTTTCCTGGCACAAGCAGGACTCACACCCTCCCTCACTGGGGAAAGGAAACTCCTCTTCCACGTCTGCTCCTAAAATCTTGCACGATGCCCGTATCAGCGCTGCCCAGTCCGGGCCACAGGGGCATTCAGGGCCCACAGGAAACAGGGGCTCCCCCAGCACTGTGTCCTGGGGAATCCCACACAGGAGCTCGAGCCCCGAGGCTCCCCAAGCCGCAACGAGGCCTGAATGATGGGGGTGCCCTCTGTGTGGTGGGCTGTTGCAGAAAAGTCCAGCAGAGATCCCATCCGTCAAGTAAGATCCCTAAAGGGCTAGAAGAAAGCGATGCCTGGTTCCCCTCTTTGAGCAGACACAGCACAGAGCGCCTGGCAGCCCCCGTGGGCTCCCCGCTGCCAAGGCTCTGGCTCACCCACTGGGGCAACTCAGCATATCTGTCTGCTCACCCAGATGGCCAAGCCCCAGAGTAGAACCCAGGAGTCCTGACCTCAGCCCTGGACACCGGCCCCTTCAAAGCAACCTTCATTTATCCACGCGCCAGGCTCTGTGCTACACAACGGCCATGCACAGACAGCAACAGACAGCTCCAGGAGCAAAGGATGGCCCAAAAACAGAGTTCCAAAGACCTGCTGGTGAAGCAGCCAGCCACCCTGGAAAGCCCTGTTCCCCAGCCTCTCCGGCCAGGGAGACCGGGCGACACATACTGCCCAAGAAGCGTTCCTGGACACCTGTTTTTTTAGCCATAGGCTTCGGCCTCCTGTTTGGATACTGATCAAGAGATAGGGAGAGGAGGCGGGCGGGGGCGGGGGGAGTGGGGGGAACACCGGGCTGCCTGGGCCCTCATGGCCGTGTTTATCCGGGGTGGATTTTTTTTTAACCCAAAGGTTAAAGCGTTTCTATTTGAAACATCTATTTACATTCCAGAGTCCAAAAAAAAAAAAAAAAAAAAAACACAAGGCAGCCGAGCTCCAGGCCTATATCTGTCCCCAGCCGCGTCACAAACACAGCATCAGAGCTGCGCAGGGGGAACATTCTTAGCCCTCTCCCGGAGCCGCTGAGGTGACTCACACCTCCCTCCTGCCAGCATGGACCACACCGCCGATCAGAAAGCTAGGCAATGCATGCGTGAGCGTGTGTGTGTGTGTGTGTGTGTGTGTGTGTGTGTGGTAGGGGGACACAGGGATCTGGAGAGAGGGCTGGCCCAGAGGAGGTCTATGCAGGGACAGGCAGCCTTAGGGAAGGGACAAGAGCAGCAGGGCTCCAGCCTGTGAGGGTTTTGGGGTCTAACTTGAAAGAAGATAAGAGAACATGCTGAGGAGGCAACTTCAGACCAACTGCCAGCCGCTGCTGGGAAGCAAGAGACAGCAGGGTAAAAGGGCAGGATGCGGACCGAAATGTGCATGATGGGGGAGAGCTGCCCGTCAAGTCCTCTGCCCTCCAGGGGACCAGCTCTCTGAGGCTTCCAGGCAGGGGTCCGCAGGCACTTAGAGCTTACAACTGAGAGCTGCCGACTCCACCAGACCAGGGCTAGAGCTCTGGGTTTACATTTCCTCCCAGGGGATGGTGTCGGTCCCCCGCATGGCCGGCCCCCAAGGTTAGGCCCCCATCCCAGGGGCCTGTGTGGGCACACTGCAGGGCTGGCTCCTAAGGTTAGGCCCCTACCCTAGGAGACTCTGTGGTCATCACTGCCCAGGCAGAGGGCAGGCCTTATTCCAAGGATTTTCCAAAATTTCCCAAAACATCTGTCCTCTGACGCATCTTAGTCAAGCTGCAACATTATCCCTGGACAGCTTAGAGCCAATCACAGGCACCTGCAGAGACACACAGCTCCCACCTCCCAATTCAAAGCTTGGGACCCCCACCCACGTATCCAGAGGCCAAGACTCCCAGTACACAGGCATACAGACACCCACACCTAAGTGCCAAGCCACTGCCAGGAGGGGCCAAGCGGGCAAGGGTCCAGCAGGCCCCTCCCTAAAAGAAGCATCTCGCGGTGCCGGCCCAGTGGGAAGGCTGTGCCAGAACAGCCTGATGATGCCAACAGGTTCCTGGGAGGGAGGGAGGGAGTGGCCCAGCTCTGGGGGACCCCACCCCCAGCCAAGAACCAAAAATGTCCCTGCTGAGAAGGTGGCAGGATCAGGGGGTCCTCAAGCCCAAATGAACTGTGGTAACACTCCTTCGCCATCACGAGATGGGATGAAACCAAGGCCTGAGGGACAGAGAGATGAGGAAGCTAAGAGAGCCAGGACCCCCGACATGCCAGCTGCCAGCCTCTACATAACCCTACCACACAGTCTCTACCTAACCCTACCACATAGCCTCTATCTAACCCTACCTAACCTGCATCACATCTGATTCCCTGGGAACTCCTGACTGGGAGACTTGCAGAAGCCACATGCTCCCCAAGAACCCAGCCAGAGGAGCTGGGGTCGCCTTTAGTCTTGTGGATCCTCAGCTAGCTTATTCCTTTGCCCAGACCTGGGAAGCAGGCCCCTGGGAGGCAGGTCACTGACCCACTTCCTCCCCTCCAACCACAGTGCCAACTAGGCCAGGATCCTCCAGCGATCCATGGCCCCCAGCAGCTTAAGCTGACCCTGCCGGAAACCAGAGAGACTCTCGAATGCAGCACAGTGTGGCTGGAGGGTACGGCGGGGAAGGCAGGGTCGGGCCGGGGAGAGCCACAGAGCCCACCTCAGGAAGCCCAGCTCCCCCGACCGCCCATCTTCTCAGCAAAGCCCTCCACAGAAATCCAGGCAGGACCCCAGCTGGGCGATGCTTAGAGCCAGAAGCTTGGCCCAGGGACAAGGATGTGTGATGGCAGAGGGCAGGCGGGGACACCGAGGCACTCACCTGCCACAGGGATGCCGTGTAGAGGGGTCCGAGGCAGGATTTCCAAGGCTGGTTCCCGGCCTGACATCCCATCTGCTGAGAAACAGGATTCCGTCTCATAGATGGTCTGCAGCATCTCCACGAGCCCCTGAGCCTTGGGCACCAGCAGCATGCCAGGGAAGGGCCCGCCGGAGGCGGGAGGGGGCTGCTGGAGGCGTGAGTCGGCCAAAGGGAAAGGTGGTCGGGCGGGGCCCTCGCTGCTCAGGGGCTCCCCCAGGCCACTGCCGCTGGGACCCGGGCAATGGGGAGGCGCCTCATCCGGCCTGGGCGCTCCAGGCAGCAGGAGGAGCCAGGAGGCCCCAGAGCTACAGGCCCGGCTCTCCGCTAGAGGGGCATCAGACCGCGGGCCTTGCCCAGCTCCCAGGAGCTGGGCTATATGGCTGAGCACTCAGGGGACAGGAAGGGGAGCTCAGCAGGCAGGCGGGCTCTCTGTGTTCCCTCCCAGCCCTGGGTGACAGCTCTGGGCCTGGCTCCCTGCTCCTCCTTCCCGAATGAGCCGCCGGCAGCTGGCAGGAGACTGAAATAGCAGTTGGGGGAGGGCCCTGTCTATAAATAGGTGGAGCATGCTCAGGGAGCCGCCGGCCGGCTGCCAGGAGCCCAGGAGCCCGGGCTGGCGGAGGCCCCAGGGGGGGGGAGGCGCGTTCCACCCCAGGAGGAAGCGCCAGGCAGGGGGATGGGGGCCAGGGGAGGGCCCACACTCGGGGCCAAGGCCACAGAGCGGGGTGGCCGGAGGCTGGGCCGGGGAAGGGCACAGGCCAGAGTACCCATGTGTCTGGGACCGGCTCGGGTGCTATCCGAGGGGCCGGAGACCCAAACACCAGATTCAATCTCCACATTCCCTCTCGCCATCAGAGCAGGTAAAGAAACCAGAAGGGTCTGGGAGAGGGTGGCAGACAGGGCCACTTGCCCTACCCTCACATCTTCCCTGGAGCCCTCCTACCATACCAGCCAGATGGGAATTGATTTGATTTCTGTCCTCCCTCAAGAGCTGGAGGGTGCCTCCCCACCCCCTCAGTCAGAAGGGAGACCCCTGGGCAGCAGCTGAATGGCAGCTCCCTCCTACCCCTAACCCCTGGAAGGGTGTCACCTCCAGGGGCTGCTCAGCTGCCATCCAGGGAGCAGAGGCGGTCTTCCCGGATAGGCCTTGGCCCTCACCACGGAAGGGGACCAGGGAGCACCTGCCCATTGTGGGAGCACACACAGCTCCTCCCTGGCAACATACCAGGGGCGACGCTAGCAACAGCACATACATCACCTCGTTTACTCTGCACGATGACCTCAGGAGATAGGTGCAGGTGGGGAAACTGAGGCAGAGAGATGCAGTCACTCACTCTAGGTCATACGGCTGCTTAAATGGTAAGGCCGGGATGTCTGAGGCTCCAGTCTGAGTGCTAACCACCACAGCCCACTGCCTCCTACACAAAGGAACACATGAAGCTGCCCCAGGGTTTCCATGAACAGGTACGATGACCCCCAGCACCCCAGGAGACACAGGCATGAGGCTGGGGCCCCTCTAAGAACTTAGGAAGCTGATAAAAGCCAGCCCTTCCCTCCCAGCTCCAGGCCTAGCACAGCAGCCCATGCTCCTGGGGCCCTGACGGGACCTCGGGCTAGGGCCCCACAAGGACCGGTGATGCCCGCCTACCCTGCCCACTGCTGGCTCGTCCCTCCTCCTCAGGTTGTGCCTCCCACTGGTACAGAGATCCCACTTGGCCCCCTGACCTCACTGGAGCCTTTTAATAGCCTGGTTATTCCTGGGTCTGGATCCCCCTCCCCCCTTCCTGATGTCACAGTTGCTATTTTAGAGCCCCCTCCTGGCCCCTCCTTGCCCCCGACTCCAGGCATGGAGCCAGGGACACCTGTCCTCTCCCTGGACTGGATGACCTCACCCTCCTGTCGGGAGCCCTGGAGGAGCTGGCCAACCAAGGACACAGTAGCCATGGCGCCCGCGGCCCATCTTCCCAGCCGGCTCTCCGGCCAGGCAGAGAGGACGGCAAAGGGGTAGGTGAGGGGAGCACGGGGACAGGGGAGGTGGCGGAAGTGGACTTTCCCAGGCCCTGGACTAGCTGATATTCTATGATAAGATGTACTTTGAGGTGGGGGATGGGAAACAGGACCTGAACAAAGATCCAGAGCCTCAGCTTCTCTGCCATGGTTGACTCTAGAAAAATGGTGATGGAGCAGTGCTCCCCATGGGGGTTTGGAGTTGAGAGACACCCCAGGGGTAGGCCTGGGGACCTCATTCACGACCTCCCGCTCCAACCTCATCCTGGCTGACCAGACTCTCTGAAGAGGAAGAGAAGGGAAGACCAAGGCGCCCCCAGCGGGGTGATGGGCAGCAGACTCAAGACAGCCCCAGAAAGCCGGAGGCAGCAGCCCCTCCCAGCTCAGGACTCCACCCACCCACGCTGGGAGCAACCAGAAGGGCTGGCTAGCCCTGTCCCGGCTCTCTCTGCCCCAGGCACATGAGAGTATGGTAGAAGAGCCCTGTTCTAGAGGAGGAGAAGTCATCAGTTACAGTGACTCAAAAGCAGGGCCCCCCGAACCCAGAGCAGCAAAAAACCCAAGGAAAAAGAACTCCTTGGTAAGGGAAGACAGGAGCACCCAGGGGTTTGGGCACCCAGAGGTGGTCAGAGCCTGGGGCTCAGGGCAGGTGCCAGCACCGTCAGGACTTCCGGTAACAGCACGAGGTGGGAAGCAAAGTGCCAGACAGCCAGATAATCCTCCATGCACTTCCCAGAATCCTCCAGGGGAATTAGAGACAAGACCTGGGGTGGGGACAAGTGTCTTCTTTTCCTCTGAGATTCAAGTGATACAAGGTCCTCTTAATGTCTAACCTCAATCCTTCCTGCTTTATAGCCTCTCTCTCTGCGGTTCATTCATCTTCTCCGTCCCAAGCCATCCAGCTCTCCCAAGGGTCATCCCACAAATCTTCCAGAGCACCCACCAAGCACAGGGTGCGTGGGCTCCACTGGGAGCAAGCACCACCCTCTCCAGGCCACAGTGACCTCATTCCCTTCCTAGAGGCTGGCTTCGGGCCTCCCAACCCTCTAAAGGTTAGGAGGGGAAGAGCCCAAAGCTGGCTTCTTGAGCTCTTCTAGGCTACCATTTCCTGGGTACAAAAGGTTGGGGGAAGGCCCTGACCTAAAAGAAGAAAGCAAGTCTTCTTCGTGCCCATTACAAATCCAAGGGCTGGCTCAGGAGCGCCCTGGGTAGAGCAGAGCGTGCCGGCTGTCCCAGGGCCCCCGGAGCCATTAGGCCTGCCTGCCCTCCAGTTTTCTCCTGCCCTTGGAGGCCCATCATGCTGGAGCCCGTTGGCACTGCCCGGGAGCTGCCAGGTGCCAGGTTCCGTGCCAGGTGCTGGCTGAACCCTATCGTCTGAAACCCAGTCCCGGAAAAACGTGAACACCTACTTTGGCCTCTTTCACATCCCCTTAGGGCTGACCCTGCCTCTGACTATCCCATCTGAGCCTTCGATGGGACTTTCGACTGATGAAGCGGGAAGAGGAGGGCGGAGCAGATCCCAATCTGCAGGGAGCACAGGTGCACCAGGGGGCACCTAAGCGGAGACCGGACGCCAAGAGTCCACTTCCCAGACCCCCCGGGCCAAGCCCGCACTGACCCACTTTCTCCTCTTCGGGGCTGGCTGCCTGCCGTCCCCGGGGGCTCCGAGGCAGAGCCTGAGCCCGAGGCTGGGAGGCAGGACGCCGAGGTTCCTGGCTCCACCCCACAG
The DNA here is from genome assembly GCF_030435805.1 of Mustela lutreola. Lineage (NCBI taxonomy): Eukaryota > Metazoa > Chordata > Mammalia > Carnivora > Mustelidae > Mustela > Mustela lutreola. Next base: position 18,636,707 of record NC_081304.1, on the reverse strand, counting down.
CCATGCCCCAGTTTCTCTGGTCACCCAGAGGGGGCAGCCACTTTCTCTCCCTCCTTCCTGGGAAAGGGAAGGAGAGAAAGTGTGGAGCGTGCTGGGAGGTGCTGGGCAGGCCGGTGTGGTCATGAAGCTTGTCTCCCCTCCCACGCTGGGGCTAAGGAACCTGGCTGCCGCCTCCTGGGGCCCTGTCGCCGGCCGAACTGGCTCCCACAGCAGCCCTGGTTCTTGCCCTCCTTCCTAGGCAATGGCACAGAGCACAGGGCAGAGATCAGAGCAGGCCCAGCTCCCAGGGCCCAGGGCCCACGCCAGCTCCTCCAGTCTGAGCCCCGACAGGGGGCAGGTTCTGTCTGTCCTTCAATCCCACGGAGGAGAGCAGAAATGACCAGTTCCAGAAAAAGAAAGCAAGCCTCCCTCCTTGAGCCCCCTTCGGCCTGAGGAGAAGCCAGACACCGGGGAGCAGCCTCCTCAGGGAAGCAGAGGCAGCCCCATCAATGGCCTCCTCCTGTACTCCCAAGACTGCAAAAGAGGCAAATCAGGTCAAATGCTGGCGTGCAGCCCAGCCCAGAGGTAAGTCAGTCAGCTCCCACTCCCTGGGGAGGAGGGGGGAGCCCCAGAAGTACACTTCTCTCCCCACCTGCCGCCCCTCACCCGGGACCTGCTCTCTCACTGACTCGTCTGCTAGGGGGGCAGGGATGGACCATCTTCTATTTTTCTTCTGTTTCCCCGCAGGCTGAGCTCCGGGTTGGGCGTGTTGGGGATACTCAGGCACTTGCCAGCCGGAAAGCTCCCACACTGAGAGAACTGGAGGGAGGCAGGAAAGGACGCTGTTCTGTGGCCTGAGGATAGGCGAGCGAGTCTCAGGGATGCAGGAGAGGGTGCGTGCGAGGTGCTCCGGGCCAGGGCAGCCAGGTCCCAGGGACGACCCATTCTCATCACTCCCACCTCCCCCCCCCCCCCCCCGGCCCCAGGGCCCCGTGCTCTTCCTAGCGCTCCCGTCAGCGTATCCATAGCGAAGTCAAAACCCATCTGCCCAGCTATGGTTTCATCTTCCCTCTGTGGTGTCCAAAGGCACGTGGACCGCAGGCTGGTGCCAGACGCCGGGCACCGGCAGCCCCAGCCCCGATGCCACTCTGAGCTCTGGTAATAGCAGGTGCAGGGCCCCTCAAAAAGGAGAGCTATGTGGAAGCTGGCCGCCTCCCTGGCCCAGAGCAGCTCTCCTTCCACAAGGAGAGGCAGCCCCAGAGCCCCAGGGAAACTGGACGGGAAGAGCCTCTGGAGTTTGCCCCCAGGCCTCTCTGCAGGCCTAAAATGCAGTTCCGGGTATCTGGCCCCCTCCTCCTCTCCCTCCTTCCCAAACACGAGAAGACAGCATCTCCCCCTGCTGGGGGGAGCTGGAAAGCCAGCCAGAAGGTGAGACCAGCTCTATCTATAAGCCCCACTGCAGGGGCGGGGGTGGGGGGAGGCGGGGGTTCCTGAGCCACATGCGGACCCCCACCTTCCATCTACCACCATACTCTCACCAGCCCTGGCCAAAGTGGCTGCAAGAGGACCTTGGAGCACCAGCATCTGGCAAGGCAACCCAGTGGCCGCATCTAGCCAAGGTGGACTGTCGTAGCCTTTCCCTGTTCAGGGAATAAAATCCCAAAGCTGGGAAATGTCCTTCCCAAGCCATCATCAGATACCTCTGGGCAGTTTCTGTTCCCTTGGCCCACGGTCTGACCCAGGCTCAGTGTGACTGTAGGTGGCCCTAGATAGGTCAGCACAGTAGCTCAGAGGAAACAAGCCATTGGCATGGCGGCCGGTGTCCAGGAGGGGGGCGAGGGACTGGGGAGAACCCACCAGGCCTCTCCCTTCCCTTGGCCAGACCAGCCTCAGAGGAGGAAGAAGGAGGTCAGAGCTTGACCGCCTGTTCCCCCCCAGCCCCGGTGTCCCTCAGCACCTCTCCGTGTCTAACTCCTAGCCACAGCCCCTCCAAGTTGAATGAAGGCAAGGACAGAGGCAGGGGGAACTGCACACACTGCAGGAAGGGGTTCCCTGGGCAAAGCTGACCTGGGGAGTCTTGAGGGCCCAGCCCTCAACCGCTGACACCCTATGCTGCCTGCAGCCATGCCCTGAGGATGTCATTACCATGCCCCGCAGGACAAAGAGGAGGGGGCATAACCTTGACCAAAACAAAGGGCAAGAAGCCAAACAATCCCACCAACTCCCAGCTTCCCTGAGTCTACTGGAACTTCCAGGAGCCTTGTCAGGACCTCGACCACATTGGGTCCCCCCAAGAGAGAGCATCAGGTCCAGCAAACTGCTGAGAAGCAATGAGATGGGAGGCAGCCTGGATTCGCACCCCCCACCCCCACCGATGCCACTTCCATCCTGCAAATCAGTTTCCATCCCCAGGTCCTAGTTCTCTATCCCTAAAAGAAAGGGAAATATCCCTCTATCCCTCCGGAAAGAGACGTGGAGGTTCAGGCTGGGCCGTGGGGGGTTGAAGCGGAACAAGATAGATTCTGGCCCTCTAAGACTGTGCAAAAGGAGACAGCCAGGGAGAGAAGGCAGTTATTACCCTGACCACACTGACCCATGACCCTCCTGGGAAACTCCTGAGGGTCCAGCTCAGGCTACTTGGACACATCCTCACGGGCATACACCCAGACCCACCCATACATAAAGCCGCCTGGAGTCCCACCCATGGACTATTTCTGGCAGCACAAGGCAGCCTCCTAGGAACAGAGGGGAAAAGGACATCACAAAGTCAAAGTCCCCAGATCCAAGTCTGGGGACCCCAGTCCAGTGCCCAAGAAGAGAAGGAGTGGTCCACCCAGATTCAAAGGAGAAAGCCAAGACTCCTCCATCAACATGACATTGCATCCCCCATCCCAGTACCACACACCCCAGCAAAGGCCGAGGCCAAAGACCCTCCCCTAAGAAAAAAGCATGGAACAGAGAGAAACTCCACCGGGATAAGAAGCACCACAAAAACGAAGCTCCATTCAGCTATTGTGGAAACCTTCCAACATCATCCTCGGCTGGCCCAGAGATATCCAGGGACACATATCCCCTCTCAGGCCTGCCTGTAGTGGCAAACGGGACCGCGCAGAACCGGAACAGCAGGTCCCCGCGATGAGACAGCAGGCATGGGGACTGAGTTGGACCCTGGGTCCTCCCAGGGCCAGGCTGGACTGTCAGCCCATGTTTCCAGGTCTATCCCTCAGGTCAGTCACTTCAGGTTTGCCTCGTTCCTTTTCTGGAAATGCTTCTCCAGTCCTGACCCCCTCGTTCCCTTACAGCTCAGACCCCGATGGTCAGCTGGCCTGGGCTAGAAACTCACCCAGCCCCCTGAAGCCAAAACCACCCCAGGGTGCCCTTCTCTGGCCTTCCAGCTCTTACCCGACTCGGTGGGAGAGTTCATGCCGGCTCTGGGCCCACAGGAAGCTGGCGTTGGGGGCTGGGATGGGAAGGGGTGGAGCTGCGGTGATGTCAAGAGAGACAGACGATAACAGACAGACGGACGGGACAGGAGCCCGGGGCTGCTGGCCTCTACTGCCCATCAGAGGCCATCCTTCGGGGTGAGGCAGTCAGGCACTCAGAACGGCATCCCTAGGGAGAGATGGAGCAGGGTTAGAGGCCCCCAGCTCGGGAATCTGAGAGAGTTGAAGGAGACCTCGGGGCTTGTTGGGTTACACTTGGGGAAGAGAGGAGGGACACCTGTCCCAGGCTTGGGGGGGGGGATGGGGGGCAGCGGAAAGCAGCAGCACTGGCCAGACCCTGGCTGCTTCTCTTAACTGTGAGGCTGCCAGCACTCAAGGAAAGGGAAATGGCTACAGGAGCCACACCCAAAATCCTTTTCAGGTGACAGTGTCCATGGCCAGGTGGGAAGACCTTACAGACCCGCTTGGGTGCCTGACATGGGACTGGGTGTCCACAAAAGGAGAAAAGCACAGGCAGATTTGAACTCTTGTCTGTGGCAGTGGGAAGATGCGGGGCTGGAGTCCCGGGAAGAAGGTCAGGGAGACACTGCTCTCCCAGCCCCAGCTGCCTGGGTGGGGACCCTCAGGCGGAGTGCCACTTTCTCCTTCTTCCCTAAGTCCCGTGCCACCCAGCTCGGGAACTGTGATAGGCTTCTGTCTTGGTTTCCCCCATTCAACATCGAGTCCAGGGAAGAAGGTAACCACCTCTCTTCTACCCATAACCCATGCTGTTTCCAGGAATTTAGAAAGGCAGAGACACGTACTCCACATCCAGCACTCCCCAGACTGGGGTCCAGGACCCAAGCCCAGGGCTTTGTGTGTGTTGGACAGACAGTGCCCTGTGCAAGGAGTTCTGAACACCAGCCTTGGCTTTGCCTGCCAAGCCATGGGTCATCCAGGCTGAAACCACCCAAAATAAAGGACACCTTTTCCCAGTTTGTACAAAGGTGTCAACAGTGTATCTGCCCAGACCAGTACAGTAGTGGGGGATATCCCAGTATTACAGGACCGTGAGTTTGCCAACCTGTCCCACTCCTCCAGCTCCTCGCCTCCCCCTGGCCCCATGGTTAGCCTTCCAGCCTCAGATGCTACGCCTGAACCCACCTGGGCCCATCCCTGAATGGCCCGTGAACCACCCCAGACATGACCTCATTCATTCTCTTCCAGATGAAGGCAGGCCCTCCAAAACCCAGTGATAAAGTGAGGTAGCAGGAGTGATCCAGTGAGGCTGAAAGGAGTGAGATGTATAAGCCCAGACTCTGCTTCCCCAGCTGGGGAGGGGCAATCAGCTCTCCACTCCCCACCCCCAAAACCCCACCTCCTGGCAGGATTCACTATTGTTAAGCCTTACATTCTCATCAAAGATTCCCAGGAGTGCGGTCCATTTGGAGCCAGTAGCTAGGGAGTCAGGCATGGCTGGGACACAGGAACACGAAAGAACACACACACACACACACACACACACACACACACACACACACACGTACGCATGCGCAGAAGACCTCAAGCCTTCCTAGGCCTGCTGCCCCCTGCTTTCACCCACAAGGCTGGGCCTCAGTAGCAGAGAAAGGTGCACTCAGATAGGGAGTTAGGAGGAGGCAGAGAGAAGGGGCTGAATTGCTCCTGGCAGGCACAGGTATGGGGCAAGGACAAAAGAGGCTGCGCAGGGCTCAGGCCAAGCTCAGGAATGTGGCAGGTGGGGCTGTTGGTGCCCTGGCAGGGCCCGCGTGGGCAGGCGGCTCAGCCCGTGCCCACCCCAAGGCTGGCGCCCAGTCCTACTCACACCCTTTCCCGTGGGCTGGGGAACACAGGTTCAGAAATTCCCACGATTCCCAGCAGCCTGAGTGGCCCAGCCCATCTCCTTAGTGAAAGGCGCCTCCACAGCAGGGCGCTGAGAAGGGGCAGAGTCTCAATGGTACAAAAATGGAAGTTAAGATCAACTCTGACGCCCCCTCCATCATCTTCACCACCCTCCACAGAGAAGAGGAAGGGAGGGGCTCCTAGAACTCCATTTGGCTCGGGATTCAATTAGGCCACGCTCCTCCAGGCTCTGTAGGACACAGCAGGACCCCTGGGCCCCCCGTTCGCCCCACAGCACGGGGTGTCTGCCAACACCTCTATCAGGCCTCCTGAATGAACAGGGGCCTCTCTGGGAGACAAAGCAGAGTTCACTGCCTGATCAGGACAGGTACAGATTCTTGTCTGGGTGGGGCATGAAGGGGGAAAAAGGACAGGGGGATGGTTAAATCTGGTTTTCTGGTGCCTACTCTGCTGCCAAAATTTCGCTGTTGCCTACAGTCATAGGAGGGTCTCTGTGGGCACTCAGGGCCATGTCACTGCTGGATGACAGCACAGGTAGATGCCAAACCAGTGAGCAGCCTGGCTTCCATGACTCCTAAGCAGGCAGACCCCCCAGAGCCCAGTCCCCATCCCATCGGCTCTTGTGGTCAGACCTCCAGCCACAATGGCACGGAATGAAGGAAACAGGGTACATCTCCTCCTACAAGCTCCCGGCTAGACATGGGGTGGGGGTAGGGCAATCCCCCACGCCCACCCCATTCATGAGTAATAAAAACTCTGGCAGAAAGTGGGAGGAGAAGGGCAGACAAGTAAGGGAGACATGCAGCAGCGTAAGGACCCAAAGGCCACAAGTTCACGGAGCTGCCCCACAGGTATCTGTCCCTGAAAAACTCCCTCAGCATTCCTGGGGAATCAGGTGTCCCTCTGAGGGCCTCTCTGGAACCTGGACTCCAGCACCACCAGGCAGCTTTCTCCCCAGCCCTGAGCACTGCAGCCTGGAGTCCCCTCCCCAGGTCACAGATGGCCTGGGGAGCCATCTGAACCAAACCCTGGGAACTGAGATTGCCCAGAATCGGAGATCTGTGACAAAGACCTCATCAGAGAGGTGCAAACCCACACATCCCATCCCAAGGCACAAAAGACCTCTCATCTCAACCCCTCCTGCCTGGGACCAGAACAGATCACTTTCCCAGCCAGAGTTTCCACCACCTGGTACCTCCCTCGGGCAGGGCCACCAGTAGCCCAGGATTATCAGAGCCAGGAGGGGGTGCTGACTTGGATGTCCAGGCTTCAAACTAAGGGAATGGGGAGAGAACAGGAAAGGAAAAAAGGCACCAGGCTGACAAATTCATTTTTGCAATCGGCCCATTTCTGTTTGTCTGCTCAGACGCAGCTCCAGGCATCTGCACAAGCCAGATGGAGGAGGCTGCTATTTCTAGAAAAAAAAGGGGAGGGGGGAATGAGAGGGGAGGGAGGGAGGAGGTGGAGGCAGAGGGCAGAGACCGGGTCTGTTTGCCCTAAAACCTCAGGCAGACCCATACCCCCTCCCCAGCACTACCAGACAGGGTCCCCATTCAAAAAAGGGCTGGGGCGGGGGCTGGGGTGAGGTGGGGTAGGGGAGAAGAAAGGCAGAGAAAGTTTAATTAGCCAAAGTCGACTACAATAGGCCCCCTCATGGGCTGCATCAGGTTTTCATTCATGAGCAAGCGACAGTGCTCCCAAAATGCCAAGAACCGCCCCCCCTCGCAGTCTCTCTCCCCCCCCCCACCCAGGAGTGCGTCCTCTAGCAGGCTGGCTGAGCCTGATGCTGTGTTCCAGACATCCCTCCTCAAAGGGATGTGAGTAGGAAGAATTAATTATTAAAGAGCAGCTGGTACTTAGGCACCGACTGCACTCCCCCCAAGCTCCGAAAGCTGATTCCCCCTCCCCCTTATGGAGAAACACAAACTATACCCCCCACCCCCATCCCCAGGCCCCACTTCCAAACACTGGGCTAGGATGCCACCCCTAGGGAAGGAAAAGCAAACCTTTGTTTCTGCAGCTACTTGGAGTGGGTGGGGCATGTGATACCCCCCCACCCCCATTACTCGGCCCAGCTACTCCCCGAGGATATACTGGGGAGGAAGGGAAGGCTGGCACAGGGAAAACATGTCCTCCAGCCTTGCCCCCAAGTAACTTGCACCTGGTACGTGTCTCTCTGATCCCAGGCACCCATACCGGACAGAGTGGGGATACTGGGGGCCCACCCCTCTAACTCAGAAAGACCCCTACCTGCCCTGTCAAAATAGGTCAGATTTAACTCCAAGGGGAGACACAGCAAAGAGAGGATTAAAAAGGGGCAGGGGCAAACTACGATTGTCCAAGCTTTGTGTTTAGGAGGGAGAGGAAGGAAAGAAGACTGGAAGAAGGGAGCAGCCCCCAACATGGCTCACTCACCAGCCCAGCCCAGCCCAGCCTCTCAACTTACCCCCCTCATCTCAGGGACCCTGGTGCCTGGAACTCTGATCAAGGACCCCCTCTACCTCTGTCCTCTGACCCCAAACCGGACCAGGGCAGGACCCAGCCCCCACTCCCCCACCCCGCGCTCCAGTCCTGCAGGGCAGTACAGTCAGGAGCACCTCTGGCCAAGACTCCTGGATCTCCCAACCTCTGCCTTCTTTTGTTCCTCCCATCTGGCACCTTTCTCCCCTCCCAGGTGACCCCATCATCACCATCATCGAGCCCAATCACCAAAACGAATTCCAGGTCCCAGAAGCACAGTGGTCACCTTCAGGAGTGGTGGGTCTCTTGAGCACCCCTCAAAAGTAACTGCAGCTGCTACCCTTCCTCTTGGGGACACAGGTCGTTTCAGAAGGCCAACAGTGGGGGCATCAGGTGGTCACCTCTTACCCCAAATGGGGCACTCCCACCTTCCCCACTTCTCCCTGCCCCACAACAACCAGACTCCCAAATTAATTACTTATCGCCAAGCCAGCGTTCATCACCCCCTCTCCCCCCCACCCCCACCCCCCACCACAGAAAAGGGCGGGGTAGGGAAGCAGCCTCCCTCAAGTTGAAAGGCACAAGCAGTGTCCCTGCCTTTATGAGACACGGACCCAGGATTAAAAATTGGGGGCATCCACCCCAGACAGGAAGGAGGGGAGATTTCACCTCTCCCTGGCTCCAGGGTGTCAGACGGAGAAGAGGGCGGGAGCAAACGCAATAACGCCTCACCGGGGAAGGGGTGAGAATAATGGGAAAGAGAAGTAAGGTGGACCCGCAGGCCCCCTCCTCACGCACAGAAGTCAAGGACACAAAATCAAGGATGCGTTCTTAGGTCTGGGTGGAAGCGCTGTGGGGTGGGCAGCGCCCCTCACCTCAGAGTACCAAGAAAGGAGTGTCCAGCGAAGAGGGGTCTGCACAGAATCCGGGTGCAGGGCTCAGATCGCTCTGCAACGCAACACGCGCGGCCCGGGAAGGGGCAAATCAGGCAGCCCCCGCCGGGCTCCGGGCCGTTTGAGGGTGCGGGTCGCGGGAAGGCGGGCCCCTCCCTCACCTGCAGGGAACGCGCCCCTGCACGGGAGGGGCGTGGAGGGGCGCGGGCAATACCCCGAGTCCCGGCTCCCGGGCTGGCGATGCTCTCGGGGGGCGCCGACTGGCACCGGGCGCCGGGAGGAAGCAAGGGGGGCGCGGGCGCGCGCGCGCGCGGGGAGCCCGCGGGCAGCGACGGCAGGAGGAGGGGGCGCCGCCTCGCGTCGCGGGGACCCGGGGGAGATGGGATCTGGGCTGGTGCGGCGCGCTCACCCCCTGCGGCTCGAGCTCCGGCTTCGCGGGCGGCAGCGGCAGCAGCGGCGGCGGCAGCAGCGGCAGCGCCTCCTCGACGGCTCCTCCATCTTTGCGGCGGCTCCTCCGGCTCCGCTCGCCGCCGCCACCAACAACAACATTCGGAGACGTCACTCCCGTCACGTGACCCGACCCGGAGCTAAAAATAGACCCAGACCGCCCCCCCCCCCCCCGCTCCTTCCCCGCCCGCCCCAGCTTCAGCCACCACCAACTCCTCCCCTCCTTCTCGGCCCTCCCCGCCGGGCGGGGCCAGCAGCGCCACCGTGACAGCTTCTTAAAGGGCCGGCACTCATCGAAGGGCAGGGCTGGGGAGGGGGTGGAAGGCCAGAGGTCCGAGCCCCGCGAGGAGTGGTGGAAGGAGCGTTGCTGGGGACCTGGTCCGGCTGCTGGGTCCTGGCCTTTGGGACGCACGACTTTCCTCCCTGCGCTTCCTCTACTTCCTTTCAAACCGTGGATGGTGCAATCGTTGCCTGCCTAAGCTTCTCCCTAACACGTCCTCCCGCGATGGGGGAGGGCAACTAGGGATGGATTCCTAGGGACTGGGAGGGCCGCGGAAGGCCCCACCTAGGGGGCTGGGCTGGGGTCGGATGGCTGGGGCCGGTCTTGAAGCCACCAGATGCCACCGCACACACTGCGTCCATGCCAGGGAAAGAAAAGACTGGAAAGGCCAGAGAATGGCTGTAACAGCTCAGGGCCTTCAAAAGGAAGACTTCCGGTTCCTGACTGATGCCATCCTCCTCTACAACTCCCCTTAGGACCCAGTATGAACATATGTGATTAAACCTAGACAGTTTGTCAATGACCCAGTCATTTCACTAACAAAAATTGATCCTAAGGAAATAAGCATTGTGTTCAAAAATAAGTGGAGACGGAAAGAGGTTGTTTATAATGGTGTTGGAAAAGTTGGAAACAACACGAATAGTCACCGGCAGGGGATTGGCAAATAAACTAGTGTACGCACACTCAGCAGAATATCATCCAGATCGTATATATATATACGTCTGTATGGACCTGAAAGATGTTCATGATACATTGTTTTCTTGAAAATCGGGTATTAGAGAATTGTTCCATTATTGTAAAAAATAACAAATTAGATCCAAATGTCTGAATACATATTGTATATTTAAAAGCTTAAAAGAATATATACCAAAATATTTACCTTTTGCTTTCTTCATCTTTGTATATATCTGAAATTTTGCAACGATCATGTATTACTTAATCAGAAAAAGTAAATGAAATAAATATTTCTGTAATGAATTTTAAAGGTTGTTCCTACAAAATATCTCATGACTCAGGCCACTCCACGACCCCCCCCCCCAAGACCACCCCTCCCCCGGCTTGGTCTAAACCAAATCATCCCTGGCCTGAGACATTTCTGTGTCCATTCCTGCCTCCAACCCAGGGCCCTTCCAAAGCCAGAGTGACCCTTTTGGAACACAAATCTAATAGAAGGGCTTAAAACCTTTCCAGTTTGTCACTGAAATCTGTATCTGACCCGGAAAAGTGGCTTCCCAACTTTAGGATACTTACAAAGACCTTTTTCAGTGGGGATGGGGTCCACAAATACTCAATTTTAATAAGTACCCCAGGGGATTTGCTGCAGCTGGTCCTTCCTTCATACATGGGGGAAAAAGCAAATAAACCACCTAGAAGCTTCTATGTACATGATCTGGTCCCTGACCACCTCACTCTCTTCCTCTAGCTGCCTTTCCCTTATGGCCTTGAACTGTGTGCCCTTTGCACCTCAGGGCCTTTGCACAGCCTGGGCTTTGGTTTGGTTTGGTTTGGTTTGGTTTTTTTGTTTTGTTTTGTTTTTCTGGAATGCCCCCCTCCCTCCTTCTCTTTGTCTAGCTAGCTCTTAGTCATCCATAGAACTCAATTAAATATCACTTCCTGAAAGTGCCCTTCCTTGGTTCTTTAGCTAAATTGATTCCCCTTGTTATATATGTTTTAACTGACCCTAATAATGACTTGGAAATATGCACCTATTTGTGGCATTATAGGGTCAGTGTCCGTTTCTTCCTCTAAACTGCAAGCTTCTTGATGCAGAAACCGCACATCTCCTCCCAGCAGAGTGCCTGGAACAACAACGAATAGACTTAATGAGTATTTGTTGGGTGAAATGAATGAGTATTAAAAGATTAGGTCAGAGCCAGCACTTTGTGATTAGACAATGGACTCTGAGCAGAAGGACCACCTCCACAGTCACCCCAAGACAGAGATCCTCTTGCCTTCACCCCCATTGCTGTCACTCTTGATCAACCTTATGTTGTCTCTAGGGCAGTTGGGTTGGGCTGGGATTTGGCTTTCTCAAGGCTTTCATTTCGCCTCCCCAGAGCATGGGCCACTTGAGAAAAGAGGTATGATCATATTTCTTTTTGCCTTTCCAGCACTTAGCACATCACCTGCGCAGCAGGTACTAAGTCAAGGCCTCGGGATCCTGAAGAGCTGGAATTTCTCCTCTCAAGATCTCAGAACATGGGGAACATCCCCCATGGGATGATAGAGGTCAGTAACCATCATGGAGCACCCTGGCTAAGCACTTCCTATTCTATAAAGGAGGGGACTGAGGCTCAGAGAAGCTAAATAACTTGCCCAAAGTCACAGAGTTCATGCAAGCAGGAACTGGGATTCAGACTCAGGTCTTGGGGTGCCTGAGTGGCTCAGTCAGTTAGGCCTCTGCCTTCCACTCTGGTCATGATCCCCGGATCCTAGGAGCCTGCTTCTCCCTCTGCCAAATCCCAGCCCAACCCTTGCTTGTGCGCTCGCTCTCGCTCTCTCTACCTCTCTCTCTGTCAAATAAATACAGTCTTTTTTTTTTTTAAGATTTTATTTAATTATTTGACAGACAGAGATCACAACTAGGCAGAGAGGCAGGCAGAGACAGAGGGGAGAAGCAGGCTCCCTGCTGAGCAGAGAGCCAGATGCTGGGCTGGATCCCAGAACCCTGGGATCATGATCTGAGCCAAAGGCAAAGGCTTAACCCACTGAGCCACTCAGGCACCCCAACAAATAAAGTCTTAAAAAAAAAAATAAAAACAACAACCTTCAGGTATCTCGGTCTCCCAAACACAAAGGATAGGACTTGAAGGAGTTGGCTTCCAGTGCTCTAGCCCTCTCTTCTGGAGGTCCCTGAGATGATCACCTCCGTTCTCCAAGAGCCAAATGCCCCAGAAGTTATAAGAATTCACCATACAGGACCCTGATGAGCCTTCAGATTTTCCCTTCTCAGCTACATGGGGGTTAAATAATCCTGTACTTCCTGTGTTTTTGAGTACCAGTGGTAGGTATTAGAGATCTAGAAATGAATCTGCCTTTGAGGAACTTAGAGCTCCTCACAGAGAATAAAACTGCCTTTTGCTATGACTTATGAGTCTTTGCTTGGACCATTCACCATGGAAACGAGGGTCATGGGGCTGTCTCATTAAATGCTACCTCAGTTTCCCAATGTCGAGTGAGACTGCAGATAGAATCCAGTAGCCAATTAGGGAACTTCCGCCCCAGGGATCCAATAGTGAATTTGGCCTCTCCGTAGAAAGAAAGGAAATCACTTTTGGAGGAAAGCTGAGCCTTTAACCTATAGCCTGACAGGTTGTTAGCACTAATAGACTTTAAGAAGAATGCATCAGGGGAGAAAACTGGGGATGCTGAACAACACTGCTAGGGCCTTTGGGAGTAGCAAGCCCTATCCGAAATCATGAGAAATGCCCCAGTCAGTACCTGGAGCAAGAGAGAGAATGAGCTTTCACCGTGCTCAGCAGATGCTGTTGAACTGATAACACCCATCTCCAGCACACCCACTCTTGCTCACCCAGGCCTAGGCCCTCTAAAGTTAGCCTTGCCTGGGGGAGCCTGATTGGCTCAGTGGGTAAAGCATGTGACTCGTGATCTTGGGGTTGTGAGTTCAAGCCCCACGTTGGGTGTAGGGATTACTTAAAAATAAAGGCTTTTGGGGCGCCTGGGTGTCTCAGTGGGTTAAGCCTCTGCCTTTGGCTCTGGTCATAATCTCAGGGTCCTGGGATCTCTGCTCAGTGGGGAGCCTGCTTCCCACCCACCTGCCTGCCTCTCTGCCTACTTGTGATCTCTGTCTGTCAAATAAATAAGTCTTTTTTAAAAAAAAGTCTTTTAAAAAATTAAAAATGAAAAAGATAAAGTTAGCATTGCCTGCGGCTCAAACAGGGCACCCGGTTCAAATGTGCCCCCACTTCCACACTCTGACCTAGAATTTTGTATGCAGTGGAGATCCTCAGATCCATGCCCAGGATTGCAAAGGCTCTGGCCAGAGTGGTCTAGCCCACTGTTCCAGCCTTGGGTGGGGCAACACTTATGTGGTCCTGCGGGCCTCCAAAGAGTGCCTCGGGTGGAAATAGTCCAGTTGTGCCTAAATATAGCCTTAGGCAGAAAATAATATGGAACAAGGGAAAACTGAGCTAATAAGCCCAAGCAATAGGCATTTATTATCAAAGGAAATGTGCATTCTTTAAATCTATCCGTTACTAAGGCTCAGTTACTATAGGCATTTTGTTTTTAGTTCATCAGCAAGAAATTACTGAGCATGTTGAAAAGTTATGAGACCAGCACAGTGTAAGGTACTGTGGGGACTGCAAAAATAATAATAATAATAATAATAATAATAAAATAAGAAAACAGGACAGGAAGTGAGACAATCTGGGTCCTCCGATCAGCTCTATCCCGGTGTGTTTTTGTATGAGTCATTTTCCCTCTGGACCTTAGTGTCCTTATCTGGGAAACAGGACTTAGACTTCTGTTCTCTGAGGTCTCTTTCAGTTCTGACATTCTGTGAATTCCAAATTAGATGTGATGGCAGATGTGACCACATCCAGCATAGCTCCGGAGTTCAAAGTTTGGGCTGGACCTTCATTCCTTGCGATGCTTAAGGTCCCGTCCTGCCCTTGGGCTGTTTACAATATGTTCAAGAAGCCAGAAGAGAATTTATTTCAGGACAGACACTTCATATGTCCCGAGGCACAAAGCAAAGGCAGTCACTGAGGACTGAATCATGCAGAGTATAATGCAATGTCCTCCCCACTCCAGGATGCCTGAGTTAGGCTCAGGTCTCCCTGTGTGACCTGAACAAAGGCCCTTCTTCTCTCTGGGTCTCTGTTTCTTTATCTGTAGGAGGAGAGGGTTGGACTGGATTTCCTCCCTTCCAGCTAGAGACTTTTCTGGATGGCCCAACAAGGTAAAGTTGAGAAGGAAAGACAGAAGAGGAGTTCCTCCTTCCCTCCCTTCCTCCCGTCTCTCCAGGGTCTTCTTCTCTGAACTTAGGGCTGAAAGGAACTGGTTCCAGGCCAGCATCCAACAAGAGACCTCTTGACTGAGATGGTTGGGAACAAGGGACAGATAGGTACCTGGAAAGCTGCCATTCATTCCTCTGCTGGTTTCCTCATCTGTAAAATCATATGTTTGGATGGATAACTTCTTTTTTTTTTTTTAAGCTTTATTATTATCATTTTTAGATTTTTATTTATTTATTATTTTAGAGAGACCACATGAGCCAGAGGAGGAGAGAGAGAGAGGGAGAAAGAGAATCCCAAGCGGACTCCTCGCTGAGTGCAGAACCCGACACCAGGCTCAGTCCCAGAATCCCCAGATCGTGACCTGAGCTGAAACCAAGAATCAGACACCCAACCGAATGAGCCATCCAGGTGCCCCCGGATGGATAGCTTCTGAGGTTTTTTCACTAGCCCTGCGAGCCAACAATTCTAGAGTTACAGCTCGAAAAACCAAAACCAAAGCCAAGAAGGCCTAGCTGGAGGCAAGAGCTTCAGTCATTCACTTGAAAGTGTTACCTGGCCCTCAACACCTCTGTCACTTCCTAAGCTTCCCAGCTCCTGCCTTCCTGGACTAGAGATTGGAAGTAGGTCCCTGTCTCTACACTCAGCAATAACCAAGCCTGGAGAAAGCCAGAATCATGGCTCATAGACTAAGCTATGAATTTGTATAAAAGTGGACTGTTTGGGGGGCACCTGAGTGGCTCAGGTCATGACCTCCCGGACCTGATCTCCAGGTTCTAGGATCAAGCCCCAGACCCTGCATCTGGCTCCCTGCTCAGCAGGAGCGACTTCTCCCTCTCCCTCTGCCTCTTCCCCTGCCTGTGTTCTCTCTGTCTCAAATGAATAAATAAAATCTTAAAAAATAAAATAAAATAAAAATAGACTGTCCTGGGTGCAGCTACCATCATTTGTCACAGTGCATTAAACACACACATACACACACACACACACACACACACACACACACATTTAAAGAGAAAGAGCGGGGACGCCTGGGTGGCTCAGTGGGTTAAGCTGCTGCCTTCCGCTCAGGTCATGATCTCAGGGTCCTGGGATGGAGTCCCGCATCAGGCTCTCTGCTCAGCAGGGAGCCTGCTTCCTCCTCTGTCTCCCTGCCTGCCTCTCTGCCTACTTGTAATCTCTCTCTGTCAAATAAATAAATAAAACCTTTAAAAACAAAAAAAAGAAAGAAAAAGAAAAAGAAAAAACAAAGAGTAGGGGTGCCTGGGTGGCTCAAGTTGCTTCTGGCTGCGGCTATAGCCCAGGTGAGCAGGGGACAGAGCCTGCTTGGTTTAACCACTGGATTCTGCCCTCCATGAGACGGTAAAAACCCAATCAGGACTGAAGCTCTGCCATTTCCTAGCTGTGAACTTGACATTTTGCATAAGAGGCACTTGGGTGGCTCAGTTGGTTAAGTGGACTGCCTTTGGCTCAGGTCATGATCCTGGAATTCATGGATGGAACCAGCACTGGGCTCCTTGCTCAGCAGGGAGTCTGCTTCTCCCTCTGACCTTCCCAGCTCTCACACGTGCTCTATCTCTCAAATAAGTATATAAAATCTAAAAAAAATCTAAAAAAATCTAAAAAAAAAAAAACTTAAAAAAAAAAGAAGAAGAAGAAATTCTACTTAAACTCTTCAAATCGATTTCCTCACCTTTAAAACATCCTCTTCCGTGGGTAGCTAGCTAGGGCATGACAAGAGCACTTGTGTGAAAGCCCAAGGGGTGGGGGCAGTCAGCCACAGGGTAAACCCCACCCTCTCCCCTCCCCAGCCTCTGTGTTACCCCTCCGGGGTTCTGTGGTGGTTGACAGGCTACTTACTGGCCACACCCACTCCTTGTGCAAGGTACTCACCTTCCACACCTGAAATGACTCCTGCCCCCACCTGCTCTCACCTTGCTGTTTCCACCTGAGCTCCCCATCCCACTCTCCCAGGCTTTGTAGAATTGCCCTAGGGATGGGTGGGGATACAAGCTCATACAGCCACCCCCAAGTCTGTTTCCCTGCTCCAGGAATCCTGCAGAACCAAGGACTCCAGGCTGGGTGCAGCGAGAATTAGCAAATAAAAATACATACAGGAGGGGCACTTGGGTGACTCAGTTGGTTAAGCGACTGCCTTCGGCTCAGGTCATGATCCTGAAGTCCCTGAATCCGGAGTTCCGCAGCGGGCTCCCTGCTCGGCAGGGAGTCTGCCTTTCCCGCTGACCTCTCTCCTCTCCTGCTTTCTCTCTCTCTCTAATAAATAAATAAAATCTTAAAAAAAAAATACGTAAAGGATGCACAGTTAAATCTGAATTTCAGATACACGAGGATTAATTTTGTATACTTATATTAAGAGTTCATGACTTTTTTTTTTAAAGATTTTATTTATTTATTTGACAGAGAGAGAGATCACAAGTAGGCAGAGAGGCAGGCAGAGAGAGAAAGAGGGGAAAGCAGGCTCCCTGCTGAGCAGAGAGCCCGATGCGGGGCTCCATCCCAGGACCCCCAAGAGTTCATGACTTTTTAAAACTTGTTTATTTTTATACTTATATTAAAAGATTATTCCTGGGCACCTGGGTGGCTCAGTGGGTTAAGCCGCTGCCTTCGGCTCAGGTCATGATCTCAGGGTCCTGGGATCGAGTCCCACATTGGGCTCTCTGCTCAGCAGGGGGCCTGCTTCCCTTCCTCTCTCTCTGCCTGCTTCTCTGCCTACTTGTAATCTCTGTCTGTCAAATAAATAAATAAAATCTAAAAAAAAAAAGATTATTCCTTATCTGAAACTCAAATTTAAGTGGGTGTCCTGTATTTTATCTGCCATCCATTCCCCGACCCGTTGGAAGACTAACCTTCATGGCAGACAGCCCTGCAAATGATTTTTATTAAGAGTTTTTGAACAATTTTAAGTATCTTTTTACATAATATAAAATGTACCCATTTTAAGTATACAAGTCAATTTTTTTTAGATTTACCAAATTGCACAACCATTACAAAATCCAGGGGTTTTTTGTGTGTTTGTTTCTTTTTTTAAGATTTTATTTATTTGACAGACAGAGATCACAAGTAAGGCAGAGAGGCAGGCAGAGAGAGAGGGGCAAGCAGGCTCCCCGCTGAGCAGAGAGCCAGATGCGGGGTTCTATCCCCGGACCCTGGGATCACGACCTGAGCCAAAGGCAGAGGCTTTAGACCACTGACCCCCCAGGCGCCCCACAAAAATCCAGTTTTAAAACATTTTCATCACCTCAATAGATATCCACTTACAGTTAATTCCCATTACTGCCTCCCACAAATTGTTTTTTTAAACATTTAATAAATTAATTGTTACTTCTGCTATAAAAAGTCACAGACTCTTATGGAAGAAATTCTGGGGGAAATAAATCAGAGAAAGAGAAGAAAGTAAAATTACTTCTAAGTCTCTGGTCTCATGAGGACAATTGTTAATAAATGTTTCTAATCTTTTTTTCCATGTTCCTATTTTCTTTTTTTAAAATATTTTATTTATTTATTTGACAGACAGAGATCACAAGTAGGTGGAGAGGCAGGCAGAGAGAGAGACAGAGGAGGAAGCAAGCTCCCCACTGAGCAGAGAGCCCGATGCGGGGCTCCATCCCAGGACCCGGGATCATGACCCAAGCCAAAGGCAGAGGTTTTAGCCCACTGAGCCACCCAGGCACCCCTCCATGTTCATATTTTCTTAAGAAAAATGGTATCAGGAACACTTGGGTGGCTCAGTTGATTAACCCACTGCCTTCAGCTCAGGTCCTGATCCCAGCGTCCTAGGATCGAGTCTCACATCAGGTTCCTTGCTCAGCAGGGAGCCTGCTTCTCTCTCTGCCTCTGCCTGTCACTCTGTGTGCTTGTGCTCTCTCTCTACCTCTCTCTCTATCTGACAAATAAATAAATAAATAAAATCTTTAAAAAAAAAAAAAGAAAAAAGATATCACACTGTATACAATATCTTACAATCTAATTTTTTAGGTAATACATCATGAAAATACTCCCATGCAATCAAATCTTCTTCCACAATATCATTTTCAGTGGTTACATAGTATTCTGTTGTGATTTTACCACTCTCTTTATTTGCTCCCCTTTTGGGTTTTTTTGTCTTTGTTTTAAGATTTTATTTATTTATTTGACAGACAGAGATCACAAGTAGGTGGAGAGGCAGGCAGAGAGAGAGAGAGAGAGGAGGAAGCAGGCTCCCCACTGAGCAGAGAGCCCGATGCGGGGCTCCATCCCAGGACCCTGAGATCACGACCCGAGCCGAAGGCAGAGGCTTTAGCCCACTGAGCCCCCTAGGCGCCCCCAATCCCCTTTTGATGAACATCTAGTTTGTGTCCCATCTTTTCACCATTTTAAATAACGCTGTGGTGCATGTTCTTATAGCTAAATCTTTGTATACATCAATTACTACTTAAGATAAATTCTTAGAAGTGGAATTGTTTTGTCAAAGTGTCCACACATTTTTAAGGCTTTCGATGATATTTTCTGACTCAGTAAGGGGTACTGCCATGGGACCAGCTGTCCAAGTCAGAAGCCTCAGAAAAGTTTCAGTCCAAGAGAAGGCGGCTGACTGACGGGAAGAGTGGTACTGGGGAGACCACTATGGGGGACTTCTCTGGAAAACAGAGGAATACTCCTATCCCCTCCAGGTCCCCTCTTCACCAGCAGCCACAGCTGCTCCTGGCAGCACCCTTCAGGAACTCCTTCCCTGCCACCCCCTGTTCTTCTTGGTGTTCCTCCAAGAAGGCTGGATGTCACCTCCCTGAGGTCCAGCCAGCCACAGCCTGCCCTGAGCCCGCCCCACCCCCCAGCCTTGAGTGGGTCAGCCTGGCTGCCAAAGGCAGACCCTGGCACCTCACCAAGGGTCCAGCCTCCCTTCCGATCCCCTCCCCCATCACCACCCCAGCTTTGGAGGAAGACCAACTGGGAGAGGTCAGAGCAGGTGGGGGTTGGATTGGGGGCGTAGATCTTGAGATGACTCAAACGCCAGCCACCCGAGGGGAGAAAGGGGCTGGGGGATGAATGGATTGCAAACCAGAAGGAGGGGCTGAGGAGATGAGCTTTGGTGCCTTGATTCGCCCGCGTCAGTTTCTTCAACATCTGCAGTGCGTGGGGTTGAGCGATCCCACTGGGGGGTTGTAGGGGGTAGGGCTGGGAGGCTGGCTGACGTTTGCTTCCCGCCTGCTGGGTCGGCCGAGCAGTTCATGAATGACTCACCTCATTGTCAGGCTGATTCACTGCTCTCCTGGGGACTGGGGGGAGGGGGGGGGTAGGCTGCAGCAGCCCCCTCAGTTCGACTCATACTGTAGCACACAGGCGCGCACAACGCGCACACACGCGCGCGGGCGGGGCCCCGGCGGGTCCACTCACCTGCTGGGGTCAGGACCCCATAAAAGGGTTTCCGGGGTGAGAAGGAGGGGGATGCACACCACTTGGTCTGTGGAGAACAAGTTTGAGGTTTCTATCTAGTCTACCCATGGCTATTTACATTTAAATTAATTAAAATTAAATACAATTAAAACTTTAGTTCCTTAGTCTGATCAGCCACATTTCAAGGGCTCAGTAGGCACATGTGGCTAGTGACTACTCTGGGGGGCAGAGTGGATAGAAAATACTTCTATCCGGTGGGTGGGTGGGTGGCTCAGTCCATTAAGCTTCTGTTTTCTAAGCCTGTTTTTTAAGCATCTGTCTTGGGCTGGTGTCATGATCCCAGAGTTCTGGGATGGAGCCCCACTTTGGGCTCCCCTCTCAACTGGGAATCTTCTTCTCCCTCTCCCTCGGCCACTCCCCCTGCTTCTGCTCTCTCTCTCTCTCATAGAAATAAATTAAATCTAATTTAAAAAAAAAGAAAAGAGAAGACGTCCATCAACACAGAATGGTCTATGAATAGTGCTAGTCTACACAACCTTCAGCATACACAAAGCTGAACAAGCAGATCAGCCCTCCCCCAGTCCCAGACACTCAGCACCCCCACCTTCTATGCAGCACACAACAGACATTTAACTGCACTCACTCACCCAGCACACACCCACCAGCACAGCCCAGCAAGATTCTCAATGTGTATACACATCTGCGGTGTATGCCAACTGTCCGTACCAAGGCAAATGTAAATACAAACACATAAACACACATCATCATCACTGATTCACATACAAGGGCTCATACAATAAAAACGCAAATTAGGGCAAAATGCACTTGCAAATATGTTGAAATAGATACAAACTCAAACCATGTGGCTCTCATAACGAATCTCAGCTTGTGTTCACAAACTCAAGTTGGAGTCGAGGGAACCCACATTGCTGAGCCCCTGCCAACGTGCCAGGCATGGAGTTACCATGTCGATGCATTAATTCATTTAATCTCACAGCAGCCTTGCAAAGGGCGATGTATTATCCCATTTTTATAGATGAGACAGCTAAGCTTCAGAGAGGCAACGGAACGTCGTCAAGTGACAGCACTTGGTCTGTGGAGCCTACTCCCCCCTCCCCCCAGTGTCCCCACAAATATAAACCAAGATTCGTCTGACTTCATAGCCAATGCAGCACGCTATCTCCAAACACATGTGCATAGGTGTGCATATGCATGCATACACACACACTCAAGGTGTGCCCTCCTTTGTATCTAAGAAAGTGAGTCTTGTTGTCCAGCAACTGCAGGGATTTGGGGAAATAAGCATGGAGTTGCCCAGGTTCATTAACATTCCCTCCTGTGAAATGGCATTAAGTCATTCAACAAACCCTTGGCTGAGTGTCTTCCATGTGTCAAGTCCTATGCTAAATACTGGTCACAAAGGAAATGCCACAGCTGTTGCCCTGAAGGAGTTCAAAGTCCAGTGGAAGGTGTGAGGGAAACCTATAGACAATACAGGGCACACAAGAGACCCAAGCTATAGTGAAAGTAGGCCCCAAATGTAGGGAACCAAAGAGAGGGTAAAGCTAGGCCTCCTGGGGTCGTAAGGAAGGCTTCTTTGAAGAGGCATCCTTGGAGGGGAGGGTGAAGAAGGAGTGCGAAGGAGATGGATTGGTATTGATTGAGAGATTGGTTTGAGAGATTGAGAGATTAGCTAGGGCAGGGGGGAAAATGCCAGGGCAATGCAGGCCCTGGGGATTTTATATGTCATTCCCCAGTAACTGGGGGAATTAAAAAATTTTTGCGGTGGGAAATAGTATCCCATTTGCGTGTTAGAAAGAATGGACAGAAGGAAGGACAGCTTGGACTAGGGAGAACATTCAGGAAGCTACCACCATAGCTCAGGCAGGAGCTGGTAAGGCCTGGTGTATAATGGAAGGTCTCTGGACAAGGTGAGGGATAGACAGGGATGGGGAAGTTGGGGTCTATCCTGGTCCTGAGAAAATGTAACGAAAGCCTGGATTCTCTCTCAGAACAAGGCATTTATGCATAGGCAAACTATCTTTTGCACATAATTATAGGGGACTTACAGTCCCTGAAGCCCCAGATTAAGAACCCAGTTCCTTGGAATTCTAGCAGGCCAAACAACATGGTGGTTAAGCCTGTGGAGGCTAGAATCAGACAGCTGGCTTCATCATCTCTGAGCCCCCACCTATTACCTATATGAACTGGGAAAGGACCTTGACCCTTTCCTCTTCTGTGAAGCAGAAGTGATCCTAACACCTATATTGAGGCTTGTTACAATGATTAAGTGAGCCAATATGTGGAAAGTTCCAGAACCTTGTCTGGAACAGAAAGTGCTCAGGAAGTACTGGCTGCTATTATTATGAGTTAAATCAGAGTGCTTTTGAGACCCCACACCCCCGCCATGGGGCACCTGGGTGGCTGAGTTGCATTAAGCATCTGACTTTGGCTCAGGTCGTGATCTTGGGCTCCTGGGACTGAGGCCCGTTTTGGGCTCCCTGCTCAGTGGGGAGTCTGCTTCTCCCTCTCCCTCTGCCCCTCCCTCCCACTTGTGCATGCTCTCTCTCTGTCTCAAAAAAATAAAGAAAATCTTTTTTTTTAAAAAGGCCCCCTCACTACACTTATTCTCCTTGTATCCCACTTCCTAGCTGGGGATCTGGTGTCGTCTAGTGCCAGCCTGAGACCTGGCACCCATTTTGCCCTTTTCCAGAACCCACCTCTTCCTTTTTGGCTTGAGTTTCCATTATCCTCAAGCCTGGTTCTTAGAGTTTAACATTAACCTCTCTTCTAAGAGGAGGAAGGGGAGCCTGGGTGGTTCAGTTAGTTAAGTGTGGGCTCAGGTCATGATCAGGCTCAGGTCATGTTCTCAGGGTCCTGGGATCAAAACCCCTGGCAGTCTCCTTGCTCATCAGGGAGTCTGCTTCTCCCTCTGCTCCTCCCCTCTGCTTGCCTGTGCTCTCTCTCTCTCTTTCTCTCTCACTCCCAAATAAATGAATAAAATCTTTAAAAAAAAAAAAAAAAAGAGGAGAGAGAAGAGGACATAGGCACCATCACCATGGAGACCCAGTTCTTGCCTTGACCATAAGATGACAGCGCTGGGGAGAAGACGTTTGATTTGGGGGAAAGGGGACCCTTCAGCATGGGGGTCCTTCCCAGCTCTAAAATCACAGACCACCTCTTCACTGTGTCCTGCCAGCTCCTCTCTAAAATGTCTCAGGTCCACATTTTCCATTAGCTCTGACCACCTCCCCCACCCCCCATCCAAGCTCTAACAGGAGGTGGGGGCCATAGATGTCAAATTCATTGAACTTAGAAAAGTGATGGAGGAGAAAACAGGATTTCCCATTAGAAGATCTACCACTGAGGGACTGTGTGGCCCTGATGGGCTCTCTTACCTCCTGGGCCTCAGTTTCCTAATCTGTAAAATAATACCATGCCCCCCCCCCCCATTCTTCCTGGGACCTTTGTGAAGACAAAATCAGGTAGTGGTTAAAATTGGAAGCTGCAGACTTCAGGGTGGGTAGGAGTTGCTCTTAGCCCTCTTGGTCTTTTGGGCTCTGTGATCTCCCTTCAGCTGGAGCTGGCAGAGCCCAGATGCCCCAGGACCCCAAATGGGTCTCCAGGGCTATCCATAGCTGAGCAGAATGAGCTGCACTTAGGAAGAGGAGGTCTGTAAGTGGGATACTTGGGATTTTGTACCCAGCTCAGAAGAAGCACAGAGGCTGTGAGGGAATTTCTAACTTGGGTGAGAGTTGCAGGGGTCCAGCTTCCATCTCCCATCACAATTCTGGCTTCCATTCTGATGTGGGACAGGTAAACTGGTCCCCAAGAAGCTATGATGCTTGCCCAGAGGAGAGGCCAGGCCAGGCCACCCTGGGGACGATCCAAGGTTGGCTCAGATCAGATCATTAAGAACTTGAGTCAGCTACCTTCCTCCTGTCTTTTGAGTCCTCAAAATTATGCAGCCCTAAGCTCTCTCCAACTAGCTTTATAGTGACAAGCAAGAAGAAGAACAGAGGAAGGACTGAGGGCTGGCTCATGAAGGCTAGCTTTGCCAGCTCACAGCATCCCTGCCCATCTCTCTGCACAACTAGCCTAGACTACCTTTTGACCTGTCTCCCTAAGTTGTAAAGCTGAGGGCACAAGGAGTCTTAAGTTTCTCTATCCTCAGTGTTATGTACTATGCCAGATACACGGCAGTCATTGTAGAATTCCTCCAATAATTCTTTTTTTTTAATATTTTTATTTTTATTTATTTAGACAGAGATAGATCACAAGTAGACAGAGAGGCAGGCAGAGAGAGAGAGAGGGAAGCAGGCTCCCCGCCCAGCAGAGAGCAGAGAGCAGAGAGCCCGATGCGGGACTCATCCTAGAACCCCGAGATCATGACCAGAGCTGAAGGCAGCGGCTTAACCCACTGAGCCACCCAGGCGCCCCTCCTCCAATAATTCTGTTGAGCCTTGTGCTAAGTGCTGGGGACACAAAGTTGAACAAGCCAGACAAAGTCCCTGCCTTCATGAAGCTCATTTTTGTTTGTTTGTTTGCTTTTTGTGCTGAACCCCAGGAGCTCGTATTTTAGGGAGGAGGACACGCAATAAAGATGTATATCATGACAGTTATAAATTATGGAAAGCGCTGAGAAGGGAACAGAGTGTTGGATGGGGGAGGGATGTTACTTGAGAAGTGACAGGGAAGATCTGAGATCTAAGTTGAAATATTAAGGGTTAAAAAGAACAAGACCAAGAACATCTTTGCTTAATAGACGTGTTGCAAGTATGGGTGGATAGATGAACAAACAGCCAGTGGGGCGGATTCTAATGTGAATGAGAGTTATGCTCCAGGACCCCGTCCCTAGTGTGCTTAACTCTGTAGAGGAGGATGGGCGGAACTGGGGACCCAACCTGCGGTCCCAGAACTCCTGTTGAACCAACCAACCTGGCCCGAGGGGCCGCTGGGGGGCGACCGAGAGCCCACTCATTTCCCTTTAAGGCCGAGGCGGAAGACAGAGGAAGAAGAGTCTTTGCGTCGGCGGGATAGAAATAGGCCCGCCCCTTTAAGAGGCGGAGACGCCGGAGTGGCGGCCACTTCGAAAGCAGCCACGGGCTTCAGCCCCCGGCTTTCCGGCGACCC
Source organism: Mustela lutreola (assembly GCF_030435805.1). NCBI lineage: Eukaryota > Metazoa > Chordata > Mammalia > Carnivora > Mustelidae > Mustela > Mustela lutreola. The sequence goes on along the minus strand of NC_081304.1, from coordinate 18,611,842 downwards.
CCTCTCGGCCCCCGCCCGAGTCTCAGAGTCGTGACTTTCCGACCTCGCTCCAGAGACCCCGCAAGTCCGGACTCCGACTGTCCCGCCCGGGACAAGTCCGAGGCCCCGGCGACCCCTCGAGTGGGGGGCCTGCCCGACAAAACACTCTCCCCGCCCGGGGTCAGAGGCCGCCCGCCGTCGCCATGGTAATGCCGCGCCCCAGGCGGTGGAACTGCCGCACAACCGGGTTAGGTTTGGGTCAGAGCTTGGTGGCCTCGGAACACCTGGGCTCTAGTCAGGGCTTGCCTGGAGACCCTGGGAAGGTTCTCTCCACGCACCTCCCTCTGGGCCTGCTTCCCTCCTGCTGCTCTTACCTCTCTTCTTGGAGAACTGCTCGTGGTTCTCGGTGTGCCCGAACGTCACGGCCCCAGAACCGACCCCCTTCCCCCGCAACCCCGTACCTCCTGATCCTTGGGCACTGGGTTGCGGGGGTGTGTGTCACTATAGCTCTTGCTGCTCTGGCAACGGGGGGCGGGGGTAGGCACAGCCCGCCGCGCTGGGCTTGACACGTCTAAGAACTACCCACAGCAGCCCTGCTGCCTAGAAAGAAGGAGCTCTGGGCCGGGGCATCCAACCCTCCTGGGACGCTGGCTTTGGTGCGTGGGATTAGATAGAAGGAAACCACTTGCTTCAGAAACAAGACCACTGTACTGGGCATGCTTGGATTTATGGTAGCCTCTCTGACGTTTCACATAGGTTCCCCAGGCCAACTTTTTGGGATGTTGCAAAATCCTTCAGCCCATGTGCCCAGTGCTGAGGCTAAAGAATGACCCATGCACCCTTTTAAGCCTTCCCCTTGCCTCTTCCTCCCTCTTCCAAGGTGAATACAGATGGACCCGAGTGGATTATTTTGCAAGAAAGGATTCCAAATCCTCTAAATCTTTTTTTTTTTTTTTTTAAAGATTTTATTTATTTGACAAAGAGAGATCACAAGTAGGCAGAGGCAGGCAGAGAGAGGAAGGGAAGCAGGCTCCTTGCAGAGCACAGAGTCCGATGCGGGGCTCGATCCCAGGACCCTGGGATCATGACCTGAGCCGAAAGCAGAGGCTTTAACCCACTGAGCCACTCAGGCGCCCTCTTTTTTTTTTTTTTTTTTAACATTTTATTTATTTGACAGGCAGAGAGGCAGGCAGAGAGAAGGGGAAGCAGGCTCCCTGCTGAGCAGGGAGCCCGCTGTGGGGCTTGATCCCAGGACCCCAAGATCATGACCTGAGCCCAAAGCCCAAAAGCAGAGGCTTAACCCACTGAGCCACCCAGGCGACCCTGAATCCTCTAAATCTTTTTTGTTTGTTTGTTTGTTTATTTTTGAATCCTCTAAATCTTTAAGTAAATCCCATCTCTTCCTTCCTCATCCCTTATTCCTCCCTCAACACTAGGAAAAAAACAAAAACAAAAAACAGTACACCCGATGGTCTTGTTAGAATTGGAAAGAAGCGTAGTGAGGACCGAATGTACTTGTAAGCAGTATCTCTCCTCCAACCTCAATTGCTTTGTTTTCCTTTCAGGCATGCAGTTTGCAGAAGCTGTTTACTGTGGAAGAGGAGTTTGAAGATGAGGTAAGGAAGTGTTGGTGATCAGAGATAGCAGAGGACGTCTTGAGTTGTCAACACCCAGACCCAGAAATTTTGAAGCAGTCTTCCCCAGCCTCCTTTTACTTGACATGTATAGCTTTTTTGTCTGTGAGAGGCTGAGAGAAGATGAGACATGTAAACAACCTACTTAACTGTTTTAGAGACAGAAAAACAGAGATGTGAGCTGCCTAATTGACATACCTTTAAATTACTAGGGCCCTTGCCTGGAAGCTGTGTCATGTGGATGATTCAGTTCACCTTTATGATGGCATACTTGAGGTGGGAAGAAAGTTTATGGAGAGCCACAGACAACACAGTTAGTGGATAGCAGGAGGCTTGGGGTCACCAAGTCGCTACATGAGCCAGGGCAAATTACTTCATTCTCTGGCCTTCTGTTTTCTCTTCTATAATAGGAGGGATGTTCTTCTGCCTTAAATACTCTTCCCTCTAGCTCAGAAGATGAGGGATTAGACTGTATCAGAAGCTGGCACGTCAGAATCACCCCTGCTGAGGCCTTTCCACACACCAATTAAATCGGAATTTCTGGGGATAGGCCCAAGCAGGGCTGTTTCTAATCTCGGGGTATAGTCAGAGATCACTGAACTAGCTAGCACTCCCCGCAGCTCTCTTCCCGCTCAGATCCAAAGGATATAGTTTGGTCTGGGAGGCCCCAAATCGCTACCTGAAACCCTTTTCAGAAAGAGGCAAGATTTAAGCAGGCAAAATGCAAAAGAGGTAAAATAACCTATTTAAGAACACACCACCAACAACCAGGGTGAGGTCTTGGCCTCCTGATTCTAGGCTGACATACATAGATACTAAACTATATTTATAGAGTAGAATTGCTTTCTTTTATCAATGACAAACCTTTCAAACTTACTTTTTGTCTCCCAGCACTGTGCTTTAAAAATCGAATTTAGGATTTGTCAAGATGCCCCATTTGTACCTAGCCGGGTGATGAATGCTGCACCGGGGACCCTTCTGGCAGCCCAAGCCCCGCACTCCTCTTCCTTTGAGGCTTTTGGAACCTAAGGTTTGAAAGCGAAGACAGACCTTCCTTAGACCTCTTAAAAACCCGTCTCTGGCTTGTCTCATTCATTGAGGCCCTAAGACATAGTGACAGGGACACATATGGCTTCTAGTCCTAGTTCTGTGAAGTTATTTAACTTCTGAGTCTCCATTTCTGCATCCATAAAATGGGAATAATAATAACACTTATTAGGACCATCGTGAAAATTCATTGAGAGAATTCCGGTAAAATGTGTATGGGGTCCCCGGCACCCAGTGCCATTTCAAATTGTAAGATGTTTTTGTCATCACTTGGGGACTTGAATTTTGCTTTTACAAAAAATTCAAAATTGCCAGCTTTGTTGAGGAGATGTGTCCCTGTCTTTGTCTTTCAGCTTTGGAGATGTGTAATTACAGGCTGAAAAAGTGACTGCTAAGTGTCCCTTTCGGGTCTTACCAGGTGATGAGAGGACTGTGGGGCTGGCAATGGGATTAAGAGTGAAGGTCTCTGTGGTACCTGGCTGGCTCAGTGGAGCATGTTGGCTCTTGATCCCGGGGTCTTGAGTTCGAGCCCCATGTTAGGCATAGAGATTACTTTAAAAAAAAAAAAAAAAAAGAGTGAAGGACTCTGACAGTTCAAGTTTCTGTTCTAAGAACAGCCCCTTTCCTCCTTCCTCAGGCAGATGACATCATGTCTAAGCTCTTTAGGAGAAAAGGATTGTCAGGATTTCACTGCTGCTGTAATTCTAATATTGTTATTGCTAAACCCCATGGCAGTCCCGCTGGGGTATGCCATTCTCCTGACAATACACAAAGCAGGGAAAAACCCTTCTCTGGCCCAGACAATCCAATGCAGCACCAAAGGATGGGGGTGGAGGGGACCTTCCTGTCAGTTAAATCAGCAGTTCTGACTCAAAAACACCCTCAGAACAGGTCTGTTGCTCTCGAAGGTGTCAATCTCACCTTGCTTCCCAACTGGAATCCATACTTAATTTAACCTGCCTGAAAAGCTATATTTAACGTCTGCCTATTTTGCTGGATCCAAGGCCTCTTCGGCTTACTGAAGGTTGTGTGTGTGTGTGTGTGTGTGTGTGTGTGTGTGTGTGTGTGTCTTGGGGCAGGGGGAGAGGAGTGGGCTGAGGACAGGCAGCATGACCAGCTGGAGAGACCCCTGTTGCACAGGCTGGACACCAGAAAACTTATTTCCTTGAGATGGGTGTGTAATCTTGGGTGATTCGATTCCTTGGTGCCTGGTATGTTTGCTTCTGCCTACTCCCCTGAATACCACTGCTCCCCCACCCCCCAAGAGAAGCTACCTGTAAACTTAGCCTTAGAATTTTTTTTAAGACTTTTTTCTTCAAAATTTTAATTAATTAATTAGTTTATTTATTTTTAGAGAGGGGAGGGGCAGAGGGAGAGAGAAGGAATCTCAAGCAGACTCCATGCTGAGCGTGGAGCCCAATGCAGGGCTCGATCTCACAACCCTGAGATCATGACATGAGCCAAAATCAAGAGTCAGACGCTTAACTGACTGAGCCACCCAGGCGCCCCTCTTCATATAGTTATTTAAGTTCTAGTTAGTGGGGAACCTGGGTGACTCAGTTGGTTAGGCATCTGCCCTCAGCTCGGGTTGTGATCCTGGAGTCACATTGGTCTCCTGGCTCAGCAGGGAGTCTACATCTCTCTCTACCCACCCTTGCTCCAGCTCATGCTCTCTATCTCTCAAATAAATGAATGGAATCTTTAAAAAATAAATAAAATAACTTCCAGTTAGTTAACATACAGTGCTAAAGGTTTTATTTTTAAGTAATCTCTACATGCAACGTGGGACTTGAACTCACGACCCCAAGATCAGGAGTCACATGCTCCATCCACTGAGCCAGCCAGGCGCCCCTGGATGGTTCTGGTAGAAGTCTGGGGGTGGTGGGGCGCCTGGCTGGCTCATTCCATGGAGCATGCGACTCTCGATCTTGGGATCACAAGTTTGAGTCCCATAATGCATGTAGACATTACTTTAAAAAATAATAGTAAAATCTTTTTAAAAAGTCTGGAAGTGGGCTCATGGGCAAGGTCAAAGGTGGTAAAAGACCCCACCACGGCCTTTCATGCCTTGGTTTCCTACTTCCATGTATCTGCTTCCATGTACCTACTGCATACCTGGAACAGTAAAAGCAGAGTGTTTCTTGATGTCCGGATGCCAAGACCCACCATCTTTGCTTCTTTGTAGGACTTCTTGTCTGCCGTGGAGGATGCAGAGAATCGGCTTGCTGGCTCTCGGTCTGTGAAGGCTGGGTGCCTGAGACCCTCCTCTTCCAGCCCACGGGACTCCGGGCAGGCACAGTCTCCCGGGCAGCTGCCATCCGGCCCCACTGCTCCTTCAGAGGCTTTGGGCCCATCAGCCCTGGGACTCCGCCTTTCTACCTCCAGCATGCCCGCGGCCATCAGGGGTCCACCTTCTGTAGGAACAGCCTCCCTAAGGCCTATCCCAACTTCCAGCAGCTGGACTGGCCATCAGAGACGCGTGGCACTGGCAGAAGTGCTCAAAGTGCCACCTAGACACCAGACCTCTGCCTCCCACTCCCTGCTCAGGTTTGAGAGCCAGCAGCCAGTAACTGGAGGCTTCGAGGGGCCTGAACAAGATGAATTTGATAAGGTCCTCGCAAGCATGGACCTGGACCTTGGAGGCAGCAGTGAGGCCCCAGGAATCTTGGCCACATGGCATCAGGAGGACTCAGCAGTGGCTAAAAAGGCCCGGGTCACTGAGCTGAGTGGGTCTTGCCTGAAGGGGCCTGTGCCTGCCCCCAATATGACTAGTGTCCTGTCAGCCCATGGTGAGCCTCCAGAGCCTGTTGTCCACTGCAGGACTCCAGAGCCCCATGCGAGATCGGCTGCCACCAGTGACTTTCCCATTCCTGTTCAGCAGCCCCGCTTGGAAGCCTGTCGGAGGGGCCCCCTTCTTCAGGCACCACAGCCTCTCCAAGCAGCTGGCGGGCCTGTTCAGAGCTGCCCTCAAAACCGTTTTCCTGGTCACTCATTCCAGTGTCCAGACGCCTCCATACCTGGCAAATCTCATTTTCCCGGGCCACGGACTCCCAACTCCATGTGCTCTGCTCCCTCAAAGACTATCTCCGGATCGTTTCCTCAGAGCCCCTTACGACCCAGAGCACCAGTGTCTTCTGTCAGGTGTCCTCTCAGCACCCCAAAGAGCTCCCATTCCTTCCCGGTTCCCCAGGCAGCTCTGCAGACACCCATCGTCACCAACCACCTGGTGCGGCTGGTCACTGCTGCCCACCGGACACCCCAGCAGCCCACCAGCCCCAAAACACGGCGCTTCCCTGGCCCAGCTGGGGTCCTGCCTCACCAGGTGAGGGACAGTTGTCCCAGACATGGGGGGTGGGGAGTGGGGGAGGAGGGAATGAAGTGTGGAGAGAGGGTTTCCAGAGCTTCAGAAGAAGTTAAAAGAAGTGGGAAGGAAGAACTGAATACCGCAGGTGAGAGAGGCGCTCCGGGCTCTGAGAACCTCACGCCTTTCCTTTGTTGAGCACCTACTGTTTGCTAGCACTGGGGCAGTAAGAGCCATTCACTTATATTTGCTAATTTGGAGCTGAGAACACAGAGGTTAAGATGGGCATGGCTCCCATCCCAAGTTGTCCACAGCACAGCAGAAGCAGCAGATGCAAACGAGCGGTGATACGTAAAATGCAGAGTGTCCCTGGGTGCTGCGGAGACTCTGGGCTCCTTGGGGTGATTGAGTGGGCTTTGGAGGGTCAGGTAGGAGGTGGATGGACAGGTGCGTGTAACGCTGTGCTCTGGGAGACATCTCAGCAGTGGGAAGACAGGGAAGAGAATGTGCAAAGGCCCAGAGGCAGGAGGGCAGGATGCTGTCAGAGGTACACGGAACGGGCCACTGTGGCAGACGCGTGGAGTCAGCAGGGGGAAGCTGTGCTATGCTGACCATTTGGAGTCAGTGGTGGTGGAGGGACAGTTTCCGTCAAACCATCTTGGATCAGATCCTAGATAAAGGGACCCTGAGCGTCTGGTCTGGTTGTAATTGGTGCACTCTTTCCTCTCATTTTAAGGCTGGTTCAAATCATTTCTGCCCATTCCTTGCCCTTCGCTGGCACTTTAAGGGAAATCCAAGGAGGCCATCCACATTCCTCCTGGGCTGGATCCCTGCGGGGAAGGGTTAGGTCCCTGAGAAGGGACTTGGGGAAAGCTGCCTCTGTGCCTATCCCAGGCCTCCCTATCCGGGTCATTGGCTCCTTCAGGAAGCCCTGGGTTTTGCTCCTGGGCCAGCTCCAGCTTCCTCACATTCCCCAAACAATCCCCAAAGCATCTTTTTTGAGCTGCCAGCAAGGCTCCTGAGACTTCGTTAGGAGAGCTGTGATATGTGTTAATTGTCCCTGATAGTTTCCTGAACTCATTATGTAACCCAGACAAGAAGCTGTACTTGTAAGTAACAGCTGCCGCGCGTGCTCTCGCCTTCCCCTTCTCTCTCCCCTTGTAGCTCAGCGGGAAGCATCTGGAGGAGATCATGGTTTCCACACCCCAGACTCCAACTCATGGTGCTCTGGCTAAATTCCGGACAGAGGTAACTAGTTCCATGCATATGCTGACTTTCTGGGCGTTGTTTAAGGGTGAGGGACACCCCTGTGGGTTTCAGGAGTTGAGAAGCAGAGTTTGGGGTACTAGGCCTGTTCCGGGGCTCCCACACCAGAGGCACATGGGGAAGGCCATTTGGGGATGTGGTGGTTTTACTAGCCGAAGATGAAGCCTGTCCTGATGCCGACCCATGTCACGCGTCCAGTCTTCTCTCTCACCTAAGAAAGAAAGGCCCAGCTAACTCCCATCTTCCCTCAGAGGAGGGCAGTGTCACAAGTATTAGGAAATTGTGTCTCGGGAACCCTCCTCGCAGGTTTCTGGGAATTGAGCTGGGAAGGATCTGCCTTCGTCTGGCCTCCAGTGGGTTCCTTTTGCGGGGGTGAGACCCATCTTCCCTCCTCACCGGGGTTCTGGTTGACCTGCTCTACCCTCAGACCCACTTTTGCTTTTAATTCTCTTTGCTGCCCATCCACAGATCCATCTGGTTACAAAACATTTTCTTTTTTAAAGACTTTTTATTTATTTATTTGGGGGAGGGCAGAGGGAGAGGGACTAGCAGACTCTTCACTGAGTGCAGAGCCCAGCACTGGGCTCAGTCCCACAACCCGAGCAGAAACCAAGAGTCAGACGCTCAATCGACTGAGCCACCCAGGCGCCCCAAAGCATTTTTTAATGTAAGAAGATTAATAGTTAAGCCAGAGGCAGCCCAAATAAAAATGTGACTGGTTTCAAAATGGCTAAGGCACTCTGGAAACCTGTCAATGTGGGGGCGGGGGCTCGCCGGCCCCAATACTTCTCGAGTCTGTTACACAAGTGACATAGCCTTTTGCTTCAGTGCAACCAAAGTTAGGACCTGATATAAAATAAAATAAACCTTTGGTATTGCTGCTTAGTGAAAGATATGCTATGCAGCAAAATCTCTCATACCATTTTGTGAGGTGGGAGAGGAAGAGACTGGTTACCATGCTGCAGGGAATTCGACCTTCCCTCCCAGCCCCCCATCCTGTCTCAGTCAAGGTCAGAAGGGAGTGGATCCACTCACATAGGCCCCCTTTGCTCTGTGGTACCAGATTGTTACCAGTTCCCAGGCATCAGCAGAGGAGGACTTTGGACGAGGGCCGTGGCTGGCCATGAAGTCTTCTCTGGGCTTAGACGAGAGAGACCCCACCTGCTTCCTCTGTGCCTATAGCATTGTCATGGTGCTGCGGAAGGTAAGGATACTGGGTGCTGAGCTGTGCAAGAAAGACCATTTCTTTTCCTTTCTTTTTTTTAAGATTTTATTTATTTATTTGACAGCGAGAGTGACAGCAAGAGCAGGGGGAGCAGAGAGGGAAAAAACAGGCTTCCCGCTGAGCAGGGAGCCCAGTGCGGGGCCTAATTCCAGGACCCTGGGATCATGACCTGAGCCCAAGGCAGACGCTTAACAAATGAGCCACCCAGGCACCCCAAGAAAGACCATTTCTACCCTTTCTACCAACCTGCTGTCCTCCTCCACCTTAGGAAAGGGGGCTGTCCTTTTGCTCCCTCTCACCCCAGGCCTATCTCCAAGCAGCTACATGGAGTCCCTTTGGTTGTATCTTCTCCTCACCCAGCATTTCACTACTACTGGGCATAGGTGGAAGGTGAAAGTGGGGTATGGGTATGTCTCTGCGTGTCCAGGTCCTGGATGAGATGGGGTGAGCACACTGCTACCCTTCAAGCTGCCTCATGTGAGGACACATGCCCACGGCAACGGAGGTAGAGCTCTGTATAAAGAGACATGCTGGAGAAAGGAAGCAGGGGGTAGTGATAGATGAAGGCCCTGCCAGCCTCAGTTCTGCTAGAGAGACAGGATGAGGCCTTCAGACCACCCTTTTGCCCTCCACAAAAGGAAGATCATCACCATGTCTGTCCTCGGAACCCACTCCCCGCTCCCTCCCCCCCCACTCCAGTTGCCCTGGCCCACTTGGGAACATCACTGGTGGGATGCTGCTTGCTCAGCAAATGCCTCTCCTCGTAACCAGGCAGCCCTGAAGCAGCTTCCTAGGAACAAGGTCCCCCACATGGCTGTGATGATCAAGTCCCTGAGGCGGAGCGTGATGGACGCCAGCGTGGTTTTCAAGGACCCCACAGGTGAGCAGTCAGGCCCTGAGCGGGTCTGATGAGTGGCCTTCGCTGAGTTCAGGGGATGAGGAAGAGTCGTCCTCTCTATCTGCAGACGGGAAAATTGAGGCAGTGAGCGGTCCACTTCCCAGCCAGGGCCCAAAGCAGTCCCTGTGCTGCCCTTGACCCAGCCTGATGGGCCACGTGGTATTTGCAGGAGAGATGCAGGGCACGGTGCACAGGCTGCTGCTCGAGACCCGCCAGAGTGAGCTGAAACCTGGCTCGGTGCTGCTGCTAAAGCAGGTGAGGGGCACCCCAAACGGGGACCTGCTCTCCAGCCTTCCCACCCTGGAGAAGGTCCCTGAGGGCTTGGCCTGGCTCCCATCCTTCGGAGGTGGGTGGGGATGAGGGGTGGTGCTGTGAGGGCCGGAGGGTGCAGTACTTGGTTCTGCTCTGGTCCCAGGGCTGGGGTGAAACCATCTGTGTGACCCCGGTGCCGAGGCCAGCGAGAGAGACGCAGGCGGGGACCGGGTAGCATCTGACCATGTCTAGGGCTCCATGAGGACACTGACCTTCCCCCATCCCCGGCTCAAGGTTGGAGTGTTCTCTCCGTCGCTCCGGAATCACTACCTCAACGTGACGCCCAACAACCTGGTCCGTGTTTACAGCCCAGATTCCGGGGATGGGAGCTTCCTCAAGCCGTCTCAGCCCTTCCCCAAGGTAAGAGGAGCAGGATGGAATGGGGGCTGACAGGGCCTCTCTCTGGCTGGATCTTCTGGTACCTTCCGTTCCTTCACCCTGGGGAGCAGAGGCGTGAAGGGGCCAGTTACCCCGAGGTGAAGAGATGCCTCTGAAAACAGTACAGCATCCTCCTGTTCCCAGGGCCCCCGCCTGCCAGACGGCACAGTAACAGGACCTAGAGCAGCTGGCTACTTGGTGATCTGATGGCAGGCTTGAGCACCAGGGAGGATGGAGTCACCTGAGAACTAACGAGGCTGTGGTTTCCTGGGTGAGGGGTGGTGTGGCCCTCAGTAAGTGACTCAGGGTCAGATCTGCTACAGGCGGCGGGGCAGAGAGTAGGGAGCTGCGTATGGCCTGTCATGTGATCCAGCCCTTGCTCTGCATCTGCCCTCCTGGCCTCTACCTCTACTGGGTGTGGGGGGCACCCGTACAGAACTCAGGAGGGGACACCCCCCTTTGGGAACTAAGGGAGACTAGGGTTCCAGGCAGCTCCACTCCAGGTTAAGAGTGCAGAGCTGGCCCTTGACTGGCGCATGGTGTCCCCTCTGTGGCCACCTCCCCCCTTCCTGGGGTCCTGGGTTGTTGGGCCTGGCCTGGGGGTGGGGAGACCTCCTGTCTCCGCTCTGCTGGTAATTTGTAACTTGACCTTGGCAGGTACTGTCCCCACCCCTGCTGTTGCTTCATCTAAAAAGCGAATGCTCTAGACTTGATGACTTCTTCTCAAGTTACACCTTTCACTCGGTGGGGTACTTCCCATTTCCCTCATCTTTCCCCTTAACCTTCCACATTTTCTCAAAAATCACCCACTCCCAAAACCTCATCCTTCTTTTCCTTTTAAATGTCAAGTTATCCATACACATTGACAACAATTGCAATGGTACAGAATAAAGCAAAACATAAAACTTACTCTTCTTCTTTCCCATTCCCTACGGCAAATGATGGTCAATGGCTTAATTACTGGGGCGCCTGGGTGGCTCAGTGGGTTAAGCCTCTGCCTTCAGCTCAGGTCATGATCTCAGGGTCCTGGGATCCAGACCCACATCCCTGCATCAGGCTCTCTGCTCAGCGGGGAGCCTGCTTTCCCCTCTCTCTCTGCCTGCTTCTCTGCGTACTTGTGATCTCTCACTCTCTCTGTCAAATAAAAATTAATTAATTAATTAAATTAAAAAATAATAAAAAGCTTATATTCTTTTAAAAAACAGCTTAATTACTAATTTCCATTACCTGACTGTATATTAGCTAGTGTGCAGATTCTTTTTTTTTTTTAAAGGAAAGGTTGTTTGTTTGTTTTTTGTTTTTATTTATTATTTTGTTAAGATTTTATTTATTTGGCAAAGAAAGATCACAACCAGGCAGAGAGGCAGGCAGAGAGAGAGAAGAGGGAAGCAGGCTCCCCACTGAGCAGAGAGCAAGATGTGGGGTTCTATCCCCAGACCCTGGGATCATGACCTGAGCCAAAGGCAGAGGCTTTAGCCCACTGAGCCACCCAGGTGCCCCTAGTGTGCAGATTCTTAAAAGGTTTTTTTGGTGTTTTTTGTTGTTGTTGTTTTAGTGAGGGAAAGAGAGAAAGAGAGAATCTTAAGCAGGTTCCACACCCAGTGCATGAGCGTGACATGGGGCTGAATTTCCAAACCCATAAAAGCTCATCTTTTTTTTTTTTTTAAATATTTTATTTATTTATTTGACAGAGAGACAGTGAGGGCAGGAACACAAGCTTGGGAGTGGGAAAGGGAAAGCAGGCTTCCTGCTGAGCAAGAAGCCCGATGTGGGGTTTGATCCCAGGACCCTGAGATCATGACCCAAGCCAAAGGCAGATGCTTTAATGACTGAGCCACCCAGGCGCCCCCTAAAATCTCATTTTTAACCCCAGGCCAAATCCTCAACATATTTCTGAATGGCCTCGTCACTCTGTTCCTGGTATATACAGATTTCCTAAAACACCAGATACCAACAGAATTAGGAAAGAAAATCGCCCAAAAAAGTTTGTGTTTTTAATTACCTGCTCTTTGGGGTGTTTGGTATTTCAGCTCCCTCCCCTCGGTGACTGGCCCCTTCCACACTCCTCTGTCGTGTCTTTCCTAAGCCCCTACCTATTCTTTTGAGGTTGTCTGGGTGGCATGGGACTGTCCAGAGGGATGTCAGGGGCACGGACATTAGTAACCAGGCCCTCTGTCCCCAGAACCCGGGAAGCTTCCCTGGCAGCCCCCATCATGAGACTGCAAAGTCTGGAAAAGGCTTGAGAACAGCACCAAACACAGAGACAGGGGCATCCCTCGAGGAAGAGCTCCCAGAAGCAGGTAAGGCAGTCAGCCTACCCAGGAGCAAAAGCGGTTCTTCTTCTATTTCCTCTTGGATAGCGCAGCCAGGAGAATCTGGCTACATCTCTTCCCTCCTTCTGTGAATCCTTGGGTCTTACAGAATCTTCCAGAAATCAGATGTGGTATCTTTTTTGGCAAGGCTGTAGGCCACAAACTAACTATAGTAGTGTGATTGGGGCTACATAAACAAATACAGTGGGATCCACGGGTCTCCCCTTTTCCAGGCCATGTGGTTACCCACAAGGAGGGGATGGATGGACACCACCCCTGTGCCACACCTTGAGTCTTCTGGGAGCTGATTTCCCCATTCTGACTAAGCTCAGAGATCCTGCAGGCAGGGCTGAGGAGTCAGACATCCATGGGGTTAGGGTGGCACCAAGAAACAGACCTGAGAAGCCCAAACACAGACCTGTAAGGGTATGACCAGCTTGTTCCTCGGGAGGGAGCATCACCCACGTGGAGCGTACACAGTCCAAGTGTGAGCCTTAGCTTTTGGATTCCATAAATTCAACCCTGTCCAGCCCCAAAATTCATGGGATTGTGGGTAAGTGTCTCACATTAATCAGATTCACATTGGACTAATGGATAAACCACATAAGCCAATTTACTTATAGCCTATAGCCTACGAAAGGGTATCTACCCCTCATGCTAGAATCTTCCCTGAGATGTTGCACTCGTTCCTTATAAGTAAGCTGGTTGACAAGCCAAACCATCATCAGGAGGTTACTGGAGCTCATGAAATAAGTGAGGAGAGTCATCTGTAGAATATTGTGGCTGGTGTCACATCTCCATTGTAGGGACAGACTTGCCAAGCAGGCAGCTACTAGCCGTGGCTGGACAGAGTTGGGAGACACCAACACTAGTTCTTTTTTTTTTTTTTTTTTTAAGATTTTATTTATTTATTTGACAGACAGAGCTCACAAGTAGGCAGAGAGGCAGGAAGAGAGAGAGGAGGAAGCAGGCTCTCCACGGAACAGAGAGCCTGATGTGGGGCTCTATCCCAGGTCTCTGGAATCATGACCCGAGCCAAAGGCAGAGGCTTAACCCACTGAGCCACCCAGGCACCCCACCAACACTAGTTCTTACTCTGATTCCCAGTTTCGTAGGCCCACACAGTCTGCTCATTGCCCTTCATTTAACATCGAGTTTCCCTGAACAGTCATAGTGTAATGAGTGAGGGACACCTTTTTTTTTTCTTATTTTTTAAGATGTATTTATTCATTTGAGGCGGGGGAGGAGCAAAGGGAATGGAAGAGAGAGACTCACAAGCAGAGTCCTGGCTGAGGGCAGGGCCAAATGTGTGGCTCGACCCCAGGACCCCAAGATCATGACCGGAGCGACAATCAAGAATCGGCCGCCCAACCGACCAAGCCCCCCCCAGGCGCCCCATCACCTTTTGTTGGTACAATCAAATTCCAGTCTCACTTCCCTAAGTACAGTGCCAGGCACCTTAATTAAATTTTGAATGCTAGGGGCGCCTGGGTGGCTCAGTGGGTTAAAGCCTCTGCCCCCCACCCCCCGGCCTGCCTCGCTGCCTGCTTATGATCTCTGTCTGTCAAATAAGTAAATAAAATCTTGGGGCACCTGGGTGGCTCAGTGGGTTAAAGCCTCTGCTTTCGGCTCAGGTTATGATCCCAGGGTCCTGGGATTGAGCCCCACATCGGGCTCTCTTCTCAGCGGGGAGCCTGCTTCCCCCTCTCTCTCTGCCTGCCTCTCTGTCTACTTGTGATACCAGTCAAATAAATAAATAAAATCTTTAAAAAAAATAAGTAAATAAAATCTTAAAAAAAAAGAAAAAGTCCTACCAAAAAAATTTTTTTTTTGCCAGCAAGTGGACTTCTTTGAGCAGCATCATGGTTGTCAGGAGCTCTGTGCCAGGCCAGAAGCTAGCCTCTGCAGGTGTGGTATCCAATTCTGACCCCATGGGCTGCCTGAGCCCATCCATTACACTGGAGCTCCCTGGTTGGGAGCCGTGTGCTTCTGGCCTCAGATGGAGCTTGAGGACGCTCACCACCAGTTACCTGACCGCTTTAAACTCCATTCTGTCAAAGCAGGGATGGTAAAGAGGAACCACGCCCTCCAAAGGGCTTTGTGAGTTCGGAAAGGGATGAGTACAGCAGGTATGGCCAGGAGCATTGGGTCAGCGAGCGGTAGCTGCTGTTGTTAACTGGGATAGTCCCAGCAGGGATGACTGAGATAGGTGGCTTCCAAGTTCTCAGACACAAGCTTGCAGCTGTGAACTGCAGTCAGGGAGAGGTGCTTTCATTCCACACGCCCAGGAAGGTCCACAGGGGAAGGGGCCCATGTCTCATGCTCTTCAGGTAAGAAAGGGATTCCCGAATGCCGTGATTCTGAATGTGTCTGATGACTTTTTCTGGCCTTTTGCCTTCATCCAATGAGCGGGTTGCATTGGCGGATCCCTGCAGCCTCTCTGGTCAAGCACTGTGCCTCTGGATGGATAGAGGGTCATGCCCAAGGCCAAGGGGAGCGTCTTTCTTGACAGAAAGGCCCAGGCATTTTGTCCTTGTCTCTTGTGATGTGTGTATGTGTGGGAAGCAGAAGGAAGCCGGGAGTCCAGTCAGCCTCAGGCCCAGTCACCACTGCCCAGGGGGAGGGAACTCCCCAACTGTGCAGCCAGGTCCAGAACCCCCTGAGAGGCAGGAGCTTGGGACCCGAGTCCCTTGGAACCCTAACGTCATCACTAAGTCCGTCTACCCTCTCCATGTCCCCCTGCAGATGACCTGGATGGACTCCTCAGTGAGCTCCCTGAGGACTTCTTCTGTGGGACCAGCAGTTGGGACTGCCCCAAGGCAGCGCCCCCGCCTTGAGCAGGCGGCCTCTCGGCACCCAGGAGAGCCTCTGCTTGTGTCTGATTGGGTCCCAGAGAGAGAGGAAGCCCAGCATGATGGGACAGCCAACAAAGCCCAGGACTGTGGTTACCCCCCTGGACGCCTTCCCAGGAACACCCTCGTCCCTCAGATTCTGCACTGCTGTCACTTTGGGTCTTCCTTTGGCATTCTAGAACCCAGCCCCAAGGATGGCCCTTCTGCTCTACTGTCCTCCAAGCCCTTGGATGCCACCATCCCTTCTCCTCCTGCCAACAGGGGAGGTGTGTCCCCCTCCTGCTTCACCTTGACTTTCGAGGACCCTGATCCCTTTATTCCCTATTCCCTGGACCGCTGAGGAGTCACACCACAGTCGTGGTGACCCATTCCTCTGGCTAGAGGAGGAACACACTCAGACCTCCCTCTGCTTTGTCTCTCCAGGCCTGCAGCTGCCCAGCTCACCTGTGCTCAGGGTTCCCAGGTGCGGGGGTGGGACAGGGCTGTGACGTCTTGTTCGGAATTAAAGCAGCTGTCTGCTCCACTCGCCTCCCCCGCTCCTTTCCACCCGCACTGCTCCTTGTCCCGGCTGGCCTACTGCGGCGCCTGGCCGGGACAGAGCCAAGCTCCTCGTTTTCCTTCCCTCTTTCACTCTCTTTTCATGAACTTTCCTTGAGACAGTTTTAGATTGACAGAATTATTGCAAAGATAATCCAGGGAGTTCCTATATACCCCCCACGCAGTGCCCTCTGTCATTAGCCTCTCATACTAGGATGCACACAGCTTACAACTGACCAGCCGCTGTTGGGACACTACTACGAACCGACCTCCATGCCTTTTTCAGACGTATGCGGCTCCCCTGTCATCCTTTTTCTGCTCCAGGATCCCACATGCCCTTTAGTCTCCGGGCCTCTTTAGGCTCCTCCTGCTTCTGGCAGCTCCTCAGGCTTTCCTGGTTTCTCCTGGCTCTGACAGCTGCGGGATTTTGTGTTTTGCAAAGGAGGCCACAGAGGAAGGCATAGTCTCATCACACATCAAGGATGGATGTTGACCTTGATGACCTGGCTGAAGTATCGTTTGTCAGGTTTCTCCACTGTAAACTTGCTTCTCCCTCTTCATACTGTCCTCTTTGGAAGGAAGTCACTGGGTGCAGCCCACACTTAAGGAACAAGGAGTTATGTCCCACCCTCTCTAAGGACAGATTATAGATAGATAGATTCTATTATTAGCTAATAACCTCTATAGATTATTTGGAATTCTCCCGCATTTCTTAGTCCTACATTCCTATCAGTCTGGACCCGTGGGTATTGTTTTATGCGCTGGGTTATAATCCAATGCTGCTTTCCTGTGTGGCCCCGCAACTCCTTGTCACCGTAGCTTTGCCCTGCCACCTTTCAGACGGGAGCTGGACAAGGGGCACCTGTGCACTGTAAAAGGCCTAATTACACCAAGTCGCCAACCTTGTTTTTCCTTTCTGGGATGAAGGGAAGAAAGGACTCATCCCCCAGCCCGTGGTGGAGGGAGTGTGGGTTAAAGACCCTATTCTGACCGCCAGCCTCCCCTGCCTTAGCCCCTGCCTTCCCTAAGGGGCTGTGAGTCTGAGGCTCCCTACTGCTTCGTACTACTCTCCCAAAGAAAGGCTGATCCCCTTGATCCCAGTCTCAAAGCTGAAGTGAGCAAGTGCTGGAAGAATTCCACATTCAGCTGGCTGCTGGTTGCAGTGGGGCCCTGTTCTAGAAGGCTTTTGTGTTCCAAGCCCAGGAGCAAGAAGGGGCTAATTCACCAGCAGCCCTCCTACCTGAACAGATGTGCACTTCTAACTCTCCTGCCCACTGCTAATCCCCCAGCTCTGCTGATGCTGCTCAGACCTGGGCCAGAGGCCACCTATACTATATGGTCTTCCCACACCTAAACCACCCCATACCCCGGGCACGCACAACCATGCCCCAGTCAATTCCCTTGAGCCCTGATCTTTAGGGCTCATGGTCCTGACCAGGGTCATGGCTTCTGGGTGCTTCATCACCCTACAGACTCAGCTCCCAGAAGGCTGGGTGGCGATACAATCCCCTAGCACTGAACTGGGCTCCCTATGGGTTCGTGTGTGGGTTGAAGTCAAAGCCGCCTTTTTCTGCCCTCAGGAAGCGAAGGACAAGAGACAGAACACAGGACATCTCTGGGGACTGGGCTGCTGTGAGAGTAGCCTTAGGCTTGTATGACAAGAAGGCTGCAGAGAGGCCGAGGAGGTCAACAGCCTTGCACCCCGCACGTCATGGCTACTGTATGCCTCAGAAGGAAGGGGACGCCTACCCTATCTTGGCCCCTCTTGGCCCCACCCGGCCCTGTCAGCTCCCAGCCCTGGGAACCCAGCTGTGGGTGCTCAGCCAGGCCGTTGGCGGGGCAATTAAAACACTGAATGGGTTCCAACAGGGTTAATCACAGTGGCCTTTATAGAGGCGCCTTTCTCTGAGGATCTCCAAGACCTTGAGGGGCATGATCTCATTCCTCCCTCTGGGATCTGGGAACCCCCCACCCTGGAACACCACCAAGAAGCTGGGCCCGGAGTGGGTGAAGAGCAGGGTAAGGGCAGTGCCGAAAGCGGCCCAGGCTGCTGCCACCCACTAGGGCAGGGAGATGAGTGTTTGCTCTGGCCGAGAACAAGGGCTCTCAGTCAATTCCCTGCACGTTAGGGACCGGCCTGTAATGAGCCAAGCGCTCCCGAATCCCACATTGAGACCTACTGTGTGCCAGGCCCAGGTGGGTTGCAGAGACCCTGCTGAATAAATTCGGGTCCTGCTCTGGAGCCCCCAACCAGCATGGCAGACTTTTGCCCACAGCAGGTCGGGACAGGGCCTTGACGAAGTCCGTGTGTGGTCCTCCCGGAGCAGGGGTCAGGGAATGGCCGGGAAGGCTGAAGGGCCACCAGGAGGCTCTGAGGCTCTTGCCTGGAGAGGGCTGAGGTTGCAAGCCTGCAAAAGTTTTCAAACTAGGAAATGAACCATTTTAGACAGATCCTTCCAAGGGGGCGGCAGAGCACAGAGGCTTGGCCAAAGAGGAACACCAGAAGGCTGGGCAGGTCCCAGTGAGGGGCACTGAGACGGTGACTGACAGCTGAGAATGGGAGCTGGAGCTTGTTTGCGTGCGGGACAGGGAGAGGAAAAAGTCTGAGGTCTCTGAGCAGGGGTGGCTGCTGAGCCAGGGAGGGGAGGAAGTGCGGTGGGCAGGGGAGGAGGGGGGGGGGGAGTCCACTGCGCTGGGGGAGACAGGCCAGGGCGCCCCGGACCAGGGCAACCCCGCGGGGCTGAGGGGCTCCCCGCCAGCACACTGAATGAGGTGGGGGTAGGTTAGCAGAGTTCCAGCGGGAAGGCTGGGGCTAGCACCCTTTCTGCCCCTCCCCTCTCCTTCCCTTCCCGGGCTCTTGGTAGAGCATCATCGAGCGCTATTTCACGGCCTCATTCCTCCCCCTAGAGGCTTCTAGAAGCAAAGCTGCTTTTTCCTGAGGGTGAATGGATTTGTGGCTTGAAGGTTTCTTTGGTCAGAGTCCCCAGAGTTGCCTGGGTCAACCCCTTGGCCTTCCTCAGGCAGGCAGGTGAGCCGTTTTAGGAGCTGGGGGCTGGAGGGACACAAGATTTGTGGCGGGTGGTTTCTAGAGATCGTGCTGTCGTGCTAGGAGGGTGGGGGAGAGGCTCCCATCAATGTCTATCCTCAGGTGGCCACAGCAGCAGGAGCCGAAGTGCTCCATCTACGCCATCTGGCCAGCTGGGTCCTAGTCCTCCACCGCTCACCAACTGTGACCCTGAGCGAGAAATTTTACCTTGTTAAGCCTTCAGTTCCTCATGGTTTAAATTGACATAAAAGCACCCATTTCATAGGTGATCCACTGTGGTCCTTAGCCGGATTGTATAACTCATTGTCAAAAACAAGCTTTTTACCTCCATGAGCCAGGAAGTATGGCCCCTGGAGTAAAAATGGATGTGAAAGTGATGTCATTACCATAAACCCCGTGCGCAAGCGCACAGTTACTGGGACCACTGCAGGCCCTGGAAGGCTGTTTGGACTCCTCTCCACCGCCCTTACTTCCCAGGCTGGGGTCTGCCCTCCAGCCAACATCTGAGAAGCTAGGGGCTCGGGCTCCCCCTCCCTGTCCTGACCATCTCCCAGAGAGACTGTTTCACTCCCCTGGGACCTTGCCAACCCAAGACCTCCTCACTCCAGAGGATTGGGATGATGCTGACCCTGGGGCTCCCGCTGCCCCCTCCAGAGGGTATCAACAGGGGCAGGGTTTGGCCCTGCCCCTGGGCTGGGGGTTGGCCCAGTACCTTCTCTGCACTAGGATCATGCAGTGTTTACCAGCAAGCAGTGTTTACCAGCCCGGGAAAGGACCTATTTATAGCCTCAGCTGCTCCTCTGGCAGGGTGGCTCCTCTGAACGAGGGTGGTAGTCGGGCTGAGGGGAACACGGCTGTGCCTAGCTGCCGCCGCCCAGACCCCCTGGGCCCCTCCCCAATGGCCGAGGAGACCTTCCCCTTCACCTCGTCCACGCTGCGGGCTCTCCGCCTGCAGCGGGAGTGGCTAGAGTGGGAGGACCGGCGGCGGGCTGCCGCCCAGCAGTGCCGGAGCCACAGGTGCCCCCCCAGTGCCCGGGCCCGACTCACCAGGCCGCGCCGCTGCTGCCGAGACCCAGCCGTGCACAACGCTCTGTTCTCCGGTGACCTGCAACAGGTCCAAGCCCTGTTCCAAGAGGAAGATGCTGCCAACATGATTGTGGAGACTGTGAGCAACCAGCTGGCCTGGTCAGCTGAACAGGGTAGGGAGCACCCAGCGGGGCCGAAGAGCACGGAGGGAGAAGAGGGAGGGGACGGGGACGGGGAAAGGCTTGGCCCCATCCTCCTTCCGGAACACAGACTAGAACTTGCTTTTCACTTAGCAGAGATGAGGCATCGTTAGTGGTTTGTATGTCTTTTCAGGATTAAAATTACATTACCATGTGAATTACATAGGAACACAGTTATATTCTAATGCAATCTTTTCTCTGAATATGTGTGTATGTATATTATAATTTGTATATATATAAAACATATATAATTACATATATATATATATAATTTAAATATTTTATTTTTAAGGGGCACCTGGCTGGCTCATTTGGGAGAGCAGGAGACTCTTAATCTCAGGGTCGAGAGTTCAAGCCCCGCAGTGGGTGTGGAGCCAACTTAAAGAAAATTTTTAAAAAAGATTTTATTTATTTGACAAAGATCACAAGCAGGCAGAGAGGCAGACACAGAGAGAGGGGGAAGCAGGCTCCCCACTGAGCAGAGAGCCTGATGCGGGACTTGATCCCAGCACCCCAAGATAATGACTCGAGCTGAAGGCAGAGGTCCAACCCACTGAGCCACCCAGGCGGCGCTCCTACTTAAAATTTTCAAAAAATTTTAAAAAAATTTTAAAAATAAGTAAGATTTTATTTTATTTTTTATTTTTAAAAGATTTTATTTATTTATTTGACAGAGAGAGATCACAAGTAGGCAGAGAGGCAGGCAGAGAGAGAGAAGCAGGCTCCCTGCCGAGCAGAGAGCCCGCTGCCCCGATCCCAGGACTCTGGAATCATGACCTGAGCTGAAGGCAGAGGCTTCAACCCACTAAGCCACCCAGGCGCCTCTGTAAGATTTTATCTTTAAGTAATCTCTGCACCCACCGTGGGACTTGAACTCACAAACCTGAGATCAAGGGGCACATGCTCCACCAACAGAGCCAGCCAGGCCTCCCCACATAATATATAGTTGTTTTTTTTTTTAATTTGAAAGAGAGAGATTGCACATGTGGTGGAGAGGGGGAGAGCGGGGAGGAGAGAGAAAATCTCCAGAAGACTCCCCACTGAGTGTGGAGCCCACTGTGGGACTCATCTCAGGACCCCAAGATCATGACCTGAGCCAAAATCCAGAGTAGGATACCTAACTGACCGAGCCACCCAGGCTCCCTGTCCCTACATAATATTTTAAATAGTCGCATAATTCATATTGTATGAGGGTCCCATGATTTATATAACTAGCGCCCAAATAGACTGGCTAGATTTGGGGTCCCAAGATGAGCCTCTCCGCCCCCTCTTCTTTCCCCGCCCCCATCTCTTATTCCCCCCTCTACTCTTCCCCCACTTCCACCCTTTTCTTCCCCATCTGCCCCAGGAATATCCTAGAACTCCTAACTAGGCTCCTTGGTCACTCCCAAGCTCAGCTCCAGGCCCTTCTATGTATAGCTCAGACCCACCCCCAACCCCACAGCCGGAACACCCTAATGAACAACCAGGAACCAAGGAATCCATCAGGAGCTCAAAGATCCACAAGGTTTCCTTAACAGGATTAACTCTCCTTCCGTCCCCCTTGTGATTTTAAAGAGCAATTGCCTTTTTTTTTTTTTTTTCCTATGACACACATACTATACAGATTGACAAAACCGTTCTGAAAGGCAGTTCCAATACACACTCCCAGTTGAGGGTTTGAATGAGCCCCTCTCCATAGCTACAGCCTGGGGCATGATACATGCTGGGCCAAGGGTACAAAGGAACAGCCATGGTCAGGGCCTGCCCTGTGAGTCTCATGCACCTCTCCCCAACACTGCCTGCTCTTCCCAGGGTTCTGGGTGCTGACCCCCAAGACAAAGCAGACAGCGCCCCTCACCATCGCTGCCAGCCGAGGCTACACTGACTGTGCCCGCCACCTGATCCGGCAGGGAGCCGAGCTGGATGCCCGGGTTGGGGGGCGGGCAGCCTTGCATGAGGCCTGCGCCCGGGCCCAGTCTGACTGTGTGCAGCTGCTGCTGACCTTCGGTGCCAAGGCCAACGTGTTGTCCGAGGAGGGCACGACCCCCTTGCACCTCTGTACAGCGCCTGAGTCCTTGCAGTAGGTACCTGGGGGAGGGGTGTGTGTGTGTGTGTGTGCGCACGCGCGCGTGTGCGTGCACCTCTCATACCCACATCCTCACAACAGTCTGGGAGACAGATCTCATTCCACTGGTGAGAAAACTGAGGCTCAGAAAGGTTTAGGGACTTGTTCAAGGTCACATATGCTAAGCCCAGGAGGCAAAAGCCTTGTTGCCTTTTTGGAAAACCCTGTTCCAACTATAGTCCTCTATCCCCTTTGAGTCCTCTGTAGCCGAATTCCTACCTGTTTTAAGGTGAGCATCAAGAAAGATGTTTCCCAACCTTAGTGCGAGGTCTCCCCCAAATTCCCTCCTCCCACATTTTTAAGATCAACAGGTTTTTTGGAGAGGAGGCATGGAAGGTTGGGCAAAATGGGTGAAGGGGAGTGGGAGATCAGGTTTCCGATTATGGAATGAGTAAGGCTTGGGAATAAAAGGCTCAGTGTAAGTCAGTGATATTGTAATAGCGCTCTTACAGGACAGATGGTAGTTACACTTGCGAACAGAGCATAATGCATAAACTTGTCAAGTCACTAAGTTATACACTTGAAACTAATGTAACATTGAGTGTCAACTATACTTTACAAAACAAAAACAAACAAACAAAAGAAAACGGGCTTTTTGACCTCCTGTGTGATGGTATTTGTACTTTCAAAAATCAGGTCCATAGCCAGGGCTGGACAACCGTGGTGGACAACCCCACAGCCCACATGCTCCGGACTTCTCCCTAGCCAGATCCAAATCAATGGTGGACCCAGAAGTGATTTCAATTTTCCAGCCCTTTCTTGAAAAGCTTTTTTTTTTTTTTTTTAATGAAAATGCTTTAAAAAAAAAAAAAAAGGTTTTATTTATTTATTTGACAGAGAAATTACAAATAGGCAGAGAGAGAGGAGGAAGCAGGCTCCCACTGAGAAGAGAGCCCAATGCGGGGCTCCATCCCAGGGTCCTGGGATCAAGACCCAAGCTGAAGGCAGAGGCTTTAACCCACTGAACCACCCAGGTGCCCCTTGAAAAACTTTTTTAAAAGATTTATTTATTTGAAATTTTAAAAATAAAAAGATTTATTTATTTGAGAGAGAGAGAGAGCATGAGAGGGGGGAGGGTCAAAGGGGGAAGCAGACTCCCTGCTGAGCAAGGAGCCTGATGCAATGCAAGACTGAGCCCCGGACTCCAGGATCATGACCTGAGCCAAAGGCAGTCCCTCAACCAACTGAGCCACCCAGGTGCCCCCTTTCTTAAATTCTTATGAGTGCACAGTGTGCTTTCCAACAGACTTTATCACTTTAAGTGAAACTTACTGAAACCCTACTGAATGAGCTTGTCAATGTTATTTACATGTAGTATTTAGAAACAAAACCTAGCCCATGACTAGAATTGACAGAGGAAATAAGTTCAGCAGTTTCATAGATGGCTGGCGGCTACTGCGTTTTTGCCCCCTGAGCCAAGCTCCTACTGGACCTGTGCACTGATGGAAGCAGGAATTCTGGCCATTTGAGGGGGAGGGACCCTGCCTCATCAGGGTTTCTTTGGGGTTGCTGTGTCTGCTCCTGGGTTTCCAGTGGCTGCCATTCTGGCTTTTTAATTATAAATTACTGTTAGTTTAATGGCATCATTTTTTTTTAAAGATTTTATTTATTTATTTATTTGACAGAGATCACAAGTAGGCAGAGAGGCAGGCAGAGAGAGAGAGAGAGAGAGACGGAAGCAGGCTTCCTGTGGAGCAGAGAGACCGATGCGGGGCTCGATTCCAGGACCCTGAGATCATGACCCAAGCTGAAGGCAGCAGCCCAACCCACTGAGCCACCCAGGTGCCCCGGCATCATTTTTTTTAAAGATTTTATTTATTATTTGACAGAGAGAGAGACACACACACAGCGAGATAGGGAACATAAGCAGGGGGAGTGGGAGAGGGAGAAGCCGGCTTCCTGATGAAAAGAGAGCCTGATGTGGGGCTTGACCCTAGGACCCTGGGATCATGACCTGAGCCAAAGGCAGACACTCAACCGACTGAGCCACTCACGTGCCCAGTTTAATGGCATCATTGAGTTTGTTTCATGTTTGGTTTACCCCCTGGTGATTAATGATACGTATTTGCCTCAACAGTATTATGGCCTTTTCTAGAGACAGAGCATGCGCTCCCGTGAGATGAAGGAAGGATGGGGTGGGGAAGAAGGTGAGAGGAAGAGAGAGAATCTTTATTTATTTATTTATTTATTTGACAGAGAGAGAGATCACAAGTAGGCAGAGAGGCAGGCAGAGAGAGGGGGGGAAACAGGCTCCCTGCTGAGCAGAGAGCCGGATGTGGGGCTAGAGCCCAAGAACCTGAGATCATGACCTGAGCTGAAAGCAGAGACTTTAACCCACTGAGCCACCCAGGTGCCCCGGAAGAGAGAGAATCTTAAGCAGTCTCCACACCCAGTGTTGAGCCCCAGTGGCGCTCTAACTCACAACACTGAGACCATGACCTGAGCAGAAATCAAGGGTCAGACACTTAGCCCACTGAGCCACCCAGGTGCCCCATGCTCCGGCCTATAGTTTTTCCAGGAACTGGGAGACCGTGAAACATGTGCTCCCTAAAACCTGATTGTTGTTGTTTGGTTCCGTTTGTTTTCTCTAAGGGAAAGTGGAGCAGGTCGATCCCCAAATGCCTTCCTTTGCTTGAGCGGGTGTCACTGGTCTGGAAGGGTACTCTTCAAGTTTGGCAGCAGAAGAAAATATTAGGACTTCTATTCCTTTTTCTTTCCAGCCCATACACTTTAATTTAATTTAATTTTTAAAGATTATTTATTTATTTGACAGAGAGAGAGAAAGATCACAAGAAAGCAGAGAGGCAGGCGGTGGGGGTGGGGGGGGGGAAGCAGGCTCCCCGCTGAGCACAGAGCCTGATGTGGGGCTCGATCCCAGAACCCCGGGACGAAGACCTGAGCTGAAGGCTCAGGCTTAACCCACTGAGCCACCCAGGCTCCCCATCCCTTTAATTTTCTATATGTAACATTCATAGTGGACATGGTCATGGGTTTTCAAAACTTTTTGTGCTATCAAAATGTTAGGAGACCACTGGCATGTGATTCAGAACCAGGTCTTGGGGTCCCAATCTACTCAAGGAGTCAGGTTTTGGAACTAAAGATTAGCCCATGATTGGAATTTACCGAGGAAATAAACAGATTCTGGAAGGGACCATCTGAGGCAGAGACTAGCATTCTGGCACAGCCTCTACCCTGCTGTGTGTCCTTGGCTGTACCGCTGTCTTTCTCGGCTGAGTTTTCCATCAGAAGACTGAAGATGCTCCTGGTGACATCGTGGACCTCGCAGCTCTGCTGTCGGTCATGGGGCTTCCGTGAGTCTGATGGTGGACACCAAGGCTCGCCTTGCGGGCATGCAGGGTGGGAAGGAAGGGGGGAAAGGGATGACAGCAGACCAGGTCTTGGTCCCTCAGGATTTGTCTCTGGGACTTGTGCCTTGTCCCCAGGTGTGCCAAGCTGCTGCTGGAGGCGGGAGCGACTGTGAACGTGGCGGCACAGGACAGCGAGGTGACCCCCCTGCACGTGGCAGCGGCTCGTGGCCTGGAGGAGCACGTGGCTCTCTACCTGGAGCACGGAGCCAACGTGCACCTGCGCACCAGCCAGGGCGAGACCGCCCTGAACGCCGCGTGCGCGGGGGCCGAGGGCCCGGGCAGCGGCCGACAGCACCATGCGGCCGCGCGCCGACTCTTAGCGGCCGGGGCTGATCCCCGCGCTGCCGGCCGCAAGCGCCACACGCCGCTGCACAACGCCTGTGCCAATGGTTGCGGGGCCCTGGCCGAGCTGCTGCTGCGCCACGGCGCCTGCGCTGGAGTGCCCAATGCAGCGGGCCACACGCCCATGGACTGTGCCCTGCAGGCCGTGCAGGACGCCCCCAACTGGGAGCCCGAGGTCCTCTTCGCTGCGCTGTTGGACTACGGGGCCCAGCCTGTGCGCCCGGAGGTGCGCGGGGAGAACCTGTGAAAGGAGGAAGCCCCAGTTGGGCGGGATGCCGGTGACTGCAGTTCCCCTACCACCAGGGAAGGGGGGGTGACAAGAGGCTGAGAGCCAGGTCCTGTAGGCAAAGGTCTGTCCTCACCTTGAGAAGGACCACTGAGAACTATAGGGGTGCGTGTGGAAGGAGAACAGCTCCCCAGGAAACTGGTGGGGGCCAAGAGGTTGCAGCCCCCTGAAGGTGGGGTAAACTGGGGCAGAGGAAAGCCTGAGGAGAGACTCAGACCTTAGCCTCCCAAATTTGCACGTGAGGGAGGCTTTGGTTTAGGCTGACCTTGGTTCTGCCCTAGGCTGGGAGAGCCATGGTGATCCTAAGACCCTCTTTTGATTCCTAGATGCTGAAACACTGTGCTAACTTCCCTCGGGCCCTGGAAGTCCTGCTCAATGCCTACCCTTGTGTCCCCTCCTGTGATACCTGGATGGACGCAGTCCTCCCAGAGCTGTGGCAGGTATGTCCACCCCAGGGGCACAGCTCCTTCCTGAGTACTGGGGAGATGGAGAGGAAGGACGAGCCCTAGGCCTCATCCCTCCAGGATGGGCTTCCCAGGGTCTCCTGTGTCCCCCCACCCCCCGCCAAGCAGCTCAGAACAAGCTCTAATCCCACACATCTCCCCAGCCTCTCTCACTGTACCATCGTGGGCATTAATCAGGTAGCTCTGACTCAGAGGGCACTGTGCCAGCATCTGTGGAGTGGTGAGTGCAGACATGGCCGAGCCTCCACCCTACAGAGTGGTCCCGTCTTCCATGACCCCTGCAGGGCTTCTGGGTTCTGAACCCAAGTCTTTCAAGATGCACCAAACCCCAGGGTGGGTATTGCAAATTCCCCGGGGCCCCTGGTGCTAGGTCATCCCCAGATGGAAGGGCAGGGTCAAGGGTGCTGGGCCATCTGATCTTGTTCCACTCCTGGCTTAGGAGCACGAAGCCTTCTACATCTCAGCCCTGAGCATGGCGAACCAGCCGAGGCGGCTGCAGCACCTGGCCCGGCTGGCTGTGCGTGCTCAGCTGGGCAGCCGCTGCCGACAGGCCGCCGCCCACCTCCCCCTGCCCCCTGTCCTCAGGGACTATCTGCTGCTGCGTATTGAGGGGCGTATCCAGTGAGCCCTAGGTGAGGGTGCTCCCGGAGCTCATACTGCCCCCTCCATCCGTCATCTCCCTACAATCCCGGAGGACCAACCCCTGGCTCCCTTGTCTACACGCCCCGTTCACTGGCTTCTAGAGCTACTTGCTGACCTCCCTCCTGACCTGAGCTTCAGCTTCCAACGGGATGATCTGCATACTCAGCCTTGGTCCGCCTCCATCTCTTTTGCTTAAGAGGATGGCCCTTCCAGCCCAAGCCAGTTGGGGGTGATCCTTATCGCCCCCTGACCCATGTACCTGTTTGGCCTCCTAAAGTGTGCGCTACTCTGCTTGTGCCCAAACTGCCTTTGTTGCTTGAAGGGAGGCCCTCCCTGCTTGGTCTTGAAATCCACACCACGCAAGGATGCCGGAGTTTCTTTTGGGAATCACAACTCTGATTCCTGGTGGCTCCTTGCCACGGTCAGGCTAAAATCTAAATTCAGTAAGGGAGACCCATCTTCCTCCCCTGCCTCCGCCAAGCTTTCTGGCCTTCTGATCGCCTTTCTGCCTCTGAGGTTCCTGTAATCTAGCCTCACCAAACCAGGCAGACTTACAGGTTCCTGGATATGACCTGCTCTGATTGGCCTCTGGGCATTCTGCATGTGCTGTTCCCTCTGCCTGGTACACACCCTTCCTAAATTTTTTGACTGGGTCAAAGCTAGTTTGACTCAACCCACTAGCACGGTCTCTTCAGAGCCTTCCTTGGACTGCACTTACTTAATTAAGGGCCTGTGCCTGCCTCAGCTTGACTGTGACTGGGACTGTATTCCTTGAAAAGGCATGTGAGCAAATGGTTGTTGAGGAAGGAAGAAATGCATGATCCCTGGGACCCTTTTATGGTCGAGTCTCCCGCCCCACCCTGCCCCAACCAGGGATGCACGATGTCTTAAACAATGATCCCTACACGTGTGGTCTCGAAGGGCCTGTGACAGACAAGCCACTAGCTGTCCCTTCACTCTCTCATACCCTCCTCTGGTCCCAGAGTCAAAAGTACCATCCTTCATCTTTAAGAGGAATCTTTTAAGCCAAGCCAGTGTTTGTGAATGCAAATAAACAATGTGTGCCCAGAACTCAAGCGTGGATGTGTTAGGTCACATGTGCCTGAGCTACTCCTCACTCCACGTTTATCGCCTCACCACGGAGCAACTGTTGCTCTTGTGATAGGATAAAGGGTATAGGAACAACAGAAGGCCATTGCCAGACCCCAAGCCTGTAGTACCCACCACAGGAGGGTCCTTTGGCTGAGGGACCTGGGCTGTCCACTCCATTACCATTTGGAGTCCCACAGTAGAGACGGGACAGGAGTCCCAGGGTCGGCCTCCTGCAGCTGTCGCCAGCCTCCTCGCCTCTGTGGAGAGTTGTATCTGCGGAGATTCCTTCCCTTTCTCCAACGCAAAGGCAATTTTGTACCGTCTTATGTAGAGCCACAAACTCTCCTTTCTAAAAGAAATGTTGGCTTTCATTTCGCAGAGCCAAAAGGCCGGACGGAAGAGAAAGAAATGCTTTGTGGTCCTGGGCCTAAGCTGGCAGCCTGGCTCTCAGGTTGTGGGGACGGTGGGGGGAGGAAGATGCTGAGCTGTCTACCTCCTCTTCCAGGAGGTAGACCCCAGCGAGCTCAGCCTTTTCTGTTGTATTTACAACTATGACAAAAGACCCACTTAAAAAAACAACTGAGAGGGGCGCCTGGGTGGCTCAGTGGGTTAAAGCCGCTGCCTTCAGTTCGGCTCAGGTCATGATCTCAGGGTCCTGGGATCAAGCCCTGCATCAGGCTCTCTGCCTGCTTCCTCCTCTCTCTCTCCCTGCCTGCCTCTCTGCCTACTTGTGATCTCTGTCAAGTAAATAAATAAAAATCTTAAAAAAAAAAAAAAAACCTGAGAGATACATGAGATTATGAGTATTATTTGGGGTAGGAGATTTTCCTGGGTGAAAGCATAAAAGAAAAGATTAAAGGATCTGGATGCAGAAACAATTTAAATTTGATTATAAAAGCACCGAATCGTAAACATAAGTGAAAGACAAAATATTGGGGGAAGAAATCCGCAACTAAAAGATTTCATTTCCTGGGGCGCCTGGGTGGCTCAATGGGTTAAAGCCTCTGCCTTCGGCTCAGGTCGTGCCCTGGGATCAAGCCCCTCATCAGGCTCTCTGCTCAGCAGGGAGCCTGCTTCCCTTCCTATCTCTCTCTGCCTGACTCTCTGCCTACTTGTGATCTCTCTTTCTCTGTGTCAAATAAATAAGTAAAATCTTCAAAAAAAAAAAAAAAAAGATTTCATTTCCTTCACCTGGGAGGATGGGAACAGCATCTGTTTTATTCGCCTCTGGTGACTTGGTGGCTGTGCAGGGCTTTGCAGAGACTGGACACTCCACTCTTTGCCCAATCAACAAGTCGACCTTACCAGCCATGAGGGAAATGCAAATTAAAGCAATCAGAAGATACTGCTACCCCGCTAGATGGAGGGAAATGGTGAAGGTCAATAACAGGGAGAGCGCATGAAGATCTAAAGATGGAAATTCTTGCTCATCCTGTTGGTGGGAAAGGAAATTGCTTTCTTTGGTGGGCAATCTAGCAGCACCCTTACCCTTAAACACCGCTCCCCATTACTCAGAAGGCTGGTACGCACGGAACATTCACCCCAGCACTGCCAGCAACAAAGCGACATGTGGGAGGTGGTGCACAAATCCTTCCTCTGGAATACAATGCAGCCCTTACAAAGGGTAGTCCCCGCCACAGGAAGGAACCAGGGAGGGATGCCAAGTGACTGTCATAGGCGTGGCCTTGAAAAGATTGCCTAGACTGCTGTTCAAGAGAAGAAACAAGTCGGAAAACGACATGTACAGCCAACAAGGCCAAACCCCATGATTGTAGATGGAAGAGAAAAAGGTCCAGAAGCAGGTGCCCAAGAATGCTCCTCTGGGGAGGGAAGAAGACTGTGCCAGTGGGGCATTTTATGATCCGGGTTTGAAATTTTTTAAAAATTTCAATCCCACTATTTTAAAAAAGATTTTATTTATTTATTTATTTGACAGAGAGAGAGAGAGAGAGAGAGAGAGAGCGCGCGAGCACACAAGCAAGGGGGCAGCAGACAGTGGGAAAGAGAGAAGCAGGCTCCCTGGAGCCAATGTGGGGCTTGATTCCAGCACCCTGAGATCATGACCTGAGCTGAAGGCAGAGGCTTAACCCACTGAGCCACCCAGGCACCGCTTATTTATTTTTTAAAAGATTTTATTTGGGTGCCTGGGTGGCTCAGTGGGTTAAGCCGCTGCCTTCGGCTCAGGTCATGATCTCAGGGTCCTGGGATCGAGTCCCGCATCGGGCTCTCTGCTCAGCAGGGAGCCTGCTTCCCTCTCTCTCTCTCTCTGGCTGCCTCTCTGTCTACTTGTGATTTCTCTCTGTCAAATTAATAAATAAAATCTTAAAAAAAAAAAGATTTTATTTATTTATTTGATAGAGAGAGAGAGAGAGCACAGTGAGAGAGGGAACACAAACAAGGGGAGTGAGCGAGGGACAAGTGGCTTCCTGCTGAGCAGGGAGCCCAATGCAGCACTAGATCCCAGGACCCTGGGATCATGACCTGACCCGAAGGCAGACGCTCAATGACTGAGCCACCCAGGCGCCCCCCTGAAGTAAGTTTAATCACCACCCTCGGATAGGTTCAATAGGAGTGTAAATAGGGGGGTACTCCTGGGAGCAGCCTGGGTAAAATTTTTTTAAAGGAAGAAAACACAAAAGACCCAACAATTAATTTACAAAGTGGCTGATGAAACATGAAAAACTGAAAACCTCACTAGTGACCCAATGAATGAAATCAAAGGAACAGACACGCTTTTGTCTGTGAGATTGGCAAACATGGCATGAATGACAGAGAGTGGCTAGGGAAAGAGCAGTTTTAGTAAAACAGATTTCTTATACACACATTGGCCTAAGGCAGCATTCCAGGACTCACAGATTTATTCACTATTCAATAGCTATCTTAACTGCACACACAAGTGTAAAAATGCCTAAATTCCATAGGATAAGAAAAGCAAACATCCCAAGAACTCTATCATGAAAAATGTCCAAGGAGCTCAGATCCATTAAAATACACTGTTATGGGGCACCTGGGTGGCTCAGTCAAGGGTCCGACCGGGTTTCGGCTCAGGTGGTGCTCTCCCATCATAAGATCAAGCCCCATGTTGGATTCTGCACTCAGTAGGGAGTCTGCTTTGGATTCTCTCCCCCTCTGCCCCTCCCCATGCCCCTTTAGATAAATAAATCTTTAAAAACAAAGCAAAACAAACAACACAACGCAGTTTGCTAAGTGTTCTGGCAGAAGTCAGTCCATGCAGCTTGGGAAACGAGACTATAGGTACCAAACCCCAAACAGATACCTGGTACCTGGAGCCGTGAAAAAGCCAGATGTGCTGGCCCCTGGACAGGGCAGGCCTGGCCATGGGCTCTGCCTTCTTGGGCTTCAGAGGTCACTGGTCAGTCATTTATTCCCTAATCAGATTTCACTTCCCTTCTTTTCCTCCATTCTTTCCTCTTTATAACGTCTTATAAACATCTTCAGGGTTGTCACGTCTCTCAGAACCTCCACCCATTTATTCCCTGCCCTCTCTCACTTCCATCCTGTTTTAGGGGAAGAGAAACAGTCGTAGGCACGACTCACACTGCTGTGGAAATGGAAATAGGTGCACCAGGTGTATCAAAACCTGAACAATGTGAGCACCCTTTGATCCAGCGATCCCATCTTCAGAAATTTATCCTAGGGAAAGACATCATGGGTGTGAACAAAAATCTGTCATCAAAGACGCATAAAGAGGTTTATGAAAACATTGTTTAAAAGCAAAGTACTGAAAACCATCTAAATGTCCATCCAAATGAGATAATTAGCTAAAAAGCTAGGGAGCAATATGGAAAATGGTACTGTTGAACAGCTACTTAAAGCTATGCTATGATGCTATAAAAATATTCAATGACACAGGAAAAATTTTATGGTATATAGTTGAGTGAAAAAAAGGAGGGGGCCAAATATTGGCAATTAAGATCGTATATATAGAGAGAGGAAATGAAAGAGTGAGCTCGAGCACTAGATGACTTTAGCTATAGCACTAATGGCAAATTTGGATATTATGTGAGCCTCAGTTTCCAAACCTATAAAATGGGTACAATAAGAGCTACTTGACAGGGCTCCATAAGATAAGGTATATGAAGTACTTAGCACAGTACCTGGCACATAATAAACTCTCAAAAGCATTAATGGTGGTTCAGCTCATTAGTTTATTCATTCCCTCAAGCATTTATTGAGAGCCCTTGAACTTGCTACTCTGTCTGGAAATTTGCTTGGTAACCTTATTCACTCTTCAGAATTCTGTTTAACTGTACCCTACCCCTCCTGCATTCTTCAAAATAAAAACATGCTTTGGCTCAGGTCATGATCCGGGGGTCCTGGGATCAAGCCCCGCATCTGGCTCCCTGCTTGGCGGGAAGCCTGCTGTCCCTCTCACACTATGTCTCTCTCTGTCAAATAAATAAATAAAATGTTATAAAAATAAAAGGGTTTAAATGGTAAATTTATGTGTATTTCACAATAAGGCTTGGAAAAAAGAATAAGAAGCCAGACAGCTTGATTCCATTTATACAAGGTATGAAAACAGAGGAAACTAATCTATGGTAAGGAAAGTCGTAATACTCTTTGTAAGGTGGTGGCTGGAAGAGAACATGAAGGGGGACTTTGGGGTCATTTTTTATTTCTTTATCTCAGTGCTGGTTCCACTGAGTTCAGTTCCAATCAGTTCAGTTGGTGAAAACTACCGAACTCTTCACTTGTCTGTTTGCCCTCTCTGCCTTTTTTATACCTGAACCAAAAGTTCACCAGAAAACAACAAAAATCCTGACATGTCTTTGGAAAAAAAGTGTTTTTAAACATTTGTTTACGTATTTTAGTGAGAGGAAGGGAGAGCGTGAAGGGGGTAGAGGCAGAGGGAGAGGGAGAGTACCAAGCATGGAGCCCCTAGGGAGGGGGAACTCAATCTCGTGACCCTGAGATCACGACCTGAGCTGAAATCAAGCGACTGACGCTTGGGGCTCCTGGGTGGCTCAGGTCAGATTCCAGGGTCCTGGGATGGAGCCCCGCATCAGGGTCTCTGCTTAGCCAGGAGTCTGCTTCCTCCTCCTCTCTCTCTGCCTACTTGTGATCCCTGTCTGTCAAATAAATAAATAAAATCTTAAAAAGGAGAGAGAGAGTCTGATGCTTAACAGACTGAGCCACACAGGTTCCCTCAAATTTTTAAGTAATCCCTAGGACAAGCGTGGGGTTCGAACTCACAACCCGTCTGTGCTAGCCAGGGCTCCCTAAAGAATTTTAATTGCAAAAATCTAAGTTCTTGGGAGCTGAATCTTTTTCTCCTGTTTTCTTCTGGGCTCCTTTTCTTGTGCCTTAAGCCTGCGCTGAATCTGTGCATTCTTTGAAAGGCTTTCTGGCCTTTTTTACCAAGGTCCCTCAATACCTGGAGCCAACCGAGACGGTAACTAAACTGCCTCCGGCCTTAGAATTGAACTTTTGGAGGTCAGAGAGACCAGTCCCTACTGATCCCGCTAACCAGGAGCTCATTGTGCGTTACAGAGCAGTAATAAATCCAATCAACCCTGGAGGCTGGGAGCAAGGCCAAAAGAACATGCCCGGACCGAGAAAGAGCCGCTCACGATCTGCAGGACTATGCCAGCACGCTGGTCCCCCAGAAACGAAGCCACGCCTTCTCCCAAGCACCACCCCCAACTCTATGTGGTCCTGCCCTTCACCCGTGGGCTCTTTAGGCTCCGCCCAGTAAGCTTGGCCCCGCCCTGGGAGGGCGACGATCCCGCCAACAGTAACTCCGCCCCTCCTTCCGCTAAGAAACCAGTCCTTTTTAAAGAATACGTTTACGTCAGCCCGCCTTACGTAAACTTACGTCATCAGTGCAGAGCGCGGAGGCGGGATTTCCTGTCTCTGATTAAAACAGCTTCCGGGAGAAGCCGGAAGAGACGGGACCCCGGACAGAATCGGGGATAGCCAGCCCCTCCCCCGGCCCCTACGGAAAGGTGAGTCCATGGGCCGTCCTGGCGAAGTCAAAACACTTAGTCTGGCCGTTTCAGGTGAGGACCTCTTTCCCTATCCAGGCACAGTACCGGCTCAATCCCCCTTTAATTTCCCATGACTCCCCGCGTACTCAAGCCCCGCCTCCAGGCCCCCAGCCCCGCCCCAAAGTTTGAGGGGTGTGAATGGTTTGTGACCCCCTCACCGGACTCTACCCCTTATGGGCTGGGATAATTGAGCTTGGCGGCCAGGAACTAGGTAGACCTTCGCCTCGGGTGGGCCCACCGACTCCTCTCCAGCGCCGCGGGAATAGGGCCGCCCCACGCGGAGTCTTCGCCTCAGAAAAGGCAGGGTCGGGACCCCTCCTCACCGCGCGGTCAGGCTCGCCTACAGACTGAGGAGACCCCCCAAAGGCCTCTGAGGCGGGAGACGTGGGGTCCTCCCCAACCCAAGAAAGTGCCCTGTGTCTGTGCCAGTCGCCTCTGTTCGCCGCAGTTTCCTTTTCTGTAAATCAGGATTGGTGACATTAACCATCTTACCGTTAGGGGCTAGTTGTGGGAGCGATAAGTAATTGCTGCCATTTATCTATTGAACCATTGCAATGTGCCAGACTCTGTGCTAAGTGTTTTGCTTCGTTGATTTCCCGTCACCGTCAAAACACCTTATGAGGTAGGTACTATTTTTAACCCCATTTTACCGATGAGCAAGCTGAGGCTCTGAGAAAGTTGTCCGAGATTAGAGAGCTAGTAAGAGGCAAGGCCAGGATTATAGTTAGGTTTTTTGTTTTTTGTTTTTTTTACTCCAGGGCCCATGTTCTAAATAAGATGTGGAAGCTATTCAGATGTTGCTATGTCCTACAGATATTCTTTGAGCGGCGACTATGGCATTATGCTGGGCACTAGGGTACATAGAAAAATACATGTGATCCTGTCTTTCAGAAGTCTAGTAGAGAAAGATGGACCGGTAGAGGAGTATAATGAAGTTTTATAGGTATTGTGAGAATACTCTGTTGATGCTAATCATCAGATTGGATTTGCCTGGGGACAGTTGTGAAAGCCACACATTCTGGTTCACATCCAGCCCTCCATTCTGTGAGGGAAAGAGTAGGTACTCTAAAGGAGCAAGCCACCATCCTTCTGCCTTTCTAAGAAATCGCCAGGGGAGAAACTACACCGTGCACAAAGAGAGATAGGGATATGGATTGTGAGAGCTATTTTGGAATATTTTCCAAATCCTTTCCAGTTAGTGGTTTTGCAGTTTTGAGCCTCTGTTGGTGTTTCTGGTGTCTGTCCTCCTTCGCTTCCTAGGACTTGTCAGAAGAATTTCAGAGGTGGTAGACACGGTGCCTGCTGCATGATGTCTGCTGATGGCTCCTGCAGATGTGTCCCCTTTGGGGTGGTCTGACCATGCTTCTGATGAAAAATTAATTTTTTGGTTCTTGACATCTGAACCTGAATACGTGACCACGAATGAGGTAGGGTTCAAATGGAAAAATCTGGCAAGAGTGGCTGCACTATGCCTCCAGAAGACCCTAAAATAAAATATTTCAGCCTCTTTGGTCTCTCAGAAGCCACCTTGGAGGCTTCTGAGGGGGGCATAGTTGCTAGACCAAGTGATAGAAATCCTAGAGAAACTCAGGGCATAAGGAAGCAAACGTTTATTCCCCACCTACCAAAAAAGTGACAGCAGCAGTCACCACAACAAAGCCATGAAATGTTCCTGATGATCCATGCTCTTTGGGAGCTCGAAATGAGAGAGGAAGGATGTGGAACCTGAAAGCTAGTGTTTAACAATAGAGGCAGAGGGTAAGTCCTTAGCTTTAGGTTGGGGGTCCAAGGGTAGGAAGGTTTGTTCCCCCTTCTGTAGGACACTGAACTCCATTTTCTTTCAGGGCTGAGTCAGTTAGGACCTGAAGAAACTAGGAACCTGGTTG
The DNA here is from genome assembly GCF_030435805.1 of Mustela lutreola. NCBI lineage: Eukaryota > Metazoa > Chordata > Mammalia > Carnivora > Mustelidae > Mustela > Mustela lutreola. Next base: position 18,575,631 of record NC_081304.1, on the reverse strand, counting down.
CAACCCCACATGCCTTGCTGATGCTGTCCTCCTTTGTTCCTGCAGTGTCGACCCAGTCAGCGGCCAGGCCATGGAGTTCTCTGATGTCACCCTCATTGAGGGTGTGGGTAATGAGGTGACTGTGGTGGCAGGTGTGGTGGTGCTGATTCTAGCCTTGGTCCTAGCTTGGCTCTCTACCTACGTAGCAGACAGCGGTAGCAACCAGCTCCTGGGCACCATTGTGTCAGCTGGAGACACATCCGTTCTCCACCTGGGGCATGTGGACCATCTAGTGGCAGGCCAAGGCACCCCAGAGCCAACCGAACTCCCCCATCCATCAGAGGGTAATGATGAGAAGGCTGAAGAGGCTGGCGAAAGTGGGGGAGACTCCACAGGGGAGCCTGGAGCTGGGGGCGGTGTTGAGCCAAGCCTCGAGCATCTGCTTGACATCCAAGGCCTTCCCAAAAGACACGCAGGCCCGGAAAGCAGCAGTCCAGAGGCCCCTCTGAGATCTGAGAATAGCGGCTGCCTCCCTCCCAGCCCCGGCCTCATCAGTGTGCGGCTCAAATTCCTCAATGACACCGAGGAGCTGGCTGTGGCCAGGCCGGAGGATACTGTGGGTGCCCTGAAGAGGTGAGTGGACCAGAAAGTGGGCAGCTGCTCATACCCCACGCCCACAGCCTTTGGTCGCCTAAGAGGAGCCTGGGATCCACCTGGGAGTGGCGGGGAGGTATCGGGTCCGGCCCCCACCAAGGCTGAGTGGGATACCTCTTAGAAACTTACCCTTCACTTCTTCCCTCACTGCCCTGTTTGTCTGGCCCAGGCCTGTCAGCCTTCTCATTCGTTGTCTTCTGTCTTGCCTTCTATCTCGTTCATCCTCGCAGTAAATACTTCCCTGGACAGGAGAGCCAGATGAAACTCATCTACCAGGGCCGTCTGCTGCAGGACCCAGCCCGCACACTGCGTTCCCTGAACATTACCGACAACTGTGTGATTCACTGCCACCGCTCACCCCCAGGGTCAGCTGTTCCAGGCCCTTCAGCCTCCCTGGCCCCCTCCTCGGCCACTGAACCCCCCAGCCTCGGCGTCAGTGTGGGCAGCCTCATGGTGCCTGTGTTTGTGGTGCTGTTGGGTGTGGTCTGGTACTTCCGTATCAATTACCGCCAGTTCTTCACAGCACCTGCCACTGTCTCCCTGGTGGGGGTCACTGTCTTCTTCAGCTTCCTAGTATTTGGGATGTATGGACGATAAGGACATAGGAAGAAAATGAAAGGCATGGTCTTCCTTCTTTATGGCCTCCCCCCTTTCCTGGCCAGAGCTGGGCCCAAGGGCTTGGGAGGGAGGGGTGGAAAGGATGTGGCAGGTCCTCCTCCATAGGACATAGGAGGCAGGTAAAGGGCCTCCCCTTCACATCCACAAGGGTACAGACAGCCCATCTCTGTGCAAGCACAACTCAGGTAGAAACAAGGATGTCATCTTCCTTCACTTGTAGGGTCCTAAAGTTCAGAGCTGAGCTGATGGCCCAGCTCAGTGGGGAGCCTGGGCTCTGAGGATTCCCTCCCAGCTGTGGCCCTAGCTCTTCCCATTGTCCTGCATGTCTGCTCCTCAGTACCCAGGGCTGCCTGCCAGGGCAGCTCAGCATGGCCCCAGCATACTTCTGTAGGGAGCCTGGAGTATTTTTCTGTTTCTTAAGGGAATATCTGTCTTTTGAGACTGAAGTCACACAGCAGGAATGAAGGTCGTGTCCGCTTCCCTTACAGGCACCTAGCCGCCTCTTACCTTCTCTCTCCGCCCCTGTAGCAGGAATAGGGTGTTCTCTGTGTTCTGGATACTTTCCAGTGTTCTCCCCTTTTTTTCAAAGCACTTTGCTTTTTTTTTTTTTTTTTTTTAAATAGTCCTTTATAGAGCTCAGTCAGAAAGGGGATTGGGGCACAAAGCCAAGCCCCCAGCATTGGGAGAGGCCAAGCCACAGCTGCTGCTACCCTAGGCCTAAGGCTGTAAGCAAGAGAGAGCTCTGGCCCTCAGCCAGTGTCCTACCCTGCCCAGCTCCAAGGACGAGCTCTGGGTATGGAGCCTTGGGCCCCAGGCCCTTGCTTCTGGGCTTCTCAGATGGAGGGTCAGTGTCTGTGACTAAATAAAGTTCCGTTTTGTGGCTGTGGAGCCTCCTGTGACATTAAGAGAATGGCTTTGCTCTGCCCCCATTGACATGGTAAGGAGGGTGGATAGGCCGGGCTACCAACGGGAGATGCAGTTTATTTACACCAGCAGCCATGGGGGCAGGGGAAATACACAGCGTTTACAAAGTTAGCTACCTGTACAGGATGGATTACATATGCAAAAATAAAAATCTCAAGACCACAGGACAGCGTGAGCCCCACCCCCCTCCCCCAATGACCCCAGCATGCGGTAATGCCAGGCGGGTGGCCCCTGGGCATGCGGGGGGGAGTGATGCATGGAAGGAAAAGCCACCGGCCATGGAAATTAGTACAGAACCCCCCCCACACACACTCAGACACATGATAGGATACAGGTGGACGACACCTAGCCGGGGTGGGAAGGATGGGAATTGAGACCCACACAGCCTGCTGTTAGAGGGAGGGGAGTGGAGAGCTCCTAGCCCCTGTTCAACTACATGGTAGGGGGGCACACTCTCCCCAGAAGGAAAGGGGTTTGCTCCCTCAGGGTCCCTGCTGGACCAAGCCCATCTCTTACCCAGCTTGGGCAGGGGGCTGTGCCCTGAGGGCGGGCCAAGGAACAATGGGGAAGTGGATGTGGACAAACCAGTTCCCAAACTACTTCCCACTTCTCCCTCCTCCAACCAGAGGGGGGAAAGGGAGAGGCCAGAGGGGAAAGGGTATGGTAGGGCCTGAGCTGCAGCTGCCTCTCAGAAGGGAGAATGGCCTGAGCTGTCCTCCCTTCACCTTCAGCCCACTCCCAAGACTTCCTTTGGAAGCAGGCTGGAGGCTGGCTGAAATCCTCCTTTCCCTCTGGCTTCCCCTTCGAGGGAGAAGACTATGGAGGGTCAAGAACAGAGGAGCCCAGGCCCCAGGATTTATTCTAACTCCTGCCAAAATGTGTTTGGCTTTTTAAAAAATAATCACAATTCTTGGGTTAAAAACCAATTTGTAACCAGGCATCAGCCACAATCAGAACCACCCCAGGGTGGGGAGGGGGGGCTGGGGTTCCAGACAGGGTACTGCAGCCCTATCTCTTGTTGTTCCCTTAACCCTCTAGGGTCCCTAACCCAAAATCAGTCCAACCAGTCCTGGGTACTAGCTACCCAAATGTGGGATGGCTCCTCCTGGGAAGAGGGCAGGGTTCACATCCAGCAAATGCCAGAGAACATGGCTCAGGGTCAACTCCATCCCTGTGTCAGTCAGCTCTGCTCCCAGCCCAGACCGTAGTCCTCCAGCTCGGCTCCTGGGAGCGATGGTGCCCACGTGGAGGTGGGACGGTACATCTTTTCAGGATGTAGACCAGGCAGGTGGGCACACTGGCATGATAGTCCCACAGAGGGGCAATGCCGAGGCACGACAGCCCTCCACTGACAACCCAGAGCACGGAGACTAGCCTCTGCCCACCCCAACTCCTAGCAAAGGGGGAGAGGTAAAAGATCAGGATTTTCCTCAGAGCCCCAAACCACGAGTACAGAATAAATAACTTAAAAGCGGCTAAGAAGGGGAAACAGGGCAGGCTTCGGAGGCAGGAGCATTGAGAGAGGAACTGAAGCTGGTCAAGGTGAAGGAGGGGGTAGCAAGCAGCAGTTGGGAACTTGGACTGCCCTGCTAGGGCAGTGGGGCATGGGAGGCGGGAGGAACATGGGGCCACCCCAGGAGGGTGAGGCTGGGCCCCTTCCTGGGGCAGGGAATGAGGTAAGAAAACATTTCAAATAAAGCAGCACCGTTCCCTCTCACCTTGGGGCCCCACTCCTCACCAGCCCTGGGTCAGGGAGGAAAGGTAGGGGGGGGGGGGAGTCATTCTGATACACAGCTCCCTCTTCCTACCCTCCCCTTGCCTCTTCCGTGAAGCTGTAGAGGCTGGAGGCCCTTTCCTGGCACCCAACAACAAAAGGACAGCTCCTGCTGCCAAGGAGGCCCATGGGGACTGAGGGGAAAGGGCTGCCCCTGTGAGGGGCAGGGAAGGCGGTGGCAGTTCTGGACACCCACCTCAGCAGACAGCTTGCTGGGCCTGCCTACCCCTCGGATTGGGGGCATCTGATAGGATTCTGCACACAGACAGGACACACCCAGCCCTGCCCCTCAGCTCCAAGCACCGGACCCATTCACATTGCTGAGGGCGGCTGGGGGAGGCCCCCTCCAGGCTCAGCTTCCAACCCACAGCCTCCCCGGTAGCCACAATGCTTCTCGGCAGGGCTTAGTCCAGTTCCTGGGGTGGGGGGCAGGCAGTGCCCTGGCACAGTGCCCAGGTCAGGCCCCTGGCCTAGCTGGACATCCAGTAACTCACAGAATAAATAGGAAAACCGCCTCCCCACCGAACTTATGTCCAAGGCATAATATGTCCAGGTCTGAGTCCTGCATGCCAAGGGGTCGTGCTCCGTCGCAGAGGACCCTGACACCCCCCAGGGGCGCATAACTGGATCCTCTGCCTGCCTGGCCCCACCAAGCTTCCCAAGCCCAAACCCCCAGCAGCCGTCCATTCGCCAGGCTTTGCCACCTGGGTGGGGGTTGGGAGAGAGGGCTCTGCTCAGCCAAAGGCTAACCCTTGCACCCAAGTCAGTTGATGTCATCGTAGATGCTGGGCGTCGGGGGTGCCGGTGGCTTTGGCTTCTTCTTCTTGTTGGAGCCCAGGCTGGAGGCAGTCCCTACCAGGCTCAGATGGGATTTCTTTTTCTTGGTTTTCCGTGACTCAGAGCTGTTGGTACCTGAAGAGAGAGAGGCACCATGGATGCAGGCCGGGCTGTCAGGAGAACACGGGCGTGCCCACAACCCTGGCTTTGGGCAGAGAGCCCATGGGGCCCAGATGCATCACCTACCTAGACCCCATCCCTGATTCTCACTCGTCTTGGAGGAGCCTGAATCGGAGGGCGAGAGATCAGAGGAGCCGTCCCATTGAAGTCGGCTGATCAGGGCCTGGCTGTCAGTCATGTCAAAGCTGTCATTATCCAGGGAACTCTCGACCTCTGGAAGGACGCTGGAAAGAAGAGGGGTCAAAGAAGGGCTTCAGGGATACCAATCATCATCCTAATCTTCCACAACCCACCACCCTCCCCGGAGGCTCCCTTACGCTGAGGGTCCGAGGAAATAAATGCGCACGGCTCGCCGCTGCTCATCTGTGTGCTGGGGGCAGCGCACGGACCTGGTGGGGAGAGAACTCGTCAGACCCTGACAAGGCAGGAACAGTCTGAGAACCTCAGGTGAAGCCCCTTTCCCCTAGCAGAGGTGGGAGGAACGGACACAGACAGGGAGGGGATAAACAGAGTGCCCCCAGATTGTGGCCTAAGGCCTGACCATTAGAGGAGGGAGGGAAAGGGTGGGGGCCCCATTGCTCAAGTCCAAGGGTACTCTCGACCCATGCCCAGGATGAGTGTGCGGAAGGGACCCCGGCCCCCTTTTCTAGGTTCTAAGCTCACCTTGTGCACATCTTCTTGGTGTGTTCAGAAATCACCCCACATTGCTGGAAGAGGAATATAAGCTGAAAGGAGGGACGGAGGGGAACCCACTCTAGACACTAGGTATTCTCCTCTGTACAGATGCTAGAAATCGGCAGGCAGAAATCGGCCCCAAGGTATCCAGAACAGACAGTCCCAGACTACCACAGGCCGGGAAACCTAATTCCAGAGAGAGTGAGCTAGGTGGCCCTGACTGCTGTCACCAGCCTCTTCCAGGGACGGGACCACTGCCTATGGCTCCAGCCCACTCCCAAGGGCCTCCCCCTCGCCGGTCTCTCACCGTGGTGAGCAGGTTACGCAGCTCGTCCGGCCCCAGGGTTTCGTAGCTGATCCCAGTTGAGTTGTTATACTAGGGGAGAATCAAAGGTACAGGTCAGAGAAAAGGCGGCTCGGGGGGCTGGGGGGGGGGGAACAGATGGGGTTGGGGAACCAGTCCCTCTGGTCCTTCTCTGTGGGGGGAGGGCCCTGAGCCAACCCGGCACTTTTCCGGGGACACTCTTCCCATCCCACCTGCTTTGTCGGGAAGGGGCTGGAGCCCAGCGAGAACAGAAATACGCAAGACCAAAATACCCCGTCTAGTGCTTCTGGCCTCAGCATTCTGATCCCCACCCGTCCAAATCCCACCCAACTCACAACTGGGGAAATGAGAGAGAACCTTAGAGGGGCGGCACCCACTCACCTTAAAAGGATCCGAATTGCTAAGTTCCCCTGAAGAAGAAAAAAGAAGGGGAAGGGTGTTTGATGCAGAGGTACAGACAGAGAACCCTGAAAATAACCAGAGAGGAAGTGGGGGTGACAGAAGGATCACAGGCCCTCCCTCGATACCCCGGCTCCCCTAAGACCCCACCTCCACCCTCCAGCAGTGAGTCCCAGCAGACGTACCTAGAATCACCCCCATCGTTCAAGCCCCACTTACCATTTTTGTGTTTTAAAGACTTGGATCTTCGAGGGGAATTGGGGTTCTGGAATGGGAGATACCACAGCTTTGGGGAAAGGGTAACGATAAGGGGGAGCCGAGAACCCAGGGAAGGAAAAAAGATTTGACAAAGAAACATCCTCAAATTCCTACTCTTCCTCCCCAGTAAGAGGCCCACCTACCCATATTCCGTCCTCCCCTTCTCCCCAAGGCCTCCACTGCCCTCCTGCCCACCACAGACACCCTCATCCCGAAACCCAGTGAGGAACCCCATGACCTCACACTTGAGTCAAGACACCCGAGGACTCCCTGCCCAAAGGGGAGGGTTCTGTCCTTCGCCCAAATTTCCCTCATGCTTGCCCCGGCTCTCACCTTGTCTGATTTTCTCTTCTTGGCTGTATCAGACAAAAACAAAAGGTCAGGGTCACTCAACCTAAGTTCTCAATCTAGAACCCCACGGAAACACACCAAGCCACATTCTCCCCTCCTCACTCAACCTAACAACTTGTGACCATTACCTACCCAACTCCCACTTGCCCACCTCACCCCGATGCCCGCCCCCCATCCCAGCTTCCCCGGAGTCCCCAAACACCTTTCTTCTCTGAGCCATAGGACCAGTCGTTGTCATTGATGTCATCATTATCCTCTTGGTCACTCTCCGACTTGTTCATATTGTTGCTATTGGCAATCCTGCCAATGGAACAGAAGAGAAAGGGTCAAGGCGGCCACGTCTCCCTGCCACTGGCCGCAAAGTCCAAGCATGTGCCACCCCTGAGCCCTACCAAGGCCCCAGGGGGAGGGGGACTATGCCTCGGAACATGGCACGAGAGAGAGGAGCCTCGCAGCTTTGGGTCCTCACCGGCGATTGGCGATGCGGCTGCTGTTCCGGCCCATCCCCAGGCACTTCTCCAGATGGGGAGCGAAGCGGGAGGCAGCGATACTGCGACTGCAGTTGGGGCAGACACACTCCTTGCTCTTCCACTGGTTGAAAACCTGTCCAAAGATGTCCAACCCCGGCTGGTCCACGATCTCTGGGGACAGGAGAGGCGTGGCGATCAGGGCAGGCGGGGGACCTCTTGTTTCCTGCCCATGGCCCCGTGGCCTCTTGAACCCACCCCCACCCCCTCTACCACCAAGGCTTGCAGCAGCTTTGGGGGCTACATCTGGTCCAGCTGCCAGAGAGGGGACTTCCAAGGATCCCAGGGGGGCAGGGGCTGGACAGCTCTCCTTCAACCCTGAAGCTCACCAAAATCCTTCATGCTATCAGGGTCCGTGTCGTCCAGGAAGAAGTAGCCACACTTGACAGCCCGGTGCACCTCGAAGCAGAATCCCAAACAAGAATCCTCAACCAGGTCCGCGTATATCTCCTGAGCGATGGCCTGGGCCCAGGGGAGAACATCCGCGGTCAGGAAGAGTCACAGTCCCCTGGACTGAGAGCAACTCTCACCAACCACATCTGCCCATTCGCCCTGGCCCCAAATCATGCTTTCTTCTGCCATTTTCCCCATCTTGACTTCGCGTCCTTTCTTCTTCCGGATCCTTGGGCCTTCTCGGCTGGCTATTCCCTTTAAGGAACCAGGCTGACTACCCCAATTCCTCTTTGGTGTGAATGCCAGATACAGCGGCGTAGAGACGCCCATAGAAAGAACTAGAGGCACGCGTGGGGCAGCCCTCACCTCTAGTTTGCTGTTATCCAGGCCAGACAAAGACATTTCCTCCATTTTCATTTGTAAACTCTTGTGGAGACGGCGCTCTGACTGCTCATAGCACAGCGGGCGGCAACACGGCTGCACACACGGGGGTGGGGGGTTCTGGTGTGAGGCCAAGGCACCTCTGAAGACCACCACCTCCCCTCTGCACCTCGCTGCCCAGAGCCTAATCCTGGCATCAGGATCTACCCCTCCCCAAGGCCCAGGCTCACTGAGTCTGGATGGTCCTTCAGGGCCTGAAACCCCAAGGCGGCCTAGTCAGATCTGAACTCGGGCCCTGGACTCTGCTACCAGACAAAGTCTGGGTCTATGGGAGGCAGCAGCTCACCCCAGGTCCCCCAAACTCAAACCCCTCTTCCATACCCATGGTGCAATGCAGCAGGGGGAGGAGAAGGAACTCTAAGGCCTCAAAGCAAACCCACAGGGTGTGGCAAAGAACTGCACAGACTCCTAAATGCACCCCCCCCTTCCCTAGGCTCTCCTCAGAGTCACCTCTGCTTTCAGCCAGGATGTCCACTTGGGGGGGTACTGCTACCAGAAGTAGGAATGGCCCTAGAACCCTACAACCTTCACCCCACTCTGTCTTCCCTTGAAATAAGCCTGTGACTACAGCAGGGGAACAGAGCCCACAGAAACCGAGAGCTGAAGGAGCCTTTCCAGCCACCATGATCAAGAAGAGGGGTAGAGCCCGCCTGGGATGGCATGCCGGGAGTGGGCACTCCCCTTACCTGTTCTTCTTTTAGATAACCACCCTCCCTCCCTCAGGACCAGCCCGGAAGTCTCTCCAAGAGCCCCAAAGTCCAGGAATCCCCACCAAAGGAATCAGAAACAGCGCCCACAGTCCGGGGCCCCTCTGTACGGTGGGTACGAGTTTAAGGAGCTGCCGGCCTAGAGTGGGGTGGGGACTGACAAATGAGCCAGGGGCACTGGGGAGGGTAGGAGGCCGGGCCTCGGCTCTTCCCCCGTCCCTGCGGCACTGCTGCTGCATCATACCGACTGGGGGGAGGAGAGCCGAGCCGCCCGAGGCCGGCGCCGGTCCGGGACAGTCCGACCCCTAGAGAGTGGGCAGAGTGGGACGCGTCCCGGCCCCTCTCCTTCCCCGCCCGCCGACAGCCCCAGCCGGCCGGGGAGAGGAGTCCGGGAGGGTGTCTCTATTGTCCCGGGGGCTGGGGCCTGGCTCCCTAACAAAGGCCCCGCGCCCCCTCCCCGGCCGGCCCTGCCCCGCCCAGGGGGGACCCAGACAGGGGGAGAGCTGGGGGCCCCGGCCGGGCCGGGAAGCCGGGGGAAGCCGGGCGTTTCCGCGTCGGCCCGGGGGGAGGGGAAGGGGCGCTGACCCAGACCTGGGGGGAGGGGGCCCAAGCCCCGCCTCGGGCCCCGCCCCCCGCCCCCCGCAGGCCCCTCCCCCGTCCCCGTCTCCGTCCCGTACTCACCCCGCCCGGGGGGCCGCGCCGGGGCCCGGCGGCCTCTCAGGGCCGCGTCCTCCGGCGGCGGCGGCGGCGGCGGCTGCTCCGGAGCCCCATGTCCGTCGGTCCGTCCTCGCCTCTCCCCGGGGCCCAGGGCCCGGGGCCGGGGGGTCGGGCCGCCCCCCCGCCTCGCCGCCTCACCGGGCGGCCATGGCCCCTTCCCCTCCCTTCTCGTCCCGTCGCCGCCTCCTCCTCCTCACCTCACCCCGCCCGCGCGCAGTCCGCGCGCCGTCCGCGCGCCCCTCCCCCCGCCCCCCACTCCAGCCCGCCTCTCCCGGGCGGGGGGTGCGGCGCGAGCCCGGAGCGCGCGCGCGTGCCGCGACCGGAGGATGGATGGATGGAGCGAGCGAGAACGCGAGCGTGCGCGCGCGCGCCCCTCTCCCCCTCCCTCCGCGCGGGCGCGAGGCCAAGCGCGAGCGCGCTCCAACCTCCTCCTCTTCCTCCTCCCGCCCCTCTTCAACACCCCGCCCCCGCCCTCCCTTCCTCTTCCTTCTTTCGCTTTCGCGCGCCCAGCGACTGCTCGCGCCTGCTAGAAGGGCCCGAGCGCGTGCATCTGCCCCGCGGCCGCAGCTCGGCAGCATTTGCTCCAGGGGGCGGGGACCGGGCGGGGAGGAGGGGCGCCACGCCGCCGTCCAAAGTACCGGCGGACGGGGACGGGGGCGGGGAGATGGGCGGGGCTTTCGGGAGCCATCTCGGCCAATCACCATCTCGCCTCGGTCCGGCCGGCCCAATAGGATAGCGGTGGGTGGAGCGACGTTCAAGGTGAGGTGCGCGGTGCGCTGGGGGCGGAGACGTTGTGCCGTCCCGGCCGGCTCCGGGGCGGGGGCAGCGGGTGGCGTCGAAAGAGAGCGCCGGCTCCCAGCCGAGCCTGGGACGCCTTCCGGCCCAGGATCCCCCGCCCTTCCCTCGGGGCTCCCGGCTCTTCTCCCCCCACCCCCCCAACTCCGCCCCCGCCCCCGGCGCCCCCACTCCGGCATTTACCCCGTAGCGTGCAGCCACTTCTCTGAAGAGGCCGGAGTTGAAGTGGGGATCTGTTAGCACCTCAGGGCAGAAAACCTATGGAGCCAAAGGGGCTCGTCCGAGCCTCCGTTCCCCTGTTTCTGGGCGGGTCTCAGCCCACTCCAGGCCTGCGAGCCAACGAACGCCCGAGATGAGGGTCCTCTGCTGAAGGCGGAGGCCGAGCTGTGCCCTTCTGAGCCGAGCGCCCTCCCGGCGCTCAGACTAATTTAGATCCCACACCTGCTCGGCTTTCCTGCTTCCGGAACCCACGCTGGACCCCCCACCTCTCGGACAGTCTGCCTGGCACTGGCCAGACCCTTCCCCCGACCCTGCGCCACCCCCCTGGGTGTGCCCATATCCGCGCGCTCTCACGGTCCCCCTTTACCTTCTGGAGGAAAAGGCCTTTCCTAGCCGCAACCGATGCCCAGACTGGCGCTTCTATTTCGGTTATTCTCTGGGTCTGGAGTGTTGGAACGGGGGTCTGACAGCCCTCTTGCCCTAGAAGAGGGGGTTAAAGGAGGGAAGTCTTAAATATTACACTTGGGGATCATTCTTGGCTTTTGGTCTTAAGCAAACATATATTGTGGCAATGGTCCTAAGTGGTTAAGACCAGGAATCAAATTTGAATTTAAATATGCAGACCTGGCAAATAAACTTGGGCAAGTGAGCTCTCTGTTGCCTCAGTTTACTCTGTTGTCACCGGGTATAATGATAGTACCTATCTCATTAGGTTGTTGTGAGGACTGACAAGTCAGTGCATGTGAAACTCTTAGCTCAGTGTAAGTGGTTTATAAATTTTAGCTGTTATTCGTAAGTGCTCTAAGAATTCTTAACAGTGTCCTGTGCTGGGATGGAAAGATGAAATAAGACAGTTGTGCTTCCTCAAGAAGTTCACAAATTTGTGAGGTAGACAGAACTGTAGGAAAATAATTGCCAAACACTGTGATAAAAATGAGAGAGAGGGCACCTGAGTGGCTCAGTCAGTTAAGTGTCTGACTTAGGCTTAGGTCATGATCCTGGGGTCCTGGGATTGAGACCTGTCCGCCTCCCTGCTCAGTGGGAAGTCTGCTTCTCCCTCTGCCCTTCCCCCCCTCCTGCTTGCTCACACTCTCAAATAAGCAAAATCTTTAAAAAACAGAAACAAAAACCACAAGAGAGATGCACAGGGGATGGGGTGGCCAGGACAACAGATAAAATGATGTAAGAGAGTTGGTCAGTAACAGCTTCTTGTAGTGGGAGATGAACCAGTTCAAGGCAGACCGGGAAGGTGCTACAATCCCAGACAGCAAGCTTCAGGAGTATGCTTCAGTTTGGGGCTCTGGCTGGAACATAGGAGTGGGTGGGGAAGCAGCAGGTCAGCAGGTCAGACCATGCAGGACTAAAGATGTGCTGAGTAATAAGGGCTTTAGACCTAAAGGCCATGAGGAGTCCTCAAGAGGAACCATTTGATCAGACTTGAATTTTAAGTAGATCATTCTAGCATGCTGAGTCTGTAGATTTCATTCATTCATTTGAGGTCCGGGTTGGGGGTGGGGAGAGTACAAGCAGGGGGAGTGACAGAAGGAGAGGAAGAAGCAAGTTCCTGCTGAGCAGGGAGCCCGATGTGGGGCTCGATCCCAGGACCCTGGCATCATGACCTGAGCCGAAGGTAGGCACTTAACCAACTGAGCCACCCAGGCGCCCTGAGTCTGTAGATTTTTGTTACCAATCAAGGCTTGTGGGGTAAAGGACAAAGAAATCCTGAAAATACCTTTAACCAAGATGGGGACCTCGGAGGAGGAGATATGAGGATATAAGAAGGACAAGTTCAGTTTGGTGTATGTTGTAGGTACTGTGGGACCAGCTAGTGGAGACTCTGAAGGTCACTGAAGTGAGAGGCCAGGCCTTCAGGAAACTCCAGTATGTGAATCAGGAATTCTCAACTCTGATGATGCTGCTCTGTTTCTCAGTCTTTAAATACACCCAGTATATCTGCCCTGAGGGATTGACACATGTGCAGGAAGTCTTCCTGTCTCCTCTCTGTTTACCTAAATTCTTCCTACCCATGGCCATCCTCACACCAAACTCCTTTACAAGTGGATTGTTCTATTCATCCGGCCTTCGGCCTGGGCTGCTTCTGCGGTGATGGCCTCTTTGGGAACCTGCCCAGTGTCCACAGTTAGCATCAGTCAGTCAATAAACACTAAGGACTGTGCTGGTCTGGGCTCTGGGTGAGGCCCTGGGGTTTCAGCAACGAGCCAGAGAGACACCCAGTCCTTGTCCTACTGGAGTTTACACCCCAGCAAAGCCTGATGTGGATGAAACAAGACCAACTGTGAAGGTATCCAGACTGCTGAAGAAACAAATAGCATGATCTTTTTGTCAAGAGGTCAGAGAAGACCAGCCCCCAACCCACCCCAGAAGAAGTGATCTTTTTTTTTTTTTTTTAAAGATTTTATTTATTTATTTGACAGAGAGAAATTACAAGTGCACTGAGAGGCAGGCAGAGAGAGAGAGAGAAGGAAGCAGGCTCCCTGCTGAGCAGAGAGCCCGATGCGGGACTCGATCCCAGGACCCTGAGATCATGACCTGAGCCGAAGGCAGCGGCTTAACCCACTGAGCCACCCAGGTGCCCCAGAAGTGATCTTTTCAAGGGAGCCCTGAATTAACTAGGCAATGAGGTGAAAAGGAACATTCAAGGCAGAGGGAATGGTTATGTGTATAGGCAGAAGGAGGCCCTGGAAGAGACTGCGGTGTGTTTTGAGACATGGAGAGTTAGTAGAGCTGGGTTCATGCAGAGGCCAGCAGGGGCAACGGATGCCCCAGGACCTTGTAAGCCATACTTACTCACTCATTCAACAAACGTTTCTTGAGTGTCAAATGTATACCAGGCAATTTAGGTGCTGGGATTACTGTAGTAGACAGATAAGGTGTCTTCTACTTGAGGAGGTAGACAGCAAACAAGTAAAAAAAATACAGAAACAAAGATGTAGGAGGAGGCCTCATTAGAAAGAGTTGTTAGGGAAGGCCTGTCTGTGAGGTGACATTTGAGCTGAAACCTGAAGGATGAGAAAACCAGCTGTGTGTAGGCTTGAAGGATTAGCATTTGGAGCAGGAAGAACAAGTACAAAGGCCCTGTGGTAGGCATGTTTGAAGACCAAAAGAGATCCCTCGGCTGGATCGCTGTGAGTGATTAGAAAGAGCAAGATGAGAGAAGGTGGGAGAAGGAAAGCAGGGGCCAGGCCTCATAGAGTCATGAAAGTTATTAGTACATAAGTAATCAGATTTCTTTTCATTTTGATTATTTTTTTAAAAATTTTAATTCATTCACTAAGCTGTACACTCAATTTGGGGCTCAAACTCATGACCCCGAGATCCAGAGTCACACACTCTTCCAACTGAGCCAGGTGGGTGCCCCCAGATTTCTTTTTAAAAGATAACTTTGGTTGCTGTGTTGCTGTGTGCAGAATGGACTGTAGGGGGCAAGAGTGCAAGCAGGAAGACCAGTTTTTGGAAGTCTTTGCAAAAGTTGAGCAATGATGGTGGCCTTGAATGGGATGCAGATGCCAGCAACGGGGAAGGGTACACAGATTTGGGGGGAGATACAGGAAGTGGAATGGACACGTCTAGGTGAGCAAATACATGTGGAGGTTTAAGAGGGAGAGAGGTAGGGCGCCTGGGTGGCTCAGTGGGTTAAGCCGCTGCCTTCGGCTCAGGTCATGATCTCAGAGTCCTGAGATCGAGTCCCACATCGGGCTCCCTGCTCAGCAGGGAGCCTGCTTCCCTCTCTCTCTCTCTGCCTGCCTCTCCATCTACTTGTGATTTCTCTCTGTCAAATAAATAAATAAAATCTTTAAAAAAAAAAAAAAAAAAGAGGGAGAGAGGTCAAGGCTGATACCTTAGTTTCAAGTTTGAATAGCCAGAGGCTGATGATCGCTTTGGGCCTTGAGGGATGAGGTACCTGCAACATATCCCAGAGGGATACACAGAAATTTACACAGGTTTGCGGTTTAGAAGAGCAGCCTCTGTAGAGAACCCCTTTTGGATTGGTTACCTATGGGTGATAACTGGAGGTTCCTACGGCGACGAACACCTTGGATAGAATGAGGAGGAGCCAATGCCAGCGGAATAGACCAAAGATGTCAAGAGATGGACAGGTGTTCACTGGATGGAATGATGCATGTGCTGGTGAATTTAGAGTCACCCCAGGAGAGTGGTGAGTAGGAGGTGAGGAAATGGGAGACCATGAAGGGCAGTGAGCTTTCTAGCAATTTGGCCAAGAACACCAGGGTGTGGGGCCAAGGGAGAGCTCTTGGATGGGGCCTAGGTCTCCGGCCCCGGTGGTTCCAGGAACCAGGCCAAAACTTGTGCAGGGAAGGCTATCTTCCTTTACCTTGGAGGGCGAGTCATCTTGGCCCAGCCCACTTCCCATAAGAGCCCTGGGTGGAGTTGGGAAAGTCACCTCTAACCTGGGGAGAGGCTGAGGGCTCAAGATGGGAGGGCCCAGTGATAAGTCCTTATACGACCAGGGCGAGCCCCTGACCCTAATAGTTCATTGCCCCCGATTTCCCAAAGCAGTGCACTCAGGAAGAAAATAAGTTATCAGTTCCCAAATTCTGTCTTTGGTGGTCTGACAACTGAAGGTGAACGAACGGAACCGGAACAGCGGCAAGAGCACAGAGTGATGTGCAGGTGGGCTGCCTGTGGAATCTTTAGGAAGAGAAGGTTCTAGAGAGAAGGAGCAGACAAGCTGGTATCAAGTCTTTCCCCACAGGTGCCTGGGTGGCTCTGTGGGTTAAGCATCTGCCTTCGGCTCAGGCCATGAGCCCAGGATTCTGGGATCCAGGAGCCCCACATCCCACATGGGGCTCCCTGCTCAGCTGGAAGCCTGCTTCTCCTTCTCCCTCTGTTCCCTCTCTCCCTGTGTCTGTCAAATAAAGTCTTTCCCTGTTGAACCTGGTGCATCCCTCCTGCACCCCGCCCTTCATTGATTCCAGTGACCAGACGGCAGTCAAACCTTTGTTTTTCACTTTATTGTACAAAAAGAGGGGAAACAAAACTTCTACAGTTGGCCTTAAGCTTAGGCAGACACCTCTAAGACACTCCCTCCCACCTCCCATGATACAAATTCAAGTTGTGGTTGTTGTTGAAACCTACAAAAACACTCCTTAAATATTAGAAAAAAAGGGGAGAGAGTGGGGCGGGGTCCTCCCACTCCAACCATCTCATCCCAGTGCCAAAATGCACTCAGAGTGACCTCTTACAGCACCAACATCCCCATCCCCACAGCCCTGTTCGTACTGTAAGAATTTTCAATTTTTAAAACCGGGGGGGGGAGGGGGAAGGGCCCCATTCAAAGTTGTTTTTAAATGAAAACACATTCCACTAAAACACAACAGTGTAGGGGCATTCAAACAGGAAAATGGGGTTCTTTGCAGGGGCTCTTGGGAAGAAATAGAACCTAGGAACCCCTGTATGAGGGACAAAGGAAGGGGAGCAGGAGTGGGGAGTATTTTCCCCCAATGCCCCCACCCCCAGCACCACGTCCAAGGCAAAGCAGACGGCTTTCCTTTGGGAGTGGGACTCATCTTTCTCATCCCACCTCCCCGGTGGAATGCCCACTCTTCCCCTACACCTTGGTTTTCATTCAGAGGGGAAGGTGGAAAAGCACAAAGCCCCAACTAAATAGGTCATTGACATGATTGTAAGGAAAAAAAAAAAAGCCAAAACTTAATCAAAAATTAAAAATCTCAATCCACAGAGATAAGGTGGCTTGGCTTATTAAGGGTCTAAGGAATCAGGGTACCAGAAATTTTGAGATGGCCAGGAAGGGTTAGAGGGACTACTGCAAAAGCAGCCTTTGCAGACCCCTTCTCCAGCTGGGGGTTTGGAGGGGCAGAGAGGGGAGCAGACCTGAGAAATCAAAGGGAATGAGGGGCGGTGGGGAGCTGGAGGATATAGGGAAAGGCAGGAGGGGTATATGTTAAGAGCTTTCAATATACTTCTTGAAGCCCAGTTTCTGAGCCTAAGGGGGCCAGGCAACCTCTCAAATGAACTGGTAAGGCCTTTTCCCACTAAATAAAAGGCTCTGAGGATCACCTAGTCTGTCCCCCTCCCAATGCCCCGCCCGAGCCCAGTGGCGGCTCAGTCACGCGGCCCTGGCAGAGGGAAGCAGCTATAGGAAGCAGGAGAGTGGCTTCGGTACCCGCCCCCCCACGCCCCATCGAATCAGAGATTAGGCAAAGCAGAGAATGTGGAGAGAGGGGCTGCCCTAGCCTGTTCCCACCAGGATCAGTGTCTTCCTGGCCTTCACCAACCCACTCACCAGATTCACAGACTGAGGTGGACTCCCCCTTCTCTTACACACATGCATACACACGCACGCGCACACACACGCCTTTGCACACATCCACAGGTGCACCCATGCTATGTACAGGCGACACACACGCGCACACGCTTTTCCATTCGTGTCAAGACCGTTTTAAAAAAAGTCCCAAACCTACCCCCTAAGCCCTCCCTCTCCCAGAAATGACAACAGAGACTGCAGCCGAGATCGGTAGGAAACGTCTCGTTGACAGCTCAGA
Organism: Mustela lutreola; assembly: GCF_030435805.1. Taxonomy (NCBI): domain Eukaryota; kingdom Metazoa; phylum Chordata; class Mammalia; order Carnivora; family Mustelidae; genus Mustela; species Mustela lutreola. Next base: position 18,558,373 of record NC_081304.1, on the reverse strand, counting down.
GCTTAAAAAAAAAAATATATACACATATATAAAAAACACTTCTGCCCCCTCCCCCCATGAGTGGGTATGGGCAGCTCCTTCCTGCAGAGGGCAGGGGAGAGGGCTAGGGGGCGGTGCCTATTTTCTGAGGCTCCTGCCCTCCTCTCCCCGCGTTTCCTGCCTCCAGTTCCAACGCAGGGGTCCAGTCGGCAAGCCCCTCTGGGAAGGGAGGGGTCTTCCCCGAGCTTCTACCCTCCCATGGGTTGGGCTGCAGGTATGGAGGGCCTCACCGGACTCTTTGGGACCCCCCACCCCACTCCCAGGTCCATTGTCCATGACGGAACCGCAAGTGCAGAAGAGGCGTGGGCCGGGCCGGTCCAGTGGTGGCTCAGTCTGATGGTTGCGCTCCCTGGAGGGCCCCCCCACCAGGGCCGATGTCTCTGAGGCTGCAGAGTCCTGGCCTGGGCTCCTCCAGCCCCTCCCCCACCAAATTTAAAAAAAAAAAAAAAAAAAAAAAAGGAAAGAAAGAAAAAGAAAAAGAAAAAGAAAAAGAAAGTGGGGGAGGCCACGGGGCAGGGGACAGAACATGGGGGAGAAACAAAGGTGGTCAGTTGGGGAGGGGAGCCCTGGGTGGGACCGGGCCTCAGTTGGAGTCAGAGTCCGAGGAGTCCCCCGAGGAGGAAGAGCTGGAGCTGCTGCCCTCAGACTCATTGTCCTCGTCCTCATCGTCATCCTCGTCGTCGTCCTCGTCCTCGTCCTCCTCCTCATTCTGGGGGGCAAGGAATGCGGTGACCACGGGCCAAGCCTGGCAAGCCCCCCTCCCCCACCGCGCCCCGCCGCCTGACCTCATCTCCGTCCTCGCTCTCATCCTCACTGCTCGACTCAGAGGAGTCCCCCCCGTCCTCTGAGGAGTCCCCGTTCTCGTCGTCCTCCTCCTCTTCATCCTCGTCCTCGTCCTCCTCATCCTCTTCATCATCCTCCTCGGACTCCTGGGAGGGGCGGAGGCACGTCAGGGGTCGTCCCTGTCGCACCCCCCTCTGGGTACCAGGGACACCCCCAGCCCCGCCCGGGAGGAGCTCCTTACCGACTTGGACTGCAAGGCAGTCCGGCTGGACTTGGGGTTCGGGCCTCGCAGCTTGGTCATGCTCTTACGTTTCTGCAGGCAAGGACAGCGATGCAGACAAAGGAACAGCCGTGAGTGCCAGACAAGGGCCTGCTCCAAACCCTCCCTGTCCCCGGCACGGCCCTGCTCCCAGACTCACATTGGAGATGTACTCTTTATAGGCCGCACGGTCCTGGGGAGACAGACTCTGCGGGAGACAGAGAAGAAGGTCAAGGTTGGAACGCCACCTGCACTGACCGAGTATGTGGCTGAGTGCCAGGCAGGGGGCTAAGCCCTCATGTACCATTACCCTGCTCTACCCCTGCTGCTCTCCCCATACACACAGACCCCCCACCCAGATCCAAGCACACAGCTTCAGTGCTACTGCTGGAGATGCCCCGAGTCCTTCTCAAAGCCACCCCGTCCCAGGACTATCGGTTTTCATGTCCCTCCTGTTGTTTTACCCAAGTGGAGCTTCCAGAGTTAGTCCTTCCTCAGCTCAGAGCAGCCCCCCACAACGACCACCATAACCTCGCATCATCACTCCTGCTCCCGAGAGGGCTCCATAGCCTGGAGCCCCAGAGAAGGGGCTCCAGGGCTCCCCAAATCTCTGGGCACTTAAACCCCACGCTCTCCCAGGGTCCCCGGCTGGATAGTTGGGGGCAGACACAGGTGACTCTCCCCATGTTACAGATCTGACTGCTCAATCAAGGTGCAGAAGGGGAGCAGCGCAGAGCCTTGGGGCCAAACTAGAGCCTGGGAGAGGTCCTCTGGCTCCAGCTGGAGGGAGGAAAAGGCAGTATGATTTGGATTATTCTACTTAGTAGCAGTGTGACCTTGGATAAATTACTTAACCTCTCTGAACCTTGGTTTCTTCCCCCGATAGTAGTCGCTGCCCTACAGGACTGCTGGGATGCTGAACGAAATCATGAATGCAGACCAGCCAGACACCGCGGCCTTCTTCCAAGGGTCCCCAGCCCTCTCACCTTGACCCAGAGGTCCAGGTGTACTTTGTACTGCTTCTGCTGCTCCTCTGCCAACTTCTTGTAGTGCTCCTTCTGGCTCTGGGAGATGCGCTGCCAGCGGCTGCCGATCTCCACCATACGTTCTTTCAGTGGCAGGTGGTTCAGCTCCCCGTTGGACAGCAGCTCCTGGGAGAACTTCTGGTAACCGTTCCTAGGAGGTACCGCGGTGCAGGGAGGGTTAGGACACCAAGACAGCCACCTGCGAGCCGTGACCCTCCCCTCGGCCAGCGTGGGTTGCGGCCCTCTGACTCACATGGGAGGCTTCTTCGGTTCTCCTTGGAACTTCATCTTCTTGGAGGAGTTTGCAGCGGCGGGGGGTGCCCGCATCTCACTCAGCTCTCTCTGCGGGAACACCGGGAAGGGTCACGCGCACCGCACCCCACACCCGAAGTATTTCTACCTCCCGCCCCATGCCATCAGTGCCTGGGAAACAGAGGCACGGCTAGGGAGCGATGTCCTCACAGCTCACACCTGGGTCAGGCGCCGCTGCTCGAAAGTGTTTGTCACAACCACGCTCGTGTGACTGGTATCACCGCCCCCTCTACTGATGCGTGACTGAGGTTCAGAGAAGGAAGGTGGGAGGTTTGCTTAGGATCACACAACCAAGGCTGGGGCTCCTGGCTCCACGGCCCACCCGCTGAGGCAAGGGTACTCTGACCCCCAAAGCAGTGGCCCAGGGTCCACTGAGCCTACCATGCCCGCCCTTTCCCCTGCCCTGCGCTGACCAGCTGAGCCCTTCTTCCCACCTCGTATCGCTTTTGGTCTTCGGCTGCCTTCTTAATCCACATCAGTTTCTCCTTCTTCTCCATGTTGTTCCAGGTCATCTCCATGGCTTTCAAGGCCTTCACCCGGTCATTCTGGAGACAAACAGGGGTGTCAGCTATGGGAGGGCTCACCTGGGGCTGGGGGCAGCAGCGGTAGGCAGACAGCGGAACCACCCCTTTCAGGCTCCCTGCCACCTTGAAGCGGGCCAGGTAGTCCCCGATGACGCTCTGTTGCCAGATCTCCTCGGCTCTCTTGGGCGACTCTGGCAGTTTGCCCCGTTCCTCACGGTCCCCACCCGGCTTCCTCTCAGACTGGGCTTTCAGCGCCGCCTCCCGGGCCTTGTACTTGGCCTGCGGAGGGAGAGCAGGGACGTCAGCCTTCCCACCGCCCCCAGGGGGCGCGCGTTCCCCGTCCAGCTCTGGAAGGCTCTTGCCCCTGGGCCAGGGCCGGGCCGCAGCTCCTTGGAGGCGTGGGCTGGTGCAGAGGTCTCCAGCCTGGCCGGCCAACCAGCTCTGTTCCCCGGAGGAGCACAGGCCCTCCTCAGAGAGCTTCCGGCCTTCCGGCCTGCTGAGCTCCCAGCCCTGGCGTCCTAGCCCAGGTACAACTGGGGCCCACACAGGCCAAGGCTGAGGCAGAGCAGCCAGACCCTGGGGGACAAAAGCAAGCAGGACCCCGACCTTCTTCTTCTCTGACAAGTCGTTCCACATGCGGGCCAGAAGGCGGGTCAGCTCGCTCTCCGAGAGCTCAGGCCGCTCCTCTTGAAGCTGCCGCCGTTTCTCTTCAGAGAAGATGAACATGGCTGACACCGGCCGCTTAGGCTTCTCCGAGCCGCCCTGGAGGTGGACAAAGGAGGTCGGGGGCCGTGGGGGTGATGGCGGGTAGCCCCACTTTCCCCCGCCTACCCCCCAGTCAGTCATGCCCCCTGCGTACCTTGCCCCCTTCCTGCGAGGGCTTCTTGGAGGCTGGGCTGGTGGCCTGCTTCTTGTTGATGCTCAGCATCTTCTCCTCCCCCAAGACCCGCTGCTGTTCCTCCTCAGGCAGGCTCTGGTCCAGAGACAAGGTGTGGCATGGGGCTGTGCACCTGGCTGCCAGCTGGCTCCCGGGGGGGGGGGGGGATGGGGGGGGTGGTCCAAAGGGCCTTAACCCCAAGGCCTCTGTCTGACCGATGCCCCGCCTACAGGAACACTCACCTCTAGGAAACGGAGCAGTTCCACCTCGTAATCTTTCTTTTTCTGGGAACACAAGGGGAGTCGGGGTCAGTCTGAGAACGAACCCGCTGATTCTCAAGGCACCATAACCCTCTACAAAACATCCAGGGCCTGGATGGTCCAGAGCCAAACCTCGCCCAGCACCGAGTCTGGAGCGGGGGCCCAAGATCCACCTGCCCGATCACTGATGGACCCCTCGCCGGGGCCAGATTTCAGGCTTCAAAGTCCCAAGGCCAGGCCTAAGCATCTCCAGGAGTGACCCTCCACACGGCTCACCTGGTCACACTTCTTGTGGTAGGCGTCCTTCTCCTTCTGGGACAGCAGCTTCCACTGCTGGCTGCAGAGCACCATGCGTTCTGTGCTGGGCACGTCCTTCATGTTGGCCATCAGCTCGGCGCAGTACAGGGAGTAGCTGTTCCTGTCAGAACCGGTGGGAAAGGAGACGAAATCCCCCCTGAGCCTCCTCCCTGAGGGACCAGGGCTTCCTCAACTCCGGAGCCTGGCTGAGGTCTTCTGCTGTCTGGACTCCCTCGATGCCCACTGGCCCACTCATCACCCCCCCACCCCCACCCGAGGGGGTGGCGCTTACGGAGGTGGCTTGGTGGGTCGCCCATCAAACTTGTCCTTGAGCTGGCGTTCGGCCTTGGTGAGGGTGGACTTGGTGATGCCCTCCTCACTGATGTTCAGCTCAGGGTGCTTCTGGATATAGTCACGCATAATCTCCTGCAGAGTGAGGTGGGGGGATGGAGGGCAACGGGGGGGTGGGGTTAGCAGGGGGGGTTGGGGCGGGGAGAGCCGCTGGGGAGGGGAGGCAGGGAGCAAAAGCTGGGGGGTGGCCGTGTGTCTGCTCCGTCACACGAGACATGGCGCCCTGCCCTGCCCTAGCCTGAGATCTCATGGTGGGGAGGGGGGCAGGGAAGGTAGGGGCAGAGGCAAGGGGCCCAGAAGGCCCCTCCCTCAACGGAGGGACAGGGAACGACTGCCTCCTGCAGAGTGCGGAGGCCGCAGAGTCAGAGGGCAGAGGCTCTTGAAGAGCCGGACGGGGAGGAGCGCAGCGGAAGCCTAACCTCGTACTCCTTCCGCTGCTCCAGGGCCTTATGAATCCATTTCAGCCTCTTTTTGTCCGAGAGCTGAGACCACTGCTTCCCCAGGGAGTCCTTCACCTCCTTCGTAGTGGCCTGCAAACCAAAAGCCGTCAGACACACACAGGCAGCCAGGGGAAGGGGAAGGGGAGGGGGGAGGGGGGCACAGAGGCCCCCGCCCCCTCAGGCCACAGGAGGTCACATGAGTGACCCCCACAGGCCAGGAGGGGAAAGTGGAGAGGCGGGGGTCCCGCCTAGGTGCAAGGGGACAGGCTCACGCACGCACGCACACACACACTCGCACGCCAGCTGGCCCAGGCCCTGTCCATGCAGCCCACCCCTGGGGAGGGGCCTCCTCTCCTGCTCCCCTGCACCATGCCCGGCCGACCTGGCGCGGCTCCCCCCTTGCCACCACCGTGAGCCCTCCATCCCTGCCCCCGGGCCGGACACTCACATCTGGCCGCACTTTGAGATACACCTTCTTCTCGTGGGTGTACCACAGCTGCTGGGGGGTTTTGGGCTTCTCAGGGATGTCCGACTTCTTGGCATTCTGGATTAGGTCAGGGTGATCCTCCCTAGCCAGGGCGTGGGGAGCAACAGTCAGTGGGTGCGGGAGACCCTGCCAGGGAGACCCCGGCTAGCTGCCCCACCCACCAAGGCTCCACGGCCTATCCATTGGGGCCTAGTAGGACAGTGGCTACCTGCTTATCCCTGCCCTTGAATATGACCCCGCTAGGGTCAACATGTGACCCGTCCATCTTCCACGCCTCAGAGAGCAAGCTCAAGGCTCTGGTCGGGGTTACCCTATCCTGCCACACCCAGTGCCCTGTGGCCCTCCTCTGGGCTCCACTGCCTTACCTGAACCGGGCCAGGTTTCGCTCGAACTCCTGTTTCTCTCTCTGGAAGTCCTGAATATACTTCATCTGGGGGAGGAGGGGACAGGGTCATCCACGACCCAAAGCCTGAGCTATAAAAGCCACTGAGCGCTCCTTGCTAGCTATTTTGCCTCCCAGTGGTGACGTAGACAGACACAGGGTGGCGTGAGCTGGCAGGGGATGGTGGCCTGCCTTCCAGTGGGTTGGGGAGACTCAACCGTAGCCCAGACTGTCAGCTTAGAACTAGACAGTGGGAGCTACAGGGGTCTCCCAGGACACATCCTATGTCCTGGTCTCTCCTGCTAAGAGAGGGAGAGTCCCAGAAGCAGGACCAGGCCTCGCCCAGTCACGCTGAGCAGGGACAGGGCTGGGACTCCCCCTGACCCTACCTCCCCCTCCCCCAACACCGCAAACTCCCCACAATGAGTCAGGAGGAGGTGTGGGCCTTGCCCCTACTCTTCCCTCCTCCCGTGTCTGTGGCAGCCGGTACTGGTCTGCTGCCTCCAAGGCGGCCCACGAGGCCAGGGGCAGGCCGAGTCCTGCTTCCAAGGCCTGAGGGGAGACGGGTATTGAAGGCACCCAGAGCGAACCCTTACAACATTAATGATATTCTAACAAATCGGTCCCTTGCATTTGGATTTCCTTCCAGATCCACTGAGTGGTATCTTGTAGTACCTCAGGTGCCCCAGCTACTAACCTTCACATGCCTTCCCCATTCTGAACCCCCTCCCATCACCTTCTCCCTGGCTCCTGGCTGGAAGACTCCCCCAGCCCTCCCCCTTCCCCTCTGGCTCTCCTCTGCCTTCTCCTCCACCGCTTTCCATAAGGCTGGCCTCCTTTCCCGCCATCAAGCAACTACCTCCCTGTCTTGTTCCTGCCTCTCCATTCCTCACTCTTCTTTCCTTTCCTTACCTACTTCCTGTCCTGGCTACCAATGTCCAGGTCTCCTTTCTCCCTTTTTCCCTGAATCACAAGAATCAGCCTTGGAAGAGTCCAGGGGCTCACAGCAACTGAGCCCCAACCCCCGCCTCTCCCAGAAGAGGCACCAGGCACAGGGATAGCCTCACTTTCCTCTGTGGCTCCTGCTGAACACAGGGAGCAGAGCCCAGCCCACTCTGCCCCAGTCTCAGCCCTCCTCACACAGAACAGTGGCTCTTGGAACAAGAAGTCATTCACACACAGGGCTGGGCTTACCCTCCGCACCTGAGACAAAGACCAGGTCCAGAGAAAAGGAACTTACCTTAGGTCACGCACAGAACAACTCAGGGGTAGTCAGATCATCAGGCCCAAGCCTTGGGTCCCCCAGAGTCTTAGCCCTCCCCGGTCCTGCGACCCTGGGCCTCTGCCTCCCACACCCTGAGTGTCTGGGTGTCATGTACACAGTCTGCTCCACGACCTCCCCATCAGAGGGGCCAAGGAGAACTCTGCCACTTCCTAACTCCGCTGGGCCTGGGCAGCAGCAGTAGACAGCTGGTTGCACCCCGCCAAGCTGGCTTTTTGGGTACAGAATTAAGGGGGGAGGTGAGCGTACAGGCACAGGGCCCAAACAAGGAAGGTGGGAGGCTACACGCTGGCTATATGTATCCTGATCTCTTCTTCCCAAAGATGTGCCTGCCTCTCCCTCCCCCTGCCCCTCCCCGACACCGCTCCCTGGCTTGCCTTGCGGCCCAGCACCCTTGCTGTTCATCCCCCCCACCCCACCCCGGCCTCATCTCGCTCAGGGCTCAGCAGCAGGCCCCTCCATGGCCTGGCTGCCAGCCGCGGGGAGGGTCCACTTGACTTCCAAAGTGTGGGACGGGGTCCAACCCTGCCAGGGAAACCGGGGCAACCTCTGCTTAAGGTCAACAATCTCCAACAGCCTGGGACAGTGGGAGGCCACGAGGGATGCTAGTGCATCCTTGGGCAAACACGCGCATAGAGGAAGGAAGCCCACTTCACATGTGTGTGGGACAGTGAGAAGTGCGCCTGATTCCTGCTCTGCTGTCACTGGCTGCGGGACCGGGGACACGAGTCCCTCCAGAGCCTCAGCTCCGTGCCCACACAATTGGCAGAACCCCTCTCCAGAGGTCCCCGAATGGGGATACTGACTGCATGCATCAGATGAGACCAAGGTTGGGTGGCGAGGGTGGGGGTGGTGTCGTCAGAGGGTGAACTGCTGGGCCGGCCGGACCGTGAGAATGTGAGCCCAGAAGCTGTGCTGTATGAGAACACTGTGGACAGTCTAGGGCGGGGAAGGGTGGTCTGAGTGCCTGCTACAGTCCCAGTTACTATGCCTTCCACAGTGCCAGTGCCTGTGCCTGACTGTGCAGAGGAGGTCGAGTGTGGCTGCCCGAGGCCCTACGCTCTGCTCTGTGACCCACCCCACCCAAAATTGAGGCCCTCTGTCTAAGCCTCCCCGTCATGGCTGACCCACAATGCACCAGCTGTTCCCTGCCTCTTCCCTCCTCCCTGCCTCGCCCCCCTCCCCCCACCTTCTTCTTCTCTGGCAGCTCCTTGTATTTCTTGGACAGAATCTTGGTCAGGTCCAGGTTGCTCATCTCGGGGTGGAGCTTCGCATACTTGGCCCGCTTCTCCATGAAGAAGCGGAAATAAGGGGTCAGGGGCTTCTTTGGGAAGTCCGGGTGTTTCTGGAAGGAGGGTCAAGGACACGGTGAAGGTCAGACAGGATCCCTTCTCTGGCCCATTCCTCTCCTGCAGGTCACGCTCTGCCTCCTGGAAACTCACCTTGAGTTTTTTGCCTTTGTAAGGATTTTTTACGTGTTCCTGAGCATCAAGGATCAATTCTGTCAACGTTCGGAACTTCCTCACCTGGAGGAAGAAGGGCGGTGAGTGCAAGGGGAAGTTCAGAAAGGGAAACACCACCCTAGAGTGTACCCCCCCTTTGCCAGTGGGTCTCCTCTAATTTCCACTAGACTGAATTTATCGAAGGGGGAGGGGCAGAGGGCAAAAGCCACAGCTCAGCCCCTGACACCCAGACGCTGGTCCATGCCTCCAGCAGAAGACCAGGCAGTCCGTACACACCAAAGGACAGCAACAAGGTGACCACCTGACCTCGATGTGTTGTCCATGCCAGCACCTCATTCATTCCCCAGAACAGCTCAGGCGACAGAAGCTCCAAGACGGTAAGTATTCAAGGCCACACAGCTAGAAAGTGGCAGAACTGAGAACTCTAGGCCAGTGCTGTCAACCGTGCCACCTCCCAAATGCACAAGGGCAACCACATGAGCACCTCGCCTGGTCTCTTTCCTTCCTGTTTATAAACTTCTGTTTCCTCTCCCCCACCAGGAAGGTTGAGGCAGGGGTTCACACAGATGTTGTCAGGAAAGTGGTGGGGGGGGGTGTCAGTTACCTCATTAGAAATCTCCACCCATTTGAGCTTGCACATGTCTCCAGAAAAGTCTTTAAAGGCTACTTTTTCCCAGTCCATATGTGACTCGGTGGTTTTGAACTTGGAGCTATCATTGGATGGAAGGTTGTTCTTCATGCATTCCAGCAAAGTCAGCATGTCTTCCTGAGACCAGCGGTCTGGGGAGGGGTGAGAAAGGCAATCACGCCCAGCTCATGCTTTCCCCTCAACTGTTCCCCAGGTCTTAAGTGCTCAACCCTTCTTTCCCAGAGCATCCCAAATCCTGGTTTACCTCTGATCTGAAGGTAAAGACAAGACATGACCTACTCATAAAGGAAAACTGTGACCATAGGGATTAAAACAGGAAGTCCAGTCCAGACAGTATCATACCTAGAAAGCCAGACCTAAAGTCAAGTCTGGCTTCCTTCAAAACTATGATCACACGCCAGGTTGCCACATGCTACCGTTTATTGTAGAAGAGAGAAAAGAGTGAAGTTACAGCGATTTGGGACTTGGTGGGCAAACAGCTAACTTACTGGGAGAAGGGAGAGAAGCAGGGAGGCACAACACATCTAAATGTGATGCCAAGTTTAAGTTCTAGGGGGATCCCACAGATGTGCAAGGACTGAGGATGGAGTGTGGGCACTGAAGAGAACCCATGCAGACATTCCTCTCCAGCACAGCTGGATGCTAACATTAGAGACATGAATAATTTGGGGCAAGTAAGGAAAATGGAATGGAAATGGAAAAACCATACAGGGCTGGCAGGTGGGCAAGGCTCTCAGGGCCCTGGTTCCAGGGAGAAGAGAACGCCCAGAATTCTGGGCTGTCTTCTGGGTCCAACTCCCCATGGAGGCAAAAAAAAAAAAAAAAAAGAAAGAAAGAAAGAAAGAAAAAAAAAAGGCGGGGGTGGGGGGGTCCTGAACCAGCTATTTCCAGCCATTGAAAACACACCTCTAGTAGGCCTCTCTGGAAGGTAAGCTGGGAGAATAGATAGCCAAGGGCTAGGAGTCAAAAGGGCTCTTCATTTGCATTCGCATCTGGTAACCTGGGTCAGGGTTTCCACAGGGTGGGTCACATGGGACAATAATCCTCTCTCCTCTCAGTGTCCCACAGTCAGGGCCAGTTGATCAGCTTCATCCTACCCCCTGCCCCCATGCACAGGGAGTCCCCACTGGAGGGGTAGGGTCTAGTTATGGACATCCTATGGCTGGGAGCCTCAGACCACCAAAATATCCTCTCCCTCCACCTGCCTCACCAAAAACCTTGTCCTCTGAATAACAATAAAACACCTGGAAAGCCTTTCTCCCCCTTCCCCCACATTCCTCATCCTTCCTCCCATTCCAGGACACAGGGTGAGAAAAGGGCACACTTTGGCCTGCACAGGCCTTCTTCTCCCTCTCTAAGCAGAAGAACGGAGTGTGAAAAATACAGTTTATAGCCTCGATGCCAAATAATTGGGGTTTGGCCAAACTTGACTCCTGAAACTGAATATACCTCCCTCATCTCAATTCAGAGAATGCAGACTGTCTAACCCCTTTCCAAGGGGAGTGGGCCCTGCAGACAACCATGTGGGAGAAGAGGACGTAAGTTAAAGAGCTCCTACCTTGGCCTTTGGGGGCGGCCATTTCCAGGTCTGTGGGGCAGTCAGCTTCTCCGTTCATTCTTTAGCCGTCAAGCCACCTCCTCCAGCCACCTCGTTGGGTCGTGCTGGCCGGGCAACCCGCGGTCAAAACCACCTCACCCTTTAGGAGAGACACCAGTCCCCACTCAGGCGGGGATGCGAGGTGAGAGACTTTCTATTCCTCCCTCCCCCAAAGGGGAGGGGGGCACAAGTCCACACTCTCGCGGAGACCCTGCCAAGACCCTAGCAGACCTAATGGGTCGGTGGGTGTGGGAGTGCGCCCCCCACCCCGCGCGCCCCTGCAGTCTGGCTCCACCGCGTGCGCCCTCCCCTGCCCACGCGAGAGACTGCTCCCAGCTCCCGCGTGCAGCTAGCGCCCGCCCTCCGCCCTCCTTCCCCCACCCCGGCCAAAAAAAAAAAAAAAAAAAAATCTCCTCCTCCTCTATGCGCCCGCCCCGGGGAGGCCCCAGGCTGGAGGGCGGGGGAGGAGGAAGGGCGGGTAAAGGGCGCGCGCGGCCGAGGAAGCGGGCACGCGCCGCAGTCTCCTCCTCCCGCCTCCCCCCGGCCGGTTCCCCCCGCCTCCGCAACCCGGCGGGGACCCGGACGCAGCGCAGCCGCCGCCGGGCCCGGAGCGCAGCGGCCGCACCGCCCCCGGGGACCGGATCCGGATTCCCGTCGCCCCCCCTTGCCGGGCTCCCGACGCCGTCCCCGCCCGCCCAGGCAGGCGAGCAGCCGGAGAGAAGCGGCCCAGCCTGCCCCCCGCCCCCGAGCCACCCACCCCGGCCAGAGGCGCCGCCACCGCCCAGCCACCCCGACGCGCACGGAGGAGCCCGGCGCAGAGGCGCGACCACGGCGGGAACCGCCGCCTCCTCCCCCGAGCTTGCGGCCCAGCCCCGCCGGCGCCCCCGCCCCGGCCTCCGGGGAGCGGAGCCAAGGAGAGGGCGGGAGGACGGCGGCCGGGAGGCGGGGGCGCAGCGCTCACCGGCCCCGCCGCCCCCTCCGGCGGCCGGCGAGAACTGCGCCTGCCGGCTCGGAGAAGCGCGGGCTCCTCTGCCCGCGGCCAGGGCTCGGCTCGGGCCTCGCTTCCTGCCCTCCCCTCCCCCGGTTCTCGGCGTCCTCTCCAGTGCCCTGATACTCTTTCGTCCAGCCCCCTGCCTGGAGGGCGCCCCGGGTGCCCCCCGGTGTCTACAGCACCCGCGGTTCGCTCCCCGCCGCCCGGCCCCGGCCCCGACCCCGGCGCGCGTCCTCAGCCGCCTCGGTTACCCGGCGCAGCGCGGCCTCCGGGCTTCCCGCTCCGGCGGCTCCCTCCCCGGCTCTGAGCGGCGGCGCCCTCCCCCGCTCGGCCGGGCACAGCCGCAGCTCCCTCCCGCGGCGGCAGCGGCTCCTCCTCCGGGCGCGGCGGCGGCGGCGGCGCTGGGGCGGCGGCTGCTGCTGTGGCGGCGGCGGCTGTGGCTGCTGCTGCCTGCTGCTCCTCGCGGCGAAAAGCACAAAGCACAGCGCCCTCCGCCTGCAGGCAGCCCGCCCGCCGCCCGCCGCCCGCCCGCCGGCCCCGGCCTCAGCTCGCACACCCCCCGCCGCCGCCGCAGCCTCCGCCGCCGGAGCGGGGAGGAGGAGGGAGAAGGGAGGAGGAGGAGCGGGAGGGGGGGCGGGAGAAGCGGGGCAGCGAGCGCGTCCTTCCCCGTAGAGCGCACACCGACCCCCGGGGAGCGAGCGCCAGCCCGCCCGCCTCGCCGGCTCCGCTCCCTCCCACAGCCTGCCCGGGCGGGCTCCGCGGGGGGCAGCTGGGAGGAGGGGCGGGAGCTGGGGGGACCCGGGCGGCCGAGGCGGAGGGAAGGAAGGAGGGGAGGGGGGTGGTGGTGGTAGTGGTGGTGTTGGTGGCGGCGGCGGCGGCTGCTGCTGCTGCTGCTGCCGCCGCCGCCGCCGCCGCCGCCGGGGAAGGGGGGGGGGCCGGGGCAGGGAGACACGCAGCCGCCCGGATGGCGGCGGGGCTCGGAGCCCAGGCGGGCGGGCGGGCGGGCGCCGAGAGCGACCTCGCCAGACCCGCGAGGGAACTAGCAAGCTCGGCCCGCGCTGGAGGGAGGGCGCGACGCGCGGCCGCAGAGAGGGTGCCCGGAGGGCCCCCCGGCGGCCGGGGAGGCTGAGGGGTGCCGCAGCAATGCTTCGGAGCTCTCCCCCAAGTCCTCCCAGCTCAGATTCGGACTTCCACGGCAGTCCTCACTCGCTCCCCTCTCCCGCCTCCTGGAGCGGGCGCTCCGCGCCCACCCTCTTCCCCGGAGCGTGGCCACCGGCTTGGGGCGCACGCACGCCCATCGCGGCGCCAAGCTTCGGCGCCTACCTCGCGGTCCCCTGCTACCGAACAGCACACACACGAAACTTAAAAAAAAAAAAAAAAATTGTTTTTTACCCGTACAAAATGCCCTCCCTGCAAATTTAGGGGAAAAAAAAAATCAATCCCCTTTGCTTCTTACACCCCGGAAACAGCAAGGGGGCGATGGGCTTCGGCAGAGGAGCCGCGCTGGGAGCCGGTTCAATCCAGCCCGGCATGGCTCCCCAGGCCTGCCCCGGCGCATGGAGATCGGCGGCGCCGCCACTCGCGCAACCCCTCTCCCCCGAAATCCGCGGAACCCGGGCTCACTTACCGAGCGTGTGAATGGGAGCGCAGGCCAGGAGCACCTAGGGGTGCGGCGGGCCGAAGAGCGGAGCCGTAGCTCCGCCGCAGCCGACGCCGGGGCCGCGAGTCGCCAGACAAAGCCCGAGATGGCGAAGCGGAGCGACGGCTAATGGCGAGCCCCACGCGCCGCGCTCCGCCCGCCCCGCTCCGCCCGCCCGCCCGCCCGCCTCGGCGCAGCGCAGCGCCGCTCCGAGCGCTCGCCCGTCAGAGCCGCCTCGGCGCCGCCGCCTCCCGGGCCACCCCGGCTTCGCCTGGCCCCTCCGCCTCCTCCCGGCCACTCAGCCTCACCCCCTTCCCTCCCACCAGCGATGGGGGCTGCACGAAAATAAAAAAAGAAAAAGAAAAAAATGCTTTTCTTTCTTTTTTTTGGGGGGGGGTGTGGGGGGCAGGGCGGGCGTGTTGAGACTTTTGGGGTTTTTTGCCCCCAGCTCGCACTCACCTGCGGAGCCGCCGGGAGGGCTGGGGGTGGGGGCGCGCGGGGCTGGAGCCGGCGAGCGCGGGTTGAAAGCTAGCCAAGCTCTGCAGCGCCCGACCCGGGCGTATACGCCGCCGCCAGTCCCCGCAGAGAAATCGTCCTCCTACCCCCGCCTCCATCGCTCTGCGTTTCTCTTCCAATCAGCCGGTCGCTTGGCGGCTCCTCCATTCTCCGGCCAAGCCCGCTGCCTAGAGCGAGCTCCACTCCTCCATCTGCTAGCCCGGCTCCTTGCTCCCCTGCCGGGGCCGGCGAAGCGACGTGGGGCCGGAGGGGGATTTGCGAGGGAACCTGCCTGCTTCCCGCTCCCATTGCTCCCTCCCCGCTGCCTCCTGCCTCCTGCTTCTCTCCTGCGTCTTTCCAACTCTCCCCTGTCGCCACTGGTGTGTGTCTGAGTGTGTGCGCGGGTTTTGTTTTTTTTTTTTTTTTATTGCTCTTTGCTTTTGCAACCCTGAAGCCAAAGCGAGGGGGTGGGGGGATAAAGGGGGGGTGTTACAAAAAAAAAAAAAAAAGGCAAGAAAGAAGCTCTTAGATTTGCAACACATTGAAAAACCCGGGGAGCACCCCGCCTCGCCGGATCTCGGCTCCCCGCGAGGGCCTTCCGGGTTTTAGAGCGAGCCTCTCGTCGTTCTCAAAGCCCCTCACCTCCGCCGGGTTTAGGATCCGAGGTGTCCGAGCAAAAAGTTCTCCCCCTGGGCCGCAGCAAGGGGTGTCAGGGTGGGAATTAGGGGGATTTCTCTAGGAGCAGCAGCCTTCCCCACCCCCCACCCCCACCCTGGTTTCGGTAGTTCGGCCGGGGCTGGGTTGGAGAGCCTGATGCCGGTGGGTCTGCGCGAAGGGGCTTCTGGGGCGAAGTGGAGCCGGGAGACCGCGCTCCGCGCATCTCCCCCTCGGTCTCTGCCTCCTGTCCCCAGCCAGCTCCCCCTTTAATTTCCCCCCCCTCTCCTTTAATCTAATTTCTTCCAACTCCACCTTTGTTGTTACCGGCGTCACGCCCGGACCAGCCAATCCTCGCCATGCAGTCAGCTTGTCAAAAAGGCTTGGCCAGCCCTGGGAAAGCAGGCCGCGGGCGCTGCTCCCCCCACCCCCGCTTCTCCCCCCTGTGGCGGCGGGGAGCCGCGAGGGGAGCCTGGCACCCGGTCTCGCCGCCCGAGCCGCCGCGGGGCAGCCTTCGCGTAGGCCTCCGGCGCTCCACCGTCCTGCGGGCCGGGGATCGAAAAGGCCTGCGCGGGGACCACCATCCACTCTTCCACTGCCATCGGCCGTGGTCGTCCGCCTCTGCCTCCGCTCCTCGGAGGAAGGGCTGTCAGGAACGCAGGGAGCCAGGAGACTGAAGAGCGGCGGCTTCCCACAGGCTCGCCCGCAGTCTGGGCCGTCGATCCTCCGGTAGCCCCACTGCTCCAGGCTCCGGGGGCTCCCCGGCGGCCAGTCTCCCACGCCGACGCTGCTGACTGCCCACGTCGCGGCCAGCTGGGTCACCAGCCCCTCTGGACTCTCCCCTGGCACGCAGCCTTTTCCATCCTCACTCAGCGGCCTCCCTGCCGCTGTAATTCCTCCTGTCTCCTGGGAGGAATGAGATTCCTTTCCCAGGGCTTCCACAGCCCACATCTGCCACGTTTTACAAACAGAGAGGAAACCCCTGTTAAGATCTGGTGTGACCGGATTTTTGAGTGGGCAGGGCGCCTAGGAGAGGCCGATTTACCTTGTTGCTAATGAACCTGGAGCTAATGGCCCCTCATCTGTGGGACCTGTGCAATGCCCCATCCTTAATTTTATTTCATCCTTTGGTATGATTTTTGTTAAAGACCCCCGTTCACTGTACAAGTTAAGTCTCCACAATCCAGGTCTGCCCTTGGAACACAGCCAGGGCGTTTTGTGTAGGCTCAATTCCTTCTCAGACTGTACTTGGAGAAGGCAGGAACTGCCTTTCTTGTTTTGACTGGTAAAGAGTAAAAGGTTTGGAGTCGGAAGTCACAGCTCCCACCTGAGCTTCCCCACCTTAAACAGTACGTGTTTGATCAAGTCTTTTTTTTTTTTTTTAAGATTTTATTTATTTATTTGACAGAGATCACAAGTAGGCAGAGAGGCAGGCAGAGAGAGAGAAAGGGAGAGAGGGAAGCAGGCTTCCTGCAGAGCAGGGAGCCCGATGCGGGGCTCGATCCCAGGACCCTGAGATCATGACCCCAGCCGAAGGCAGCAGCCCAAACCACTGAGCCACCCAGGCGCCCCTGATCAAGTCTTTTAACCTCATCTGATCCTGTTTCCTTGTCTATGAAAGGAGAATAGCAATCCTGCGTTCTCTGTTTTCCTTCCCAGGGTTGGAGGGTCAACTGAGAGGACAAATACGTAAACTGTAGAATTCTCCACAATGTCACTTGCCACAGTTGAGAATCTTAGATCCCAAGAAAGGCCCAAGTCTTCCACATAGAGATCTGGAGTCCAGGTGTCCTGGCTCCTGGCCCTAAGCTTCTTGGCTGGGCCAAGGGGCCTTTCGGTAAAGTGTTCTGGAATGAAACAGGATGAACATGAATCATAAAAATGATTATTATTGATTTTTCATTCCTTGGGCTGCAAAAATCATGGCTGGCACTCTTCCCACTTGGAAACCAACTGCCTTGTTTTACATCTATTGCGTCTCTGGTGAGGTCAGGAGTCTAGGACTTGGGCTATGGGCCAGAGCATGAGGGAATCTGCCCTTGGTCCTTTTTCTTTGCCCCTCTCCCAATTTACCCTCCCTCCCTTCCAGTTTTCTGCCCTGTACCTTGAAGCAGAGCCTAGACATCCCACAAGCCCAGCCCAGGCTGGTAACAAGACATAATCCTAGCTACACCCGCTCCACTTGGCCCCAGCCCTTCCCCAGGTTGCCAATATCCCAGCACCGGCTCGCATCAAACCCCTAGTGTGCCTGGAATGCGTTAACCAAAGTGTGGTGCTTGAATTCCTGGGGAACATGGAGTGATTTTATTTATTTATTTATTTATTTATTTGGTGATACACAGATGAACATTATTTTTTTTTAAGATTTTATTTATTTAGGGGCGCCTGGGTGGCTCAGTGGGTTAAGCCGCTGCCTTCGGCTCAGGTCATGATCTCAGGGTCCTGGGATCGAGTCCCGCATCAGGCTCTCTGCTCGGCAGGGAGCCTGCTTCCTCCTCTCCTTCTCTCTGCCTGCCTCTCTGCCTACTTGTGATCTCTCTCTGTCAAATAAATAAATAAAATCTTTAAAAAAAAAAAAAAAAAAAAAAAAAAAAAGATTTTATTTATTTGACAGAGATTACAAGTAGGCTGAGAAGCAGGCAGAGAGAGAGGAAGGGAAGCAGGCCCCCTGCTGAGCAGAGAGCCACGATGTGGGACTCGATCCCAGGACCCTGGGATCATGACCTGAGCCAAAGGCAGCGGCTTAACCCACTGAGCCACCCAGGCACCCCACAGATGAACATTATTTTCTAAGTAATGTATTTTAATATATATTGGAAATGTTTTGTTTTTTAATGTTTATTCAAGATGATGACATAAAGACTTCCGCTTTTTTTTTTCTAAGCTGCTGCCCCTTATTACTTTTTTCTTTTTCTCTTTAAGATTTTATTTATTTGCCAGAAGCAAGAGAGAGGGGGTGGGGCTCCTGCACTAGCAAGGGGGCGGGGCATAAGGAGGGGGAGAAGCAGACTCCCCACTGAGCAGGGACCCTGACCAGGGGCTTGATCCGAGGACCTCAGGACCTGAGCCAAAGGCAGATGCTTAACCAACTGACCCACCCAGGTGCCCCTGTTTTTCTTTTCTTTTCTTTCTTTCTTTCTTTCTTTCTTTCTTTTTTTTTAGTCTTTGGGTGTTCCTTTTATTTATTGCTTTTAAAGATTTTATTTATTTATTTGACAGACACAGCTAGAGAGGGAACACAAGTAGGGGGAGGGGGAGTGGAAGTGGGAGAAGCTGGCCTCCTGCTCAGCAAGAAGCCGGATGTGGGCTCATTGTGACCTGAGGGAAGGCAGAAGCCTAATGACTGAGCCACCCAGATGCTCCTGTTTTTTTCTTTTTTTATGGATAAAAAAATTAAAATTGTTAAGTTTTTTCCTTTTTTTTTTTTTTTTTACAGATAACAAAGTACCCATATTTTAAGTTTACTGTTTGCTTTTTATACATGTGTACCTATACATAATGTAACTGCCACCCAGATCAAGGTATGGAGTGTTTCTACTATCTAGGAAGCTTCCTCAGAGTCAATATTCCCCTCCAGATGTTACCAGTTCTGAGCTCCATTGCCGTAGAGTCTGTTTCTGGAGTTCATATATGAAGAATCATACCTATGTAACTCCTTTACATGCAACCTGTTTCACTCAATGTTATGTCTGAGATTAATTTGTGATGTTGAATGTAGCCATGCTTCCTTAGTTTTCGTTGCTATGCAGTATTCCATCGTAGGAATACATCATGCTTTATCCTTTCTGCCTTCAGTTGTCATTTGGGTTGTATCTACTTTTTGATTATTAAGAATAAAGTTGGTTCCGGGCACCTGGGTGGCTCAGTGCGTTAAGCATCTGCCTTCAGCTCAGGTCATGATCTCAGGGTCCTGGGATCTAGCCCTGCTTTGGGCTCTCTGCTCAGCAGGGAGCCTGCTTCACCCTGCCTCTCTGCCTACTTGTGATCTCTCTCTGTCAAATAAATAAATTAAATCTTAAAAAAAAAAAAAAAGAACAAAGCAGCTTCAAACATTCTTGTGCATATCTTTTTGTGGATATATGGATTCATTCCTCCTGGGTATATTTCCAGGAGTGGAATTCCTGTATCATAGAATATAAATATATTGGACATATAATATTGCCAAACAGTGTTGTCAATGTTTTTGGATTTTAGCCATTCTTTTTTTTTTTTTTTTTTTTTTTTTTTTTTTTTTTTTAAAGATTTTATTTATTTATTTGACAGAGAGAAATTACAAGTACACTGAGAGGCAGGCAGAGAGAGAGAGAGAAGGAAGCAGGCTCCCTGCTGAGCAGAGAGCCCGATGCGGGACTCGATCCCAGGACCCTGAGATCATGACCTGAGCCGAAGGCAGCGGCTTAACCCACTGAGCCACCCAGGCGCCCGGATTTTAGCCATTCTAATAGATGCGTAGTGCTATCTCATTATTTTAATTTGCAATTCCTTAATGGCATATGATATCAAATATCTTCATATGCTTAGTTGTCCTCTGCAGATCTTTTTTGGTGAGATCTCTTTTCAGATCTTTTGCCTATTTTTTCATCAGGTTGTTCATTTTCTTCTTGTCGACTTTTAAGTCTTCTTTGTGTATTTTCAATAATAGTCTGGTATCAGACATATCTTTTGCAAGTATTTTCTCCCAGTCTGTGGCTTGTCTTCTTATTCTCTCAACACTGTCTTTTGTAGAGCAGAACTTTTTTCTTATTTTAATAAAATCCAGTTTATCGATTTTGTCTTTCATGCCTTTGGTGTTGTGTCTAAAAAGTGATCACCACATCCAAAGTCATCTAGGTTTTCTCCTATGTTATCTTGGAGTTTTATAGGTTTGTAATTTTTTTTTAACATTTTATTTATTTGACAGACAGAAATCACAAGTAGGCAGAGAGGCAGGCAGGGGTAGGGGGAGCTGAGGTGCGGAGGCAAGCTCCCTGCCAGGCAGAGAGCCCAATGTGGGGCTTGATCCCAGGACCCTGGGATCAGAAGGCAGGGTCCTGAGCAGAAGGCAGAGGCTTTAACCCACTGAACCACCCAGGCGCCCCTATAGGTTTGTAATTTATATTTAAGGCTATGATCCATTTTGCGTTAATTTTTTTGGTGACAGATATAATGTCTGCTTAGATTAAATTTTTTTGCATGTGGATGTCTAGCACCATTTGTTGAAAAGACTACTTTCCTCTGTTGTATTGCTTTTGCTCTTTTGTCAGACAGTTGACTATATTTATGTGAGTCTATTTTTGGGCTCTCTATTATGTTCCATTGATCTGTCTATTCTTTTTTTTTTTTTTTTAAGATTTTATTTATTTATTTGACAGAGAGAGATCACAAGCAGGCAGAGAAGCAGGCAGAGAGAGGAGGAAGCAGGCTCCCTGCTGAGCAGAGAGCCAGATGCGGGGCTTGATCCCAGGACTCTGAGTTCATGACCTGAGCTGAAGGCAGCGGCTTAACCCACTGAGCCACCCAGGCACCCCTGATCACCCTCTATTCTTTGGCCAATACCACACTGTCTTGATTACTGTAGCTTTATGGTAAGTCTTGAAATCGAGTAGTATCAGTTCTCCAGTTGTGTTCTTCTCCTTCAATATTGTATTGACTATTCTAGATCATTTTCGTCTCCATGTGAACCTTAGAAGTTTGTCAATAGCCACAAAATAACTCGATGGGAGTTTGGTTGGGACTGCTTTGAAACTATAGATCAAAATGGCAAGAATGACATCATTTTAAAAAAAATTTTTATTTATTCATTCGTGAGAGACAGAGAGAGAGAGGCAGAGGGAGAAGCAGGCTCCCCACCAAACAGGGAGCCCCATGTAGGACTTGATACCAAGACCCAGGGATCATGACCTGAGCCGAAGGCAGATGCCCAAACATCTGAGCCACCCAGGCGCCTGGCAAGAATGCCATCTTAACTATATTGAGCTTTCTGGGGTGCTTGCATGGCTCTGTGAGTTAAATATTTGACTTGAGCTCAAGCTGTGATGTTGGGGTCCTGGGATTGGACTCTGTGTTGTGTTCCTCAGTCAGTGGGGAGTCTGCTTGTCTGTCCCTCTTCTTCTGCCCCTTCCCTGACTCATGCTTGGTCTCTCTGCTTCTCTCTCAAATAAATAATTAAATAAAATATCTTTTTTAAAACCCCAAAGCAATATTGAGGTTTCCTATCCATGCACATGGAAATCTCTCCATTTAGGTAGTTCTTTGATATCTTTTCTCAGTGTTTTGTAGTTTTCCTCATATAGTTCTTATACATATTTTGTTAGATTTATATTTCAATATTTCACTTTGAGTGTTAATATAAATGATAATACATTTTTAATTTCTTTTTTTTTTTTAAGATTTTATTTATTTGGCAGAAATAGATGCAGCGAGAGGGGGGAACACAAGCAGGGGGAGTAGGAGAGGGAGAAGCAGGCTTTTCACCCAGCAGGGAGCCCAATGCAGGGCTCAATCCCAGGATCCTGGGATCATGACCTGAACTGAAGGCAGAGGCTTAACGACTGAGCCACCCAGGTACCCACATTTTTCATTTCTAATTCCTCTTGTTTATTGCTGGTATATAGGAAAGTGATTTTTGTACATATTTTTTAAAGATTTTATTTATTTGACAGAGATTACAAGTAGGCAGAGAGAGAGGAAAGGAAGCAGGCTCCCTGCTGAGCAGAGAGCCAGCCCAATGAGGGGCTCCATCCCAGGACCCTGGGATCATGACCTGAGCTGAAGGCAGAGGCTTTAACCCACCTAGCCACCCAGGTGCCCCTGACTTGTGTATATTAACCTTGGTACTACAACCTTGTTAGAATCATTTATTAGTTACAGGAAGTTTTTTATTATTGTTATTGTTAGTTCTTTCAGATTTTCTATATGGATGATCCTGTCATCTGTAAATAAAGATGTTTATTTTTTCCTTCCCAATTTGTGTACCTTTTCCTTTGTTTCTCTTCTCCTCTTACTGTTTTAGCTAGGATTTCCAGTCTGACATTGAAAAGCAGTGGCAGGGGGCGCCTGGGTGGCTCAGTGGGTTAAAGCCTCTGCCTTTGGCTCAGGTCATGATCCCAGGGTCCTGGGATCAAGCCCCACATTGGGCTCTCAGCTCAGCAGGGAGTCTGCTTCCTCCGCTCTCTCTGCCTGCTTCTCTGCCTACTTGTGATCTCTGTCTGTCAAATAAATAAATAAAATCTTTTTAAAAAAAAAGAAAGAAAAGCAGTGGCAGGGCACCTGGGTGGCCCAGTCAGTTGAGCATCTGACTCTTGGTTCCAGCTCAGGTCGTGATCTCAGAGTCCTGAGATGGAGCTCTGTGTCAGTGCCAGGCTCAGCGGGGAATCTGCTTGAGAGTCTCGACTTCTGCCCCTCCCTTTGCTTGCTCTCCCTCTCAAATAAATAAATGAAGCAGAAAGGAAGAGAGAAAGAAAGGAAGGAAGGAAGAGGGTGGGAGGGAAGAAAGAAGGAAAGAAAAAAAAACAGTGACAAGAGGGTACATCCTGCCTTATTCTGGATCTTGGTGAGAAAGTGAGTTTCTCTTCATTTTTTAAAAAGATTTTATTTGTTTGTTTGTTTATTTATTTAAAGAGAGTGTGTGTATGGGGGCGGGGCGGGCAGAGGGAGAAGGGCAGAAAGAATCCCAAACAGGCTCCCCACTGAGCACGGAGCCTGGTGACAAGGGCTCAGTCTCACAACGCTGAGATCACAACCTGAGCCTAAACCATGAGTTGGTCGCTGAACCAACTGAGCCACCGCATCCCCAAGTTTCTTACCATGAAGTATGACATTGGCTGTATATTTGTTGTAGATGGTCTTTCTCAAACAGAGGGAATTCTTCTCTATTCCTAATATGCTGAGAGTTTTTATCATGAATGGGTATTAAATTTTGTCAAGTGATCCATCCCATTAATATGATCGTATAACTTTTCTTCTTTGGCTTATTGATGTGATGGATTATAGAAATTGATTTTTTAATGTTGAACCAACCTTAGATGGCTAAAATAAATCCTACTTGGTTGTGGTTCTTGTTATACATTGAGGAATTCAATTAGCTAGAAGTTTGTTGAGGATTTTTGCACTTATATTTATGAGAGATATTGATCAATGGTTTTCTTATAAATTTTGATTTGGTTATTAGGGTGAGGCTGACTTCACAGAATGTTTTAGGAAGTATCCCCTCTATCTTCTGGAAGAAATTGTAGAGAACTGGTTTAATTTCTTCCTTAAATGTGTGGTAGAACACAAGCCCAGTGAAAACATCTGGGCCTGGTACTTCTCGTTTTGAAAGGTTATTAATTATTATTATTATTATTTTTAAAGATTTTATTTATTTATTTGACAGACAGAGATCACAAGTAGGCAGAGAGGCAGGCAGAGAGAGAGAGGAGGAAGCAGCAGGCTCCCTGCTGAGCAGAGAGCCCGATGTAGGGCTCCATCCCAGGACTCTGGGATCATGACCTGAGCCGAAGGCAGAGGCTTTAACCCACTGAGCCACCCAGGTGCCCCTGAAAGGTTATTAATTATTGATTCAGTTTTTTTAGTGGAGATAGGCTTATTCAGGTTGTCCATTTCTTCTTGTGTAAATTTTGACAGATGGTATCCTTTCAAGGAATTGATTCATTTCATCCATTTATCAAATTTGTGGAGTTGTTTATAACATTCCTGCATATCCTTTCAATACCCGTGAGATCTGTAGTGATGTCCTCTTTTTCACTTCTGATATTAGTAATCTGTGTCTTCACTGTTTTTTTTTCTTTCTTTTTTTTTTGTTTTAGTTGGCCTACCTAGAAATGTACTGATTTAAAAACAAACAAACAAACACAGCTTTTGGTTTTATTGATTTTCTCTATTGATTCCTTGTTTTCAATTTCATTGATTTCAGCTCTGATTTTTATTCTTATTTATTTATTTATTTTGGAGGTGGGAGTGGGGCAGAGGAAGAGAGAGAATCTCAAGCAGACTACCCCCTGAGCCCAAGGTGGGACTCGACTTCAGGACCTGGAGACCATGACCTGAGCTGAAACCAAGAGTCAATCACTCAACTGACCACCCAGGCACCACTCAGCTCTGATTTTTTTTTTTTTTTTTAAGATTTTTATTAATTGGACGCCTTGGTAGCTCAGTTGTTTAAGCGACTGTCTTCGGCTCAGGTCTTGATCCTGGAGTCCTAGGATCTAGTCCGGAATTCGGCTCCCTGCTCAGCAGGGAGTCCGCTTTTCCAGATGACCTCTCTCCTCTCATGCTCTCTTTCTCTCATTCTCAATTTCTCTCTCAATAAATAACCATGGTTCTCTCTCAAATAAATTAAAAAAAAGTTTTTTTAAAATTTATTGATTTATTTGAAAGAGAGAGAATGAGAGAGAGAGAGAGCATGAGAAAGAGAGGGTCAGAAGGAGAAGTAGACTCCCTACTGAGTATGGAGACCTTGATCCAGAGTCTCCCGGATCGCTTAACCAACTGAGCCACCCAGGCATCCCCTCCTCAGCTCTGATTTTTATAATTTATTTTCTTCTGCTTAATTTGGATACAAATGGCTCCTCTCTTTCTTGTTTCCTAAGGGAAGCTCAGATTATGATTTTAGAGCTTTCTTCTTCTTCTTCTTTTTTAAGTAGGCTCCATGCCCAGCATGGGGCTTGCACTCACCACCCTGAGGTCAAAAGTCCGATGTTTAACCGATGGAGATACCCAGCTGCTGCAGACATTTCTTCTTTACAAATATTTGAATTTGATACTATAAATTTTTCTCTAAGCAATGCTTTTGCTCCATTCTACAAATTTTGATAAGTTGTATTTTCATTTTGTTCAAAATATTTAAAAATCTCTTTTGAGGGTGCCTGGGTGGCTCAGTGGGTTAAAGCCTCTGCCTTCGGCTCAGGTCATGATCTCAGGGTCCTGGGATCAAGCCCCACATCGGGCTCTCTGCTTGGTGGGGAGCCTGCTTCCCCCTCTCTTTCTGCCTGCCTCTCTGCTTATTTGTGATGTCTGTCTGTCAAATAAATAAATAAAATCTTAAAAAAAAATCTCTCTTGAGATTTCTTCTTTGACCCATGTGTTATTTAAAAGTACGCTGTTGGGGGCGCCTGGGTGGCTCAGTGGGTTAAAGCCTCTGCCTTCGGCTCAGGTCATGGTCCCGGGGTCCTGGGATCAAGCCCCATATCGGGCTCTCTGCTCAGTGGGAAGCCTGCTTCTCTTCCTCTCTCTCTCTCTGCCTGCTTGTGATCTCTGTCTGTCAAATAAATAAATAAAATCTTAAAAAAAAAAAAAAAGTACGCTGTTGGGGCGCCTGGTGCTGTTGGGGCGCCTGGTGGCTCTGCCTTCAGCTCAGGTCATGGTCTCAGGGTCCTGGGATCAAGTCCCACATCGGGCTCACTGCTCAGTGGGGAGCCTGCTCCCCACACCCCCCACCTCTCTGACTACTTGTGATCTCTCTCACTCTCTGTCAAATAAATAAATAAAATTCTAAAAAAAATTAAAATAAAAGTATGTTGCTTCATCTTGATAAGTTCCCCCCACCCCCAGCTATTTTTCTGTTGATTTTCTAATTCAGTTTCATCATGGTCTGAGGGCAGACACTGCAATGATTTCTATTCTTTTATATTTGCTAAAGTGTAGTTTATGGCCCAGAATATGATACACCTTGGTGAATATTCTACATGAATTTGATAAGACTGTGTTATCTGCTGTTGTTGGATGAGTAACGTATGGACGTCAATTACATACAGTTTATTCTTTGTGTTGTTGAGTTCAATTATGTCCTTACCCATGTTCTGCCTGATGGACCTATTTCAGATAGAAGGATGTTAAAGTCTCCAAATATCATTCTAGACTCCTTCTCTTTGCAGATCTATTTGTTTTTGCCTCATGTATTTTGATGCTCTGTTGTCAGGCTCGTATTGTTCTGTTTTCTTGTCTTTCTCCATCCTTGACAGCTTTCCTTGTTTCTGAAGTCAGCTCTGTCTGAAGTGCATTTCTCATAGATAACGTAGCGTTGGATCTTGTTTTTTGATCCACTCTGACAATCTCTGGTGTTCAGTTGGTATATTTAGACCATTCACATTTAAGGTGATCATTGATATACTTGGATTAATATCTACCATATTTTTACCATTTTCTATCTGTTCCTAATTTGTCTTCCACACTTTTTCTGCCTTTTGTGATTTTAACTGAGTATTTTGTATGATTCCATTTTCGCTCCTTTTTTTATCATGTCATTTTCCCCCCACTTTTTTTTTTAGTGGTTGCTCTGGAGTTTGCAATACCTATTTACAACTAATCCAAGTCTACTTTCAAATAACACTCTACCACTTCATGGGTACTGCAAATACCTTATTTTTCTTAAAAGATTTTATTTATTTACTTGACAGAGAGAGACACAGTGAGAAAGGGAACACAGCAGAGTGAGAAGCTGGCTCCCCAGGGAGCCTAATGTGGGGCTCAATCCCAGGACCCTGGGATCATGACCTGAGCTGAAGGCAGATGCTTAACTTCTAAGCCATCCAGGCATCCCTGCAAATATGTGGTGTCCCTGAAAATATAATAATAAAATATTCCCAATTTCTTCCTCCTATCCCTTGTATTATTGCTGCTGTCCATTTCACTTATACATAGACATACGTAAGGGAACTTCACCGTGCTTCTTGCTTTTTTCCTCCCTTTAGGTGGAACAGGATGGCTACAAGGGACTAGAGTTGGATATTACCCTTCCCGGTTAGGTCACGCTCTGATAAAACCCCAACAGGTTAGGCTCTGGTAAAATGGTTTCTCCTGAGGGCAGACCTAGTAAAGAAGAACAAAATGCTCTGCCATATTTCAAAAGGGCTCCTTTTCCTCTCTCCCTGCAGAAGGGGATTTTTCTCTGAGATTCACGGTGAGGACTGGCGGAGTCCTTGGAGATAACTCACAGAGTCTTGGGGTCCCCATATGACTGGGTCCCCTGGAGTTTTTACCTCTCTGATATGTCTACATGAAGTCTCCAGAAATTTGTCGATTATAGTCCAGGTTTTCCTACCTGCTTCCTGTGGAAGCTTCTGGTCAGGTAAATTGTGATTCTCTGCATCTGTCTGTTTGTATTTCCAATTTGGGCAGGGACAGGGACAGTTTGCCCTGTAACCTCACTTCTCTGACAGATCTAAGAAGAATTGTTGATCTTTCAGTTTGTTTACCTTGTTATTTGCTGTTAGGGTAGAGTGAAGATTTCCAGGCTTCTTATATGCTGGGTCAGAAATCAGAAGTCTATATCGCTATTTTGTTGTTGTTCCTTTTGTTTTGTTTCTGTTTTTTTCCCTTTTACTATACTACTTAATTTAATGTGTTATTTTTCTTGTTTTTAAAAATTGTGGTAAAATAAAAGTGCCTGTGTGGCTCAGTTGTTAAGCCTTGGCCTTTGGCTCAGGTCATGATCTCAGGGTCCTGGGATCAAGTCCCAAGTCTGGCAGCCTGCTCAGCAGAGCTTCTCCATCAGCTCATGCTCTCTCTCTCATACTCTCTATCTTAAATAAATAAATAAATAAATAAAATCTTTGAAAAATTGTGGTAAAATACATTTAACATAAAACTTACCATCTTTAGTATTTTTAAGTCTACAGTGCAATGGTATGGACGAAGTACCTTCATAACATTGTCAACCATCATTCACCAACCATCTCCAGAACTCTTTTATCATGTAAAACTGAAATTCTGTCCGCCTTAAACAATAACTTCCCATGCCCCTTACCCAGCCCCTAGCAATCACTGTTCCATTTTCTGTCTTTACGATTTTTGACTACTTTAAGTAACTCCTAGAAGTGGAATCATGTATCGTCTTTTTGTGCGCAGTTGGTTTCACCTAGTATAATACCCTTAAGGTTCATTCACATTGTAGCATGTGTTGCAATTTCCTTTCTTTTTAAAGCTAAATAATATTCTATTCTATGTATAGACGACATTTTGCTTATCCATTTGTTCATCAAATGGATAAGTTTTAGATAAGCTTCCAAGTTTTAGCTATTATGAATGATGCTGCAATGAACATAGGTACATAAATATCCCTTTGAGACCCTGCTCTCAATTCTTTGGGGTATATACCCAGAAGTGGAATTGCTGGATTATATGATAATCCTGTTTTTAATTTTTTGTGGAAGCACCAAACTGTTTTCCACAGGAGCAATACCCTATTTTCCATTCTTACCAACAGTGCACAGGGGGTTCAATTTCTCTACATCCTTGCCAACACTTGTCACTTTGTTTCATCTTCTTTTCTTCCTTTTTTTCTTCCTCCCTCCCTTCTTCCTCCTTCCTTCCTTCCTTCCTTCCTTCCTTCTGCCATCCTAATGGGTATGAGGTGGTATCTCATTGTAGTTTTGATGTGTATTTCCCTAATGAATAGTGATGTTGACCATGTTTTCACATGTTTATTGGCCATTTGTAGATCTTTTCTGGAGAAATATCTATTCAAGTTCTTTACTTATTTTTGCATGGGGTTATTTTGTTGTTATTGTTGTCTCTATTTCTTTTTGAATGAGCTTTGGCAGTGCATTTTTTCAAAGACTTTGTTAATTTCATCTAAGTTGTGAAAGTTATGGATATTTATGTTTGTAGTATTTTTTGCTATTTTTTTAATGTCTTGGGGTCTGTAGTGATGTCCTCTAATTTCTGTTATTTAAAATTTACAGTTCTCCTTTTTTCTTGATCAGTATGGCTAGAAGTTTATCAGTTTTGTTGATTTTTTTCCCCAAAAGAACTAATTTTGGTTTCACTGATTTTCTCTATTGTTTGTTCTCAATTTCATTGATTTCTGGTCAGTCTTGATTATTTTTCTCTTTCTGCTTATCTTGGTTCTAATTTGCTCTTCTTTTCTAGTTTTTTGTTTTTGTTTTAAGTAAGCTTTGTGCCTAACATGGGGCTCGAACTCACAACCCTGAGGTCAAGAGTCACATGCTCTACTGACTGAGCCAGCGGGACACCCTTCTCCAGTTTTTAAAGGTAGAAGCTTAAATTACTGAGTTGAATCTTTCTTATCTTCTGACTTAAGCATTTAATACCGTTTCCCTCTAGACACTGCTTAATTGCATCCCACAAATTTTTATCTGTTTTCATCTGCATTCACTTTAAAATATTTTCTAATTTCCCTTAAGACTTCATCTTTGACCCATGGGTTATTTACAAGTGACTTGCTGGGTTTTCAAATATTTAGAGGCTTGTTGTTGTTTTCCCCAGGTATCTTTCTGTTATTGATTTCTAATTTAATTCTGTTATGGGCATTAATCATACTTCCCATGATTTCAGTTCTTTTACATTTGTTAAGGTTTTTTTTTTTTTTTTTTTTAATGGGGTTGAATGGGTGAGCAGCATTTAAAACTGCTGAGATTTTGAGAGAGTGTGTATGTATTGGGGAGTTGGAGTGGGGCAGAAGGACAGCTCTTAGAGGAAATGCGGGGGAGGGGTGGAGAGAGTGGATCCCTGCATCTGTTGAGGTGGGGGCAGGAAATGCAAGGGAAGGAAGGCCATTTGGATTGATTTCTGCAGCCTTCACACTTCCCTAATGCCTTCCTGGCTCAAGATGGCCAGTGGGGTTCTGGCAAGCCCCGAGGACAGACCAACTGCTGTGGGGACACGAAGTTGCTGTGCATAGGAGTGGACAGCGGGGACTGCTCTCCTTGGGGCCAAGGTGGCTCTCTGGCCCTTGGGCAGCTGCCCTGGGCAGCCCAGGAGGGGTCAGCTGGGGATAGGCAGCAAGTAAATATAGATGCAGGGAAGGAAGCCAGACAGGCCAGCGTGGCACTGACCTCTTGCTGGAAGGCTTAGAAAGGTGGGGAGGGGTTCTGTTTTGGCAGCCTCCCCTTCAGGGGAGAGTGACTCCTGGCTCAGCAGCCCCCTAGGATGGCTGGAAGCAGCTGGTCCTCCATGGGGACGTGAGTGAGGGCTAGTGGAAAGGCTGGTCAAGAGACACCGTTCTTGTGTAACTGAAGGCAAACCGCATTCCCTCCCTGGGAGTCCCCCTCAGAGGTGTTGCCCAGTGTGGTGAGGTGATTGAGTGTAGGCCAAGGCTCTGCCTGGCCCAAAGGGATGTGGGGCCCACAGGACAAGGCTCTTGCTTGTCCTGAAGAAGGATGTCCAAAGGGTCAGTGTGCCTTCCCTCAGCTCTCCCACACTCTCACTGGCGGCTGGCCCTCTCTACCACAGGACTTCCGGCCACCAGTTCTGTCCCGGCCCCAGCACCATTGCCAACCTCTCTGGCCTGGCTCTCCCTGCCCCCACCCAAGGTTACAACCCTGGCACCAGCTCCCCACCAAGCATGCCCTGCCCACCTGGTCCAACCAAGAGAAGACCCCTTGGCCCCCCGAGTCTGGGAGGGAAAGCCCGCAAGACAGTCACTCCACCACAGACGCATTTATTGGCAAAACCTATAACCAAGCATCAAGGGGAAGGGTGCTAGCCGAGTGGGTGACTTTCTTTCTGTTTTCCTTAGGGGTGTTCAAGGAGCAGGAAGGAGGGGGCGGGGCCGTCACCACACCAGCAGCTAAAGTCTATGCGCTTCCTCTGAGGCCTGAGATCAGGCTATGCTAAGCATATGCACTTTACTGTCTCATTTAATCCTTAGGACAATCCTACAAGGTAGGTACCATTATCATCCCCATTTTCCTGATGAGGAATCTGAGGCATAGCACAGGGAAGTGGTGAGAGGCGGCTGTCAGCCTTCAGGGCTGCCCCCACCCCCCAAAAGCCTCCCAGCAGTGGCCCCCAGCTCCTGACTCTCCGTTTCAACCATTTCTCACCACTTCCAGCTCTTTTTATATTTTTGTTTTGTAAAAAAAAATAGATTATGCCCATATTTGCCCATATTCTGCAGAGCCCACTGGCCCTTCCCCCAGTTGATTAAATCTGGGTTCTCCCCCCAAGATTCAGCTAGAGTAAGATTGTGGACACTGAGTCTCAAACTAGAGGCCTGGGTGTTTGGGGGAAACCAGAGTACAAGGAGAGTTCTTAGAAAATACAATCAATAAATTACAAACCTCCCTCCCTTCCCCCCATTTCCTCCCACCCCCCATCCAAATCTAGAACAGATTTGTGCATCGCCCCCCCCCACTCCCTCCCACCCCACTGCAGGGTCTCGTCTCAGTTGCCTCTGTGTCTGTGGGGGTCCGGGCCCTCCATAAATGTTTGTGGAATGAATGGATGTGTGAATGAGTGTGAGAATGGGAGGAGGGAGTGAGCCTTTGGAGTCCTGAGTCCCAGACCTGACTGTATCCTTACCGCCACCTTGCCCTCACCGGGACACCTCCCTCTGCCCCAGAGAAGAGGGTCCCCAGGATCAGGCTGGGAACAGAGTAGGAGAAGTGGGGAGTCAGCTGGGGCATCTTTAAGCATGGGAAGGTAGGTGACTGAGGTACAACATAGGGCTCTGGCCTCAGGGTCGGGAGACCTGGTTCAAATCCCAGCTATACGACTCAGGAGCTGTGTGACCTTGGGCCAGCCTAGAGAAGAATGATAACTACTACATGTTGGCCCTTTCAGAGCTGACAAGAACCCTTTTCCACATTTGTCTTTCGTCCTCAGTAATCATCCTGTAATGTGGGTATTATTCTAAATATACGCATTTTACAGAAGAAGAAGCAAAGGCTGGAGAAGTCAAGGGACTTGCCCAAGGTCGCACAGCATGCAGGAACCTGAACCCCACCCCCTCTACCTCCCTTGCTACTGCCCCTGTCTGTGCTATGAAGAGGCTGGCTCAGATCTAAGCCCTCCAGCTTAGGAGCCCCACATGACAACGTGGCAGCAGGAGAGACCTCACAGCAAAATCCCTAGTGTGGACCCTACTGACCATCTCTAGACATAGAAGCTGGTTTACCCCTCATGGAAGGGTTTCTAGACACCCCTCCCATCCCCCACCCACAATCCTGGGGCTCCAGTAGCTACCCCAGGAAGGATACGAGTGTCCATGAGATACCCATGAACTTCTGCTTTTCCTGGGAGTGTGGGGAAGTGGGAGGGTGGAGGGAGCTTGGAAGCCCATGTCTTCCCTTCACACGGGCATGGTCACCTCGTTGTACTCATCCCAACCTTCCTCTTCATCAAAGGTCGGCTTGGCATCATCAGCATCCAGCTGGAGGGGAGAGTAGGAAGGACCGAGGGTGAGCTTCCGGGAGCGGCTGGGGCAGAGGAGCCCTCCCTCCAGCACTGAGGGCACTTCTAGAGCACGGAGAGGGACTGGCTCTCTCTGGACCGTGGACAAGTCATGTCCTACCCTCTCAGCCCCTAGCTTTGGTCTGGATGAGTTTTTTCCAAGGGGTGAGGGACCCCTGGGGATGGGGTACCCCAGCAGGGGAGGGCCTACAGAGGGCCTTCATCAGGGCAGCCCCATGGCGACTGTCATGTTGTGGGAGAATTCTATCGGAGGAGCAACTCTGTCCAAAATGACTGGGAGGACCCTAGGACAAGGGCTCCAGGGTAAGACAGCTCACGTGGAGCACACCCACTCCCTGCCCCCCCAGCTCTGGTGTCCTGGCCTCCAGCCTCTGCCCTCTATTCACCCTCCCCCACCGTCCCTAGGAGCGGGGAGCAGCCACGCACACACTGGAGCTCCAGCTTCCTGAAGATGAGCGGCAGCAGGAGGCGGCGCAGAGGCACCGTGAGGATGAGGATGAAGGGCAAGGCCAGCGAGGTGGCGGGGAAGGTTTTCACCGTCCACAGCCCTGCCAGGCAGATGATCTGGATGACCGTGAACAGGTGCATGCGCCAGGTCTTCACCTGCAGGGGGAGGCGGTGGTTACTTCCTGCCCCTCCCTGGCGCCCAGCAACCCCCACCCCACTGTGGGCTGGGGAGCCACGAGGGCCCTGTACCCGCTTGACGTAGGGCACATCCGGGTGGTACTTGGACGGCTTCAACAGGAGCAAGACGCGGTCGAAGAGCTGGATGCCGCTGAGGGACGTGACCCCCATGTAGAGGAAGATGCCAAACAGCACAGCCAGGGGGATGCGGGACAGGATGGGCCCCATGAGGATGGACACACCTGCCGGGAGAACCAGGCACTCCTAGCCCCGGGGGGCCCCAGAGGGCTGACAGCATTGGGGGCTGGAGAATGAAGCCATAGGGACCATATGAAGCCCTTTCTGTGGATCCTCTTAAGAGGAAGTACCCAATTTTACAGATGAGGAAACAGAGAGGGGAAGCAATTTGCCTAAGGCCACACAGCTACAAGTGGCAGATCAGGGAGTCAAACTCCTGCCTGCAGGACATCAAAGCCTATTCCTTTGGCCTCGGGGGTTCACAGAGGCCAGAGAAGCCCAACTTTTCCATCACCCCAGCAGAGAATGCCTCCATTGTCTGCCACCTACCCAAACCCTAACCCTCCTCCAGCTAATACTAACTTCGCCTCCTTTAAGAAACTACCCTGCGACTCCATCAGTAACGGTGGTGCTGCTCACACTGACCCCAGGTGTACTCTCACCTGCTCCAGAACTTAGATAAACCCCAGTGATCTTCTGTCTTCTCCTCTCCCACCCCAGATGATGCTCCGAGCCCTGACTTGCTATCAGTCATAGAGTAGCCAAGCTAGAGAGAGGGCTGCAGAAGGCTCTGGATCCGAAGAGGCAGAGGCTGGGGGCTGGAAGCAAGGCCAAGGGTGGCAGAGAGTGTGGCCAGCCCTTACTCACCCACGAGTACAGCGACCAGGAGCCCACTGATCCGCTGCTCCTTGACCTCCTGAATCTGGGCTGCAGCCCCTGGGGCGCTGGCCTTGCCCATGACCGTGAGTGCGTTGGCGTGGGTAACAGAACGAACAGTGGTGGCACTGAGCCAGGGCATCCCAAAGAGGGCAGCCACACCGCCCATGCCTATGACCAGCAGCAGGTCCAGGTGGAAGCCAGAGCCCTTGATCATCTTGCGCTCTGGTTTGCTGATAATCAGCCTGGGGAGTGTGGAAGGTCAGGGGTAAGCAGCATTTTCCCCCATCCCCACCCTCTTTGCCCCTTCTCTCCTTCTCCATGCTTGGGTCCCTCTGTGCCTTAGTTTATCCTGTTGTGCTCCTCTCCCGTGGAGTTCCTTGCTCCCCTCCCTCCCACCCCCTCTTGATAATCCAGACTCTAAGAGTGGAAGGATCTCAAGACAGCCCCTAGAACGTCCACAGGCAGATTTACATTGAAGCTGATGAGGCTGATCTGGTAAAGGTCCATTCTGAAGTGTGTCACTTCCTTTTGTAGTTCTCATTTTGTTTTCTTTTTCTTAAAAAGGTCTCCCCAAATGATACCACGTCAGGTCCCACAGAACCTGCCCCTGTCCCTGTCCATCCATCACTCCTCTTCATCGGGGGTGGGGGTGGGGGGGGGGGCGCTGGGATTGACTAAGACTAGCTCTCAGTCCTTGCTGTCACACCTGCCTGGAGCCTGTCCCTTTCCCTGCCTCAGACACCCCCCCCCCCACAGGCCCAGCCCTGCCCCTGGCTCTTACGTGGTGATCTGGGACTCAAGGAAGATGAGGATGAAGACCAGCAGGGCCGGCAGGGCAGAGGCGAACATCATCCAGATGGGGAAATTCGCATACAAGCCCAATGGGTGGATGACCCAGCCCCGGGCTGAGGGGTTGGATACGGAGAGGCCTTCAGGCACGCTGAGTTTCTGTGGGAGGGGGATGCTGGTGAGAACACCAGGCAGGGGAGTAGGAGAAAGGAGGCAAGGAGAGCCAGCATCCTGGGCACTTATACTGGGTACTTGCTTTGTACCCAGTCACTGCTCTAAGGTCTTTATATACATCTTCTCATTCCCCACTTTACAGATGAGGAAACAGGATCAGAGAGGTTGTGTGGTTTGCCTTGCATCACACAGCTTTTTGGTGGCAGACCTGAGATACATACTCAGATCGGCCTGGCTGCAGAACAGATTCTATCCTATTGTCCTGGGTTAAGGAGTAAAAAGGCAATCTGACCCCAACCTTTGCTTCAATCCGAGGGGTCCTATAGGGCTGTGGGACGAACCTGGGGCTCTTGGGGGAGGCTGGGATGAGTCGAGGCTGTTCTAGCTGGCTTCAGGTTTGGGAAAGTTGTTCTTGGGAGGGGGCATACTGGGAGAAGAAGCTGACAATAGGAAGAGAGTGTCACCTGAGTGTAAGTGTCCTCAATGAAGAAATCCACAATGACCATGATCAGAATGGAGATGGGGACTCCGAAGTCCCCAATGATCCGTCGCAGCTGAGGGAAGGTGGAAAAATCCAGTCAGTGCTCAGTTGTTTCCCCACCTCCTGCCTCCCTCTTGCCCCCACTCCTGCCCCTTCTTCATGCAGGGTCCTTGCTCTTTCCGGGGGATCCATCGACATCTAACGCCCTGTCCTGCACCTCAATGTACCGACCTTCTTTCTTCTTTCCCTGGCTCAGCCCCACCGCTGGCCCCACAGCTTCTCTACCCCTCTCTAAGATCTGTCCGTGGCTCCCCGCTGGGTTTCCAGCCTCCACAGGCTAAGAAAGGGAGATGGGCTTGCCTGAAG
This sequence comes from Mustela lutreola, assembly GCF_030435805.1. Classification (NCBI taxonomy): domain Eukaryota; kingdom Metazoa; phylum Chordata; class Mammalia; order Carnivora; family Mustelidae; genus Mustela; species Mustela lutreola. Next base: position 18,523,103 of record NC_081304.1, on the reverse strand, counting down.
AGTGAAAGCCTAAATGAGGTGGGGGCCAGGGGGCCCGGAAGGCTTGGAATAGGGAATGGAAATCTAGGGTAAGAAGGAGAGTTAATGGCATTGAGGAACTTGGAGGAGTGCTTTGGACTGGGACAGGGCAGTGTAGGGAAGAGCGGGGCCGGGGGGAAGGTGGGGGGTACTGACCACGCCAGGGAAGTAGGAGCTGTTCTTGAACTTGCGCAGCATCATGGCGAGAAAGAAGGTACCAGCCATGAGTACAAGGGAGAGGAGGGCTGTGTTGGGCAGGGGAGCCTGCGGTTTGGGCACCATTGTCACATTGTGGTCATAATGCTTCTGCAGCGGGTGGTCCTGGAAGATCTGGAGCAGAAAACCAAGGCATCCTATTTTCCTCATCCATCTATCCATCATCCATCTATCAATCTGCCCATCATCTATCCATCTATCTGTCCATCTGCCCGTCATCTGTCTATCCATCCATCCATCCTGCATCCATCCATCCACTTCTCTTCTTCCTCAACTGACAGGGTAACAGAGGGACAATGGGATTCTACAGCTTGGTTTTCAGGAGTGAAGACCAGTCTCAGCTTGGGTGGGGCAGGTCATGGCGGCAATGAGTGTAGGTGTGCATGGGAGCACGCTGGGTCTCGGAGATATAAAGCTGGTGGGCAGGAAAGAAGTGCCAAGGGGGCTCCTAAAAAGGGCTTCTGAGACTTGGAAACAGAAAGCCCCACCAAGCAACAGAATCAGAGGCGGATACGCAGTGTCCATCCTGTCTCCGTAGACAATGCAGATGTACAGGTAACACAGTCGAAGGTGCGAGAGCTGAGGAGACAGGCTGCTCCACCCTCAGGCCCCGTGGTTCTTGACGGTGAGCGCCAGAGGGGGCGTGGGGGACAGCAGAGCGCCTGGGACCCCTGCAACCCCTCCATTAACACAGTTTCCCCCTTCCAGGCTCACATACACACTGGCCTGTTTGTCCCTCTGGGCGTGGTTACGAGCCGCACATGCGCACACGGGCAGCCACCTCAGGCGCAGGCGCTCTGGGTCACCGCAGGACCACCGGCCCATAGGCAGCAGGTGTCAACCTGACTGTGGTCACAGCCAGGCACGATGAAGGCACAGCGACACACGGGCCACAAGGACACGTAGACAATGACACACATGGCCACATAGTTTGTGCCCAGAGTCGCACACGCACACACACACGTGTGTCCACACTGCCACTTCCCCCACCTTGATCAGCTTGACGAAGGTCTCGTAGATGAAGATGAGGGAGATCAGGAAGGAGAAGATCTCTTGGGTGTAGCGGGAGATGAAGCGGACCAGGAAACTGCCCTCGAAGGCCACTATGAGCACCACGAACAGGACAAGCCAGAAGCCGATCCACACGCGGCCCACGATGTACTCCAGGTCGTTGTTCGTGCAGAACTGCAAAGGGGTCGGGAAGGACTGGGTCAGGCAGGTGGGCCCAGGCACTCCGTGGTCAGGCAGGCTGGGGCCAGGCGGCTACAGGGTCCGGGTGGGGCCAGAACAGAGCTACCGAGAAAAAGGCTTCTTCAAACACAAGCAGGGGTCCCGAGAAGCCAACCACAAGAAGGGGTTGAGCCCCGAGCAGGGAGAACAGAATGCCTTGCACCGCCGTGGAGATGAGCAGCTCCGACACCCCCATCATGTTCTGGGTCTTCTCTCCTGTGGGTAGAAGTTACAGTGTGGTCAAGGTCAAGAGGTCGTTTCTAGGGTCCAGTAGAGCATTTCACAGGCAGGCTGTAATAGGGGTCCAGATTGTCTGATTGGGTCAAAAGGCAGGGCCAACACAGAGGCCAAAGAGTGAGAGGTGAAGGTTAGAGGATCATGCAGAGACACTGACCCAGGAGGCCACCGAAAGTGATGGCAGGTGACAAGGCAGCAAAGTAGATGAAGATGACAGCAGCCAGGACCTGGGGGCTGAACGCGTCTGTGATGTCACTCAGGTAGTAGGGGTAGCGGCGCCGGATGTCACGCACCAGGCCCCCAAAAAGCAGACCTGTCCTCTGCAGAGGGTCATCTGGCCCACCAGGGGCCCCTGGAGCCCCATACAAATCTGTAGTCAAGGACAGGGCCATGGTCACAGGGGGTCATGGCAGGAGGCGTTGGGGGGAGAGGAATCGTGGGGAGAATCTTCCGATGGGAACAGGTGACCAAGGGGGCAGGGAGGCATGAGGACAGAGAGAGGGGACACCAGGGTATTGGATGGGAGGAGGGGAGGCAGGGGCTTGCAGGGTTGCACTGGGGACCCTGAGGGTATGTGGGGGTCGCAGGGCAGGTACCTAGGCCCTTGTAGAAGCGGGGCTCGGGCTTGGCGGGGCTTTGTGAGTAGCGTCTCCGCAGCAGCTCCTTCTGCACCGGCACCAGACTGAGCAGTGCCTGCTCAGAGGGAGCCTCGCAGGGAGGCAGCACCAGGCTGCAGTCCAGGAAGCCCTCCAGGTTGCGGACCAGCTCCGCTTTGCTCTGGGCCATGTAGGCATCCACGCGGAAGACCTGGGGGCCGGAGAGAGGGTCAGGACTGCGGGGACTCGCTAGATGAAAGGACCCAAGAGTCCACATCCAGGAACCAGAACCCTCTCTCCCAGCTCCTTCTTGTCCTGCCCCCCCACTCCTCCTTCCTTTCCCACCACAAAAAGGTTTGGGGGAGCCAGACAGGGCCTTGCGTGGGGAAAAGAGAATCCACTAAAGCAAATGGGGTAGCTTAGCGCAGACCAGCCGGAACTACAGTAAGCTGAGGCCAGGCCAGATCTAACTGGGTGGAACCAGGTCCGGTCGGGCAGGGCTAGGCCAGACCACTTGCCCCTGGCTAGACAGGTTAGAAGCAGCAGGGGGAGACCGACTAGCAAAACTCAAGTGACCCAGGCCCGTCCAGTGAGTGACCTCAGCTGCCCCCCAGCCCTCGGGCTCCCCCAGCCCTCCCCAAGCCTGCCTTACCCTCTCAGACATGAGGGTGGCCGCAGCCCGACCAAGTTGGGTATAATCAGTGTTGGGGGCCTCAGGTCCCAGCAACACGAAGAGGAAGCGCACAGGCACCGGGAGCTGCACAGCCTCCAGCTCCGTGGCCACCTCCAGTCGCACGAAGCCCAGCACCGGCCGCTCCAGGAATTCCGCTCTGCCTGCCGGGGAGGGGGCGATGGGAGGTGGTCAGGTCAGGGAGGCCTGAGAGGGGCGGCGGCTGGGTCCATACTTCGGAAGAGGGAGGCTGGGCAGGGATAGGAAGCATCGTCTCGGGGGTGTGGGGGCATCGGGGGTGCAGACCCTAGCTGCTTACCCACGAGCACTAGGGTGGCCTCCGAATCTGGGGGAATCTTCTCCAGAATTCCAGATGGCGAATGCCCTTCTGTGCCCTCCTGTCCCTGTTGGGTGGAGGGTGGTGAGGGGAGTCCTCTGGCCACATTGATCGTCCAGCCCCCTCCTCCCCTAAACACTCTCATTTCTAACCCTGTTCAGGTGGGTCTCCCCACAGCCTCACCTGTTGGCAGAAGAGCTGTGTCTCTAAAGAGGGGTGCTGCGGGAGCAGGGGCTCGGAGGGGTCCCCAGAACGCGTCAGAACCGCGGGCTTCACACCGCCCAGGGCCTCCAGGTCTCCGGCGTGACTGTGGGACGCACAGACAGGGGACATGGGCTGAGTAAGCTATTTGGGCTGGGTCGTTAGTAACACCTAGACTGAGATGGAGACCGGTGGTCAGAGGAATTAAGCAACGCTTCCCAGTGACCAGATGAGAGGGACCCTGGGGCAAAAGGACAGTCAGCCTCCTTTGGGAGGATATTGTGGATGCAAGTGGCCGGTCTCCGTCTGGAATGACCAGGTGGGGCCAGAATGGAGGGAGGAAGGGGCCGTGAGAGCCTGCCCTCCTGAGGACCAGTAGCCCCCACATCTGAACACAGAGATACGGCTGCCCCTCAAGAAGTCAGAGGTAGGAGCTGTCATGGAAGAAATGGGGGCCCTGGTCTGGTGGGGGAGGGGTCCCCTGGGCCGCCAGGGAGAGCTCTGGGCTGGTGGGCCGGGGAGGTAGGCCCTTGGGCTGCGGAGTCTGCGTCCTGGTGGGCAGGGGCACCTGTGTTGGAGCAGCAGGACCCGGAGCAGCTGGTCTCGGGCCTCAGGCCGGATCTGCTCCTCGTAGATAAACCCATCCAGCAGCTGGTTGGCCACTCCTGCCAGGGAGGTCTCCGGCAGATCCAGGAGGACGGTACCTACAAGGGATGGAGGGGTGAGCCGGATGGCGGGACGGTGGCCCTCCGGCCCGCCACCACGCCGCACACACATGCAGGTCTCGGGGAGGGGCCCGGCGGGGCTCACCCTTGGCAAAGGCTTTCTGCAGCTCCAGGAGGCTCCAGAAAGTGAGGTAGGACAGGTGCGGGCGGCCCCAGACCCCGTCCTCCCCGAGGTTCTCCTCCAGCCGCACCCAGTGTGCTGCTTCCATCCACCGCAACTCCTGGTTCTTCTCATCCATCACCAGTTCCTGAAGTTCCACGTACACCTGCGGCCCCACAAACCTGAATCAGTGCCCGGGGCCCGGGACAGCACCCTGGGGAGACTGGCAGTCTAGGGCATGGTGGGCGCTCAGCAGGCTCTGAGAGGTGTTTGGAGGACGCCCAGAGTCCTGAAGCACTCAGGGCAGACCCTGAGCTCAGAATGGATGGGTGGGAGCAGCAGCCTGGATGCGTTGAGTGAGATAAGAAGCGTGTGTGTGTGTGTGTGTGTGTGTGTGTGTGTGTGTGTGTGTGTGGTGGCGGGGTGGGGGTGGGGGGTATAACCCTCCACTTCGGCCCTATTCCCCAACTCCCTGATCAAGCCCTTACCCCATTGCAGAGGCATTTGGAGAATCTCTGGACCAAAAGGGTGCTAGAGCAGACCCTTGGGAGGAAAACAAAAAAGGAAGCCTTTGGGGTCATCGGGTGGGTCTCCTGTCTCCAAGACTGTTGAGTGGGCTCAGCATGCCCTTGGGTTTCCTTGGGGCCAGCTGGTCACTCCCAGGGGCCTGGCTGAGGGCAGATGTAGTTTCCTAACCAGCTAGACAGTCTGATATCCAGCAGGGGTCCAGCAGGCCTGGGCACAGGGGCACGTATTCAATTCTGTGCTTCCCCAAGGAGCACCTGCCGGCCCAGCCCAGGAGCACAGACCTTTGGCAGTCCCTTTATCTCTGCCCAGGGAGCTCCCTGCTCAGTGGGAGAGGGACCTATGTCTCCCTGCACCCCCGTTCCAGCAGGGGTGCTCTCATCCCTTCTATTTCCTGCAGTGCTCACTCCTTTTCTGCCTGTGTGTGGGGCTCCCCCCTGCTGAAGCTGTGCCCATCCCTCTTCACCTCCCTTCTCCTAGTGGAAGGGTCAGTGTCCCAGCAATCAGGTGATGCCGGGTGTCCTCACCTCGTGGGTGCCTGCGTGCGATGTGGCGTCTGGGTCTGTGGTTGTTTCGTAGTCTGTGGCTGTCGGCTCAGCGTGGTCAGCTGAAAACCGGAGGTGGGTTACTGTTGCCCCCCGATAATCCCACCCTTAGGGTCCTCCTGCACTCCCCACAGTGAGCCTCTGAGAGAGTCACGCCTTCCTTACTCCCTCCTGTGGCTGCTGGCTAGGACCCAGTGCCCCCCACCCCCCTGCTCAAGGGTCTCTGGCGCCCTGTGCCCATTCTTGGCCCAGCCTGGCTCTTTCACGCCTCATCCGAGCCTTGTGGAAGACCCCTGGGAGTCATCTTCAGTGGTGACAGAGAGGGTCACCTAGGGATTCTCCTAGGATCTCCTTCCTCTCTGCCACTTTCTGGAATCAGCTTCCCTTCCTTCTTCCCCGCCTACCTCAGCAATCCCACCAGCCCAGCACTTCTCCCTGTCTCCGAGTGGAGCTCTGGGAACCTCGGGTGGGGTCTGCTTTATATTGTCCCCCACTCCACACCCCACTCGGCTCTCATTTCCCAGAGGGGCCTCTTATCTTTAATACCAATGGCCAGCACTTAAGGCCTATTGACAGTAAACAGGTCCCCACCTGGGGCTCCCCAACTGAGACCTTGGCAGGGCCAGGAAGGTTTCCTGTTGTCTCTCTGCCCTGGGGGTCCCTGTGGCCCCTGACTCCTCAGGACCTCTAGACCTCCCCAAACAGAATGATGTTCCCAGAACAGGCCTGGTGCCTGACCTAGAAGTCAGCATGGGATGGACACAGATGGCGTGTGGGCTCATGCCCTTGTCCCCGAGGGGCCTGGCTGCCCTGTCCCAAATGGAGGGCCTGGCCATGGGTGACTAGTCCTGCCCCCCCACCCCCCCAGTTCCCTCCTGTGATCATTTCAAACAAAACTCTGTTTATCCTTCAATCAGCCAGGATTGTGGGGAGAACTGGCCCTGGGGCTGGTGGCGGACGGGAGGGGGTGTGGAGAAGGGACAGGGCAAGTTCCTTAACTGTCTCTGTTCAGGTCTCAGCAGCTCATCCCAGCAAGAGAGAGAGTTGGGGCTCACCGATTGGCTCCTCCACTTGAACCACAGGGACATCTGGGTCTTCATACTCCTCCTGTTCTAGAACGTCCTCCAGCCCCTCTTCATGATCCTCCTATAGGAAGTGGCCGTCAGGGCTGGGCTGGGAAGGGCTTCTTAAGCCACCGTGAAGGTAAGAGTCTGGGGAGTCCCAGAGGCCCCAGATTGGAGCCCCGCAGACACCACGAAAGACTTACCTGCCAGTCCCCCATGGCGTTGTCTTACTTGTCCACTTATCCACAGCGATCCAAGTCCCCAGCATAACCCGCACTGCGGGTCCCTGCAGGGGGGAGCACAGGCTGAGTGAGGCGCAGGCATCCTCCCCCAGAGGTGGCTACATTAGAGTCAAGGGGGACCCCAGGTGTTGAGAGGCAGCAGTGGGGTCAGGGGCAGGAAGCTGGGGGGGAGGAGCTAGATTTGTAGGTGTGAGGACAGGTGTACAGGAGGAGCTGGGAGAGCTGGGGCAGGAAGAGGTAGCTTGGCTGGCATCAATCAAAGGCAGTTTGAGAGAATGGGCTGTTCTTCAAATTCAACTCCCTCTTCCATCCACCAGTCCTCATCCTGGCTTCTTTTCCTGTCCATTCCCTAGATTTAGCCAACTCCAGGGGCATCATGACCTGTTCCTTCTTCAAGGAAATTCGTTCCCCTGGGAGTCTTCACAACGTACCCTCTTCTCCCAGAAACAGTTACTTTCTGCTAGGCATGGGGCTGTAGCATCCTTGGGAGCAGCTCACAGGTGTTGACTGAAGTGTCACTGTTTCTCTCCTTCACCCCCTCGTGAGCTCCCTTTCTCTTGTTCTCTCCCCATCTGTCTCATTGGCCTTACCAAGCCCTTTCCTGCCCCAGGGCCTTTGCATACACAGTTGATACATCCTCAGTGCCCCTTTGCCCCTCATCCCATATCTCAGCTCTTCAGATTCCCTTCCCACCACCCTGTCATTCACTAGCCCACTCTGTCATGTTCTGGTTTCTTGAGTCATTTGTGTATCTGCTGTTCAAGGATGCCGCTAGAAGGGATGCCATCTGAGTGCTAAGATCCGTGTCTCAGTCCCCACTGAATCCCTTACTCCTCGCAGAATGGGTGCCGCAGAGTAGGTGCTCAGTAAGTACATGCTGGGTGAAGGGAAGTGTGGCTGTCCCTTGCAGGCTTGGTTCTCTGGGACTGAAGAGTCAGCATGACTGGGACCCAGCCAAGAGGAGACCGGACCCTGTGTCTCAGGTTTGCTCAGTGTGCCTCTGGCAGAGAGGAAGGTATGCTCACCCCCAGGAAGGTGAGGCGCAGCCCGAGGGGAGCACAGAAGTTCCCTGGGGACTGGATGTGAAGGGGCTCTCTTCACTCTCACTCAGCAACAGGGATTGGGGTCGGGTGACGAACATGCTCGCCCTGTGCCCACGTGGCACTGAGCAGTGGGAGCTGAGATGAACAAGACACGGTCCCTTCTCGCGAGAAGCCCCCACCCGGACTGGGGAGGCAGCTGGGAAGGCAGGAGAGGCCAAGGGCTTCGGGAGACAATACATGCCTCAGACCAACGAGAAATGAGCCGAAGGAGTTGGGTGCCAAGGACCATGTGGCAGGTTCAAAGGTAGGGCGGACTGCTGGGGTTGGGGGTCGGGTGTCTCTGAGGGGGAGGATCCCAGGGCTGGGCCGAGAAGCTCTGGTGGGATCTGAAGGACTGGCAGGTAGGGAAGTGCGGCGCAGGTGTGGGCACGAGCGGGCAGAGGGAGGCGCGAGCCAGGCGGGGCTGGCTGCTGCGTGAGGGAACAGGGCAGGGAGGACATACAGACAGAATGGTCCAGAGACATTTCTTTCTGAGGGCTGAGGGGGTGGGTGTTGCCGTCCCAAGAGATAGAGAGAAGGAGAGGGCATGGCAGAGCCCCACCGAACTGACAAGGGCAGGGGTTCCTGTCTTGGTAGGGGAAGTGATGACTAGGGGACAGTCCCAAGGACCGAGGACAGGGCTGTCCTGCATGGGCCTTTGCCCATGAAGACCCTAGTCAGGCACCCTTCTCTCTCCCTCTTTTGCCCCGCTCTTTCCTCTTCTCCCACTTCTATTTTCTTTCTTCCTTCTCTGACCTTGCCCTCTGCTCTGCCGGGGCCTCAAATCCTGAGCAGTCTCAAGCCTTAGATGCTAAGGGGCTGGGCTGGAACTTTCCATTTCCTGTCTGAGAGGTGGACTGGGCAGAGGGGCCCTCCAGCCAGAGAACGCTGCCTGTCCGCCACTGTCTGGTTGAATAGCCTCCGATGGCCCCCAGTTTCTCTCTAGGCCTCAGTCATCCCGTCTGTACAATGGGAGGGCCTTCCTGCCAGGGTTCTGAGACCTCAGTGAGAGACAGAAGAAGGGAGACTGGAGGTGCCTGGAGCTCAGCTGGGGCCTTAAAGGGTGCCCCCCGTGATCCAGATTGCAGCCCCCACCGGGCCCGGCCCCCCACCGCCCAGTGCTCCGGCACTGATAAGAGCTTGGAACAGGATCGACGCCCCGAGTCTGGAAGCTCATCAAACACCTGGCCACCCAGCCAGCCAGGCTAGGCCAGATAAGGGTGAGCAGGGCATCTGGAGCCCTGGAGGTGGAGCACAGCTGGCAGAGGCGGGGCGGGGGGGCTACCAGATGATGGGGAGGGCTCCCTGGTGGCAGAGCACCGCCTTTGTGCGATCACCGCCCCCACCTCACAGAGCCTTATCTCTTAGAACCCTCGAGGCACTGTGCAAAATGGATAATGTCACTAGCCCCGTTTTACAGATGAGAAAGCTGAGGTTCGGAGAGCTTAACTTGGCAGGTAGGTGTCAGAGGCAGGACGAAAGAGGCCAGCCTCCCTGACTCCCACTACCTCTCTCGCCATTGCGCTGATTTGCCTCCCAGAAGAGAAGACAGCTCTAAGCTGGTTGAGTGCTAGTGGGTTGAAAGCATGGGCTCTCCAGTCGGCCTGCCTGGGTTCAGATCCCAGACCTGTGACTTACTGTGTGACTGCGGGCAAGTGACTCAACCTTACTGTGTCTCGGTTTTCTCATCTGCAAAGTGGGGTAACAAGAATGAACCCTAAGTAGCCCTAAGTGCTACCCTGTTGTAGCTAAGTTGGTCGATGTAGAGGCCTTAGAACACTGACTGACACAGAAGGAGCTCTGGGTCATGTTGGTCATCATTATCACTGTGACTGGGGACCAAGGTCAGACTTGCTATCTTCCTCTCTCTCTGATCTTGTTACTTTGTTCCCATGGAATTAGCCTAAGTGCTTTGAAATCCTTGGGTGATGGGGGACTCCTCCTTTCTCTTCAAACACCCCCTAGGCTGGGGACAGGGCCGGGTCTGCCCCGATGAGTCCCTGAAAGTGTCCCAAATGGGAAAGAGGGTCAGTGAACAACTGTCCTCACAGAGGGGGATAGGATGCCCTGTGGGTCCCCATGCATGGCTGGGGGCAAGACTTGGGTCTGTGGGACTCCAGGTGGGAGTCCTGGAGGCGGATCCGACTTGCCCCCTCCAACACCAGCCACACAGACCTCTGCTGCCACGTGCCCGTGTCTTTCTCCCAACACTGCACCCTCGCGCTCCCCAGCTGGAGGTGCCAACGGGCCCGTGCCCTTAGGGGTAACAACACACATCCTACCGTTCTCATCCCACCCACCAGCACCCCCTTGGAGGTCTGGTGCCTTGGTCCCCTGGGCACGGATTCAGGCTGGGCACTGCAGAAACCCTCAAGACAAGTGCCGCAGGACCCCCCCCACCTCCCCCCCAGCCCTGCTCACCTGCTCACGAGCCTCGGGGTCCCTCGGCGAGCTCCTGCAGCTACAGGTGTCCTCTGCCACCAGCTGAGCTCACACCCGCTCTGACAGCACCCAAGTCCTGGCTCCCAAACCCCGGGGGCAGCTCCCAAACCCCTGACTCATGCCCCCGCCTCCTAATCTGCCCGCCCCACCGTCCCGGGGAGCCCCTTCCCACCCCCCGCCCTGCTCCTTCTGGGTGCCCAGTAAACAGACTTATCTCTCACACACATCTGGACAGCTGTGCGTCTGGCCCACCCCACCCCAGCCGGCCAGCCCCCAAGGCCTCCTGCTGCCCTCCTGGCTCCCAGGGATTCTCCTGGGTCTTCCTTCGCCGACTAAGGTGTGATGGCTGGGTTCTCGAGCTCTCAGCCTCCCGGCAGGTCTGCTCCAGCTCCTGGGGGTTCCTGTCCTGCCTCTGTCCTTCCTCACTCTGGCCAGGCTCCTCTGCTCTGGCCCTGAGAGACACAGGTGCCTTCCCTCTTCTCTCTCGGTGTCTTCCCCGAACTCACTCTTGTTCTACACCTCACCCACAGGGACCTGCTCAGTGCATACAGGCTCCGGGCGGCCCCGTCCCCTTCTTGCCCCAGACTAGGGCTCCCTAGCCACCTTCTCCCCAAGACCCTGGATGGCTCCAAAGAGCTGGTCCCAGGGTGCTAAGACGCTGCCACTCAGTCAACCTGAAACAATGTCAGGTCAACAAAAACAACCTTCCCCACACAGAGCTCAGAGCTCACAAAGCAGCAATGTTTGGGCACACTGGCTTCTCTGTTGGCAGCCCGGCCCAGGCCCCCAGGCCAGAGCAGCCCGCATTCTTGGCCCCCGCTGTGCCCCTGCCCACACCCCCCAGCAGGGCAGCTTCTGCTCCTGGGGGCGCTAGGCCAGTCACCTGTCCCTGGGCTCCGGTTGCTAGAGAAGCAGAGACTGAAAGATGAGTTCAGATGGGCAAGAATGAAGAAAGGCTTGAAAGCAGACGGAGGGGGTTTATGGATACGGCTCCAGGCACTGAGAATGAAAACCATCTCAGGCCAGCATCAAAACCCACTGACTGTGGGACCCCTGGGCAAGTGCCTGCCCTCTCTGGGCTTTAGTGTCCTTACTATAAAGTGAGAGTCCCCGGTTCTGTGGCTTCCAGTTTGGGGAAGCCCCATTTCCAACTCAGACAGACAGGGTCAGATCGATGGCATATCCAGCAATTTCCCCACCGTTTCCTGGGTCTTGACCACAAATTTACACTGTGCCGAGCCTGACAGAGAGGGAAAGAGGCCGCCGATTCCTCCGGTGTCCAGACACTGGGCTGAGGGCTTCATCTACTCCTTGCTGTGTCCGCAGTTCCCACAAAAGGCAGCTGGAGGGACAGAGGATTCCAGCACTTTCCCAGTGAAGAGAAGAGCTGATGGCCTGACACAGGCTGTATGCAGACCCTGGGCCCAGCCCTTCAGACGCACTACCCCTCTGCGCTCTCTGAGCCCCTCTGAGGAAGGTTCTGCTCCTTGTTGTTCTCTGACAGTTGAGGAAGCTGGGGCAGGGAGGTAGGCTACCTGCCCCAGGCCTCTTGGCTGGGGAACGGGAGCTGGGCCTTAGGCCCACTCCCTGCCTGATGCTAAGCCCTGTGCTCCCTCCTGTTGCCCTTGGCCATCATGCTAGTCGCTAACAGAGGCCCCAGCGGAAGGCAGCTGGGGGATGCCTCCTCCTGCTCCAGGACTGGAGCTCACACTGGGCTTGGAGGATCTTTCTCAAGCCCTGGCCAGCCTGGGTTGCGACAGCGGGGGCAGCAGATGCTAAATGAAGCCCCTGCCCTCACATCGCAACCCAGAGGCCCCAGGGACCTTGCCCTTCCGCTGGACCCAGGAGTGAGAGACAGCAGGAGGCAGGAGGCAGCACGGGAGCCCCCTTCCCTCGTTCAGAGAGGACAGGCGGCTGTGGGGTGGTGGCGGGCACATCTGGCTTAGGAGGACGGTTGGCCCAGCTGTTGGGCTGTTCTGCAGATACCATCCCCGGACAGCCCACCAGACACCCAAGCAGCAGCAGAGCAGATTGTGTTCTGGTTCTTTCTACTCATACCACCTGTTCTGGGTCATTCTTACTGCCCTGACTGAATGCTGATGTTTCCCCAAATCTGCCCAATGTCGCATTTTGATTGTTTATGCTTTTCCAGGAAGAAAGGATGGCTCCCATCACTCACTTTAGTCCAACTTGGACTTCAGGTCATCTGAAGGCTCCACGAGCCTAGCACTGGGTGAGGCGCTGGGCAAATAAGAGAGGGGCTGACCTCCCTTTAGCCATGACCCTGGGCTGGACAGAGATGGTCAGAACGCCTGGCAAGTGGGGGAGTGAAGCAGGGCCCCAGGGTGCCTTGAGTGTGTATCCTGACTCCTTCTTCCCATGGACTACTTCTTGCCACCTCTTCCTGTCCCCCCACCCCCCTCCCATTTCCTAGTTCTAAGGGAAGAGCCTACCAGGTTCCCCTCCCCCAGGTTCACGGGTGTCATTGTCCAAGTCTGTGCCCATGGAAGGTTGGGAGCTAAGGTCAAGTGTCTGCAGGAACAAGGGAAGCTAAGGGTGGACCCCCGGACTGAGTCTGAGGAGCCCCACCCCACCGAGCAGTGACTTGGTGCCCTCCCTATATGATGTTATTGTGGACCACACAGCCCAGACCACGGACCGGGACAGGTTGCCCCAGAGGGAGAACTTCTGGCAGGGAGTTCAGTTCTCCTGAAGGGATGAGACTTTCTCATTTTCCATCATCCTGGGATGTAGTCAGTCCTCAGTGAGAGGCGAGGACTTGACAGTGGGCCTTGGAAAGGAGGTTGCCTTCTCTCTCCTGGCCTGAAGGTGGAGAGGCTGAGATTCCATGTGAGGAAGTGGGGCGGGGTGGGGGGGGGTGTTTCCATGGCAATTCCCTGAGCTTTCCCTTGCAATGGACTTGGCAATGAGGTGTTAGGTGGAGCAGCTTGGGCCAGTGACCACTGAAGGCAGACAGAGCTCATAATCTCACAGCTGCTCTTGGGTACACATTGGGTGAGTTTGGCGGCTCCCCGCAAGCCCCCAGCAAAACCTTGCTGGACAGTTCCCCGGTAGGCACAGGAGGGAAGATCTGGGCCCACGATCACGACAACGAGGGCCATGGTTTGCAGTGGCCGCTAAGGGGAGGGGATGTCCAGATGGCATGGCATAACCCACTGAAGGGAGCCAGGAGGTGGCCAGATGGGAGAGGGTCTGGCCAGGTGACCTGGAGGGGCCCATGGGTATTTCCTGGTTAAGATATGACTTCCTCTGCCCTCATGGACTGGGGACTCAAACAGTGAGAAAATGTCCCATGGCTGGGACGTCTGGGTTCTGTGGAACTGCTGGGACAGGAGGCTTTGTGACCTAGATGGATATGTGACTTTGAGCTGGACATATCCCCTCTCCACTCTTAGGTTTCTTTTCTGGGCTGTCATGAAGACCAGACAACATGAAGATGGGAACTACCTTGACAATGTCACCTGCTCCAGACACATGTAAAGTACCCTAGGAGCTCTGGGTACTGAATCACAGCACCTGCCCTCAAGGAGTTTATGTCCAACGTGGAGAGCCGCACATAATCGCAGAGTGCAATGTCAGGGTATGAACAAAGGAAGGGCAGGCCTGAAGGACAAGCAGTTTGCGAAGTGTAGATGTCCCCAAGGAGTTTTCTGAGCTGAGTTTTAGAAAAGTGCATCAGAAGAGGGAGCAAGGCTTCCTACCTGGAAGGACCAGAGGTGTAAGGTACAGCGTGAGCAGGAGCCAGCCAGGGGTTAATGGAAATGGGGCAGTAATCCCTGCACTTTGGACCAGTCATCATTAGGGCAAATGAGGGGAGTTGGGGGAGGAGAACAGGGGAGGCGGGGCATGGAGTGGAGTTGGAAAGATGCTTAAGGATGAACCAGCCCAGCCTTTCTCCCTGGGAATCCTGTATCTCACCCACTTCTCAGCCACCCCCAGGAGCCTCCCAACTTCACCTGGGCCCCCTAGGAGCCCTCCGACACTCAGAGTGACCTTTTATGTCAATTATTTATTTATTTATATTTTAAAAAGGTTTGTTTATCTATCTGAGAGAGAGTGAGAGTGTAGGGAGGAGGGGCAGAGAGAGAGGGAGAGGGAATCTTAAGCAGATTCTGTGCTAAGCACAGAGCTGATGCAGGGCTCGATCCCACAACGCTGAGAGGGGGACCTGAGCTGGAACCAAGAGTCGGATGCTTTGACGGCACCACTCAGTCACCCTGCACAGTGATCGTTTAGAAACAGGTCAAAAGACCTCCTTCATGACTCCCCGCCATGTGGGGTGACACCCCCTCCCCACAGCAGGTGACACCCACTCCCCACTCCCTTTGCCCATCCCCCTGTTCCTCCTCCATTAAGGCACCTGCATCATTCTTTTCCCTTATAAGATTTTATTTATTTATTTGACAGAGAAAGAGAGAACACAAGCAGGGGGAGGAGTAGGCAGAAGCAGAGAGAGAAGCAGGCTCCCCACTGAGCAGAGAGCCCAATGCAGGGCTCCACCCCAGGACCCTGGGATCATGACCTGGGCCAAAGGCAGATGCTTAACCGACTGAGCCCCCCCCCCCCCCCCCCGCCCAGGCCCCCTAGGCACCTGCATCATTACTGCTTGTCTCTCCTCTCCCTGCCTGGATACTCCCCCTAGTCCCTACCTGGCTGCCCCTTCTCATCAGGCCTCAGATCAATATCACCCTGCAAAAAACCTTCTCCAACCAACCATTTAGAGATAACCCCCCACTACTCCATCACTTTGTCAAGGAAAATCAGGGTAGACTGTGTGTGAGAGAAAACCCAAAATCTCAGTGGTTTAAGCCAAACAGAAGTTTATTTCTCTGTGAAGTAAAATCTGGAGGTAGGAGGTCCCTGGTGGCCTGGCGCTCTGCAGTGTCAGAAACTTCACCCAGGGTACCTTCTATTTTGTGGCATCTTTGGCAAGTGGCTTTCTCTTCATGGTCCAATATGGCGGCTTGAGCTTCAGCCATCACTTCTGCATTCCAAGCAATAGGAAGGAAGAAAAGGTCAAGGAAGAGCTGCCATTTCCTGGAGGCTGTTTCTGCTTACATCCCATTAGTCAGGCCTTAGTCACATGGCTATAGTCAGCTTCAAGGGAGCCTGGGAAATGTAGTCTTTATTTTGGGAAGTCTTGTGTCCAGAGTTCTAGTACATGGGAAGAAAAGGAGAATGAAAATTAGAGGACGCCTTGTCATCTCTTCCAGAATCATATCACCTGCTAAATCCTCTTCTTTTTCCTACCAGCTGATAGTTTCCTGCTTAATTATATCTTTCCAGTAGAACATAAATTCCACAAGGGCAATTTTTTTTGCTAGACTCGTCCATCACTGTATCTCCAGAGCCTAGCACAGTGTCCGGCACAGGTAGGCTCTGAATTTTTACTGAATGAATGAATGACTCCCCACAGTAACTATTTAATAATAAGTATTCTCATTCCCATCTTAAAGATGGGGAAAATGAGGGCGCCTGGGTGGCTCAGTGGGTTGAGCCGCTGCCTTCGGCTCAGGTCATGATCTCGGAGTCCTGGGATCGAGTCCCGCATCGGGCTCTCTGCTCAGTGGAGAGCCTGCTTCCCTCTCTCTCTCTGCCTGCCTCTCCATCTACTTGTGATTTCTCTCTGTCAAATAAATAAATAAAATCTTTATAAAAAAAAAAAAAAAAAGATGGGGAAAATGAGGCTCAGAGAGATCAAGTAACTTGCCTGAGGTGACACAGCAGGTGACAGGGCCAAAATGTGAACCTTGCTCTCTGCGGCTACAGCATTGCCGTTTCAACTCTTTCTACCTATCGTGCGGCTCCTCTGATCACTCAGCTCCACGCTGGATCAAGGTAGAAGCCAAGAAGCAATCACGTAGAGTCTATTAGTGCTGTGTCCCTGGGAAATTCTACCATGAGTTCTCATCATCGCCTGCCTTTAGCTTCTAATGGGATCAACACAAGAGCTGGTTGTTTGGACAGGCTTCTGTAACTCTTCTGCAAATCCCTGGGTGAGAGGACATTACATAGAAGCCATGAGTTAGTTAGTCCTGGAACCCAGTGCTAGGAAGAAATAGGTTTCTTTGTTTCCCTTTGTTTCAGTGGAAGGAGAACTACCAGCCCATCTTATAAGATCTTCCTACCCCCCAGTCCTGTGGCTGTTAGGAAACTTGGAATTTAAATTACGGGCCTAGAGGCAAACCCACCCTCAGGAAAAATGCTGGAGTGGGCAGACCGTGTGTGACTTGGAACGAGGGGGCCACAACTTGGGTCTCCGCTGATGTTCAGTGAGCAAGACATTCACACTTCCCTGAACCTTAGGCCTGAGGTTGTAAACATATCATCCTTCCCTCCTAGGGCCCTTGGGAGGATTAAATGAGCTAGTACAGGGATGCCTGGGTAGCTCAGTTGGTTGGGTAACTGCCTTCAGTTCTGGTTTTGATCTCTGGGTCCTGGGATCAAGTCCTGCATCAGGCTCCCTGCTCAGTGGGGAAACTGCTTCTCCCTTTTCCATTCTCCCTGCTTATGCTCGCTCTCTCCTCTCTCTCTCTGTCAAGTAAATAAATGAAAAAAAATTTTTTAAATGAGCTAATACATAGGAAACTCTCTAGAAATGCCTCAGGGATGCATAGATGGTTGGCCCTAATCGCATGCAGTGACAGGGCACCCTGCTCACCAAGGCTGAGCTGCAACTGCTCAGTCCCCAGGAATTCTGTGATAAAATCTCAGAGTGGTCAGGGAAGGCTTCAAAGAGGAGGCTTCTTTCCAGACAAGTGGGACCGTCTGGTGCAGAACCTTGACAATGCTGTCTCTTTCCCCTGTAGCACTAGCCCCTTCCATTTCCCAACCCAGCACATCCTGGTCCAAATCATCCTTTTTTGGTTCTTTCTCATCCAACACTGACCCCATGGTCTAGCCTCTGTCCCCAAGGGTAGCACAGCCCATGGACTGCACGCAAATCCCCCGAGACTGAAGGGCTTTGGAATGAGGAAGAGTTTAGACTTGGGACAAACTTTTTCCCATTAGCCAGCAACCTCTGACCCTCTGCTTCCTCAGCCATACAGAAACACTTGGTTACAGGGGCACCTGAGTGGCTCAGTCGTTAAGCGTCTGCCTTTGGCTCAGGTCATGGTCTTGGAGTGTTGGGATAGAGCCCCCCCATCGGCTCCCTGCTCAGCGGGGAGCCTGCTTCCCCTCTCCCACTCCCCCTGCTCCGTTCCCTCTCCCGCTGTGTCTCTCTGTCAATTAAATAAATAAAATCTTAAAAAAAAAAAAAAAAGAAAAAGAAAAAAGACTTGATTACAGGGCATAAAGACCCCCTTCAAAAAGGTGAGCGGTCTTACAGGCTGTTCTTTGTTAATCCTCCCAATATTTGAATGAAATGGGCCACAGAGAGGTCAAGTAGCTTCCCAGAGGTCACCCTGCTCATAAGCGTGGAAGTGGGATAGGATTCCCACGCAGGCAGCCAGGGATGGTGACAAGGAGGGAAAACCCTCAAGGAAACGGCTCTTCTCAGTCAGTGAGAGTACGGGGCTGCCGCGTGGAGCCGGCAGGCGGGCTGGACAGATGGGCCAGCCCCTTCATTACCCCTTTCTTTGGGCTGAACCCACATTGGGGCCTGAATTCTGCCACCCCCCACCTAGGGCCCAGACAGTGGTGGGGGTGGGGGGAGGACAGGATGCAGGCCTGTTTGTGGGGGGAGCTCCACACCCGGGGGACCTTGGGGGTGGGGCAGAGAACCCACAGGTGAGTGGGCTGGAGAGAGGCCCCCCACCTGGGCACCCCATGGGTGGCAGCCACGCATATACGGAGGAAGCTAGGAGAGCAGTCCCCTCTTCCTCCCTGCGGGGCTAGGGGGCTGAGGCACACAGGGACCCACGCACAGGCTCCAGGGGCCGCCTGACCCTGGCCTCCCTCCCTACTCCCAGCGGCTCCTGGCGACCTCAGGATAAAGTCCAAATTCTTCCTTCTGACTCGGTTTCTGTTGACCTCCTGGCCTGGCCTCCTGGCTGTGAACTTGCTCTTGATCCCAGGTCCTGCCCGACTAGTCCTGGTCTCTGCACTCTCCCTTCCCCTGGTTAAGTGTTTAAAATTGAGCTCCAGTCCCTCCGGCCGCCTCCCCTTTGGTGGACTTGCCACTGTGCACCCCTTTGTGGCTGCTCCTCTCTGTGTCTTCTTGAGGGGACCTCCACAGTGCTCTTCCTCCACTTCCCGAGGGCCCCCCGTGACTCAGCCCCCTCTGCTTACAGGACAGGCCCGCACCCAGTAGGAGCTCGGAACTAGGTGGGGTGGAGGCCGCCTACGCCTTATCCGGGCTATTGAGGATCATTAATCTCCACTGGGAAGCTGCCTGCCCTCCCCCCTCCTTTCCAGGCCTACTCGGAAGTGTGGAGGAGCCTCCTTCGCTGCGGGGCTGGGGGCGGGGTGTGGGGTGGGGGTGGGGAGAGTAGGGGGTCAGCCCCAGGCTGATATATCCCTCTGGATTCGGAGGATCCTTGATGCCAGGAGTCAAAGTAAGCAGGGTGCCACGTGCAGACGGCCAAAAATTGCTGTGTGCGAGGAACCCCAGCATTAAGGAGGGGACTCCCCCAGTCACCTTCTCCGTGCCCTTTGTTTTAAAGGAAAGTGCTGATAGAATGCATAAGGCTGCAGTTGTGACTCCACAAGAGACCACAGTAAGCGAGGGCCGCAGCTCCACACCTGCTGGGCCGGGGCTGGGGGAGCGGGAGAGGCGGGGAGAGGTAAGAGGGGGTGGGGGTGGGGGAGAGAGGCAAGAGCGGGGAGCGGGGAGAAGGCGCAGGAATTCGCTCCTATTCAGCCGCCCGTCTGGGAAGACCGCCGCCGGCACACGGGAGCAGAAGAAGGACTGGGGGCCCTCTGCTTCCCTCTTCCCTCCATCTTCCCTGTCTTGCCCCGACTTGTCTCTTATATGCGTCCCCTGGGGTCTCTCTGTGTGGCTGCCCCACGTCTGGGCAGGTAGTGCTCCCTGTC
Organism: Mustela lutreola; assembly: GCF_030435805.1. Classification (NCBI taxonomy): domain Eukaryota; kingdom Metazoa; phylum Chordata; class Mammalia; order Carnivora; family Mustelidae; genus Mustela; species Mustela lutreola. The sequence continues at coordinate 18,503,876 of NC_081304.1, read as the reverse complement.
TGGGCCTCCCCTTCCAGCAGGGGGAGGGGGGTTTCTCTCACCATCACTCCTGGAGGAGACGGATGGCTCCTCCCGCCAAGGGCCCGGCCTGACGTAAGGGACAGCTCCTCCCTCCTCCAACAGTTCCACGCCTTCTCTGTTCCTCCTATCTGCTCAGCCAGATGTTTGGTGCCTCTGGCTGACAGCTGATGGCAGGGTCTGTCCCAGGGCTGGGACTATGGGTGTGTCCCGTCGTGTGTGTGTGTGTGTGTGTGTGTGTGTGTGTGTGTGTGTGTGTGTGTTGCAGGGGAGTTGTGGTTAAGCCAATGGCTTTGGAGTCAAACCAACTGCATCTGGGCTCTTACTAGCTATGTGCCCTTGAATGAGTTCCCAGATATTATTAAAGTCTCAGATCCTTCATCCATAACATTCAGCCTCCCAGAGAGGTTATGAGGTAGTATGAGATTTTGTACCAGAAGCCCTGTAGAAAACTCCAGGCTCGCAGTTGTGTTTGATAATTAGTAGCTATTGCTACGTTTAGGAGAAAACCCTAAGTCTACACGGGGGTCTCTTGAGGGAGGCCTCCAGATGCTGGGCCCTGGGGATGTGATATTTCCAGCAGGTGGGGGTTGATGCCCAAAGCCCAGGCTGCTGGGGCAGGAGAAGTACAAGGTCTCTGGGTTCAAAAACCCCAGACCCTAGCTTCTCCTCCTTTGCCTACTCTCTACATCAGGGGACCTTGAGCTGCCCACCCTCAATCCCAACAGGATGACTGAGCTCTGGGGAGAGTTTGTGGGGGAAACTTCAGAAACCTCTATTCTTCCATGTGCCTCTGTGACCCTGGGTGGGGAGGCCACTATGCTCCAACAGACTCATTTCAATAGCGGCTCCTCCCACAGCTTGGAGGAGGGCCGGGAGCCCCCAAGTCCAAACTCACCAACACCCACCCCGGCTTCCTTATTTCTTTTTGAATATGCATTGGAACAACCAATCAGGACCCAGAGCCTCAGTCCTGCCCCCCCCACTGGTTAATTTCAACTTGGGCCTGACCCATGGTGCAGAAGGGGCCCTGGGTGGGGTAGGGTAGGGTCGGGTGGGGTTGGGTGGGGAGTAGGGAGCAGTGTCTGCAGGGCCCAGGCCCCTATCTCAGGAGCCAGTGCTGTCAGCTGGGAGACTTCGGAGGGAACATTAATTCATCTTGCCTTGGGAGAAAAAATACTGGGTCTGATAGGGGCGGGAAGTGGAGCATGGGGGAAGTGTTTCCAGTCCGTGCCTCAGTTTGTCTTCCGGAGAGCTGGAAGACAGGAGGTTTGCTAAGCCTCGACTCTGACAAGGCGGGGACTTAGTTCATTTATTCACACAAGGAGTAGGTTCCTAACATTTATTTTGCCCTATAATGTGTCAGGCACCATACTAGGTATTTGGAGATACAAAAGCTTCAAACCCATGCTGTGGGGCCTGGGACCTCAAGTCTGGGAGAGTAAACCCCACAGTCCTGGGGCTGTGCAGGGAACGGCAGCAGCCAAGAACCCATGGGAGCCTCCTAGGCAACAAGTCATACCTCATTTGGGCCTATAAACCTCAGGATGAGCAGGAATTCCTGTGCCACCCCCCCCAACTGTGATGTAGCAGAGAGGTATACAGATGAGCTCAAAGCCTTTAGGTGTTGCATAGGACCCACTTGGTGGGTCCCACCATCCCTTCTCAATCTCAAATGCTAGGATGGCCAGCACCCTCCTCCATTGGCTCCTCTGCCCAGCAGCCCCGGAAACCCTGCACGATCCCACCACAGGAGTGTCCTCTTACATCCAGAACTCGGCTGTTGGAGGTCCTCGCTCAGACCATATGTGGCCCAACACCCAGGTTGCTCTCTCTAAGCTCCCTCTCCTCATTTTGTACTTTAAAGGCAGAGTTTAGATCCTTGGAAAATACCCATTACTTGGGGCACCTGGGTGGCTCAGTGGGTTAAGCCTCTGCCTTCACCTCCGGTCATGATCTCAGGGTCCTGGGATCGAGCTCCACATCGGGCTCTCTGCTCAGCAGGGAGCCTGCTTCCCTTCCTCTTTCTCTCTCTGCCTGCTTCTCTGCCTACTTGTGATCTCTGTCAAATGAATAAATAAAATTTTTTAAAAAGAAGAAAGAAAGAAAGTAAGAAAATACCCATTACAAAGAAGCCTCAGTTGGCCTGGTAACCAGACATATTATGTTTGGAAATAACTTTATTTGTATATGTTTTGCTGATTGTTCAAGGTGTGTAAAGTGTCCCCCCCACATCAGCCTTGTTTTCATTATGGTGCCCCACTGTGTAGAGTCATGATGGCCCAAGTGACTTAGCTCATATTCCAGCTCTAGCATTTTCCAGCTGTGCGACCTTGGGCAATTTACTTCACTTCTCTGGGCTTTAGTTCACTCAGATGCCAGAATGGAACCTTCTTCCTGGGGTTGTGAGGATCCATGAAATACAGCATATAATGCACGTCAGACAGTGCCTGGCACATAGTAAACGCACTAGTCAGCGTTTCCTAGCTTCATTGTCATTGCCAAAAGGCAATTCATGCTTCTGTTTAGAGAAAGAAAATGTTGAGAGAAATTTAATTTGTCAAATTCCTGATTTGGGTGAATTTGTTGTGTGAGTATTAGAGAGATGTTGATTGTTTAAAGCACTAGCAATTCCTCAGTAGATTCAGAAGGTTAATAAATGGGACATGAAACCAAGTTTACTACTAATGAGGATTTCTCTCCACTAGTGAAGGCCCTTGGACTTTAATGAAGTTCATAAATAACCTCTTCTACCCCCAACTCCTGTAAACTTATCTGTAGTAACACGCCTGCCCTCCAGGGGGCTCAGGCTGTTCCTTGGGACTCCCTACCCATCCTGAGCACACCGTCACCACCCCTACCACCACTTCTGGTCTTCCTCAATGTCATCCCTCCCCCACACACGGTCTTGTCTACAGCCCTAAATGAACTTAAGTCTATCCCATTAAAATAACGGATCTTCTGTTGACCCTACAACGATTGCCTCGTTGCACTCCCGTTCACAGCTCAACTCCTCTTCCTCACCTCCCGTTCCCTCCTCTGCCCAAAACTGTCCAGTGTCTTCCCATCTCCCCTTTCCACTAATAACCAACTAGTTGCTAAATCTAACGGACACTGCCCAGCTCCCCAGCTGGATTTCTCTGTAGCATTTGACAGGTGCAGCCTTTCCCTTCTTGGAAATGTCTGCTTTTAGTTCCCTATCTCTTTGATGGTTTCTTCTCTAGGCTGAGTCATCTTCCTCCTATCACCTCCCCCCATGTCAGTGCTCCCCAAAGTTTGTCTTTCCTGAGCTATCTTTTCCTTACACTCTGCACACTTTTGCAACTTGGTGCTCTTCCAAGTTGCCCTATCTCAGCCGATGACATCCCCATCCACCCATTGCTTAAGCCAGAAACCCGGGAGTAATTGCAAAACTTGACCTTATCTGGCCAGTCATCAAGGAGCTATCCATTGGCTTCCCTATAACTGATGACCTTTCTACAACCCAAATCAGAGCCTATCATTTCTTGCTAATGTTCAAATCTCAGAGCTCTAACTTCCAGTTTCCTTCTTCCTCTCCATTCCCTCCACTTATGCGGTAAACTACAAGAAGGTCGTGGATTATTATCACAGGGCATGGCACACATTAGATGCTCAGTAAATGTTTGTTGAATGTGCCTGCCGATGCCGAAAGGTATAGGGAAGAAGATGCGAAAATACATACCACGCAGTTCCCAGTGGTCCAACCTAGAACAATTTGAGGAAAAAAAGTAAAGTAGTATTGGATTATAGCCCAAAGTATAAAATAAATATCTATGAGTCTATATTGATATATTTAAATGATTGAGTAAATTGATAAATGGAGGGGAAGAGATAATTCTCCCAAGCAGAAGAATTCTAGATAATATATATTGATGTTCGGGGCGCCTGGGTGACGCAGTGAGTTAAAGCCTCTGCCTTCAGCTTGGGTCGTGATCCCAGGGTCCTGGGATCGAGCCCTGCATCTGGCTCTCTGCTCAGCAGGGAGCCTGCTTCCTCCTCTCTCTCGGCCTACTTGTGATATCCGTCTGTCAAATAAATAAATAAAATCTTAAAATATATATATATATAGATAGATAGGTAGATAGATAGATACTCCATTCTTCAGGTGTAGGCAGTGCATAGTGACTCCCTTCAAAAAGACCACAGTTTGGGAAGTGTGTGTGGGGGCGTGGGGGAGGCACATAACTTTACAGGTGAGTAACCTGACAGATGCTACCTCAGCTGTGAGGTAGGTCAACATCACCAGCCATTAATTATGTTGATAGTATGTATACTTGATGTGATGGGATGAATATGGGACTCCATGATCTTCCTTCCTAAAACTTATAACCTCTAATCATGAGAGAAGCATTAGACCTATTCCAACCGAGCAGCAGCATGAGGGTTCATTCTACATGTCAACTTAACTAGTCTCTAGTACTCCTGTTGAACCCTAATCGGGGTGTTGCTGTGAAGGTGTTTTGTATATGGGATTAAGACCTATAATCTGTTGACTTTAAGTAAACCATAATATGGATGGTCCTCTCCAATCAGTTGGAAGGCCTTTCGAATAGAAGTAAAGGCTCCATGATGGAAAAGAACTTCTGCGTGGGGACTGCAGTGTTAGCCCCTGCTCTACAGACTTTGGACTTGCCTAACCAGCCCCCGAACTGAGTAAGTGAATTTCTTCACGATAAAGCAGTAAATCAAATATACCAAATATAAATATTTATATGTATTATGTATAAATATCTATATGTATTTATTAATACATAAACATCTATCTATAAATATCTAAAATATATTTATAAATATATAAACAGGGGCACCTGGGTGGCTCAGTGTGTTAAAGCCTCTGCTTTCGGCTCAGGTCATGTGTCACAGAGTCCTAGAATCGAGCCCTGCATCAGGCTCTCTGCTCAGCGGGGAGCCTGCTTCCTCCTCTCTCTTTCTGCCTGCCTCTCTGACTACTTGTGATCTCTGTCTGTCAAATAATAAATAAAATCTAAAAAAAAAATAAATATAGAGAAAAGATAAATATATTTAAATATATATAGATAAATATAGAGAAAAGATTCTGTCTCCTCACAGAAAGAGGAGACATGCTTATATATCTCTATCTGTACATCTGTCTGTCCTACTGGTTCCCATGGGTTAAAAGAAGAAACTAAAATGGAAATTATAAAATGTTTTGAACTGAATGAAAAAGTATTTGTGGGATATGGCTAAAGCAATACTCAAAAATTATGGCCTTGGGGCGCCTGGGTGGCTCAGTGGGTTGAGCCGCTGCTTTCGGCTCGGGTCATGATCTCGGGGTCCTAGGATCGAGTCCCGCGTCGGGCTCTCTGCTCAGCAGGGGCCTGCTTCCTTCCCTTCCCCTCTCTCTGCCTGCCTCTCTGCCTGCTGTGATCTCTCTCTGTCAAATAAATAAATAAAATCTTTAAAAAAAAAAATTATGGCCTTGGGGCGCCTGGGTGGCTCAATGGGTTAAAGCCACTGCCTTCGGCTCAGGTCATGATCTCAGGGTCCTGGGATTGAGCCCCACATCAGGCTTTCTGCTCAGCATGGAGCCTGCTTCCTCCTCTCTCTGCCTGCCTCTCTGCCTACTTGTGATCTCTGTCTGTCAAATAAATAAAATCTTTAAAAAAAAAAAAAAAAGAAAAAAAAAAGAGAAGGGACGCCTGGGTGGCTCAGTTGGTTAAGCAGCTGCCTTCGGCTCAGGTCGTGATCCTGGCGTCGTGGGATCGAGTCCGGCGTTGGGCTCCTTGCTCAGCAGGGAGCCTGCTTCTCCCTCTGCCTCTGCCTGCCATTCTGTCTGCCTGTGCTCGCTCTCCCCCCCCCGTCTGATAAATAAATAAAATCTTTAAAAAAAAAAAAGAAAAGAAATGAGGGGTGCTTGGGTGACTCAGTGGGTTGAAGCCTCTGCCTTCCGCTCGGATCATGATCTCAGGGTCCTCGGATCGAGCCCCACATCGGGCTCTCTGCTCAGCAGGGAGCCTGCTTCCCTTCCTCTCTTTCTCTCTCTGCCTCCTCTCTGCCTACTTGTGATCTCTGTCTGTCAAATGAATAAATAAAATCTTAAAAAATAAAATAAAATAAAGAAATGAAAAGGTAAACTTCACTACCAAATTTAAGGACATTAAAAACAAGAGGATATTATGAATAAATTTATGCCAAAATTTTTAAATTTTCAATAAAATGGACAAAGTCTTAGAAAATTATGACTTAAAGAAAAGAAAATTGGGGCATCTGGGTGGCTCAGTCTTCCTTCAGCTCGGGTCATAATCTCAGGGTCCTGATCGAGCCGCGTGTCTGGCAGGGAGCCTGCTTTCCCCCCACCCCCTGCCTACTTGTGATCTTTGTCAAATAAATAAATGGAATCTTTTAAAAGAATAAAAATAAAAAGAAAAGAAAATTATGACTTCAACGAACTCAAGAATAAAAAAGGAAATTCTATCTCATCCTGATAGAGTTAGAAGCATTAGGCTTGCTGTCTTGCTGTAAATAACTAGAAAAATAGAAAAGATATATGAGGCAACAGTTTTAGAGACTGATGATAGGCAGTGCAGGGCCGAGATCTCTAGAAGAAGGGGGAAAAACAAATGAGCCCTATGATTGTCCCAGTTTCTGCCTGGGGGCACGGTCGAGACCACAGTGCTGGGACGTCCTAAAGTTGAGATGAGAGGTCAGAGCTTGGGGAAGCTGTAACAACTGGAATTTGCAGAATGGAATACTAAAGAAAAAGGAGCTATGCATGGAAAGAGCTCCAGAAATATGCATCAGATTATCCTAGAGACTGCTGTTGAATACTAAGCCATGAATATGAGGGTAAAATTCCTTACATCTGAGACAGTGAGTGGCCAGCTGTAAGCGAAAACTTCAGAGATTACAGAAGACTAGGATATAGTTAAGTTCTGGCCACCCAGAGTGGAGAATCCTTGTTAAAACACTCAAGACACTCAGTAGAAACTCCAGAAAGGTAGCAAACACTTTAGTAGTAGGGTCATTTTAACCTTAGAGTAAAGGCAAATTTTGACCTTCCCTATCATCTTAAAAATACGCTTTGAAAGAATTAGGTTTATCATGAATAAGTTAATTAATTGCCTGTTAGAACCAAGTCCAGCATTTTGGAAAACAACAAAATCCAGCACCTTGAGAAACGCAGTAAGTCATGGTCTGAGAGAAAATGTTTGCAACATAGGTATCTGACAAAAGGCTTGTATATAGACTATGTAAAGAGCTCCTGCAACTCAATAATGAAAAAGGCAAACAACTCAGTAAAAAACATTGGCAGAAGACTTGAACAGACACATCATACATACATAGAAATAAGTGGCTAATAAGCTCATGAAAAAACTCAACATCATTAGTCATCAGAGAAGTGCAAATTAAGTCCACAATGAGACATCACTACATACTCACTTAAATGGCTAAAACATGAGATCAACAGCACCAAGTGCTGGAAAGGAGGTGGAGTATTGGAAATCTTACACTTTTTTTTTTTAAGATTTTATTTTTATTTATTTGACAGAGATCACAAGTAGGCAGAGAGGTTGGCAGAGAGAGGGGGGAAGCAGGCTCCCTGCTGAGCAGAGAGCCCGACGTGGGGCTTGATCCCAGGACCCTGGATCATGACCTGAGCCGAAAGGAGGCTTTAACCCACTGAGCCACTCAGGCACCCCGGAAATCTTACACTTTTATACATTGTACAAACTGTACAACCACTCTGGAAAACAGTTTGGCAGTTTCTTTAAAAGTTAATCATATATTTATCTTATGATTCAGTTATTCACTTCTACTTATTTACCCAAGAAGATACGAAATACATGTTCACAAGAACCTTTAATGAGAACGTTCATCGAAGATTCGTTCATAACAACTGGAAAACTAAAACAGTTCAAACATCTATCAACAGGAGAATGACTAGACAAACTGTGGTATACTTCTCATCAATAAAAATAAACAACTACTTACCCATGCTTCAACATCAGTGACTTGAAAAAGCATCACACTGAATGAAAACAGCCAAAGTCAAAGAGTATTTATTGTATGATTTCATTTATAAAAGGTTCTAGAATAGCAGAATTAATCTATGGTTCTAGAAATCAGTAGTTGCTTCGGTGGTAGTGGGGATTAACTGGGACAAAGCACAGGAGAATGTTCTTGGAGTTATGGAAATGTTCTGGGTTCTTTTTTTTTTTTAATAAGATGGGGATGTTACTTTTTTTTTTTTAAGATTTATTTATTTATTTATTTATTTATTTATTTATTCATTCATTTATTTGACAGAGATCACAAGTAGGCAGAGAAGCAGGCAGGGAATCAGGCTCCCTGCCCAGCAGAGAGCCCAACATGGGGCTTGATCCCAGGACCCTGGGATCATGACCCAAGTTGAAGGCAGAGGCTTTAACCCACTGAGCCACCCAGGTGCCCCGGAAATGTTCTGGGTTCTTAACTGGTATGTGAGATACTTGACTGTGTCTACCTATTAAATTAGTGAATGGCGTGTTCAAAATCTAAACATTTTGCTATCTATAAATTATACCTCAATAAAGAAGAACCATAGTGGGGTACCACCGCCCACTTACCAGACTGGCTAAAATGAAAAAGAATATAAATACTAAATCTTGGCAACTATATGAAGCAAGTGGACCTCTCACACATTGATGATGGGGATGTAAAAAATGGTACAACCACTTCGGAAATTTCTTATAAAGTTAAGCACAGGGGTGCCTGGGTGGCTCAGTGGGTTAAGCCGCTGCCTTCGGCCCAGGTCATGATCTCAGCGTCCTGGGATCAAGCCCCGCATCGGGCTCTCTGCTCCACAGGGAGCCTGCTTCCCTTTCTCTCTCTCTCTGCCTGCCTCTCTGCCTACTTGTGATCTCTGTCTGTCAAATAAATAAATAAAATCTTTAAAAAAAATAAATAAAGTTAAGCACATACTTCCCCTATGACCTAGCAATTCCATTCCTAGATTATACCCAAGAGAAACAAAAAATTTAATTAGAAGTATTGAAAATTTATACAATACTATTTGTAGTAGTATTAGCCAAAATAGTAAAAAAGAATCAAAATAATCCCAATGTCCCAATCCCAAATAAGCAGACAAATAAATTGTGTTACAGCCGTACAGTGGAATAATACTCATCACCCACTGTATTTATCCACTGATCTCCACCAGCAATAATGAGGGCTGAATTAATGATACTTGCAGCAACATGAATGAATTTCCAAAACGTTACACTAAGTGAGAGAAGCTAGACAAAATCTTGTCTCCTATATGATTCCATTTAAATGAAATTCTAAAAAAAATCCAAAAACAAATATGTAGAGTGACAGAAAGTAGATAAATGGCTGCCTGAGGTGAGGTGTGATGCAGAGGATTGACAGGGAAGAGGCACAAAGAAATCTTTTTGGCTAAAAAAAACACAACTTTCTGATGGAAATATTCTGTATTTTTTCTGTGGGTGTATATATCTGTCAAAACTCACCGACTTGTAAAATTAACATGGGCACATTTATTGTGTGTAAATTATTCTTCGGTAATGTTGATTTTTAAAAACGGAGACACCAAGTGACAAAGTCAAAATAAAACACTCAAGAGAATAGACAGAGTACCCAAATAATCCACAACAATTAAAGAAATTGGATCAGCAGTCAAAGACAGTTCCATGACCAGATAGTTTCATCACCAAATTCAGCCACATATTCAAGAAGCAAATATTTCCAAAGATTCACAAATTATTCCACAAAGCATAAAGAATAAGAGGGTATGTCTTAACTCATTTAACAGCATAATCTTAATACCTAAACCTGGCATGGATAGCACAACGAAGGAAAATAACAGGTCAATCTTACACATTAACATAAATTTTTTTGGAATATATATTATATATATATGTAATATATAAAATATATATAAAAGATAATACACCATGACCAAATTGGCTTATCCTATAAATGGAATTTATAACATTAGAAAAATCAGTTAATGTAAACTTCCACATGAATATGAAAGTGTAAAAACCACATATTCATCTCAGAAACAAAACGAATTTGATAAAATTTGCCATCCATTAATGATTAACACTTTGAGCAAACTAAGAATAGAAGGGAACTTCTGTAACCTGATAAGGAATATCTATAAAAAACCTATAGCAGGGACGCCTGGGTGGCTCTGTTGGTTGAGCCTTCTGCTCAGGTCATGATCCTGGAGTCCTGGGATCGAGTCCACATAGGGCTCCCTGCTCCGCGGGGAGTCTGCTTCTCCCACTGACCTCTCTCTTTCATGCTCTCTCTCTCTCTCAAACAAATAAGTAAAATCTTAAAAAAAAATAAAACCTATAGCAAACATTACACTTAATAACAAAATCTTTCCTTCTGAGGTCGGAAACAGGGCAAGGATGCTTGTTACTTGGTGAGGAAAAAACAAACCTGTTTTTGCAAATGAACTACTTGTGTCTAGACAATCCAAAAGAAGCTACAGGTCAATTATTTTAGCTTATAGAATTTTTAAGTAAATTAGCAGGATCAGCTTAAAAATGAATTGCACAAAGACAACTCAATTAAAAAATTGTCAAAGGACTTAAATAGTGAAGATTTACAAATGGCCAATAAACATATGAAAAAATATTCAACATCATCAGTCATTAGGAAAATGCAAATCAGAACCACTATGTGATACTACTTCATACCTGCTAGGATGACTTATAAAAAATGGAAAGTAGAAGTGCCAGTGGAGGGCGGCTGGGTGGCTCAGTGGGTTACGACGCTGCCTTCGGCTCAGGTCATGATCTCAGGGTCCTGGGATCGAGGCCTGCATTGGGCTCTCTGCTCAGCAGGGAGCCTGCTTCCCTCTCTCTCTGCCTGCCTCTCCGTCTACTTGTGATTTCTGCCTGTCAAATAAATAAATAAAATCTTTTAAAAAAAAAAAAAAAAAAAAGAAGTGCCAGTGGAGAAATTGGAACCCTCATATATGACTGGTGGGGATATAAAATGGTTCAGCCACTGTGGAAATGGTTTGGCTGTTCCTCAAAAAGTTAAATATAGAATAACCATATGACACAGCAATGCAAAAGAATTGAAAATAGGGACTCACAAGAGATCCCAGATGGCCGTTTTGGTCTTTCTGTCCATTGCAGTAAGTATGTCCACCTTGACTCTGATGGTTAAGGGCTATCACTTGGCCTCTGTTCTGGGTTCCTGTTGTACCTGTTGACTCTCGGAAGCCCACTTCCACAGCAGTTTCCACTACCACCAACTTTTGCCTGGAGAGCAGAGTCACTACTGAGCTACACATGGTGCCAGTGTCCTCCAATAACTAGCCCATTTCTTATCATTCTACTGAAGGTAGTATCTCTGAACCTTCATGAGGAGCACAGGAGGCTGGAGGGTTCTCTGGTCACATACAATAAGAATTTCATTCTGGTGTGCCCACCTCTCTGCGCCTTTGAACCCCTTCCCCAGTACTCTGCCAAAGAAGTTCCAGCATCTCCTACTCATTTGCTGTAGTGCATAGATTTCCTAAACTTTAAAGATCTATGCCAGTAGCATATTGCAACTGGCTTTGGATGTCTTTGGCAAGCCTTTAAAATGCTGAAGTCTCCGTCATGGTAGCATATCCCAGATCAATAAACTCTCCATTATCCAGACTTATTTATATTCCACCCCCTGGCCCCAGTCCAGCACCCTCAAGATCCATTCCCAAGCATGTTCTCTCAATTTCTGCTGCTACAGGCTAGCCAGATCCTATAGTCTTCCCATTGCTGGGACAGTACTTCCCCACATGGTTCCCCACTTCTCCACTTGGTTCCCCACTTCCCCACTTGTTTCATGGTGATGCTTGACCACAGTTATTGGTTTAGAATCACAGAGGGGATCAGGGTCCAATCTTGAAGAGGGCACGTATCATCTTGCGAGGCATTTGCCTCAGGGGAGAACTTTGCATGGTATCCAAGCAAGAAGAGGCTTCTCTCCTCCACAAACAAGAAGAGGCCACTTCTGTTGGCCCAAAGGGTTCAGGAAAGCCTGGGGCTTCCTAGACAGATGATCCCATACCAGGTCTGAGGGTCCTACTCTTTCTCTACTAGGGTCATGTCTTGCTGCATCTTTAAACATATCATTCTGCTGTTCTTGCATTCAGATTATGGGATTGATTCTCAGCACAGTCTGACCAGCACAAGCTGCGGATGAGAGCTCCCTTAAATGCTGCCATAAATGCTTTCTGGCTCTTACACTGTACCCTGAGTTGATAGTTGGCTGAAGTGAGTCTCTCATTGTTGTCTTTTAGCACTTTGATGGCATTTAACAAATGCATTAACTGGCCAATCCCACAATCCTTGTAATCATCATTTCCCTCTTATATCTCAAATACTAGTAGCGCATCCCTACATTCACCATGGTGGCAGGGATGTGTGGTACTCTAGAGGATGTCAGGGCTCTGCTTACCTCAGCAATAGAATCCTTATTGCCATCTGGAAGGTGAGTGGTCCAATTCCAGAATCCTATTCTTGAGATCTGCTTCCTAGGACCACCTCAGACACCAGCTCTATTTTGGGGGGTTGCCCTAGAAGTAGAATCTAAGTCAAGGATTCAAAAGCACGTATTTGAGAAACAATGCTAAGAACTACCAGGAAGCAGGTGGGAAAGTAACACCGGGAAGGAGAGGAGGTCAATAAAGGGTATACTGTCAAGCAAGATAAGCATGTGAACCACAAGAGCTTAAAATCCTGTTGGGAAGCTCAAGGAAACAGTAATCATTGAGCCTCAGGACCTTCCCACATGAAGGCTGAGGGAGGTGAGGTATTTATTCACTGATCCCCATCCAGTATTCCCTGAAGTTTGCTCTGGATGGGAGACCATTCCCCAGGACTTTCAACCTGCCCAGTGTTAGTAAGGCAGGCTTCAGTGGCCAGAGAAAAGCCCTCAGGGAAAGAGCTGCAGTTTTTCTGGCAGTTGGAGTTTCTTCCAGTGTACCCAAGGGCCTAGGGAATGGGGAAGGAGGATGGAGAACACTGACTACACCAAGGGAAGAATGCTTTTAAGCGATGCAACAATGGTTCCACTCAGCTGGAGATTAAGGCTTGCTTGGGGCTCAGGGCACAGAAAGAGGTTACCTTCTGGGGTGACTATCCTAAATACCAAGGGTTATTGAGTTGCCGCTACACGATGATGGTAGGGAGGACTATGTCTAGAACTCATGTGATTCTCTAGCATGGCTCTTTCTTCTTCCAAGTCCAATACCGAAAGTTAAAGAAAAAACAAACAAACAAACATAGGAACTCAATTCTGAGGAATTAGATTCATGAAGAAGGAAGGTTTGGTCACTTGACCTGGTTAAAAACAGTAACAACAAACTGAGGTTTTGGCTAAGGGCAAAGTGAAAATGAAATGAGTAATGAGGGAAGAGAAGAGTTATAAAGATCAACTTATGACAAGTTACGGAAATAAGGATTGTAGAAGCTACTGGTATTTTCTTTTCCTTTTAAGATTTATTTGAGAGGAGCACCTGGGTGGCTCAGTGGGTTAAGCATCTGCCTTTGGCTCAGGTTATGATCTCAGGGTCCTGGGATCAAGCTCCCCCATCAAGCTCCCTGCTCAGCGAGGAGTCTGCCAGTCTCCTTCTCCCTCTGGTTGCTCTCTGTCTCTCTCAAATAATCTTTTTTTAATAGGAGACACTAGAGAGAGATGGAACGTAGGAAGAAGGCAGAAGAAACTATCTCCCCATTTTTCTGGTTTTGTTCAAAGTTGCTCTCTCTCTCTCTTTTTTTTTTTAAGATTTTATTTATTTATTTGACAGAGAGAAATCACAAGTAGGCAGAGAGGCAGGCAGAGAGAGAGGAAGGGAAACAGGCTCCCCGCTGAGCAGAGAGCCCGATGCGGGGCTCGATCCCAGGACCCTGGGATCATGACCTGAGCTGAAGGCAGAGATTTTAACCCACTGAGCCACCCAGGCGCCCCTCAAAGTTGCTCTCTTGTTGGAAGTAGGCTCCAGTCTTTGGCTTCTTCCTGCATGCCAAGAATCATCTTTGTAGATGGCTCCTTTGAGGACTAAGCAGCAGACCACTGATGACACTGCCTGAGTAGAGTCCTGCAATAATCCCACCTCTTCTCTTTTGTTCCCTCAGCCCTTGTTGCTTCATCTAGTTACTAGTTCTATGGTGTCTCGGTGTTCTCTTTCTCTTTTTGCTTTTAGCCTTCTAACTCCTGTATAACCGATTCCCTGTATTAAATCTCCTCTATCTGAAATACACAGTACAGTTTCTATTTTTCTTACTAGGCTCCAGCTGATATACAAAGTTACCCTCAATGGTAGACTAGATAAACTGTAGTATTGACATGCATTGGAATAGTATACAAGGAAAAAATAATATGGAAAGAATAGAAAGAATAAAAAGAGAGCAATTTCTTTTAATAAAGAAACATTAAACTATATTTTTATTGATGGACACATAGGTGATAACACTATTAAGAAAAGCAAGGAAAGGATTATCACAAAGGTAAGGGTCATGGTTATCTCTTGGGAGTGCGGATGAAGACAAGATCTGGGAGAAGTACATGGGAAATCCTGAGTTCTTGACAACTTTCTATTTCTTGATCTTTAAGATGATGACACAGATGTTTGTTATGTAAATTTAAACTTTAAATTTTTAAATCTTTAAACTGAACCTATGTATTTTATGTGCTCTTACGTGCATATAACATATCCTGCAATTAAAAAACAAAAGGCCATCATGATTGGCATTGGCTCTGTATCTGGAGGCAGGAAGATGGTAAGAGGGGCTTCTAGAAGTGAAGTAAGAAGGGAAAGGCAAAGGGGAAGGGAAAAGACCAAGTCTAAGGTCCCAGAAGCCAAAAATTGAGGCTGAGGTTGAGTGGGCATGAGATTTGTGCCATAAGCCAGGACTTTTTGCCCTACCCCCAGGGAGTCAGACCACGGTTGTGAACTTGTACAGTCCTTTCATCTCTTCTTCCTCTGATCGTGCCAACAGAGGTTCCCTGCCTGCTGATCATATTCAGATGTTGGTGCACATCTGAATCAATGTGGAGACATAAGACAATACGCTAGGAAAGAGGAGTAAATCTAGCATATGGGTAGAGTTGGTGATTAGGTATCAGCTGAGCCCTAGGATGGACATTTCTAAAGCCAGGTGGGGAAACTGGGTGGACCCCCTCTTAAACAACACAGAAAGATTTCTGTAGGAGCTGGGGATTTCAGTGTATGAAAGAGAACAGGTTGAGTAGAGGAATGGAGCAGGTGAGACCAGGGAAGAGAGAGCAACCGGGGGACAAGAAAGCCAGACCATGCATCCATCTCCTTCACCTCCCCCTAAAAGATGCAATCAGCTGTGGGGGCCCTCCTAGCCTTGCAGAGATTCAATGCAGCAATGCTGGCAGCCATGGGGTTAAACCTCAAGCCAGCTGCCCTGGGGTGATGTGAGGGGGTAGGACTCTGAGAGAAAGCAATGCCTTGGCACCACTATGGGTATGAGTCCTACTGCTGGGAACCGCCACAGAACCCAGGCCCGTAGCTGCCAGTCTGGTCTCCCTGTCCTGAGTGGTTCCAGGCCCTGGGCTCCTACAGCTTGTTCTGGATTCCCATCCCCCATCCCAGGAGCAGTTGAATCCATCCGTTGGTGCTGACAAGTCAAACACCAGATATGCAGTCTCTCCGACTACCCCTTGGCCTCCTAGGTTAGCGCACAGGGGCCACCTGCGCTCTCTGGACGTAGACCTGGCCCCGGCCTCGCTGAGATACACACACAGAACAGTTGGAGAGGCAGGGCTGGGATGAAGGTGAGGACCTCCTTTCTCCGGCCGCAGGAGGAAAACTGAGACACCACGGATCACAGGTCAGAAACAAGAGTTTCGTCGTCGGAACTCAGAGACGCGAGGCGAGGGGTCCCCCGCCCTAAGTGTGGGAGTGGAGAACAGGCCAGATGCCCCCTCTTTCTTCTTCCAATCGCTGCCTCTTCCGGGGACCCCCTCCGCCCTCCCTCGGGCCCCAGCCCCCACCCCCAAATTCTGCATCCTCTGCGGATTGGTGCCCGGCCTGCCAGGGGCGGGGACCGAGGGCCCTGACGTCACCGGCCGAGGGGGGCGGGCAGTTAAGGGAGGGGGTGACGGGCCCCGGCTCAGCACCTCGGAGAGCTCCCTCCCCGGCCTTGTTTTGCTCTGGAATCGCCGCCGGGGGAGGGTGCCAGGGGGCCGGGCAGCGGGAGCAGCGGCAGGGGGATGGCCGTGCAGGGATCGAGGGGCCCCGGCGGGCAGAGGGCCCAGCTGTGATCCGACGGGGGAGGGGGCCGGGGCGCCAGGCGGGGTGGGGGGGGGCAGCTGGTGGCGGCAGCAGTGGCCGCACATCTGGATGGAAGCGAGCTTTGTCCAGACCACCATGGCTCTGGGGCTGTCCTCCAAGAAAGCGTCTTCCCGCAATGTGGCCGTGGAACGTAGGAACCTGATCACCGTGTGCAGGTGGGCGCCGCTGGCGGGGGGGTGGTCAGGGAGAGGCGTCGGGGCGGGCTGCGGAGATACGGACTGAGCCTGCCGGCGGGAGGACGCACGGCAGCCGCGGATAAAAGGGAGGAAGCACAGAGTTAAGATAAGCGCGTCCACTGTCCCTCAGGCCCAGACCGGGAGGGGCTTTGGAGGTCTGGTCCCTACCCTTCTAGGCCAAGTCAAGGCCTATGCCCAGCCCGGGGCCTGGGGGGTGAGGGGTGTTTAATTGGCACTGCAGCTTCCTGTGAAAACCAGGAAGTGACATTGTGTGTGAGGGGGAGGGGTGGGATGGCTGGTTCCCTAGTTGGGGGCGGGGGCCGGGTGGGCAGGGAAGCACCGAGGAGTAGCAGCGTGAGCGCCCTCGCCCTCCAAGCGTACCCTGACTCCCATCCGTGTCAGACTGGCCTCTCTGGGGTGGGGCTTCCTGAGAGATTTTCCCATGCTCCAATCCAGGAGCAGAGATCGGTGCCCTCCTCCATCTCTGGGCAACTGCAGCCTGTGGCAGGGTCAACTGGGGAGGTGGGCAAAGCCCCCGAATCCACCCAGTGAGGAGTGAGGGGCATTGGGCCTGCCATGGGAAGGACTGAGGGTCTGACTGCAGAAGCCTGGGTCTCCCGGGTTCAAGGGAGGAGACTGGGAGGGCAGGGCCATTGGTCCCTGAGGGTGGAGCTGTCGCAGTGTTGGGAAAGATTCATCTGCTTTTTGGGGGGCCCAGGAAGTGATCCTTCACATCTCAGCCCTGCAGTGACTCACCCTCACTGCCCTGCCCTTAGCCACCAGTGGCCAGCTGCTCAGCCCCTGTCCCTCAGCTTCACCTGCCCTCCTCTCTCCCTCTAGGACCACTCCCCCCACCCCCTTCCCCCCACCAGCTGCCTTCCACCCCCTGACATGCCACCTCTGAGGGCAGGGTGCTCCAAGTGCAGGGCTCAGCTGCTTTGCCACCCCACCTGCCTACACACAGGCCTGGGCCCTGCTGCTTCCCCCAGGAATCAGCACTCACCTGATGCCCTGGCTCCTGCCTCCCATAGCTCCTTCCCAGGTTTCTGAGCACACGCCCAGCCATCCTGCCTCTGTCTCACACCATTATATCCTAGTCCCTAGAACGGTGCTATGCACATCAGACCTCTATAAAAATGCCTGGAACGAATAGAAGGAATGAGTGCAGCAATGGCCCACCCAGACCAGAGTACAGGCCAACGCTTCCATCCTCACCCCTCAAATCCTGCCAGTGTGGCATAAAACAAAGCTTTCTGCCTTTGGGGCCAGAGGATCCTAAGGTCAAGCTCTTACTTCTTCCATTATTAGCTGTGCAACCATGGGGAAGTTTCCTAACCACTCTGGGCCTTGGGTGTCTCATCTTCCCCACAGTAGAAGTAACAGCCATGCTGGAATAGTAACGGCATAATTCCGGTAGGAGCCTAGCCCAGTGCCTGGCATATGGAAATAGCCCGGCCCTGATGATGTCCTTTCTGTCCCTGAGAAGAAGATACTTCTTTCTCTTGCCTGCCTTCCCCAGTGTTGGGGAAGTGGGGATCTCCCTTTGGCATACCCCAGAGCACCAGAGGTTCTGGTGGATTGGAAGTGGGCTTAGAGCTTCCATGGGAGGGATAGTTTAGGAGGTGATTGGGGGCATGGTAAAGGCTCAGAAACCCCTTGGGCCTCTGCCACCTCATCGCCATCATGTGGTTCGCCTCCAGCTCCCAGAACAGTTCCCTTTAGCAGGCCAAGGGCTCCCCTGGGCCCTGGCCTCCCTGTCTCCATGGTAACCTGCAGCAGCCGCTGCACCTCCTAACAGGGAACACACCATGGGGCTCCCGGGGGCGATGGCCAGTTCTACAGCACCCCTGATGAGGGATGGCAGATGGCCGCCGTGCTGAAACCAGCCCCAGGCCCCCACTGAGGGCTGACCCAGATGACCAGAAAATACCATGATAGGGGGGTGGTGTGTGCTACACAATGAGGCCCAGCTAATGTCCCAAACACAGCCTCCTTCTGGCTGGGCCAACCTTCCCATGAATGGCCCTGCTCCTCGACACCCCTGCCCAATGGGCTATACACAGGCTCCTTCTCCCAGTCCTTCCTGGAGTCTGGGGCAGGTACTATTATTCCCGTTTGGGTCTCGGAGAGGTTAAATGACTTGTCCAAGGCCGCAAGGGTATCACAAGGGAACAGGATCTGAGCCCAGCAGTCTGCCTCCCCCCTACTACAACCCCACACTTGATCTGGCTCTGATTTCAGGCCCCGGACCAGCTCTAAGCCCAAAGAGAAGGGAGGGAGGTCGACTGCCTCCAGTCTGCCATTGGCCTGAGAGCCTTAGAGGCCAGTGCTAAGGGCCCGGAGCCTGCAGAGTGGAAGGCAGAGGAGGCAGGGGCTTCTCCCCGACCTCGGTGATTGTGACAGCCAGCAGGAGGCCCCAGGATGTAGCAGAAGGAGCAAGGGCTTTGGGGTCAGACATCCATACTTGACTCCTCACAAGCCCTGTGACTCTGAACAGATCAGTCAACCTCTTGAACCCTCAGTCACCTTATCTGTAACATGGGGAGGATGCTAAGAGGACCTACCCCAGAGCTGTTGTAAGGCTGGGTGAGGAGTACATGCTGTGCTTGGCACGTCACAGGGCTTGATAAGCTTCCGGGGGAAAGGGCAGTGCCAAGCAGCCCCCGTATCCCTGGGTACCCCACTTCAGCTCTGCCGCCCACAATAGGGCAATAATGGGAGGTTGGGAGCCTCCTCCTCTTTCCAGCCCCACCCACTGCAGCGGTGGCAGGTGGAGATCGCAGAGGGAGGGGCTGCAGAGGTAGCTGAGGCTCCAAGCAGGACTGCAGAGAGGGATAAGGGGTGCTGGTCTCCATCGCCTTCCTTTGTTCCCCTCCTCTCTGAGAAGCCAGGTGTCTGGGCCCCTAAAACCCCTCCCAGAGATTTGCTGCCAATGCCCCCTCCCACCCAGTGTGTGTGTCAGACCCATACCCTGCACACACACATGCACACACACACACACCCCGCCCCAGCCCAGCTCTGCACTGCCTGGTTCTGGGCAGCTGGTGTGTGGGCGACCAAGCTGGGAAGGAGAAGGGGGAAGGGGGGCATCCGTGTGCTAAGAGCCCACCTGGCCACCCCTGCAGGCCCACGCTCCATGTGCTCAGCTTCAACTCACATGCCCTGGCCCAACTGACCCCCCACCCCTGCCCAGGGAGGGACGGAAATTTGTTCCAGCAATAGCAGAAGATAGCTCCGGGCAGGGGTACAAGCCCACTTTCGAACGCCTAGCTGACCCCCAACACACACCCATCAAAAACGCAACCCCAAAGCAAGGGCAGGAAAGAAGGGGCTCTGGGACAGTCCCCTGACTCCAAGGGCCTCCTCGGCCTACCTACTATTCTTTCCTCTCTTGGACCTTACTCCTGAAGCTTCCTTTCTCTGGCTGTCAGCTCTCCTGTCACCTGTTTGTCCATCAGTCTCCCGCCTGCCACTCTATCACTCCCATGTCATAGCACCTCTGTGGTCACTGTGTGCCTCCCCTGCCTCTCGCCTCCCTTCCCTTGCCTCCCCACGTGACCTCCCTCTTCATGACCTCTCCTCTGCCCTTCTCTCCCTCTCTTCGCCCAACACCCCTCCTCTAAAAGTCCATTAGTCTGTCTTCTCACTGGACACGCCGCTGTCCCCTTTCCCGACCTCCTGCCAGGTTCTCTGTGAAAACGCTGCTGGAGAAATACACAGCGGAGCCCATCGATGACTCATCCGAGGAGTTTGTGAATTTTGCAGCCATCTTAGAGCAGATCCTCAGCCACCGCTTCAAAGGTGGGCCCAGCTCCCTGTCTCCCGTTGTCCAGCCCTCCCAGGCTTTAGCTTCCAGCCACCCGCTCTGATCTTTCCTGTGGTTTTCCCATCATTGATCCTGGCCCCAGTTCTGGCTGGGCCATGCACACAGCTGGGAAGAGGGGAGGGGTTCTTCTGGCCACATAGGTGGGTGCACACAAGCCCCATCAGTGGGCGTGCTGGTACATGCTAGCGTGCCTTCTGTGTACAGGTATGTGGGCGCATGTGTTTGGGATAGGAGCTCTGTGCAGGTGGGGCTGTTAATACTTAGCATGTGTGTGCCCCATTACACGGACCCTCTACAAACTCCCTGGTTTTGCTGAGCCCCCTCCCTGCCCTGGCTCAGCCTGTGCCCCAGCAGGTCCAGTGAGCTGGTTCAGCTCAGACGGGCAGCGGGGCTTCTGGGACTATATCCGGCTGGCCTGCAGCAAAGTGCCCAACAATTGTGTAAGCAGCATCGAGAACATGGAGAACATCAGCACAGCCCGAGCCAAGGTGAGGGGCCTTGATGGGCAGGGCCAGGCCAGCTGTTGCTTGCAGGGGATACAGGTGGGATTTGCCTGCTCCTTGTTCCTCAACTCTGCCTACAGTCACTGGGTGGAAGAGCCACAGGAGGTCTAGACCCAATGGTGCACTCCTGAGTCCCTTCAGGGCAACAAGTAAAGTTGAATGTGCTTTCCAGGGCCGGGCATGGATCCGGGTAGCACTGATGGAGAAACGAATGTCAGAATATATCACCACAGCTCTGCGGGACACCCGGACCACCAGGTCAGACCCTCTCCATCAGCTCAGACCACAAGTCCCAGTGTGCGAGCTCACGGCCTAACCATACTTGATCCTTAAGTTTCTGGAGCAAACTTCAGTCCCTGAACTACAACTCCCAGCATGCCCTGCTAGGCTCCCTCTCCCAGACTATCCTCTGGCTGAGGAGCTTACAGTCCCAGACAGCCTTTAGCATCACCACCATTTCTTCCAAGTCACATTCATTCTTCTCTAACACTCCACAGTACTGATCTCATGCACAGCTCTAACCTCAGCATGCCTCTGAACAAGCCTCAACTATGCATCATTTTATCTGTTGGACTCGTTCCATGACCTGTGACACAGAGCCCTGCCTACTTCCCAAACAGTGGCAGCAGTCTGTACTTGCCACCCGTGGACTAAAGTCCTGGTGTGCAGAGCCTGAGTCCCTGCACTGTGGGTTTGCAGAGAGATTGGGTCTCAGGGGCAGGGGTCACAGGCAGGATGGGTGTTTGCAACAGAGTACAGTCGGCAGTATGTGTCTCCACGCCCCACCCTGCCCCGCAACCCAGTGGTCACATACAACCTGATGGTTTTATTCCGTTCTATCTCTAGTCTGACCTCATATTTCAGAGTTCACATCAACACGTTTTTGAGCACCTTCTGTATGTCAAGCACTAACTATGAGAACTTGTTTCCTGACTGTATGGATCTGAATGGTCCCATAATTGGTGGGAAAGGGGTAGTTCAGAGGATCAAGGAGAGTATTCTCGGGGAACACACGTTCTAGTACACAGGAGACACAGTGGGCGCCACTCTGAGGGAGATCCACACTGAAGGGTGAGCAGGAGAGACATACCTCCTTCCTCTAGGAAAGGTTTGTAGTGAGCCAACAGGAGAAGTCCTGAGGGCTGGGGCCTCCCTGGGCGGATGAGGCTGCGGCACCGTCAGTCCCTCGATACCCAGCCTCCCCCCAACCCCCAACCCTCTACCCCCGCAGACGTTTCTATGACTCTGGAGCCATCATGCTGCGGGAGGAAGCCACCGTCCTCACCGGGATGCTGATCGGACTGAGCGCCATAGACTTCAGGTGGGGTCTCGGGGGCGGGGACGGATGGAGTTGAACCGAGGATGTCCACACTCCCATCCCGTCAAGCCCGCCCCCCACCCTGTGGTTCTCCCGCCCCCAGCTTCTGTCTCAAGGGCGAAGTGCTGGACGGGAAGACCCCCGTGGTGATCGATTACACACCCTACCTAAAGTTCACCCAGAGGTGAGCCGTGCGTGGGTGCGGGGCTGGGGGAGGGCGGGCAGGGGCAGGCAGGGCGGGCCGTGCCCACTGCGCCTTCCCCCCAAGCTACGACTACCTGACGGACGAGGAGGAGCGGCACAGCGCCGAGAGCAGTACGAGCGAGGACAACTCGCCCGAGCACCCGTACCTGCCGCTCGTCACCGACGAGGACAGCTGGTACAGCAAATGGCACAAGATGGAACAGAAGTTCCGCATCGTCTACGCGCAGAAGGTGCGTGCCGCGCGCCGGGGGAGCGGGGGCGGGCGGCGTCCGCGGGGACACCCGCGTCCCGCCGCCGGCGCTGAACCCGCGTCCCGCAGGGTTACCTGGAGGAGCTGGTGCGCCTGCGCGAGTCGCAACTGAAGGACCTGGAGGCGGAGAACCGGCGGCTGCAGCTGCAGCTGGAGGAGGCGGCGGCGCAGAACCAGCGCGAGAAGCGGGAGCTGGAAGGCGTGATCCTGGAGCTGCAGGAGCAGCTGTGAGCGCCGCCGCCGCCCAACCCCTGTCCTCCCCGCCCGCTCCCCACCCTCGCCGCGTCCTCGCCACCCCGACCACATCGCCCCCGCTTTCTTGATAACAGCAGCCAGCGCCACCCACCGCCAGCATCAAACCACTGATTAGATCAAACCTTCACCTCCACCCCAAGACCCCCTCCCCGGTGAACTAAATTGCCCTCAAAATAAGATCCAGCGACCCGACCCCTCCAAAACCGGCTCCCCACTTCCTCCATCAGCTAGCATGGCTGCAGAACGTTACTCAGACCTCATTTGTTGCTCAGAAACTGTGGACATGATGGCTTTCCCTCTTCAGCACCCCTTCAGCCCCTCTTTCCCCACTTCTGTGCCCTCTCCTAGTCAGGCCTGACCCCTCCTCCCCATCCCAGGACAGGTCTGATCCCCGGTGACCACGTTCCCCTGGCCCAGGGTTCCAAAGACCTCACCACGCCCCTGGTCAACCAATGGCCATCCCTGGGAACGCTCAGTGGGGCAGAGGGCACCAACAACCCCAAGCTGTACCGGAGGTAAGCCTCAGCGGGGCTCAGCTTGGGCCTCGGTGCAGGTCCTTACTGGGGAAGTGGGGCTGGTAGGGGGGCTGGGGACAGGCTGCAGGCCTCTGCCTGCACATCAGCCCTCTGCTCTGCTCCAGACACAGTTTCATGAGCACGGAGCCACTGTCAGCTGAAGCCAGCCTGAGCTCGGACTCCCAGCGCCTGGGAGAGGGCAAACGGGACGAGGAGCCCTGGGGCCCCATCGGTGAGCCCCCCAATCCAGCACCCAAAATCATTTCAAGAAGAGCTGAGGCCAGGCCATGGGGCCTGTGGTGACCCTGGCTGAGTCCCTCCTTCACTGAGCCCTTCCAGGGGAGCTTAGCATCGCATTTAAGAGCTTGCTTTGGGGTGTTGGGCAGACCCTGCTGCAAAGCCCAGGCAGCACCTCTTCCAGTTGTTCAAGCTCAGTCTCTGGTCCGGCACTTCACCTTGCCAAACCCTGCTCATCAGTAACACGGGGCTGCTGGTTAATCCCCAGTGTAGCATTGTTGGGGGCTCCGTGGCTCACAGGTTCCTGGGGAATTATTTGCCTAATTTACTCTTATCTCATGTGCTCTGTGAACCGCTTGCCTGACCCTTGTTTCCCCCTTTTCTTTGGCTGCCAGGAAGCTCAGAGCCAAATTAGTGGCTCCCTTCAAGCGAATGTCCGGGACTTCAACGCATGCATTTTGTGTTGCCCTCCCCTGGCTTCACCTTGGTTCCCTACCCTAGTTTTCCTGGGGCCTGGACTCCTGCCTTTTCTTTCCCAACACCACACTGTTCTGGATGACTTTAGATCTTCTTTGAGACAAGGCAGGCTGTGGACGTGGAACCCCACCACACTGTGTTTGTGATTGTCTGTGTGTCTGTCTCCCCCACCAGACTGTGAGCTCCGTGAGGGCAGGGACCGTGTCTCGTCCGTTCTCTGTATCCCCAGTGCTTGGAACGGAACAAGTGCTCACCGTGTGTTTAATAAACAGACAGAGAGGATGAACCTCAGGGGGAGACAGAGACATAAACTGACGATTACAATACAGTGTCCCGGCACTGGGCATGGCATGGCCAGCTGCTTACCCTGGTTTACTTGAAAATACCAAATGCTCCAGAAATGAGGAAAATCTCCAGGGGGAGTTGGGGGGGTGCTGACCTGAGGGCTACCCTTCCCTCACCTTCGCTTGCACTCCCCTTCCCCAGCTCACACACAGGCAGACCGGTTGGCTCAGCCTCACCCGCCCTCTCTCCTCAGGGAAGGACCCCACGCCCTCCATGCTGGGCCTCTGCGGCTCCCTGGCCTCCATCCCCAGCTGCAAGTCCCTGGCGAGCTTCAAATCCAACGAGTGCCTGGTGAGCGACAGTCCAGAGGGCAGCCCGGCACTGAGCCCCAGCTGAGGAGCGGCGTGGGCAGTGCTGGCCCCCCCTGCCAGGGATACAGGCACAGAGTCCCCCAATCCAGGCCACTCTTCCAGAGAACTTTGGCCACCCAGCCATGGGTCTCTTGCCAAAGGCACCCTTTGCTTCTTGCCCGTTTTAACTTTCTGCCCAAGGGAGCAGGAGCTGCAAAGGGAAGCTGCCTGGGCCAGGACACAGGGGCACCACAGGCTACGGGGTGCCCGGGGAAACCTCGTACCATTCTTCTGGGGACCCTGGCACCTGGCTGGCTTCCTACCGGACTCTTCTTCGCTCACCCCCACCGCCCTCCTCAGGAGCTGATGGCCCAACCTCAGCACCCCACCCCCCTGCCTCTCCAGTCTGACCCTGTGTATGCCCCAGAGTCACTCCGTCCTCAGCCCCAGGGCAGGGGCTCTGAGGGGATCCAGCAAATAAAAACCAGAAGACTGAGGGCAACTTTGTCTGTGGGGGGCTGGGACCGGGAGCTGTCCTAAGGTGGTGCAATTCAGTAGAGCCCATGCTGGGTCCGTAACCGGGGTGATGGTAGACCAGACACCACGGGTGTGCGCCCCACGGGAGCAAACTGGTCAGAACGATTGAGGAAGTTGGGGTGCTTTTGTCCTGTCCAGGGAAAGACCACAACATGTCGGTGCCCCATTCAACCTGACGCTCTTAGTAACTTGATTAGCCCCCAGCAGGGAAGACATTGAATAGCACGAGGGTGGGACAGAGGCAGCCAGCCCTGGAAGGGCCCTGTTCTCTGAGACTTTCCTCATCCTGAGGGATTCAGCTTTGGCCCAGAGTTGCACCCCCAGTGAAGCATCCGCCCTCTGCTGTCACTTGGAGGGTATCCGTGGGGAGAGGTCTTGCCACCCTCCCCCGTGGCTCTAACACTACCCGTCACCCCCTCAACTCTGGGTCCTCACCCTGACCCAGCTCTAAGTTGGCAGGGTGTCCTCTCTGTGGATACCCTGGGTCGTCAGAGCCAACCTCTGGGTCCCTTCCAGGCCTCCTCTGTGCAAACCACTCACCAAGTCCTCCTCCTCCCGACCCCTCCCCACCCCGCAGTCACAGGCGCTAGTGAGAGGTTCATCGTCTTTAGATTCAAGGAATTCACAGGGACGGGGGGGGGCAGACTACACCAGGCCCAGGGTTTGGTGGCTCCCAGGAGCAGACCCCCGCTACAGCAAACACACAGGGAAACGGTGGCAAGGGAGGGGACAGATAGCAGATTTGGTCTTGAACTTGGGGTAGGGGTGGTGGTGGTGGAAAAGTGATTATCCTTGGGGCTTGGGAATGAGAAACAGCAGGAATAAAGCTGTTTTTGGGAAGGGGCGTGGGCAGGCCTCGTGGGGCAAGCCCCTACCCCTAGGACTCGTAGTTGAGGGGGATGGGAAATGAGGCCCCTCCCCTCAGTGCTGAGGACAAGGCACTTGGCTCAGTCTCCTTCGGCACCCCCCAGCCACAGAAGAGATGGGGTCCTTGTCCCCCAGCTCCTTCTAAGAGCCCAGAGGCTGTTCTCTGTTGAGCTTCTGGAAGAAGCCTTTGCCAAACTCGTAGGTGCTGATCATGATGGCACAGGAGGGAGCAGCCTTGATGATCCTTGGGAGAAAGCCTGCAAAGGGAGTGGGGGTTAGGGTCAGAGGTCAGGACCCCAGGGGGCCCCAATCCTTCCTGAGCTTGGACACATACACACACACACTCACCTGCAAATAGGCCCCTGGTGCCCGACTCAGCCCGGATCCTCCGCAGCAACAGCCACGTGGAGTCGGCGCGTGGGGGCGTCACTGCAAACATGAGGCACAGCCAGGTCAGGACCCCGCCTGGGTCCCCACCCGCACAGCCCCGCACCAGCCAGAACCTTCACCTCTCACAGCCTCCACTGCTCCCAGTGCGACCTGGCGCTGAGTCTTCACCACGTCAAAGGGTAGAGTCAGGATGGCCGCCACCTGGTGGGGTGGGGAGAGGGCTGGTCTCGGGTCCCAGGACCCCCTCCCTCGTGTCCAGCCGAGCTCTGCCAGCCTTAGCTAGGGCTTCACTAGGCAGGGTGAGCTTGCTCCTCAAGAGGGAGCTACCCAAGCCCGTCTCCCTGGAGCGCCTCCCACAACTCTCGGGCCTCCCAAGGCCACACGCACTGGCCTTGTCTGGGCCCAATCAACTCACCGTCCCTGAGATGCCGCCAGCCACGAAGCTGATGCCCACAGATGGCTGGTCTTTTGGTCTGAGCCCACTCAACCAGCTCTTCACCAACTCATAGTTGAACCAGTACAGGGCTTGGGGATGTTGGGAAACACTCATTAGAGTCAGGAAGGGCAGCAGGGTGGCCTCAAACCTCCCATTTTTCACCCCCGCACAATGCAACGAGCCCTTCCTCTGGAGAATGAGGACTGTCTGTGGCGGACCAGTTTCTGTGACAGATCCTCCGTGAGAATTTTCTCCTGGAAACCTGGGTGACTACCCCACCCGCTGAACCCATTTCACAGATGAGATATTCAAGGTCCAGAAAAGCAACTTCAAAGTCACCACACTGTAGACCACCTGTATGTCATCCAGAGGCTCCCTTACCCCACCCCCCGCATCCAACTCCTACCTGAAAAGGGCACATCCCGAAGGGCAGTGGGGCCCCAGCCTAGCCACAGTGAGCGCCAGCCACCCTGGGCCATGGCAGCTCGGACACAGGATCCCAGCTCCCGGTAGGACACGTGCTGAGCCTGCAGCTTTGTCCGCACCAGCTCCAAGGGGCTGATCACAGTCACAGTGCCCACTGCAGGGGAACAGTACGGAGGGGTCAGCTCACAGGGCCTGATAGACACCGCCTCTCCCGGGATCTAGGGGCCCAAGAGATCCCTCCATCCCTAAGCTGCCAGACACTAGAGCTGGAAGCCCGCACCGGGCTCCGGCAGAGCTGGGGGTCAGAGAGAGATCAAGGGCCCCCGGGCTGTGCTCACAGCGGGCTAGTGCGCCAGCCACCATGGGGGCGTAGAGATCAGAAGTCAGGGCTCGACCACAAAGGAAGGTCTTGAGTTGGTCATACGCGGTGAAGTAGATGGCAGTGGCCGGTACAGTCATAACCCTGGGAGCGTGAACAGACGTTAGCTGAGACTCCCAAAGGCTCCCAACCTTCCAGGCGCCCCCACCCCAGCCACCATGACAGGAGAGTAAAGGATCAGAGCAGGAGAGCAGGGAAAAGCAATGTGCGGGACTGGGAGACTCACAAGGTGGCTGGGAGGCCGCTCCACAGGGTCCTGGTACCCTCGTGTCTCACGATCTTCACAAAGGCGTCCTGGCCGCACAGACACCAGCCCACAAGGAGGGAGGAGGAATGCGAATGAGCCCTGTGATGGGGCCCACCTGGACTGGGCCCCAGCCTGATGCCCTCACCTCCGCCCGCAGCCCTGGGTCCTGCTGGGAGGCGAGAGCCCCTCAGGCCAGCACACGTGCAATCACCCATTTAGCTCCCAACAGACTCCCGCTCACCCTTCAAACCACAGAGAGGTACCACCTCCACCGGAGAGCCCTTCCCAAGCTGCCCCGGCTACTGCTACTTGCTTTTCACCACCCACTCCTCCTTGGGTCTCCCACCCGACCGAAATGAATCCCTCCAGAGCACTCAGATTCAAGGCGGGGGCCCAGCCGCTCCTCACCACGGTGCCGGTGAAGCGGGTGGGGTCCTGAAACCAGGTGGCACAGCGGGCACCGTTCGGGCACAGGTAGAGGGGCTCCAAGACCCCGTTGCAGTACAGGAGGCACTTCCCTGTGGATCGGAGAGAGGAGGGCACTGGGGAAGGGAAGAGGGTATTAGGAGGACACTGCCCTGGGACCCCGCAGGGAGGGGGGTGAGTCCCATCCCTTGGAGGCCAGCACAGGCCATGGTCTCCAGGTGAACATTCTTGTTCAGGACACAGGGCTCGCTGGTAGGACCTGGAAGTGTGTGGTAGGGCTGTGAGCACTCAGGTCCCCTGGGGAGACTGGGCCACTCTATGCCCTGGACTTTCACAAGCTCCCTATGGTTTGGGGAACTCACATTTCACGTAGGGGAGGCTCCAGAGTCTGGAGGGAGGCATCAGCTCTAAAACACAAGACAGTCCCTTAAGTCAGAAGGGCCCCCCCCCCTCCGACCTGTCCCAGGGACCCCATCTCTGGGAGATCTTGGTTTTGCCCAGGCCCCTTCTGGGCTCCAAGTCTAGGCACTCACCGCTGGCCATCGAGGGGCGCTGAGACTGCAGGCGAACTTTCACCACGTCCAGGGGCGTCACTGGAGAAGAAGGGCAGGTCTGAAGGCTCCTTTCAGGACCCCACCGTTGACCCCTACCCCAGGACCAAGTCGCCTCCAATCTCTGGCCTGTCCCAGTCCCCAGCTGTCCCCTTCCCACCTCCCCAGATCTTACTGAAAAGGGAGGTGACCACAGCCCCAGTGCCCGAGGCCACCATTTGTTGGAGGGGGCTAATGCCCCCAGGGTCCTGGTCAGCCATCTTGTAGCTTCAATTCTGAAAAACAAACAAGTCCATTGGAACCGCCACTCACAAAACAAAAACCAGTGGGAAGGGGAGACACGAGGCAGGGGCACTTTGGGATCTGACACAGCCCTTTACCTGAATTCACACACTAAATATGAACTCAGACAATCCTCACAATTACCTTTTATTTTTATTTTTGAAGACTTTATTTATTTGAGAGAAAGAACAGCACCAGTGGGGAGGAAAGTGAGAACCAGGATCAGGGAGCCCAATCGGGGCAGGATCCCAGGACCCTGGAATCATGACCTGAGCGGAAGGCAGAAGTTTAACAGACTTAGCCACCCAGATACCCTCACAATTACATTTTATTTATTTATTTATTTAAAAAAATTTTTATTTATTTGACAGACAGAGATCACAAGTAGGCAGAGAGGCAAGCAGAGAGAGGAATAAGCAGGCTCCCTGCGGAGCAGAGAGCCCGATGTGGGGCTCGATCCCAGGACCCTGGGACCATGATCTGAGCCGAAGGCAGAGGCTTTAACCCACTGAGCCACCCAGGCACCCCCACAATTACATTTTAAAGCAATTCAGTCAGCTCTACTTTGCCAGTGGAGAAACAGATTCAGAGAGGTGAAACGACCTGAACAAGGTCACTCTGGGAGCAGACAGGAAGGAAACTTGGGTAGTTACTCATTACTTAAGAAACAACAACGGTCCACTGTCATTCCCCCTTGTGAGTAACACGGAATTACTGTGCCCCCTCATTGGGGAAGGCGCCCCGTCTGGCCCTGAGAACCCAAAGATCGATCAAACGCCTGAGCCCCCTCCTCAGCCCTCGACTCCCGAGGCGGGCACTTCTGTGCCCCGTCACCGGGAGTGGAAGGTGGGGCAGAGCGATGGGGGAAACATGTAAACAAATCTGATGGCCGCGAAAAGACCGTCCGCTCTCGGAACTGAAGGCTGGGTTCCCGGCCCTCCCTCCCGTACCCTCCCGAGGCCGGAAGGGCCAGTCCCTCAGGCCTGGATGGGAAGGGCAATCTCTCTCTGCTCTCTCTCCCCAAGACAGAGGCCGGAGGTTCGACCAAGAGAGCGGGAAGAAGGTGTGCGAAGACAGGATCTCCCCTTGCTCCTCGGAGCAACCCCGTCTCCGCGCGCAGCGGACGCCGGATGGGACGACCAGATCTGCCTGACGTCTGGAGAGTCCGGGACCCCAGCCCAACCCCGGGTCAGGTTCCCCGGGACCTCCGGAGGCCCATCTCCGCCCCCGCTCCCTGCCAGGCCCTTAACCCCGGTCCTGCTCTGCCCACCTGACTCCAGGCCAGTGCTCGCGCTGCACGGCGCCCGGGGCCCAGCGGGCCCATGGCGGCTCCGCGGCCGGTGTGCGGTCCGCGCGCGCTCGCCCCGCACCAAGGCCGTCGCTGATGGCTCCCAAGCCCGCCCCGCCCCCAGGACCGCGCCACGAGGCTCCGCCCTCCATCGGCCGACCAGCTACATGCCCGGAGTTCCATCGGCCCCGCCCACCAGCCGCAGCTCTCGGACCCGCCGCGCCCCACTCCCAGCGCTGCCGCTGCGCCGCGGGTACCCGGCCGGGCCAGCGCTCCAAGCAAGGTCATGGTTCTCCACTTTGCGCGTGACCGGCGGTAGCACCGCAGTTAACTGTGTATTCTCACAAACTCCATCCCACCAGTGCCCTGGCCGAGCGTTGTCCCGGGAGTCCGGGCGCTCCCCTTATCTTGCCGGGCCAGCGTGGGTAACGCGCTCTCCGCCTCTTCCTCAGCGTCCTCATCTGCGAGAAGGCAGGGATTTGAATCAGTTCTTCCAAGGCCACGGGGATATCAAATAGCGATGACAAATAGTTACTCGCCAGGCTCCTTGCTGAGGCTTTACAACATAATGGCGACCTACCAAACAGGAATTAGCGTTATCCCCATTTTACAGGTGATCCACTGAGGCGCATCCAAAACCAGTCGGCAGACCGCTGGGTCCCGTGCGCCCGTGGGCGCTGGGATTAGACGAGGTGCGACTCGGGCCAGCCAGGCTGGGGCAGGGAGAAGGTTGGCCCGGGAGCCAGGAAGCCAGGAAGCCCGGGGTCAGCCGGACTCAACTTAGTCCCACCACCGCGTGACCTTGGGCAAGTGACACCACCATTCTGGGCCTCGGGTTCCTCCTTCGCACAGTGAGAGGACTGAGTACGGAAGAAGGGGTCTGACATTTTTTCCGTTGGTTACTCTCACAACATTACTTCTATGCCCCCAAACTTTTAGAAATATTATTATTTGGTTCGTTTTTACAGAAGATGAAACTGAGGCTCGAAGTTTTAGTGTCTGTAGTTCGAACCTTCCAGGTACTTTACCCTGCACCAGGCTGCCTCCCTGGGCGACAGGTGGGCTTAAATACTGCGCTGGCGTCTCTGATCGCGCTTCTCAGGGAGACAAATCTGTCTCCCATGCAAGCCCCGCACCAGAAAGCCCGCCACCTGCCTCGCCTTTAAAACTTTTGTGCGGTCCTAATTATTTGTCCGAACACAGAAAAACGAACACGGCGTGCGAGCCTGCACCTTTAAGAAGGGAGAGCGTGACTTTGACGTCACCAGGTTCTCGGGCTTAAGTCGCCCAGCCATTCAGCGCCCGCGAGGTTTGCACATGGATTCTAAGGGGCCAACCATCAGCTTTCCCTGAAACTGGCTTTCCGGCTCTGAGAGGCTTGGCAGCCCAAGTTCGGGGGCGGGAGAGTGCAAACAGTAACCGGTGAAGGGGCTGCTGGTCGAAAGGGCAGGACAGAAGGTGCCCTTTGCATTCCCTTTCCCCCATCCAGTGGAGGTCTGAAATTACACAAAATCATTTTATCAACTGTATGTTAATGCCATAACCCAGTTTCTATTTCGGTCTTTCATAGCCTCAAAGTTAGGGCTTACCTGAACAGTCCCCAGCCCACAGCCACTCTCCCCATTTTACAGAGGAGGAAACTAAGGGTCAAAGGCATAGTGATTCCTAGTGTATAACGGAACCAAGACTTCTCCTGTGCAATCTCCGTTTTATCAATGAGAAAATGGAGGCCTAAGAGATCAATCGCACCAAGGTCACTGAAATGAAAGAGCCAGAATTCAAACCCAAAATTGCCTGAGTCTGGAGGAGCTTCCACCAACCCCATGCTCAGCCTGGGTTCTCTGCTGGCCTGTGAAGTTTTTATCGAGCCGAGCCGCAGGCTTCAAGAACTCCAAGAATACAGCCCATAGGGCAACAGCCCTTGTCTGCCTCAAGGTCAAGCCGCTGGAAGGCAGAGACCTGGCTGTTTCCTGCAGGAGCTGAGCGACCTTTAGCAAATGTCTTACCTCCTCGAAGCCCGAGTTTCCCCCTTTATAAAATGAGCTGATGGGGATAATAATGCACCCACCTAACAGGAATTGTTTGAGAATTCAATTAGTTAGTAGCTGTAATGTGTTTGGACCCTTGTCTATCATGTGGCAAACACTCAATGACTATTATTATTATTGCTGTCATCATTATTATTGATTCCCCCCCAACACCAACACCAACACTTGAACTGTATCACAGAAAGTTCTGGAAAGGCCCTTTAGAGAACCAGGTTCTGGTCCTACCTCTGACTCCAAAACAGGCACAGAGAGTAATAATTCCCTTCACCCCTTCCTGCCCTGTAAAGTAGAGGTCAGGAACCAGGTCTGGTGATCTCTGAGCCTCAGTCCCCACCCCCTCCACAGCAGAATAAGGGGCTTGCATTCCATTTCTGGTTTTCTTCTTGTGATAGGATGCTTTTGAGATTTGTTGCTACACCTCAGTTTCCTTATCTGCAAATAATCCCGCCCAATTTACAAACTCCTAACTAAACTGGTCTGTGAAAGCCCTGTCAAGAGTTGACAAATGAGGGGCGTCTGGGTGGCTCAGTGGGTTAAAGCCTCTGCCTTCAGCTCAGGTCATGATTCCAGAGTCCTGCGATCAAGTCCCACATCGGGCTCTCTGCTCCGTGGGGAACTTGCTACCCCCTCTCTCTTTCTGCCTGCCTCTCTGCCTACTTATGATCTCTGTCTGTCAAATAAATAAATAAAATCTTTTTTTTTTTTTTTTTTTAAAAAGAGTTGACAAATGGTTCTGTGGTCCCATCAGGACCCCAGAGATGATCAGATCACAGTCCCTGCTTCTGCCACAGAGGAATGCCTTGAGGCATCACTGGTTCGACCAAAGCCCATCGTGGCAGCCATCTGGGCAGGTAGGAGAGGTGATCTTTGGGCAATGAAGCACCGCTGGAGCCGGTGGCTGTCTCTCCCAAGGATGGTCATGGCGGCTGCAGGCGAGAGCAGCAGCCTTGAGATGCCCAAGCCTGGACACCTGAGGAGGAAACAGCCACTGTCTTGGCTCACTTGGCCATGGTTCATCCTGTGGCCATCACTGGCCTCCTCATCAGATGGAAAAACAGAAACGCCTTTCAATCGTAAAAGGGGAGAAAACAGTACCAGCCCCAGGAGCTGTTGTGGGGATGGATGGACAAGTCCTTGACTGACACTGAAGGAGGGACAGACACGGAAGGTAATTTATTGTGAGACTGAATTCTTCCCCAGCAAGCCCAGCGGCAGGACGTGTCCTCCCCAACCCCACTCCCAGCTTGCATACCCAGGGCCTAGAAAGACATGTGTGGGGTTCAAGTAGGGCTTAGGTTCCTCTCGTGGACCCCACCTGCACCTGTGAGTTCACGGCCAGCGCTGTTCCCACCTGGAGTTGCCTTCCTGGAGGCCGGCCCCACAGCAGCAGGCCCAGTGAGCTGCAGAGGAGAAATCCAAACTCCCGGCCTAGAGCTAAATGCCAAGTCAGATTTTTTTTTTAGATATATATATATATTTATTTATTTGTCAGAGAGAGAGAGAGCGCGCACAAGGAGGCAGAGTGGCAGACAGAGGTGGAGAGAGAAGCAGGCTTCCTGCCGAGCAAGGGAGCAAGGAGTCCAATAGAGGACTTATCCCAGGACCCTGGGTTCATGACCTCAGCAGAAGGCAGCGGCTTAACTGACTGAGCCACCCTGGCCTCCCTCAAGTCAGATTTTTGATGGGACCTTGAGGGCCGGGAGGCGTGGGTGAGTTACAGAAAACTTTATTGGGCCAACTGGAGAAAACGTAATAAGGCCTATAGATCTTACGTCATCAAGGTTAACTTTCTTGAGTGTGATCACCAGACTGTGGTTTTGCTAGAAAATGTCCTTGTTCTTAGGAAATGCACACTAAAGTGTTTAGGGCTGAGTGGCTGCAACTTAGTCTCAAACGGTTAGGCAAAATAGAGAGAGATACAGCCAATGTAGCAAAATGTGAACAATGCGTGAATCAGGGTGAAGGTTATATGGGTGCTCATTGTACCACTCTTGCAATTTGTCTGAAATTTTTAGTTTTCAAAAACAAAAAGTTGGAAAAAAAAGTTGGGGGGAAAGAAAATTTTCCCTCTGAAATACTTAAAGAACCAGAAAGCAACAAAGTTGTTTTTTGTTTTTTTTTGAAGGTTAAAAAGATACCCATAATAGCTAGGATCAAACCACTTGGGAAGGGACATCTCTACTCACCAACCCTCTCCCCCCCACCCCACCTCCCCACCCCAGGCCTGAGAGGGTGGGTTGGGGAGTTTCTGAACACCGAAGGCTTCATTGAGGGGACGCTGGATGTGGTCTGAGGAGGCGGCCCCCAGAAAGGAAGGGTCCTGACTAAGACCTTCCAGAATTGTCTCCCTCCACTCCCACTCCCAGCCTGACTCCCAGAGCTCTGGGCCGGGCTCATTCCTGCTCTGCTCAGGGAATGTAGGTTCGTCTACTTCCGTGGAAGGCAGATTTGGCTGTAACTATGAAAATTCCACATGCCCAAACCCTGTGAGCCAGCCAGGCCACTTCTAAGAATTCCTCTGCTGCCGGGCTTCCGCAGGTGTGAAATGACACCCCAACTCTGCAGTCCTTGTAGCCTTGTTTGTAACAGCGGAATGCCATCCAGAGGGACCTGAGTGACAGTACGTCTACACGACAATCACCACCCAGTCTGGAAAGAGACGCAGAGTTCCACATTATGATATAAAACAGTCTCAAAGACAGAGTTAAATTAAAAAGCTGGGAGCTGGTGCCAGCTCCTAGTTTTCGACCAGAGCGCTACCGCCCCCTAGAGGACATCTTGTAAATGTAGGAGGCCAGTCTGTAGTTGTCACAAGACTGGGGCCCCTGGCGTTTGACAGATGGCAGGCCAGGGATGCTAAATGTC
Source organism: Mustela lutreola (assembly GCF_030435805.1). Lineage (NCBI taxonomy): Eukaryota > Metazoa > Chordata > Mammalia > Carnivora > Mustelidae > Mustela > Mustela lutreola. The sequence goes on along the minus strand of NC_081304.1, from coordinate 18,468,405 downwards.
CTTTAAAGTATAGGACACCCTGACACAACAAAAAATTGTCTCGCACGCCACTCAGTTTTCCTTTGTCTTTCTAGCCAGCCACATACATTAGAAACACGTTCATAATTATCTGACCCGGAGGCTAGCTCTCTATCCCAGCCACAGCTTTTTAAAAAAAAAATTGTGGGTTTTTTTTTTTTTTTTTTTTTTTTAGGATTTTATTTATTTATTCGACACAGAGAGAGAGAGATCACAAGTAGGCAGAGAGGCAGGCAGAGAGAGGGGAAGGGAAGCAGGCTCCCCACTGAGCAGAGAGCCCGATGTGGGGCTCGATCCCAGGACCTCGGGATCATGACCCAAGCTGAAGGCAGAGGCTTTAACCCACTGAGCCACCCAGGTGCCCCTAAAAAAATTGTTTTAAAATAATTGAATTTCTCAGAAATAAAACCACCATGCAATTCTACAGAAGATTTGACTTTGTCTCCGTTCGAACTTCATCAAAGATAATTCACCGTTTTGGAAAATCTTTTCTCGGTGGCCTCCTGGTCCATGTGAGCTGAATTGCTAACACGACACTCCAGCACTGAGCCAAGATGGCGACATTCATGGTTCTCCAGTGTCAGTGAGTCGTGGGCACTTGCAAGCTCCTATTCTCTCATGGGATCAAGCCTGAGCTTTCACATATAGAAATGCATATTATTTTATTATAAATTCCTTTCTTTTTACTTTTCCTCTATAGCCCACTCTGAATTGTCTATAAATGTCTAAAAACACTGTGCATAGGAAAATTATATTATCTTTGAATTTCTTTTCTGAAGATTTGTTAGGATACAACACATATGTGACCAAAATGCAGACTTCGGATCAGATTCGACTGAGAACCTCAGAAAGGACCATGAGCTCACTAGGCACAGCCCAGTCCCTTGTAGTAACATGGCCTTCTGGGGGAGGGGGGGCTTCTGCTTCTCAGAGCCACCAGTGCTATCTGGAGAATGTTGGCCACAGGACCAGCAAGGCCCCGTCAGAGCTGAGCGCCAGTCACTGGGGGCCAAAAGGAGGAGGAGCTGGTCCAGCGGGGCCTGGACCAAAGGGCTGGCTGGCGTGCATCCCCCGCCCTTTTTTTTCCTTTAATTTACTGAGTCTTTCTCTCTCTCTTTTTTTTCTTTTTAGCAATTTTTGAGTGTTTTGTGCCAAATACTGTTGTAGGCACTAGGAGACAGCAGGGAACGAGTCACATAAGGTCCCTGCTGCAAGAGACACAAACAAATGAGTACATAAGACAGTGGCAGACAGGGAGAACATCCCTGCAAGCAAGACAACAGGTCATGTGACAGAGGGGGCCTGAACTTGGCCCAGAGACCACCCGGGAGAACTAGGGGGTCGGGAGCACCCATTGGGAGTTGCTGAGGGAGGCTGGAGCGGGTTGGGATGAAAGGAAGTGCCCAGATGGGGGCCAGGGATGTCCTAGTAACTTCCAGGGGAAGAATATTGTGATGGGCACAAACACAGGCTCCGGGTCCAACTGGATTCAAATTCTGGCTTCACCCCTTCCCAGCTCCATGGCCTTAGATATTTGCTGAACCTCTATGGGTCTGTCTTCCTTCACTGTAAGGCAGGGATCAAACTGTAGCTACTTGGGGCGGTTACGTTAAAGATTAAAGGGGAACCTCGTACAAAACCTGGCATAATGGAAACTTTTGAGAAAACATTAGCAGGACCCAGTTCTTAATTTTTTTTTAAGATTTTATCTATTTATTTGAGGGGCACCTGGGTGGCTCAGTGGGTTCAGCCTCTGCCTTTGGCTCAGGTCATGATCTCAGGGTCCTGGGATTGAGTCCCGCATTGGGCTCTTTGCTCAGCAGGGAGCCTGCTTCTTCCTCTCTCTCTCTCTCTCTGCCTGCCTCTCTGCCTACTTGTGATCTCTCTGTGTGTCAAATAAGTAAGTTAGAAATCTTAAAAAAGCAAGATTTTATCTATTTATTTGAGAGAGAGAGAGAGAGAAAGCAAGTGCACAGCCAGAGGGAGTGGTGAAGGGAGACAGACAAACCGACTCCTCTAACCCAGGACCTGAGATCAAGACCTAAACTGAAGGCAGATGCTTAACCAACTCAGCCACCCAGGTGCCCCAGGACCCACCTCTTTAAAACACTGAAATCAAGTACACCCCCGACCATCCGGGCATTAAAGATTGAGTCAAAGTCCCCGGAAGCGCGCATGCGTACAGATTTCTCTGCTCACTTGTTGGAGGACTTTGTCTCCTTTCCGAGCCTCTGTTTCTTCTTCTTCCTGCTCCTGCTTCCCTCTTGGGACTCCTGAGTGGTGAAGACACATGAGAGGTGTAAAAGGGACTTATGACCTGGAAAGGGTGATGGGGGGGGAACGGTTCCCTCCACCCCACCCACCTTCCCTGCCACCGCCTCCTCTGCTCCCCCTCAGCTCCTGAAGGAGGTGACTGTGACTTCACCTCTCTGAGCTGTCTGGGGAGAGCCATCTTCTCACCTAGGCCCCCTGGCCTGGCACTTCAGGGATAGATCATCAGATGAACAAGAGGAACCCCTTTGATGTCCTAAAAAGGATTCCTCCCAGTTCTAATGTGCTAGTTTACAAGGCCTCTTGGCATCCATCATTCCGTGTGAACCTCGCATACCTGTGGAAAGGGCACACGGAGGTTACTGTGTACCCATTTTACAGATGAGGAAACTGAGTCTTGGAGGAGTCAAGTGACCTGTCCCAGCACCTTGATGTGGGTATTTCTTTTTTTGTTTTTTTATTTTATTTTATTTTATTTATTTATTTGTCAGAGAGAGAGGAGAGAGAGCGAGCACAGGCAGACAGAGAGGCAGCAGAGGCAGAGGGAGAAGCAGGCTCCCTGCCGAGCAAGGAGCCCGATGTGGGACTTGATCCCAGGATGCTGGGATCATGACCTGAGCCGAAGGCAGTTGCTTAACCAACTGAGCCACCCAGGTGTCCTGAAGTGGGTATTTCTTGGCCCATGTGGGGTCTGCCTGGAGAAGGGACAGGGGCACTCAGTAGGCTGGAAGGGCTGGGAAGGCCGACTGAGCTGAGCTGGTGTCAGCTTCTAGTGGAGCCTGGTGCTTTGGGCAAAAGCTCTGGGATCTGCATGACTTGGACTCAGCCCTGACTCTCCTGCTTTGGAGCCGAGCAGTCCTGGACAAGACCTCATAACTACCACTACCCTGCAGGGTGGTTACAAGAACTCAGTGAGCTGGCACAGGGTAGGCATCCAAAATACTGTCCTAATTCTTGTCTCCATTCTGCTCCCAGGTCTCTAAGCTCATTATCCTCCCAGCTCTAATGGTCGATGAGTCAACAACCCAAGCTGTCCTTCCCTTTCCACCACTGAGCCTGTCCACTTGCCGCCCTTGACAAGAGCGGGACTCCAACTCCTGAACTCCACCAGGCATGCACCAGCCACTCGGCATGGCTGTCCCTGGGGGGGGTGTCTCAAGTTCAGAAGAAGGCACAGGGTGGGAAGGGTACTCCACGTACCTACAGCAAGGCAGGACACTGGCCAGACCACTGACACGGCCCAGCTCTTCTCAAGCCTCCCAGCTCAGGGACCACTGCCTCCCAGGGCTGGAGCAGGGTGTCCTTACCTGTGGACCCAGGACCTGCCCCCTAGAGGAGCTTGGGAAGGGTTTGGAGGACCTGAGCCCCTGTCTTGGTTTGGCTGGATTCCGTTTTTTCCCCCCTCCAGCAAGGCCAGATTTTCGCATCATGGGTTTTGTAAATTAAAACGGGAAAATGGGGGCGCCTGGGTGGCTCAGTGGGTTAAGCTGCTGCCTTCAGCTCAGGTCATGATCCCAGGGTTCTGGGATCGAGCCCCGCATCGGGCTCTCTGCTTAGTGGGGAGCCTGCTTCCTCCTCTCTCTCTGCCTGCCTCTCTGCCTGCTTGTGATCTCTCTCTGTCAAATAAATAAATAAAATCTTAAAAAAAAAATAAAACAGGAAAATGAATTCCTTGGTCCTGAATAAATGCAGTTTGGTTGTAAAAATTCTTTTTTAAAACATCTTATGTATATATGTATTTGAGAGAAAGGGAGAGCATGAAGGGTGGTATATGTGGAGGGAACCCAAGGGAGAGGGAGAGCAGACTCCCTGCTGAGCCGGAGGGAGCCCAGTGAGGGGCTCGATCCCGGGATGCCCAGATCACGATCTGAGCTGAAGACAGGAACGACTGTGTGCGTGTGTGTGTGTGTGTGTGTGTGTGTGTGTGTGTGTGTGACTTTCCACAGGGCCGTCAGCACATTCGGTCCTCCCGAACTCCTCAGGTGGTGATTACAGTCTCTCTATCACATTTAGGGTCCAAGAAATAAGCCCAAGTCACCCAGTAGGTCAGAGGCAGAGCTGGAATTGAAGGTCAGCAGGCAATGACAAGGTCCCGAGGCTGCTCAGTTCCCAGCCCATTGTCCAGGTTTCCTGGAAAGACCTAGCTCCTATACCCTGCTACCTGCCACCTGCCGGCCCCAAAGGCTGCTCTGGCTTCCTGGAGATTTGCTGGCATCAGTCCTTGCCCTCACCTGGAAGTTCATCTCCAGATCATCCTACAGGTCTCAGAATGGGAGAAGCTGTTACTTTAACCCAGGAATGTGCCCCCTTCTCCTGCAGGAGGCAGAACGCCTGGATAGGAGGAGTGAATCAGCACAAGGATCAGGACGCGTGTGGTGCGTGTGGCCCCAGGGGGACAGAGCTCTGGCAGGAGGACCAGCAGGCTGGGATTGGGGGCAGCCCCAGCGAGGATCCAGAGGTTTCTCTGAGGAGATTGTGAGGTGGGCTTGAGGAGCAGGGCAACCTATAGTTGGGGGCTGCATTGGGAGGGCCTGAGGGCAAGAATCACCACCATGAGGCAGCTCCCTGGGTCGGACTCTGTGCCCAGCGCCCTAAAGGCATTCATTCCCTCCGTGGGGGGAACTGCCTCAAATTCAAAGTCCATAATGTACAGACAGACCGGGCTGCTGCGGCATCGGGTCACGCAGCCCAGCTCGTAAGAGGAAGAGGAACTGGAGAATGGTTTCCTCCCCGAGAACCAGGTTCCTCATTCCATAGAGGGAGGCTGGAGCAAGGTGAGGGGTTCTCAGACCTCAGCACTTTGGGGCCGCAAAAGCTCCCCAGGTGATGCCAACGGAGAGCTGGGGATGAAAGGAAGCATGGGCTAGCGATCCCGGAAGACCCCTCCAGCCAGGCCCCGGGCAGAGCCAAAGAATCCGCTTTCTCCCCACGCCTTCCCCTCCCCCATTCATCAGTCTCCTCCCCTCCTCCTCCTCCCTCCAGAGCGCAGGCATCGCACGTCTGATTTTTAGGGTACTACCCAGCTTCCTTCTCTCCAGCACTAGGGGGTTGCCGCTGCTCACTGTAGACTCAGAAGTTCCCAGCAGACAGGGAGCAGGGCAGCGCTCACCTCACTGCTCAGGTGAGGACACCCAGCCCAGAGGCGAGAATTCCCAAATCCACACTGATGTAGAAATGCAAGTTTCACAGAAGTTTAGAAATGTAAGTTTCACAGAAGAAAACTTCCAGGATTTGAAAGTGGATCTCTGGGGTAGGAAAACAGAGAGGGTGAGAGTGCGGCTTTGTGTTATAATTTGAATAGCATTTACTTGTTACTTTCGGTTAAAAATAATGATTGATTTGGAGCTCCGGACTGGCTAAGTCGGTGGAGCATGCGACTCTGGACCTCAGGGTGGTGAGTTTGAGCCCCACATGGGGCATAGAGATTACTTGGGGGAGAAAAAAAATGCAGTAATTGATTAAAACACAACAACAACATGGAAAGTGGCGTGCCCACCGGCACTGGGCAAGTTCGCAGCCTATGGTGGGACAGGAGCCGAGGTCTCTCCTGATTTCATCTAGTACTTCTGTTGCCAAATATCCTCCCACAGCCTCTGGCCAGGTCACTGGCTCAGTCCCAAATCCCTTCCCCCACACCACCCAGACAGCTTGGAGAACCTAGCAGAGCCCTGCAGGCTCACCAGTCAGGTGCCCGATGATGAGGGCAGGCGCTAACAATTGCTCACCCAAGGTGACTCAGGCAGGAAGGGGAAGGAGTAGGTGTGAGCCAGGAGAGGCTGTTTCTATGCCCTCACTCCAACCTCAGTCTTTAGGGCTGCCAGATTTAGCAAATAAAAATGCAAGGTGCTCAGTTAAATGTGAATTTCAGATACATAATGAAGGCTTTTTACGTGTAAGTATGTCTCACATAATGCATGAGACATACTTACACTAAAAAAAATTCATTTCCAGTCTGAAATTCAAATTTAACTGGACATCTCGTGTTTTGTCTGGCAACTCAGGATCTTGAGAGGAAAGGCCCCAGCCCTGGGGTCTCTGTGACTCTTCCAGAATAGTAACTCTGAATGAAGAAAACCCTGAGGGACAATTGGAAGAATCAAGAAGAGGCTAGGAAAAGTGGGAGGAAGGAGAGAGAGAAGGAACCTGCCCAACCTTTGCCCAGACCACTACCTCGGAAAGTAGCCTTGGGGCTAACCTGGAGGAAACCCCTTGGCCAGGGAGACACATCCAGAGGCCTCTCCAGGCCAGGTCTCAGTGAAACCTCCTGTTATTACTTCTGATGCCACTGAGGTCATGCAGCTGGGGGTGTAAGAGGAATAGAAACAGACCACATTGGGGCACCCTGGTGGCTCAGTTAAGTGTCTGCCTTCTGCTCCGGTCATGATCCCGGGGTTCTGGGATGGAGCCTTGAGTCTGACTCCCTGCTCAGTGGCGGGGGAGGGGGGCTGCTTCTCCTTCTCCCTCTACCCCTTTTCCCCAGCTTGTTCTCTCTGTCTCGCAAATGAATAAATAAAATCTTTCTTAAAAAAAGAAACAGACCCTATTTATAGCAGAACATATTTATATATTTTTAAAAATTTATTTATTTATCTTTTTTATTAAGATTTTATTTATTTGACAGACAGGGATCAAAAGTAGGCAGAGAGGCAGGCAGAGAGAGAGGGGGAAGCAGGCTCCCCGCTGAGCAGAGAGCCCCACGTGGGGCTCGATCCCAGGACCCTGAGATCATGACCTGAGCCGAAGGCAGCAGCTTAACCCACTGACCCACCCAGATGCCCCTATTTATAATTTCTTAAGCAAGAGGTGGGGGAAAGGCAGAAACCATAAAGGAAAAGATTGATTACTAGATTTCAGATGGCACAACAAGAACACAACTTCTGACCTCAAAAGAGACCGTAAACAATGCTGAAAGACAAAATGACCCATGGGGAGAAAATATTTCCAATATAGATAATATCCAGAACATTCAAAGAGTTCCCACAGTTGAACTAGAAAAAGACAAAAACTAAAGAAAAATAATCAAGAATAACGTAATGATTAGTTTTATGTGTCAACTTGGTGGATGTTTTTGGGTGAGATTAACATTTAAATGGAGAATTTTGGCCAAAGCAAATTGCTCTCCATAATGTGGCAGGGCCTCATCCAGTCCATGGAAGACCTGAATAGAACACAAAAAAACCTGGCCTTTCCAAACAAGGAGACATTCTCCAGTGACTGCCTTTGGACTTCCTCCACACCTTTGGCTCTTCTGAGTCTCCAGCCTGCTGACCCACACTTCAGCTGTTGGACTTGTCAGCTTCCATAATCACATGAGGCAATTACTTTCAGTAAATGTCTTCCTACGTACACAGCAATTGGTTCTGTCTCTCTGGAGAACCCCAATACAAACAGGCAATTCACAGAAGAAACACATACGCAGAATAAGCATTTGAAAAAATGCTCAGCTTCCTTAGAATCAAGGAAATACGCATAAAACAACCACAGACTATCTTTTGTCATTAGATTGGCAAAATCTCTTTTGTTATTTATTTATTTGTTTACTTACTTACTTAAAGGTTATTTAATTAAATAATCTCTACACCCAATGTGGGGCTCAAACTCACCACCCTGAAATCAAGAGCTGCATGCATTCTTCTGACTGAGCCAGCCAGGTGACCCTGGTAAGACATCTTTTGAACTGGTGTATTCAGGATGCCTGAGTGGCTCAGTCATTTAGGCATCTAACTGCTGATTTTGGCTCATGATCTCAAGGTTATGAGATGGAACCCCACATCAGGCTCTGCCCTCAGTGAGGAGTCTGCTTGATATTCTCTCTCCCTCTCCCTCTGCTCCTCCCCCTGCTTGAGCACTCTTGCTGTCTCTTTTAAATAAATAAATATCTTTAAAAATAAACTGGCTTATTCAATGTTGATAACTGTATGGGAAATAAGTTTCTCCAAATACTGTGGCTGGGAGTGTAAATTGGAAAAATTTTAAAGCAGTTTTGATGAGGGAGCAGGAGGCTGGCTGAGGACAAAGCAAAAGCTGGCTTACAAATGTCCTAAATCTCACTAACAAAGATGATTGATAGCAGGATTGTGACACCCCACCAAAAAGTCTCCCAACGATCTTAATGTTAATGGCTGGTCTAAAGACAACATTGATCCAGCAGCAAGGGCAAGGCCTCCGGCAGGCCTGGAACATCCTGGCACCTTGTAGGCCCTCTTTAGCATATGAAAACTCCACTGATACCTCCCTTCCCCTCACCTTCCCCCAACAGCAGGGCATATAACATGCCTATCCTCACAACCCTGGCCGGCAGCAGCTCTTCCTGCCCACGGGTCCTGTCCCCGTGCTTTAATAAACCACCATTTTGCACCAAAGATGTCTCAAGAATTCTTTCTTGGTCATCGGCTCCGGACCTCAGCCCACCAAACCTCACCTAGGTTCTAGAACTTGATCAGTTTGGCATTAGCATTTCAAAATACTTTTATTTTTATTTATTTATTTGACAGAGAGAGAGAGAGATCACAAGTAGGCAGAGAGGCAGGCAGAGAGAAAGGGGGAAGCAGGCTCCCTGCCAAGCAAAGAGCCTGATGCGGGGCTCTATCTCAGGACCCTGAGACCATGACCTGAACCGAAGGCAGAGGCTTAACCCACTGAGCCTCCCAGGTGCTCCTTGGCATTAGCGTTTCAAATGTGCATACTCTTTACCCAACAATATTACATTTAGGAGTTTAACTCCCACATGTGCACTCAGAGACATGTTCACATGCAATTATTGCATAATTATTTGTAACTGCAAAGAAAATGGAAACACACAAAAATCCATGAAATGAGACTGGTTAAGTAAACTATGTAACATCTATAGCATAGAATACTTGGCAAATGTCAAACTAATAAATTAATGTAAAGACATCCCATGTTCATGGATGGGGAGATTTAAACCGTTATGCTGGCAACACACCCCAAATTGACCTGTAAATTCAGTGCATTCCCTACCAAAATTTCAGCTGTCACCTTTGGAGAAACTGATCCTAAAATTCATATAGAAATTTGAGGGACCCAAAATAGCCCAAACAATTTTGAAAAAAGAAATCGAAGGACCCCTCTTCTTCCAGTTTCAAAACTTTCTACAAAACTATAGTAATCAAGACAATGTCATACTGGCATAAGGACAGACATATGGATCAATGGAATAGAACTGAGAGTCCAGAAATAAACCCTCACATTTACAGTCAATTGATTTCATCAAAATTTAAAAACACAAGGCCTGGCCAAAGGGGGCTGGGAGGGCTCAAGGAATGGGGCAAATGGGGATGGAGATGGACCTTTGATGTCATATTTATTTGTGACTCTGAAGTTTGCTTCTTTTTAGTACTATTTTAAAAAACGATGCAAACTCCTTAAAAGGAAAAAGCAGAGGGAGAGAGATTCCTAAACTGGAGAGTTTGAGGACACTGGAGTGTTTCTTGAGGAATGTGAGAGATGTTCTGTAGTCCTCGGGGAACTGTACCCTCTCAACTAAAGTGGAATTTCACTGCATTCATTTGACAAGGAAATAAATTTTGCTTAATAAATACATTTAATATTTCTTTGTCATAGTAATCAGAGTAACCGCATATGATTCAGATTTTTCTAAAGCTTGGGCTCACACCTAGACTATTACCTTGTTCCTTGAGAGTGAAGCCTACAAGGCCCATGGATTCATCCAGGACTGTTTGCCCCTACCCCATGTACCCAGGATGTTGCACTTCTAGGTTCTTCAGTCTGCCTTTTGCATTTTTTTCCATTAAATACTTTTAATCCTTGCTAAACTCTAAGTGACTGCTTCTAGAAACTTCAATGCACACATCCCCTGATCTTTCTTTAACCGATTGTTGCTTGGAAATCAGATAATATTAATTTAAAATAGCTGAAATACCTGAGGCCCCTGGCTGGCACACAACTCTCGATCTTAGGGTCGTGTGTCGGGGGCAGCTACGTACATAGCAGACAACATAGCGCTTGCGCCTGCTGCCAGACAGAGGACGTGCGCACCACCTGAAAGATGATTGGCTATGCCCAGAACAGGTAGCCCGAGGACACTGCGTGCTTTTTATCATGCTATCAGGCTTCCTTTCACATGTACAGTCTGCTGATGGGAGGAGAGGGGATACAAATAGGGGTAAACATCCGGGTAAGGAGAGAACAATAAAGATTCGCAGGCTTGTCACTCCGTGTCTCCGGGTGTTCTTGCTGGCGAGAGCGAGAGGGACAGTCCTGAGTTCAAGCCCCCTGTTGGGTGCAGAGTTCTATATATATATTTACATATGAAATAAGAGAAAAGAAGCTGTGTGAAGGAAACATTGAGCTCTTTCACAGGGACAGGACAACTCACATTTTGTCGTGGGGACCCTCTTTGTGTTGTGGGATATAGCAGCCTCCCTGGCCTGTGCCCACTGGAGGCGGGTAGCACCTCGCCCTAGTTGTGACAACCCAGGCTATCTCTGCTCATTGCCAAATGTCCCTGGTGGGCAAATCACCCTTTAAGGATACTTTCCGTGATACTTGTTTTAGTCACTCCAGTTTTATCTCCCGCATTTATTTTATTTATTATTTGGCTCTGTGTAGTTGTGATGAATAGACTTATTTACTGATTACCCTAACATTTCATGATAAGTATGAGGGCACGTGCTCTGGTAAGGGAGGCATAGCCTGGACCCCCTTGTGTCAGGATACACAGGAGGGAAACTGCACAAATGTCCCCGGGTAGGAGCCTCACGCATTCTCCATGCCCTCTCTAGCCCAAGGCTGAGCACCGCTGCCAAACACAGAGTGCCCTCACCCCTGAATTAGGCTGTTTGTCTTCTCCCCCAGGTTTCCCCTCAGCTCCAGCTCTTTGTTGAGCCCGCAATACTCTCCAGCCACTCAGTATAACCAAACACTGCCTGTCCTCCCAGGGCTGGCACCACGCTTTCTCTGGGGCTCTCCTCCCTCCTGGTGCATCTATCATTTTGGCCAGAGCAGGGCCCTTTGGCACCAAGCAGCCTGGCTCTTGTTCCTGGCCAATCCGGTCTGTGCCCCACGGTTCTCTCCTCACCGGTCATGTCTATTCCTGGAAGGCAGGGCTGACTCAAAGGAGGAAGCCACTTCCACTATACACCTACTCCCCAGCACAGCCTTGTGTCAGGCACCCAACAGCTCCTTAAGCCCACTATGTTGAACATGGCATTTAATCCCTGCCCAAGGCTGCTCTTCCCATCTGGTTTCGGAATACTCTTCCCAACACCCCCTGTCCGGGCATTTCTCCAACCCTTCTCCACCTGCCAGTTAATATCCTCCCAGATTCGGCTCAAAAAGGTGATCTTAGGGCGCCTGGGTGGCTCAGTGGGTTAAGCCGCTGCCTTCGGCTCAGGTTATGATCTCAGGGTCCTGGGATCGAGTCCCGCATCGGGCTCTCTGCTCGGCGAGGAGCCTGCTTCCCTCTCTCTCTCTCTGCCTGCCTCTCTGTCTACTGTGATCTCTCTCTGTCAAATAAATAAATAAAATCTTAAAAAAAAAAAAAAGGTGATCTTAAGGGGCGCCTGGGTGGCTCAGTCAGTTGAGCATCTGCCTTTGGCTCAGGTCATGATCTCGGGGTCCTGGGATCAAGGCCCGAGTGGGGCTCCCTGCTCAGCGGGGAGTCTGTTTTTCCCTCTGCCTCTCCCCTCCTGCCGCTCATGCTCCTTCTCAAATAAATAAATAAAATCTTGAAGAAAAAAGGTGCCCTTAAGGTGGAATTAAATATTTTCCCCCCTGCCCAGAGCCAACCTATCACTTCTGACCTACACACACACGTCCGTAACACCTGGCACACGACCTTGCACCTTAAATTAGATTTAATGTGAGCTTGTCTCATCTCTCCACCCACTCACACCCCGCTATGAGCACCCTGAGGAACGCGCCCGAGAGCTATTCTTGCCCTCGCGACCCTCCTTCAACCCGTACGGGGTCTGGCTGCCCAGCCTGTATTCTGAGTTTGTTGAACAGAGTAGAAACAGGGTGCACGAATGTCCCTAATCCAGAAGCAGACATCCCGTGAACGCCCTGGAAGGCGCCCTGGAAGGGGCAGCTGCCTTGTCCGTCACGGTCCTTGGATAAGCGATGCCCCATCTCGGGCAAACTCTATCCGGCGCCCGCAGCCTGGCTGAGCCGGGCCAGGACATCACATGATTCTCCAATCACATGATCCCGTAAAAAAAAGAGGGGGGAGGGTGGGAAGGGAGACGAAGGGAGGGAGGAAAGAGAATTGAGTAAGAAAAAAAGCACGGCTTTCCAGGCTGGCCCCGCCTCTACGTCGACCAGTAGCCAGTAGGAGCGCCACAGCCCGGACACCTGGCCAATGGAAACGGAGGTGGGCGGGCCATCGCGCTGCCAGGCCCTAGTCCGTGAGCTTCCCCGGCCGCGGCTACCCAGCGAGCGCGGAGCCGGTCGCAGGTAAGGAGGGCAACCGCGCAGACCTCTCGCTTCTTCCAGGGGTCCGGCCGGGCGGACTTGAGGGCTTGAGGTTCTTTCGGAGTTCCTGCCGGGAGGCAAGAGAAGGCTGGCTTAGGGAAGCTCCTTTGGGGGTTTCCGATGGCACTGGAGGCAGTCTTACGGGGTGGGGTGGAGGGAAGTAAGCAGTGATTGCAGTGACCCCCCCCCCCCAATAGAAGGCGGCTGTCTCCCTCTCCAGCGTCCCCGGAAGCTGCAACCCCTTCTCCCAAAGCAGGGACCACTCCATTCTTGAGCCGGCTTCGCGCCGGCCCAGGTGCTGCTGCGGGTGGTGGTGGTGGGTGGTCCCCGGGATGCCTGGGAGCGAGAGAGGCGCCCGCTCTGGTCCCGGAGCTCAGACGGCTGCGAGTGCGCTGGAGACCCTGCCCTCCTCCAAGGCAGCAGGGGCTTGGGAGTAGTGACCGAACGCCTGGGTTGTGTCTGGCTCTCCCTTACTTCCTCTCGTGGGGGGTGGGACCAGCCAACTTCCGCCTCTCCCTGCCACTTTTCCTGCTCACTCGCAGTTGAGTTCGTTCACCTTTTGGGAATCTCTCTTCTGACACTCGGAGTTGGGGGCTGCCACCTAGTGGGAGATGGCAGAGCTGGGGGCTTGAGGCTTCTGTCCCTCTCTCTACTGTGGCATTGTGGGGCGAGAGTGAGAGAGGCCGCCGCTCAGAACCCCACTGAGAGGAATTGGGTCCCTTCTTCCTTGGTCCCAAGTGGGTGTGCGTCTGTACTTAGCTATTTACTAGAAGCACACGCTATACTCCCTAGCCTTAGGACACCAATGACAGGAAAGTATGCATAAATGTTACTAGGGTGCCCTGTGGACCCAGATTTGTGCAGATAGGCACCCCTTCGGGGCCAACCCAGGACAGTGGGACAGCCTCTGGAGGGTTGAGGTTTGACTCCCAAGAAGCAGGTGGGACCAGCCTTGCCTGGGAGCTGTGGGTTTAAAGGGGAGGGTGAAAGGGGCCAAGGTCCAGGGTCAGCCAGTCGGGGGCCTCCTGGTAATGGTCTGAGCTGAGAATGGGTCACTGAAGAGAGCCAGGTGAGGGAGAGAAGGATGCTAGTGACTGGGTGGGTGTAAGTCCTCACCACACTTAGTGTCAGTGTCCACACAGAGACTCATGGGGGAACTGAGCCCCAGAGACAGCAACTTCTGAGGCTCTCACCATCAGTGGTGGTGATTTGAGGACTAGCACCCAAGTGCAGTATCCCTGCAGCCCCCGAGCTTCTCGTTTCTGTCCTCCCTTGTCTACCTGCTCAGAAAATGGTTCTGTATCCCACCTCTGCTTGGACCCCAGGCCTCTACTCTCCCCCCAGGTCTGGGGTCTGTTCCCTGGCACTGTCCATGGTGCCACTTTGTCACATGAACCCAGGTCCAGTATGCTTTGCAGCCCTCAAAGCCTGTCATCTCCATGACTGGATATATGACATGCGATGTTCCTTCTCTGAGCCTCAGTTTCCTCCTTTGAAAAGTAAATGTATTATGACTACTTTGGATGATTGTTGCAAGGAAGGAAGAAAATAGGATTGTAATTGGGCCAGGAGAAGCTCCACAAACATTACCAGGCAGGGTGACATCTCCTGGGCCCTTCCCATTGAACTAGTGAGTCTGTGTGAGTTGGGGAAGAGTCATTTAAGAAGTGAGAGACTACTCCCCACAGAGCTTCATAATCGGTTCCTTCTGCTGGTGCGGCGGGGTGGGCTTATGTGGTCCTCTCCCCGTACTGCTGAGTTTCGGCTTCCAGGTAGGGGGAGAGGCAGAGTTTGGGCAGGGGTTGGGGTGGTATGTCTGGGGAATCTGAAAGGGTCTGGTGGTATTGGGGGGCCCTGAGAACACAGGTGTCTCAAAGGCTGTCCCAGCCTGTGCACCCCTTCCCTGGGTGGTTTGGGGACGGTTGGGGGGCAGGTGTGGCTGGCCTCTGGGGACGGTAGCCCAGATTCCACTGGCTACCACACTTCCCTTTTCACAACTTTCTCAACCCCATGATTTCCCATGTCATCATGTGACACCCCTTCCCCCCAACAGGCCTTGGCAGGTGTGAACACAGCATCAGCTGGGGAGGGAAGTGCAACCCTGTGTTTTTTTCAAGGGGGACTCCCCCTTTGCTCCCCACCACAGTCCTGCCATGGCTCCTGAGACCTCACCCACTCCATGGAGGTGACCCATATCCCTACAGACCAGACCCACAAAACCCGCAAATTCTCCTTTCACACACCTGCATCTTTACACACTCACCCGCAGAGACTGAGGCATTTGGCCACATTTTGAGGACGCAGACTGACACCCATCCTTGTGTCCGTGCTCATCACTGTCCACGCGTGGGTGCACAAGTGAACACACACACAGGAAACTGAATCTCGGGCCCCACATCTCTCTTCCTGCCTGGATCAGGAGGCTCGGGTGGTATCTGGCCTGCACCTGGGGGAGTGACTGGCCCCCGAATCCAGGGTCGCATGGGCTTCAGCTCGTTGCCAAATGCCTCTTGGTATTTTGCAGGCAGACCATGTGGACCGTGGTGAGCTGGGTGGCCTTAGTGGCAGGGCTGGTGGCTGGAACACAGTGCCCAGGTGGTCAGTTCTGCCCTGGGGCCTGCTGCCTGGACCCAGGAGGAGCGAGCTACAGTTGCTGCCATTCTGTTCTGGTGAGCGCCCTGCGGCCCAGGCAAGAGCTGGCTGGGATCTCCCGAAGGGGCATCTCAGCGCGGCCAGAGGAAGAGGCCGGGCTTGGGTCCTTCATTTTGTTATCTCTCACTTTCCAGGGCCAGTGGCCCACAGTGCTGAGCGGGCAGCTGGGGCGCCCCTGCCGGGTAGATGCCCACTGCTCTCCTGGCTACTCCTGCCTCCTCACCGTCTCTGGGACCTCCAGCTGCTGCCCGTTCCCAGAGGTGAGGGTGCCATGGGCTCAACGGAGGGGCTCAGGTCTGTGTTTGGACTCTCCCCCGACTCACCCCAGGTAAAAGCTGAGCCAGCATGGGTGTCTCTGTGTCCCACAGGCCGTGTCCTGCGCTGATGGCCACCACTGCTGCCCTCGGGGCTACCACTGCAGCGCCGACGGGCGGTCCTGCTTCCAGAGATCAGGTGTGGTAGGGGTGGAGGTGGAGGGCAGGCAGATGGGCCGCTGGTGGAGGCTGGTCAGCCCAGGAATCCAGCCAGCTGGGCGACCTGGTTCCTGCCCTTGTGCCCTCATTCCTGTGGCATCTGTACTAAGCAACCCCTTTGCTCGGGACGGAGGAAGAGCGCGAGGCTAGGAAGGAGCAGGAGAGAGAATGCCAGACTCCAGGCCCCAGGCCAAGCTTTGGGAGGGTGGAGAGAGGTCAAGCTGGGCTGGTTCCAGGGCAGCCTAGTCGGGCCTTGGGCCATACTGCTAAGGCAAGGACTGGCTGGTGGGGAGAGTGGGTTAGGGGTGCCTGGGAGAGCGCCGAGCCCTAGTGTGGGACCACCAGCCCCCTTCAGCTGGGCCTGCAGGCCGGGGTGTCAGCAGGTAATGGGGACGATGGCCTTCGCTAACTGGGTTGACGGGATCCTGGGTCGTCCTATCCATAGATACCAACCCCTTGGGTGCCATCCAGTGCCCTGACAGCCGGTTCGAATGCCCCAACTCCTCCACGTGCTGCACTATGCGAGATGGCTCCTGGGGCTGCTGCCCCATGCCCCAGGTACAGGTCTGGGAAGATAGGGGGTGGAGGGAGAAGTCAGGGCAGAGCAGCGGGCTGGAGGGGGCAAAGAAAGAGTTGGAAGCTTCTCTCGGCAGGCTTCTTGCTGCGAAGACAAGGTGCACTGCTGTCCCCATGGGACATCCTGCGACCTGGCTCATGCCCGCTGCCTCACGGCTACAGGCTCCCACCCCCTAGCAAAGAAGATCCCTGCACAGAGGAGTAGTGGGGCAGGTAAGGAGGTGGGAGCGTCGAGGGTGCATGTTGGAAAGGAGGTAAGGCCTCTCGCGGCTCCCAGCCTGGGGAAGAGTTCCTCACCGCCCACCTCTCTCCCCTTGCAGTGATCTTATGCCCAGATGGACAGTCCCAGTGTCCTGATGGTTCTACCTGCTGCCAGCTGCCCAGTGGGAATTATGGCTGCTGCCCGATGCCTAATGTGAGTGAGGGGCTGCGTGCCCACAGCCACCTGGCTGGGACACCTACCTCCAAAGGACTCCCCCTGGGGTGGGGCGGGCTGGCAGGCGGGTTAGAGCCTGGCTGCTGAGGACTCATGCCGCCCCCTAGTGGGGGATTGGGGCAGCGTCCACTGTCACTGGGCTGCTCCCTGAGCCCTGGAGGATATTGGACCGCCCTCCCACCCCGCAGGCCATCTGTTGCTCGGACCACCTGCACTGTTGCCCCCAGGACACTGTGTGCGACCTAGTCCAGAATAAGTGCCTCTCCAAGGAGAACGCTATGGACCTCCTCACCAAGCTGCCCGCAAATGCAGGTACCAGACGCAGGCTGCTGACCCCATCGCAGCGGCTCCGTGTGCAGGAACTCTCCACCAAATTGTTCCAGGAACACAGGCAGGGGTGGGGGACGGAGGGCCGCATGGAGGGGACAGGGCATGTACAACCCCTTTTCCTCCACACTCGTCATTGCCTTCGTGTCACTGCTTGGGGTGGGTGGTCTCAGTATATTGTCCATCCTTAGCGTTCGTTCTGGCTGTGGAGCCGGCCAAGGGTGGGGTTTCTCAAGGCTCCCCCACGCCACTGCTGACCTGTCCCCTGTGGCTTTCTCACAGTGCAGGAAGTGAAATGTGACATGGAGGTGAGCTGCCCAGATGGCTACACCTGCTGCCGCCTGCAGTCGGGGGCCTGGGGCTGCTGCCCTTTCGCCCAGGTATGCAGGAGTGCTGGGTGGGCTGGGCTGAGCAGGAAGCGGCAGCCAGCAAGGCCCCTGTGCCCACTGTCCCCTGTCCACCCACCCTAGGCTGTGTGCTGTGAAGACCACGTACACTGCTGCCCAGCTGGGTTTAAATGTGACACAGCGAAGGGCACCTGTGAACAGAAGGCTCGCCAGATGCCCTGGGTGGTGCGGACCCCAGCCCACCTTCGCCTGCCAATCCCCCAGGCGGTGGAGAACGATGTCCCCTGTGATAACATCACCAGCTGTCCCTCCTCCAGTACCTGCTGTCGACTGGCATCTGGGGAGTGGGGCTGCTGTCCTGCCCCAGAGGTGTGTGGGAGGGGGGAGAGAGTATGGAGCGGGTGGCGGAGGGGGGAAACACCGGTGTCTTGGCCTGGGCAGGTGGTCAGACTCCTGTTGCTTTGCTCTTCAGTCCTCTGCCTGGTCTGCAGCTGGCCCACCGGCTCGGTCAGGTTCATTCCCAGCTGGAGGAGCTGTGAGCAGGAGAGGGCGTCGGGGTAGGCAAGGGCTCAGCTTCTGTCCCACAAAGCAGCTTCCCAGGCCATCGTATGCTGCCCCCCGCCCCCCCAGGCTGTCTGCTGCTCAGACCACAAGCATTGCTGCCCCCATGGCTACACGTGCTTGGCCGAGGGCCACTGTCAGAAGGGAAGCAAGACGGTGACTGGATTGGAGAAGATGCCTGCCCGCCAGGCCTCCCTGTCTCACCGCAGAGACATGGGCTGTGACCAGCACACCAGCTGCCCCGTGGGGCAGACCTGCTGCCCCAGCCTGAGTGGGGGCTGGGCCTGCTGCCAGTTGCCTCACGTGAGTGCCCACCTGCCTGCCCTGGACAGGGGAACCGAGTCCTCCGTGGGGGCTGGGAAGTGGGGGGGGCGGACGTGAAGGCCACCCTGTCCCTCGCAGGCTGTGTGCTGTGAGGACCGCCAGCACTGCTGCCCGGCTGGGTACACGTGCAACGTGAAAGCCCGATCCTGCGAGAAGGAGGCGGACTCGGCCCACCTGGCTGCCCGCCTGGCCCATGGCTCTCGGGTGGCTGTGGGAAACGTGGAGTGTGGGGCAGGGCACTTTTGCCACGATAACCAGACCTGCTGTCGAGACAGCCGAGGGGGCTGGGCCTGCTGTCCCTATCGCCAGGTGAGTGCCACCCCCCTTCCCCCGGCCGGGGACTGGCTTTCTGTGGAAGCCAGGGTCGTTCATGGGAGCCAGGTCCCACTATATCCGACTCTGACTCCCTGCCCTCCCCCTGGCTGTCAGGGTGTCTGCTGTGCAGATCAGCGTCACTGCTGCCCGGCAGGCTTCCGTTGTGGGGCCAAGGGCACCAAGTGCCTGCGGAGGGAGAGCCTGCGCTGGGACATGCCACTGAGGGACCCAGCCCCGAGACAGCTGCTGTGAGGCGACATTAAGGACTGAAGACAGTCTGCAGCCCTCGGGACCCTGCTCAGAGGGTCCCCACTGCTCAGGCCTCCCCAGCACCTCTCCCCCACCAAATTCTCCTAGAGTCCCCCATTCTGATGCCCCACCCCCATCATGGGAGTCGGGGCCTCAATCTAAGGCCTTCCCTGTCTCAAGGGGGGCTATGGCGAAAGCCATGTAACATGCTGCCATCCCCTGCCCCAATTTCCGTGGACCCTGTGGCCAGGTGCTCTTCACTATCCACAGGCGTGCGTGTGTGTATGTGCTGCAGTAAAGTTTGTTCACTTTCTTAACAGTGTCTGATTTGACCACCCTGCCCGCCCCCCTCTGAGCAAAAGCCCCTAACCTCACAGAAAGATACACACGCAGTTCATCTCACCAGTTTTATATTTGCCGTTACCCACAGCAATCCCATCACATCCCCTAATCCCCAGAGCCGCCCCAGCCACCAGCCCTGTGACATCCTAGCCCAAAGGTGGGCTAGTCAGCAGGCAGCACCCCCTCCCCTCCCGGAGGGTCCTCAGAGAAGGCCCCTTCCCAGCCCTCACACGAGCAGCTGAGGCCCGGTCGCCCCTCCTGCTTTCCCACAATAGATCTTTCTATGTACAGCCACGTTTATACAGGCACTGCTTCCCCACCCTCCAGCCCTCCTTCCCCAGCAACTCCCAATGGGGGTCTGGACCCCTCCCACCTCCCTCTCCGAGGCCAACATGGGTCCCTCCCGAGACATTACCCAGCACATACCACTGGACAGCTCCGCAGCCCCCTGGGCCCCTCTCCAGGCGGGGGAAGGGGTGGTCTGGGGGGCTAAGAGCGAGGGCCCCCGCTGCTCCCCTGGGCGCGTACCCTGGGGGCAGGCCCGGGCGGAGGGGGTGGGGGCCGACGTGGGGGAGGCGTTGCCAGGCCGGGCGGGGGCCCTACTTGACGTTGAACACCATGAGCGGCCGCTCCTCCCGCCGCTGCCACGGGCTCTTCTTGTCGCCCGCCTCGTCGCCCACCTCCGCCCCCAGCTCGTCCTCCGGGCTGGTGAGCGAGTCGCGCCGCAGCTCGCTCGCGCTGCTGCGGGAACTGTCCCCGCGGCTGCGGCCCCGACCTCGGGGTACAGTGGCCGCCCGGCCCTCGGGCGCCGCCACTTCGTCCAGCAGCGGCGTCAGCGAGTTGTCCTCGGGCGAGCAGAGGCCCGTGCGGCTCTCGCTGCTGCTCGGCTCCGTGTCCTCGCTGAGAGCCAGGCGCGGGGGCGCGGGCGGCGGGGGCGGCGCGGCCGGGGGCGCGCGCTCCCGCTCCTCGCGCAGGGGCCGCCGGCGCGCGGGCCTTGCCTCGTGCACGTCGACGCCCGAGTCCAGGCTGGCGTCGGTGCTGCGGCCGCCCCCGCCCGCCTGCAGGTCGATGTAGGAGTGGCGCACCTGCGAGTTGGAGCGCCCGTCCAGGGACACGAACCAGGCGCGCGGGTGAGGCTTCACGCCCAGTTCGAGCAGCTTCTTCTCGGTCAGCGCCTGCAGCTCCCCGTTGAGCTGCGCCATGGTGGACTCGTTGAACAGCACCGGGATGGTGACCGAGCCGCTGACCGGCGCCGAGCGCCCGCCCCCCCAGGCCTCGCCGCCGCCGCCGCTGCCACCACCACCACCGCCGCCGCCCTCGCCGCCCGCGCCCGAGTGGCCCTGCAGCAGCGGGCGCTGGGGGTCGGCTGGGGGGAAAGGGCGCGCGGGGCCGGAGCCGGTGCCCTCCGGCGGGGCTGGCTCGTCGCCCGCCCCCGCGGCGCCCGCCTCGCCGCTGAGGCGCACGTAGTGCGCGGGGATCACCAGGGTGGGCATCACGTTGCGGTAGACACTGTCCTTGAGATGGTCGATAGAGCCGCAGAAGATGAGCTGCCCCGCCTGGCTGAGCGACGGCGGCCGCGCCAGCTGGTCCACCGACTGCGACAGCAGGAAGTCGGGGGGCTTGCTTTCGGCCGCCCCCTTGTGGCCCAGGTAGTGCTCGAAGGGCGGCGGCGGCGGCGAGGGCGGCTCCTGCAGGAAGGCCGGGGTCGCCGAGGCTCCCCGCCGGTACTCCTCCAGGCCTGGCTCCAACCCGCCGGGACCCTCGACGGAGCGGGCGCCCTTGAGCCCCGCGCCCTCGCCCCCGCGGGAGCCTCCAGGCTCGGCTGCCGGACGGCTGGCAGAGCGCGGCTTGGCGCGGAAGAAGTCATCCCGGGAGGAGGCCAAGTCTCGGGAGCTGGAGAAGGCTGAGTGCAGGGGGCCTGGGGGCGGGGCCTCAGGGTCCCCCGATGGGGCGGGCTCCAGGGGTCCGCCACATATGAGATGGAGCTGGGACATCGAGGTGGCCTGGTCTCGTTTGTTACCGTCGGAGGGCCCGGACAGCTGCAGTTTGCGATGCTGTTGCCTCGGCTTCAGGCAGCGCCTCCTGGAAGGTGTTTGGGGTGGGGGGGGAGCGACCCAGGACTTCAGGAAAGGGTAGGGAGGCCTGAGCAGCTTCCTAACTCCGCAGTGGCAAGATGAGGGATGGACAGTGTTGGAGGGATGAGAAGAATGGCTGGGACCCAGGGAGAAATGTTGGGGCAGCTGGATAGGGCTTGGGAGAGGTTTGTGGAAAGAGCCTTGAGTGTCTGTGGGAGGGCCAGCCCCCCTGAAGGGAGCTGCACTCCTTCACATGCAGGAGGTGCTGTGAGAGCCTGGGAGGAGCACGTCCAGCCAGGGGTCCTCTGGAGGGGCCTGGCCTGTAGGTCCTGCCTCCTCTCCCCCTACTTCAGCCCCCAGTCTCTTGGGTGCCTTGTCAGTGCCTTGAAGACTGGAATTGTACTTCATGCCTCTTTGGGCCTAGCACCCAGCCCCACCCCAGGCAGAAGGTAGGCCTCAGGGTGCAGGGGATGAGCAGAGGCTGGGGGTGGGGGTGGGGGTGAGGGAGCGCAGGGGCGAGGCACTCACCGGCAGTAGTAGATGAGCAGACACAGCAGAATGAGCACCAGCAGGGCCAGGGCTGCTAGGATGGTGAGCAGGAAGATGGTGTGATAGGTGCCAATGTCCTGGATGCCTGATGTGATGGTGACCAGTCCTGTGCCAGGCAAGGGGTTAGCTCTCTGTGACTGCTCTTCCTTCAGGAGTCCACACACTCCCAGCCTCCCTTTCCCCCACGGCTCCTGGTCCCAGCCATCCCCCTGTCTCTCACCAGCGGTGGGGGAAGCCATGGCAGCTGCCCAGTACCCCAGCTGAGGGGAGACAAAGGTCCAGTAGAGCTGCCGGCCTTCCTTCCGGATCACACCAGTGCCGTTGCGTACCCACAGCCCTGGAAGAGGCAGGAGTTTCATAAAACCCAATGCCCCCCCCCCCCCCCCGCCAATCTACGTCCTACATGCTTTCCCCAAACTCCAGCAGCCACAGCCCCTTGAGGCACTCACCACTCTTGGGGTCAAACCTCCAGGCTGGAATGCTGGTGCCAGCAGTCAGGGCGCGAGGCTCGGAGGGCACAGGCAGGGACAGGTGAATGGGGCCCGAGAGCGGCACTTCTGTTCCATTGCCCGTCAGCAGATGCACGCTCACAGCAGCCAGTGGCATCAGCTCTAGCCAGGAACCATTGCCTGGGGGAAAGGAGACACAGGGGCTGAGAGCTAAATCCTGGGGGTGGGATGGGGGAAACGTCCCTTCCGTGCCGGACACCCAGCCTACCTGAACTGGAGGCCTCAGTGCCCAGGAAGGTAGGAAAAGCGCGCATTTCCTGCTGGGTGCTGGCAGGTGTGAGGGAGGCCCAGAGCTGGCTGTAGGTGGAGCTGACAGGCAGGCGGGCAGCCCGGCGCTGGAACTGCACCCAGGGCTGGGAGCGGGCACCTGGATGGAGAAGGGGGCTGCTGTGGCTTGCCCAGGGACCAGAGCAGAAAGCAGGTCTTTGAGGAGAACGGGGTCACTGGGTCAGGCCACTTGGGAAGGTCAGGGAGCTTGGTGACTCGGGGAGAGAACTGCATTCATAGAATGTTAACATGGAAAAAGGACTTGGACCTGAAATCTAGTCCTGGCTATGTGACCCTGAGCAAATTACTTGCTCTCTCTGAAACACCATTTCCTCAATAATCTATAAAATGATGAGGTTTGGGTCCTCAAACAATGACTGTTGCCAGCTGTGTGGCGGGCACTGTGTTAGGTGCTGGAGATACAAAGATGAATAAGACATAGTCCTCAGTTCCCTGCTTTCAAGTTCACAGTCTTGTGCAGGGCTGTCCCTTCTGGGACGTCAGAACTTCCTGCTGTGTTGCATGGAAATGTTCTCTCTCTGTGCTGCCCATTTAAGTACCCACTAGACACCCATGGCTATTAAGCACTTGAAAGGGGGCGAGTGCGACTCAGACACTGGATTTATTTATAATTTTTCAAAATTTAATGAATTTGGGGGTGCCTAGGTGGCTCAGTCATTAAGCATCTGCCTTCGGCTCAGGTCATGATCCCAGGGTCCTGGGATCAAGCCCCATGTCAGGTTCCTTGTTCAGCAGGGAACCTGCTTCTCCCTCCCTCAACTCCTCCTGCTCGTCTCTCTCTCGCTCTGTCAAATAAATAAAATCTTTAAAAAAATTAATGTTACTTTTAATTTATTTAAATAGCCACATGTTGCTAGTGGCTCCTGTATTACACAGCTTAGGTTTTATGTGTGAATGTGTGTGTCTGTCTGTCTTGGAGTGGAGGGGGCATATAAACAAAATTCTAATACAATATGGTCGTAGCTAACATGTATTAAGCTTTAAGATACGCTGGGCACCATCTAAGTCTTCCTGTGTTAATCCCTGTAATTAGTACAAAGGCCCTAAAGTAGGTGCTTTCATTATCGACCTTGTTGTATACACGAAGAAATGGAGGCCAGAGTTGAGTGACTTGCCCAAGGTCACAGTCCTGGAGCCTGACGGAAACCCAGGAAGTGTGGTGCTGGCCCATCTTCTCAGCACTTTTCCATCCTAACTTGTTATTAAAATGGTGGGGCGCCAAGTGCACTTGGCCCACCCAGCTGGGGAAGGCCCAATGGAGTCTTTTTTTTTTTTTTTTAAGATTATTTACTTATTTGACAGAGCAAGAGATCACAAGGAGGCAGAGAGGCTGTCAGAGAGAGGAAGGGAAGCAGGCTCCCCACCGAGCAGAGAGCCCCATGCAGGGCTCGATCCCAAGACCCTGGGATCACGACCTAAGCCACCTTGGGATCACGACCTAAGCCAAAGGCAGAGGCTTTAACCCACTGAGCCACCCAGGTGGTTTCCAATGGAGTCTTGCAGGATAAGGATGAATAAGACTCCCACAGGAAGGAAGGTGCAAAGGGACCTCCAAGAGAACGGAGGAGAGAAAGGCCCAAAGGCACAGGGCAGCGGGCTGGTCCACGGACACGGGTGACTAAGTGGCAGACCCCACAGGGTGTGGTCAGCTTTGTGAAGGACTCGAGGCTCTACTCTGAAAGCCATGGGAGCCATGGGACCGTCGTAAGCCAGGGGCCACAAAAGGATTATTTGGCCTTTTATTTTATTATTTATTTACTATTACTTTTGAAAGTAGGCTCCATGCCCCAAAGTGGCACTTGAACTCACGAGATCAAGAGTTGCACACTCTACTGACTGAGCCAGCCCCGCACCCCTCACTTGGCATTGTAGAAACCTCCAAGGACAGTTTAGAAGCCTCTGGTTCAGGACCAGGGAGATGAAGACAGGCCAACGAGCTCCTTGGAGACAAGGACTCAAGCTAAGAATATAAATTGGGGAGGCAGGTTCTCTCTCTCCCAAGCCCACCATGACTCCCTAGTACCAGCCAGATCAACCAGTCTGAACCAGGCACCCCTCCTGCAGAGCCAGTCAGGCGCCCCGCTGCACCCTTCTCCCCCCTGCATCTTGATTCCTCTCCAGTGCAGGGGTCTGTGCCACCCTTTAATTCTTGAGCCCACAAGGTCCTGTAGCTCCCTTCCCCAAATTCTCTCGCCCTGCTACACTCACAGGTCAGGCTTGTCTCCGTGCTGAAGCCCGCTGCCCTCTACTCCACTGTTCCGCCTGCCTTATAATTAGTTCAGGGTTGGTAGCGACGTGTTTGTCTGTCGTCTTACTTGTCCGTGAACTCCATAAGACAGGGAGTGGGTCTGTTCTTCCTTCCCATTGTTCCCCAGCACCAGACACAATGCCTGGCGCGGTTAAGGATTGGTTTGGTGAGACTGGAGCCGTGAGCAGATACTGTGGTGTTGGTCTAGGCCTTGCACTTGAGAATTGCTCAGTTCCTATGGAATGACCCTCCCGTGGTCTTCTAACATTGCCAGGCACCCAGTAGGTGCACAAGTAGTATGTGTAGATCCACTGATGAAACAGGTGGCAGGGAACAGGAATGCTAATGGTAGGAGTAGAGGGAGAATAGAAACCACGAGAAGCCCCAATAACAAAAACATTTATTGACCACCTTCCGTGCTGTTTTTTCATACTTGATATTTAATCCTTACTTCAATTTTATGATATAGCTCCAATTGATGATATTATAGATAATATCCATATCTTACAGATGAACAAACTAAGGCTCAGAGAGGTTAGGTGACTTGCTCAAGGGCACACAGCACTCATACATAGAAGAGTGGAGCTCTCTGTACCCAGGTCAGAGGGAAGGAAGAGGGGCGGGCATGAGTTGGGGGGTTAAAGAGGAGCCTTACCAGGAGAGCCCAAAAGGATGTGCACCAGGTCCTCATACAGGATGAGGGTGGCCGGCCGCTCGGGGAGCAGGTAGAGGCTGACTGAAGCATACACTGTGGGAGGGGTGGCCCATCAGCTCCAGAAAAAGCCCTCCCACCCCCCCCAAACCCAGGGCCGGGCACTCCCTCCATCCGAATCCAAGTGACTTCATCCTCCTTCAGCCCCCTCTGCGTACCCCAGTCCGGGCAGCAGCTGCTGGAGAGCCTGCCCCCTCCACCCCCAAGGGCTATTTTGGGAAGGGGCTGATGGGGTCAGCTGCTGCCCGCCCCCCTCCGCCTGCCCCTGCACTCACAGGGCAGCTTGTCAACACGCCAGGGCACAGAGTTGGTGAGGAAGCCAGGGCGGGCAGCAGTGACCAGCACCCAGGTGCCCAAGCGGTAACTGAGGGGCAGTATGGCCACGCCCTCCGAGTCCGTGGTGCCAGCGGCCAGCAGCATCCGGTTCCCAAACACATCCACGGAGGCCCGGGCCAAGGGCACCAGCTCCCCGCTCACATATACCTGCACCTTGATCAGGATCTCTGTGGACAAGATGGGGTGAGGAGAGTGAGGAGGGATGGGGGGTGGGAAAGAGAAGGGGCGGGGGGAGTCCCGAGATCGTAGGAGTAGGAGGCGGTGGGTTGGGAGCGGCTTTGCGGCCCAGGCTAGACAAGACTCTGGAAGAGTCAGCACTGCTAGCGCCCTCTTTTAAACCCCACATCAGCCTATGAGACAGGTGGTGCTACTACCATATTTCAAGTCTCACTCACGCACTTTCCCGCATTTTTACATTTTTGAACTCAGAATATGCTTCTCACTGAGGATATCATCATCAGGATTGGCAGTATTTTTTTTTTTTTCTTTTCTTCCTGGCACATGAAATAATGGTGCGTCTTACAGTCAATGATGCATTAGACCCCATAAAATATGTTCTGAAGCCCATTTTGCAGATAAAGCAGCTGAGGCTCAGAGTTTAGATATTCGCACTGCTGCTGGCCGGGGGTTCGGTGGGGTGGCGGGGGGAGATGGGATCCAGACCTGGGAGTCTGCCTCTAAACCCAAATTATTATTATTTTTTTAAGATTTTATTTATTTGGCAGACAGAGAGAGAGAGAGAGAGACAGCTTGCATAAGCAGTGGAAACCACAGGCAGAGAGAGAAGGGGAAGCAAGTTCCCCACCGAGCAGGGAGCCTGATGCGGGGCTCAGTCCCAGGACCCCAGGATCATGACCTGAGCCGAAGGCAAATGCCCAAAGGACTGAGCCACCCAGGTGTCCCTAGACCCAAATTCTTAACCACTGGACCCCATGGGGCTGGTGTCAGGGAGGGGAGAGAGAAGAGAGAAGAGGGCTGAGAAAGGAGGAATAAGAGGAGACCAAGGGTCTACGGATGGAGAGGAGAGAGGTCAGAATTCAGCCAATGAGAAGGGTTGCAAGGGGGGCTGGGTCAGAGCTTTGGTTCTGAAGAAAAGAAGGGGACACTAGGGAGCTGGTCTTTCCCCTTATTCATCCTTTTCCCAGAATCCTTTGCTCAAGCCTGTTTCCTTTCAGATTTAGGGACTCACCCCAACCCCTAAGCCTGAACAAGTACCTCCTGACCCCTCCCCCTCACAGGGACTGCCTGCCCCCTCCCAGCTGGTCAGCTACAAGTCAGTCACCATGGCAACGCCCTCATTCCTCCCAGGAGATGGGCAGAGAGCTGGGGCCCCGGCAAGGGGAAGGAGATCTGGGGGGGCCGACCCAGGCCCAAGGGAAACTGGTGTGGAGAGGCCTGGGAAGGGAAGTCCAGCTGTCTCTGCTCCCAGCCCCCGGAGAGCTTGGCCAGGATGGGTGTGCAGGTGTCCTGAGCTCAGATGGGGTGACCAGGCAGGGACCAGGCCTAGAGTTGTTCTCAGGGGTTTCCCCAGGCAGCCTCTCTGATCCACAGCACCATCTACTTCTTCCCACTCAGCATGGCCCCTCCCTCAAGAACCTGGCTCACCCCTACCTTGCTGCTCATGATGGGAGTAGGTGTCCATGCCTAGAAAGGTACAGAGGCCTCAGTGCAGGGCCGGGAGGCAGGTGGGGACACAAACCTGGGGGAGTCCAGGTACAGAAAGAAGAGCCTGGGGCAGCAGGGCATGGGGTGGTCCCTGCGTGGGGCGGGGGGCCTCATGCGTGGAGCCTGACACTCAATGGAGACAGGTGTCTCATCTCAAGCTTCCAGCCCCGAGGCCAGCGCCACGCCTGGCCCTGGCATCCCATCCAGCTGTTCGCTTGAACCCACCTCCCTCACCCCTCCCAGGCCAAAGCCCAACTTGGCAGGGTGGGTGCACACACTTGATTCTTTCCTACTCTCTGGTTTTCCCAGGAGCTGGCAATCTTCCTGCCCCTCCTCCCCCACTACCCAGGAGGAATTCTGAGAAGCTAGAGAGGCCTGGCTACTCCCCACCCCTACCCCGGCGAGGAGCAGCTGGAGGGAGCAGCTGGAAAGAGGGGACCCAGGAGTCTGGAATACGGTCATTTGAAGGAATGCTTGGGGTTCAAGGGCCAGAGCCTCAAAAGAGGGGAGGGGGCCTAAGGAACAACACGGGGTGGGCAGGTAGGCCCAAAGGACATGTCAGTGGGAAGGGGTAGGCAGGTGCCCCTCAGATTTTTGTCCCCTTCCCCTCGACCTGGGCTCTCAGCCAGGGGCCTGGGAGAGCCCTGTCTCCTGGCTCCACTTCAGCTAATTCTCTGGACCCCCTCCCCTGGAGAACAGGACTTGAAGGAAAAGCTTTTTGAGAAACCAGGGCCCTTTTCTACCCATCAAAGCCTCCTCTCCTCCTGCAGAGAGCAGGGAAGACTGAGGCCGGAGGTGAGCCTTCCCCATTTCTCAAGCCTGACATTCCATACTGTATCCGCCTCTCCAGGCTTCAGCTCTGCCTCATTCCAGGAGGAAATCCGACCCCCTCCCTTCATCCGGACCCCACTTCCCTCAACCAGACACCCCCCCACCCTGGTTTTCCTGTCAGCTCCTTGGTGGAGAGGAGTGGAGAGCACAGTTTCAGGCAGGGATGGGGCCCAGAGGCGACAGAGGGAACGGTAGCTGGGGTGGTGGGCGCAGGGCTGGAGTGGGCGGAGGCCCCCGCGAGAACCCAGGAGCCAGAGTCTAGCTCTCCCACCCTCTCCCGCTGCAAGAGCCTCCCCCGCCCCCACCTCACACACCCACCTGGGCCCGTGAGGCGCCCGGAGGCTCTGCTTCACGGCTACCCAAAGGTTAGATGAGGAGGGGGTGACCGGGGATGGGCTGGGATAGGAGCAGCCGGAGGTCTGCTGGACGGGGACCCAGGCACCTGCCCTCCCAGCCGGCACAGCCCACAGCCAGCTAGGCAGCTCAGCATGGCTCCGCCACCACAGCCCTGCCATGCGCTTTGGCTGGGAATCACCACGTACCCCTTTTTCCAGAACCCCCCAAACTGCAGCCCCTCCCCCCTCAAGGGCCGACAGCGTTTCTTCGGTACACCCCCAATTCTGAACCCGGGGGGCCGGCCGGGGGCTGTCAAGCTCCAGGGCGAAGAACCCCATTCGAGCAGTCAATCCGCCCACCGCCTCACCCACTCCCCCTCCCCCCTTCCAGCCCTGCTCAAGGCGCCCAGCCCCCGTCCGGGTCCAAGGTGGCAGCCGGTGCTGGCGCCCCCACCCAGCCCGGGTCGGGAGCGAGGAACCCGCAGGGGGCTGCGGAGCGGGCGCCCGCCCCAGCCCGCCCCTGGGCGGGTGTCTTCGGTAGACAATGGCTCAGGCAGCAGCGCCTCGCGGACCCGGAGAGAGAAAAACAAGGCGAGAGGGGGCGGCGGCGCGGAGCCCGGGGACCCCCGCTCTCCCCATTGTGTCTCCCCAAGACCCCCGCCCCGGCAGTCGCCCTCTCCCTCCCTCCTCTCCCCCGTAAGCGCCGACCCGAAGTCTCCGGGCTCCCCCCCACCCAAACCCAGGGAACAGAGTACCCCCAATTCACGAGCGCCGCGAAGAGGGGGCTGGCGGGCGGGGGCCCGATCGAGGGGGCGCAGGCCCGCGATCGCTGCCCCTCCTGGCCGAGACTCACCCTGCGGGCTGGGGGGCTCCGGCGGCGACTTGCCGGGAGCCCGGGAGGCGCCGCCGAGCAGCAGCCCCAGCAGCGGCAGCAGCCGCGCGAGGACGCTGGGGCCACTCGGCGGCGGCATCGCGGGGCTCGGCCGGGCCCTAGCGGCCCATGGCTCCCGCCCGGCCCCGCTCGGCCGGCCCCGCTCAGCCCCAGCTCTGCGCCGCGCCGCGCCGCTCGGGCTCCCGCTCTGGCTGCGGCCGCAGCTCGGCGCGATTGTCTCCACCCGGAGCCTCCGCCAGCGCCCCCTGCAGGCGGCGCCCCACCCCGCGGACCTCCGGGCGCCGCCCCCTCACCGCCCAGCTCTGCGCACCGCGCGCGGGCCCTGCCAGCCCTCCGCCCACCCTGCAGACCCCACCCCGCGCTCGCGGACCCCAGCTGCAAGGGAGTGCGACGGCCCTGGTCTACTCACCCCGGTTCTTGGAGGTCCGGAGCCCTCGAAATTTGGTGGAAAATTTGTGAGGGAGGAGAGACTACTGCTTACAACACACTCAAAGAGGTAGTACGGTCGGTCAGGAGCGTCTCCAAACAGTGTAGAAACTGCCCTGTTCTATCCGCACAAACACCTACGCAGTGGGAATCGCCCCAGTCCCAGACTAGCTTCTGCCTCTTGAGCCGTGAGCGAGTTACTTCGCCTTCTGGTCCTCGGCCTTCCTTTCAAGTGAGAATTGTAATAATCTCTACCTCGTGGGGCTGTTGTAACAACGGTTAAATGTGATGATGATATAAAGGATTTCTCAGATGCCTGACAGGAGCAGGGGCGCAATCAATGGTGTTCCTGTCCGCCCAGGTTGACGTGGAGGCTCACCTCTGCTCAGGTAATGAGATCCTTCATTCTTGGACGGTCATAATGTTTGGGAATTTCTTCTAGAGATGCAAGCGCCCTTTTCCTTTCCCCAAGAATCACCCGTCGGTCCCACTGGTTCTGGTTCATGAGCGACAGACTTTTCCTTCTTCCTCCGCCACTGAACCCCACATTTTGAACCCCACATTTGAAGCCTGACCTAGGCTCAGCCAAGCTCACTTTCTTTCCAGTTTCTGGTTGTCATTCTCATTCAGCTTCTGGGCTGCCAAATCCTCATCTAATTTGATATTATGCTCTTGCTTTTCCTTGGCTTTCACCTGCTTCTCACGAGGTGGTGCCCCAAGGGGAACTGGATACCTAGAGCAAGGACCTTGTCCCCCAGAAGACAGCAGGCTCCTCTCTTGGTTGGGTCCCCTGGTTGGCTCTTCTGACTTAAGGGGACCTTGTTGTAAGTTTGTGATACCAGATTCTTTTTCTCTTCCTCTCCCTTTTCCCTTCCCTCCTCCCCTCCCTCTCTTTCTTGTCTTTCCCTCTCCCCTTCCCTCCCTCTTTCTCTCTCATAAATTTCCATCTAACCAGATTTTCCCAGCCCTCTTCTTATGTAACCAAATTTTCGCAATCTCAGCACAGGATTTAGCACTCATCCCTGGTGAATTTCATCTTGTTGGTTTCAACCCAACTTCACAATCTGTCCAGGCTGCCTTGAATCGGCTGCAGTTACCCATTGTGTTGGAGTTCCCTCACAGCCAGCAGCCATCTGTAGGGTGGGAGAGAGCGGCCTCCCTGCCTCCATGGAGGGGACTCAGGACAGTGCTAGGCAGCTCAGGGCTGGGATAGAGCTTTGGAACAGCCTCATAGGGATCTCCTTCAGCTTTATCAAAATTGCTCAGTTTTAAATCCAGCTCATGTTCTGTCTTGTCTATAAGGGCAAATGCCAAATGCTTTGCGGGATCAAGATCGACTGTCTGGCACTATCCAGTTGCGATGGTGGGGTGGAGAGGGAGTCTGGCTGGTGTGTAAGGATCACAGCAGCTTAATCTTTTCCTAGGAAAAGTCACCCAACTAAAAACCTGTTCTAGAACTTGCCATGCATGGATGTCAAATTGTTTCCTTTGCAAAATTTACCTTTTATCCCTTTGGGTAAAATCAAATAGCAGCCGCGCTTGTGAGGTAAGTCTGTTCCTCAATGGCCTCCCCCAACACCTGGCATCTAGTCCCAAGTCCTACGAATGGCCAAAAGGTGCTGCCCTCCTGCCCCCACCCCTGTCCTCATCTGGACCGTGCTGGCCTCTGGTCCACGGGTCTCCTTGCTTTCACTTCAACACCTCAAGCCTGCTCTCACCTCAGCGCCTTCTCAGCTGTTGCTCTTTCCATCCAGATCACGCTCTTATTCCTGAGCAGCCACCAGGCTCATTCATCCCTCTCTCTGCTCCCCTCATCAGAGAGGCCTTCCCTGACAGCTCTAACTAAGATGGCAGCTCTCTTCCACATAGTTCCACCAGAATCTCCTTCCCTGGGTTCTTACTCCCAGTACTGACCACCACTGACCGCACATGTACATGCTCATTTATTCTTTACCCCTGGTTGAATGTGAGTCTCACAAGGGGCCAGAACTTGGCTCTCTTCACTGCTCCATCTCAGCGCTGGCAGAGTCCCGGGCACATGGGAGGGGCTCAATCAATATTTACTGAACCCATCAATCAACACATTTCTCAGGACTCCAGGTGGACTCCCTCCCCCTTCCTGTCTATCCTGGGACTCCAGTGTTGGCGGGCAGAGGAGGGAGAGTTGTATTCTGCTCCTAGCACCCCTGCCTGGGGTGCTTTCCTAACTGAACAGCTTCTCCTTGATGGGGAGGAAGGGGAGCTGGACAGCAGAGTCTGCTCTCCTATCCCTGGTGTGCTTCTCTCCCTGGACAGCAAAGCCTTTTCTCCTCTCCCTTTTTCAGGCTGAGGGCTTAGTCAGCTTCCCTCTGCCCCCTCTTCACTCTGAAGCTGGCTTTAAAGGCGTTTTGTTTGTTTGTTTATTTCAATGGGAGTGGGGAGTGCAGGTTATGTTCCCAAATCCCAGGTCCACTTGAGAATTATCTCTCCAAAATCATGGAAAAAAAAATACTGTTTAAAGCTGTCCACAAGAAAAATAAATAAATAAATAAATAAAGCTGTCCACCAGGGACCAGCCTGCCTTCTCTGATGCCCCCAGTCTCCATATGCACCCAGCTACCCTCGGATACCCCATCCCCCTCCAGTCTTTCTTGGAGGCTCTGCCACCCTTTCTCCTCTGTTTTGCCCCCACTCTTTGCTCCCAGAAACTCCCAAAGACAGTAATGGACAACTTTTGTCTGTAACAGGCAACTCTGCTCACACTTCTGCCAGCCCCAACCCCTCTCTCCAAGCATCACCTGTCCCCGGTCCCCTTCTCTTCACTGACCCGAGAGGAGACAGCATGCTGGGGATTGGAGCTCTTTATTTGGCAGCAGGGAAAGGAGTGGCCAGCTCTCACCAGAGGGGGAGAATCCCAGGAGGCCTCCATGGGACAGCTCCAAGCCACGGGTGAGCAGAGCTGGGGGGAGCACCTTGAAGAAGGGGCAGAGCAGACACAGCTCCCAGCCTTCCTCATAGGACAGGGCATGGGCCACCCCCTCATTCGTCCTCCTCATCTTCTTCTAGTGGCGGCCGGTTGCGCTTGAAGAAGCCAACCTGGGGGTGCACAGGGGCCGGGGACAGGATGTAAAGATCATCAGTGGGCCCCCGAGCAGCAGTTGAAGAAGCAGGCTAGAAAGCAGCCAGTCACAAGGTCCTCTCCCCGGACCAGCACACTTAGATCCCCCTGCGTGCACAAATGGAGGCCTTCCCCATTCTGAGATAACATATGTCACAAGTTACTGTTTTTAATTTTTTTCCCCCTGAATTTTTAAAAAAGATTACTTTTTTGAGAGACAGAGAAAGTATGAGCAGGGAGGAAGGGCAGAGGGAGAGGGAGAAGTAGACTCCTTGCTGAACAGGGAGCCCCATGCAGGGGTCAGTCCTAGAACCCCAAGATCATAACCTGAGCTGAAGGCAGACGCTTAACGGACTGAGCCACCCAGGTGCCCTGCCCTTTCCCTGAATTTTTCTTAAATATTGGCTGCTAGGTCTCCATGTGACTCAAGCTCACAGTGACATGTATTTGATGACTATAAGTCTAATGCATGATTTTCCCTAAAAGCACTATGACTTCCCAGGGCTTGAGCACTTAATTGAGTTTGAGAACAGCCCTCCTGGCACAGAGGAGGGAGTGACCCCGCAGGGCCTCCCCAGAGGGTCTGCATCAGACTCAGAGAAGGAGTCTGGAGGTGAGCCCTGTCCTGCTCAGCAGCCAAGGAATCCCTGAAGGCAGGGCTCCCTTCCTGGGACTCTTCCTCTCAGCGGGAAACAGGCTGCAAGGCCCTAGGGATTTTAGGTGCCCCTCTCCCAGGGGTCTGTGGCCTGGGAGAGGTTCTCTGGAGAACAGCACTTACTAGTGGAGATGCGGACAGACCCTGGGTCACCATCTCTCTGCCTCCCTGTGAGGTCGGGCAGGGTCAAGCCTGTGCCCACCCAGGGACCCCAAAGTCCCTTTATGCCTCACCTTCCACATGGCCAGGACCAGGAGAGTGAGCAACACCAGGCCGCCGAGCACCCCTACCAGTACCCACCAGATGGGAATGTCCCGCTCCAAGGTGCGAAGCAGCTGCGTCTGCACCTGAGGGCAAACCCACATGTTTTCTCAGACACCTTGACACCTGCCTCTCCCAAAGACTCAGACTTGTGGGCTGAGGACCCCCAACCGAGCCACCCACTTGTGCCACCCCTCAGACCCGGGGATGCCCCGCCCCCATCCTGTGGGGCACGGAGGCTTGGGAAGACAGTGGGTCCCACAGGCTTGTACTCACCAGAGCTTCCCCACTGGGCAGGCTGAGGGCGGGCACAGCGTAGGGAAGCGAGGAGACATTGAACCAAGCTTGCGACTGCAGCACGAACTGATCCAGGGGCCTCTGAACGGGGTGCGGTGAAAGCCATTTACATGGGCCTGCTGGTCGCAGGAGTCCTGGTCCTGGCCTAATCCTGTCCCCTCAAAAGTAAGCCCTGCGCTCACTCCCTCTTCACCCCTTGTGGCCCCATCTGGCCCAGAGCAGGCGTGGTCCCTGCCCCCATAAAGCCCCGCCCCAGCACACACCCCCATAAAGCCCCGCCCCTGGTATTCTCTCCGCCCCCCCCGGCCCCGCCCCAACCTGTTGGAGGCTGGACAGCTGCAGGAAGGCCAGCACCCTGACCATGGCCCGCTGGCCTCGCGCCATCTCCTGCAGCTCACACTGCACCACCGTATGCGGCCCCGAGTCGCAGCTCTAAGGGGATGCGTCATCAGTTCCCAGCCCTTCGGACCCCTCAGCCCTCACCACCCCAAGGACCCAATCGTAGAAAGGGGCAGGGAGGACAGGGAGCTCCGGCCACCCCCCCCCCCCCCCCCAGGAAGAGCTTCAGAATCAAGCTTCTGCCCTTATCTCTAAACGGGGCTGCTCACAGGGTTGCAGAGATGCAGGGAAAGGGCGGGAAGAAGGGGGTCATCATACAGCATTCGACACCCAGAATTTTTGTAACTCTGCTTTGGCATGTCTTCATTTTCTTTAACGTACTGGGAACATTTAAAGATTCAAGGACCCACAGCGGGCCCCAGACACAAGCCCCACCCTTCATATTCACCTGCGGTCCACCCGAGGCCTGCATCACACCGTGGGCCCCTCGCCCTGCCTCCCAGAGCCTCTGCCCCTGCGCCCCAGGGAGGCCCCGGCTGGAGACCACGGAGCCTGCTCACCAGGAGAACTGGATCCTGAGGCCTGGTGGGCTGGTCGGACCCTGGC
Source organism: Mustela lutreola (assembly GCF_030435805.1). Classification (NCBI taxonomy): domain Eukaryota; kingdom Metazoa; phylum Chordata; class Mammalia; order Carnivora; family Mustelidae; genus Mustela; species Mustela lutreola. Next base: position 18,432,938 of record NC_081304.1, on the reverse strand, counting down.
AGGGACGCCTGTCTGCGCTCCCGCTTGTGACGCCCAGGGGACGTAGGGGAAGGGCTGGGGGTAGGCTGCCTCCAGTTCAGCTGGGGAGGCAAGCAGTTGGTCTGAGCTCCACTCATCCCGCCCCCCAACTCCGGGAGGGGCTCTGGTTGATGGGCTGAGGCCCCAGCCACAAGTCTTTCTTTCACCCAGGCTCTCACCTTGTAGGGGTTAGGTGTGGGCTGGGGGGAGCACTGAAGCCCCCCCTGGGGCTGTATGTCCAGGATGTAGAGCAGGTCAGAAGGCTGGGACTGGCCAGGGAGGCAGAGGCTGAGCCGGAGGCCACTCGCAGCGCCAGGGCCATTGTTGTGGAGCTGGCGGGTGGTGGTGGTCGGATGTCAGGTGGCTCAGCGCCCACGGCGCAGCTCCTGGGCCCTGCCCCACCCCAGCCTGGGTCCTGGAAGGCCCTTCCTACCTCGTAGGTGTGCTCCACTTTGGGGCCCCAGATGTTGGAGCTGTTCTCCCTGCTGTCTTCTTCGGCTATTACCACCAGGGAGGCTGGAAAGGAGTTCCTGTGGGCCCCGAATCCCTCCAGGTGAGCTTGATCAGCTGAGTCACCTGTAGGGGTTCCCCCAAGGCCCTGTGAAGCAAGGGTTCTGCCCACTATCTCCCTGGTCTGTCCCTGGTCTCACCCTCGAAGCTCCACGTGGGCCTCTGCCCGGACCGGGACATCCAGCAGCACAGCCTCGCTATTCGGATTCTGGCTGTTCTTGCTGGAGGAAAAGGGATAAGGAGAAGCAGGTCAGGGACACAGCCCAGTGGACATCACAACTCTCTGGGCAGGGCCAGAATTTCAGGCATTTGGGAAAGCGCTAACCGCACAGTCAGCACGCCACACTGAAGTTAGACCTGTGAAAGAGCTTCTAGGGCTCCAAGACTCAGAAACAAGTCTCTGGGGGAAGAAAGGGAACGGGGATGTCTACAGAGCAGACGTTCCAAAAGATCCTTCTGGAAGGAGGGCCTCTGAGAGTGTCTGCATCAGGATCAACCAGGGGAAGGGTGGTGGGTAGGTATGTTCCCCAGTCCAGTACCTTCTGATCTGCAGCCAGAATGACACATGCTCGCCGGCCTCTTCCAGGTTCTCCACACTTACCAACATCGTGATTCCTATCTGAGAGACGGGGAGGGCCAAAGTCACAGCCCAGACAGATGCCCACTCTGGGCAGCCTTGTCCCATTATCTCAGAAACCCACTGAGAGAGGGAAAGCCACTAGGCCAAGAACACAGGGAGTGTGAGGACCAGGATTCCCACCCAGAGCTACAGGACTCCAAGCCCAGCTCCTAAAACTCAGCTGTGTCTGAGCCCTGGTGGCGAGGACCCAGTACCCATGCCTTGGGGCCTCACCCGGGCGTTCCTCTTCATGGGGTTGCCCAGCTCACACAACACCATCTTGGTCTCATTCTCCTTCTTCTGGTTACAGATGAGTCTCTCAAAGCCCTTCAGGGAGGGAGTTTCAAGAAAGAAGATGGTTGGGGTATCTTAGGTATATGTAAGCGCTCTCGGAAAGTCCGGAGGGGGCTTGTGTGCCGGGGTGGAGAGGTGGAGAGTTCCTGCTAACACCTAGTTCCTGAGCCATTTTCCTTTTGGGCTTTAGAAGAGCCCTCGGATTTTACGCTATTAGCAAATACTCCTTTTCCCAATTACAATTACAACCATGCCTAAGAGAAGTGGGGCCTCTCAGCTGCAAAAGGAGAGGCAAGGCTCTTGCACCCCGCAGGTCCCTGGGAATGCCCCCGAGGTGGGGCCTCACCTTGATGTCGCTGATGGCCCGCATGTAGTGGGCACCTGTGGGCAGGTGGACGGCCAGCTGGGCTTCGTAGGCCCCCTCGCCCTCATTGGCTGCAATCATCCGCAGCTCCAGCACGTTATTGGCTCCGATGAGGAGTGGGGACCCCATTCTATGGGGAGAAGGGAGTAAAGCGGAGGAGGCCTGGCCCCGGGCCCAGGGTCTGGGTGGGGTGAGGGGGGCGGCCCCAGGTGGTGAAGGGGCATCATGGGGCCCACGCCTCCTCACACGCTGGCGGAGAGCTGGAGCTGGGGCACACACACGTCATCTTCCCCACAGTCCAGGATGATGCGGGTCTAGAAGAGGCACAGTGAGGGGTGCGGGTGAGTTGGGGACATGTGAAGTTTGGGGGGTCACATCAGGGCCAAGGGAATTAGAAGGTCCGAGGATGAAAAGGAGTTTGGAGCTGACACCATGGCTTCAGAATCTACATCAGCGTTTGGGACAATATCAGGACAGTGACATCGGGGTTTATGGGTTTGTCGGAGTTGACAGGTGACATAAACCACACGTGGGGCTTGGAACAGGGTTTAAGGAATTTTGAGACTTGGGGGTTTTCATTAAGGTTTAGAGAAGACATTGGAGATGAGTAGTCACATCAAGGTTTTGGGGATCCTGTTAGGAATTGGACACTAACCCTAACCCTGACTTTCTGGTAGAGGTCCTGCCCCTCCATTGCCCGTTTCCCCCCAGACCTGCTCTTGGACATGGGTGTCTCCGTGAAGCACGACAGCAGGGGCTACTCCATCCTTCCTGGGCTGCAAGGACACATTGAAGCTGAGCACGATGGGGCTCAGCTTGTCCCGGAAATCGGCCTCGTCCTAGGGAGGGGACAAGAGTCAGAGCAGGCACCCTGCCAGACACGTCCCATTAACCACTCCCGTACCCCTAGCCCCAGGCCCACAACCCAGGGCTAGAGGAACAGGCTTGCACACATCCAGCCCTTCCCATCCCCCGCCCGGGTGTACTCGGAGGAAGGCCATGGTGGTGTGACAGATGGGGCTCTGTCTCCCGCCCAGGTCCAGACGCAGCATGGTGTCCACCAGTAGAGAATTCAGCAGAAGCACCCGCCGGCCCTGGCGGGGCTTCTGCCGGTCCAGCTGCAGCTCTGCATTTATGGCTGGCAAGGCGAGAGGGGAGGGTCAGGGTCTCCCAGGCTAGCCTCCAACGGAGCCCAGACACCCCGCCCTTCTGTTCCCATGACGACACTCACGCAGCTGCTGAGGAATGTTGTGCCCAGTAGCTCCTACGCACATCTGTATATTAAAGCTACAAAGATAGGATTTGGGCTCAGGAGCTAGGGCCCCTTAAGGTTCCAGACCTCACCCGACCCATCCTTGCCCTCTGCCTCCTACCAAGTAACGCGCTTCTGGGTCTGGGGCAGGACACAATTCTTCACAGCAGGATTCAGTGAATCTTGTACCAACAGCTGGACACTGGCCATCACCACTGGCTGAGCTCTGGCAGAATGGGGAGAGGCTCGCTATTGTGGATCCTCCTGGCCCAGGAGCCTTTGATGGTGTGGACCCTCCCCCACGGTCCCCCTGGGGCCAGCACTCACCTGTATACAGCCACCTTGTTGGCCCCATAAGCTCCCACCAGTAGGTCTACAGATGGTGGAGGGATCAGAATCACCAGTTAGAGGAGGCTTGGGGTCTTCAGGGGTTCCCACACCATTTCCCCCACTGGAGTTTTGACCTACCCCTCACCCCCAGCTTCCCAGCCTCCCAGAAGGGTCAGAAAACTCAGTGAGGCCTAGGCCCCTGACTGTGTCTTTCAGCATCTCCGGCTAATACCCAAGAGCCCTTCTGGGCTACTGGAGGCATTCCAGGGGCACCTGGGAATCCATTGTCATCGATGTCTGTGGCACCTCGCAGGGAGAAGCCGAAGCCAGAGCCTGCTGGGAAGGGGCTGTCCAGGATCTGGGAGGGGCGTGAACTCAGCCCCTCACTCCCACCCAGGAACACCAGCACTTGGCCCCGACCACTGGGACCTCCATAGGGGGCGGCCACTGCAACATCTGGAAGGAGCAACAGAAAGGCAATGGCTGTTTGCTACCATTTTCTGTTTTGTTATCCAGGTGGCCCCAAGCTCCCTCTCCCACAGACTCCAGGAGACCAGCAGAGGGATGCAAAATTCAGTGTCAAGGAGGCAGCTGCCCTTCCCTCCAGGAGTTTACAACTCAGAACAAAAGAGACCCACCAAGTAGGATGATTATAAAAACAGTAGCAGCCCTTGGTGTCCATTGAGGAAAATATATTGACATGATTTCATTTAATCCTGAAAATTGGGCACTATTATTCCATTTTAGATGAAAAAACTGAGTCCCAGAAGATTAAATAACCAAGACCTATTAAGTAGTGGCCCCCTTTTCCCCTAAGGAACTTCATCCATTTCTTTCTCTCCCTCCCTCCCCCCACCCTTCCTTCCTTCCAGACTATTTGTTTAGAGAGAGAGAGAATGCCTGTGTGTGCTAGCAGGAGGGGTAGAGGGAGAGAGAGAATCCCAAGCAGGCTCCACGCCCAGCACAGAGCCCAGCTCGGGGCTCTATCCTATGACCCTGAGGTCATGACTTGAGTCAAAATCAAGAGTCAGGGGCGCCTGGGTGGCTCAGTGGGTTAAGCCGCTGCCTTCGGCTCAGGTCATGATCTCAGAGTCCTGGGATCGAGTCCCGCATCGGGCTCTCTGCTCAGCAGGGAGCCTGCTTCCTCCTCTCTCTCTCTGCCTACTTGTAATCTCTCTCTCTGTCAAATAAATAAATAAAATCTTTAAAAAAAAAAAAAAATCAAGAGTCAGATGCTTAACCAACTGAGCTAACTGAAGGCTCCCCCTTCACCCCATTTCAATTCCACCATGCGAACTCAGAGCCACACTAGGGGCTTGTCATCACTAATAACTTTTAAGACCACTCTTGAAAATGTATTTGTTAATCATCATAATCTTATTAATTTGTAAGAATCCTTTACATGTGACAGGAATAAGAACTTTTATGTATATGTTGTAACTGTCTTTCCTTGTCTTCTGACTTTGTTTTCTACGGACGTTTTTTCCTTTAAAAAATCTATTGATTTTTCTGATTGAGTTACAAAGAATTCATCCAAATAAGACCACCCTGACCAGTCTCATCCCCAGGTTCTGGGCCTCCCCTCTCTCCTGATCATTAGCATATTTTTTTTTTTAAGATTTTATTTATTTACTTGACAGGCAGAGATCACAAGTAGGCGGAGAGGCAGGCAGAGAGAGAGAGAGAGAGAGAGGGGGAAGCAGGCTTCCCGCTGAGCAGGGAGCCGGATGTGGGGCTCGATTCCAGGACCCTGGGATCATGACCTGAGCCGAAGTCAGAGGTTTAACCCACTGAGCCACCCACGTGCCCTAGCATCTTTTTTTTTTTTTTTTTTAATATTTTATTTATGTATTTGACAGAGAGAGACAGCAAGAGAGGGAACACAAGCAGGGGGAGTGGGGGAGGGAGAAGCAGGCTTCCTGCCAAGCAGGCAACCCAATGCAGAGCTCGATCCCAGGATTCTGGTATCATGACCTGAGCTGAAGGCAGACACTTAATGACTGAGCCACCCAGGCGCCCCTGACCTTTAACATCTTCATCTCTTCCTTATTTCTGACCATTCGACCACCCCGGTCATATCCTCTGCCACCTTACCCCATTGCCAGTCCTCAGCAAGTCTGGCCAGACCTCGGCAGATGGGGCCCCAGGGATTCCTCGCCACCCATGGAAACTAGGGATCAAGATGCTGCCCAGCTGTCCTGAGGGGGTCTGCTCAGCCCCCTCTCCCACTCTGCTCACACCTATTTCAAACTTTCTTCAAGCTCCCAGTCCCCTACCTCCTTCACAGAGAGAAGCAGTCCCACTGTTGTGGTGTAAATGCAAACCCACTTTCCCCAACTCCTGTGCCCTGCCACCAGGCTAAACAATCCCAGCCCAGCCTCGCCCACCGAGCATCACGGGGACCCTCCTGCTCGCTTCCCTCACCACCCTGTTTCCCCACCAGATCATGTCCTCCACATTCAACCTACTTCATCGGCTTTGAAATAGAATAACCTTCTCTTGAGCCTCCTCTCCTTTCAGGAATCATTTCTTTCTTTCTTCCTTCCTTCCTTCCCTCCCTCCTCTCCCTTCCCCCTTCCCCTCCCCCCATTCCTCCTCCTCCTCTTCCTCCTCCTTCTTTTTGTCCTTTCACAAACTGGTTGCGAGAGCTGTCTACACTGGCTGCCTCCAGTTCTTCACTTCCATTCCTGACTCTACCCCATGGCATTCCGACTTCTGTGCCTACCCAGCCCTGAAACCACTTCCTCTCATTGTCACCAATGACTTCCTTCTTGCTAAAGCCCAAAGAGACTTCTCCAACCCCATCTAATGATGTCTTTCAGAAGCATCTGGAGCCGCTGACCCCCTTCCTCCTGCTCAGAGCACTCTCTTCCTTCAGTTCAGGGCCAAGAGATCTCCTGGTTTCTCTCCTACTTCTCTGGACACTCCTGTCTCCTTTCTAGACTCACTTCCTCTAGGAGTCCCCTAAGCGCTCTTGCTCCCCAGGGCTTTGTCCGATGCCTTTTTTTACTTCACAGGTGCTGGGGACCTCATTCACCCTCCTGAAGCCTCTGTCTCTCACTTGGAACTCTCTGGTGCCAGTGGGGAAAGCACACATGGTTTTTCTCTGGAAGTCTGCCTAATGTTCCCAAGTCTTTCGAGGTCAAACATGCCCAGGGCTGACCTGCTGATCTCCGCCCCCCTGCCCTCCCTTTCCCAGTCCCGCTACTTGGCCTGAGTTCCAGGCAGTGAAGGCACCACACCCCCTCAACTCCTGGCTCTCTCTTTGCTCCACATCCAGCCACCCATCAAGTCTTAATAGTCCAGGTACTAAATACCTGTGAAATCAACCCATCTCTAACTCCACCGCCAAAATCCACAGCCAGGTGGTCACCTTCTCTTGCCTGGATGGATGCAAACAAATCCTAAGTGGTCCCTTTCAACTCTTCTCCCCAAAAGCCTGGTTCCCGGCTCTGGCGGCCCTCTGGTCAAACCCATGATCTTTGCTATGACTGTTAACCATTTCGCAGCAAGTGGGGCTCCTCTCTTCCCTTACCATTGTAGCCATCCCTGTCGAGGTCGCCCAGGGGTGCGATGGCTGAGCCAAATCGCCCGTAGAGCTGAGTGCCGGTCAGCAGGAGGCTGGGGGTGCCCAGCACGTGGTGACCTCGAGGCTGCAGGAACAAGTACACGCGCCCCACCTCGGCCAGTTTGTGGTCAGTGCGGCTCTCCATGTACAGTGGTGCGCCCACCAGCAGGTCGTGCCTCCTGCAGGCCAGACGGGCAGCGCGGTGGGGTGGGTTAGGGGGATGATGCAGGCCTGAGCCAAATCTTGCCCATTCCATTCTCGCCCTCCCTCTCCCCTCCTTGGTTGTCATGTGGGAGTGGGCAAGGAAAGGAGGAGACCGAAAACAGTCAACCCCTCTGATGACTGGGTACCCAAAACGGGTAGGGATGGGGCGCCCCTCACCCATCTCCATTTACATCAGTGACGGTCACCGAGTGTCCAAAATAAGAAGCCATCTGCAGGAAGAGGAGGCATACTTAATTCCTGCCCCTAGACCGGCACCCTCTCTTACACATTGCCCCTCCCATCCCTGGAATATTCTAGGGTTCTAATTCCCCAGCTTCGGCCACCCCCACCATGGCGGGCCTCCACCTGCTCTCCATGCAGCTTGTGCAGTGTCCGGTGGTTCGAGTTCAAAATTTCCACCTGCACAGAGAATGCAAGGAGTGCCTCATTCTTGCTCCCCAGGAGAGCCTCCCATTGAGAAAAGGCAGGAGGTTTAGAGGGCTTGTGAGGCTGAGGAGTGGGGTCGGGGGTTTTGGGATGCCCTGTGGCAGGACAGGGGGCACTCACCGCTCCCAGGGTCCAGCTCCAGGTGGGGGCACCGAGGACATACTCTGGGGAGAGCCGGACCCCAGAGTGAATGAAGTCCTTTGAACCTACCCACCCCACCTCCCACCCGCCATTCTGCAACCCAGGGGAGACTTCGGTGCAGGACTTGTAAGTGCTCCTCCCCGGGGTTGGGGTTCCCAACCTTTGCCCCTAAATGGATTTCTTGCCTGTGGTGTTGAGATCCCCGTCGAACTCTCCCACGGCCACTGAGTACCCTGAAGACACAGCACGAATTACTCTTTCTGAGAGGGCGAAGCAGGGAGAGGGCCAAGGGACAGGAAGAAAGGGTCTCAGGGACCACCCAGGCCAAACCCTGCGTTGTATTGACGGGAAAACTGAGGCCAAGCCCCGCCCTAGGCCACGCTGCGAATCCAGGGTGGGAAAGGTAAGCAGGGGTATATGGGACTTGCGCCGTGGCGAGGAAGCTGTGGGCGCAGAGGGTGAAGACGCCTTAGGTGCGGGGTTGGCCAGCCGAGTTGGCCTGAGGGTGCTCCCGCAGGGGCAGGACCCAGCCTGCGGAGTGCGCGGTGATGCTTTGAGGGCGCGGGGAGGCTAGAAGGGAGGGGCCGGGATTACCCCGGTAGCCGTCCTCGTACTCCGGCTCGTAGGAGTCCAAGGAGAAGCTCTGAGAGGCCACGTGCCACAAGAGGGTGCCTGGGCGGTAACTCGAGACGATAGTGGCAATGGGAGCCCGCGCCAGCAGACCTAGAGCGCGAGAGACAGCGGGTGTGGGGACCCAGACTCCTGGAGTCTCCCCAGGCCCAGAGAAGGGAGGGAGGTGTACAGATGGTCAGGTACCTAAGAAAAAATAGCCGCCAGGGGCCCCAAGCACCAGCTCTCCAGCCTGAAAGGGAAGCCCAGGAAGTGAGAAGGAACCCTGCTTGGGAGCCGCCCCCACGCCGCTTGGGCTCCCTTCTCGCCTCTGTAACCGCGGAGCTGAAGCCCGCTTCGCAGCAGCGCCGGTCGTCTATTGGGGGACGGAAGGAGGAGGAGTTAGCGAAGGGGCAGATCCGGGAGTGTGCGGGGGCGTCGGGGCCGGGGCGGGGCCGGGGTGGGGCGTAGAGGTTGGGGGCGGGGCTTAGGGCTCCGTGAGTGGGAGGAGGCCAAATGGAGAGCAGAACTCACTAAAGCCGTTTTCCTGGTAAACCTGGCTCATGGTGTTATCCCGACAGGGCGAGTACTCCGCGCGGGCGCCGTTCTGGAGCTGAGCCAGGAAGCAGCCACCTACGGGCGTCTTCTCAGCCTCTTCGGTCTTTTCTAGGGCGTTCCAGTGCTGCCAGGGGGCGCAGGCCTGGAACAGGGCCACAGGAGAGTGGGGAACCAGCGGGAGTCGGGTCCCCTCCTCCCCCGCACGTGTCCCTGCCCCCGACTGCTCTCGGTTCCCCGTGCCGCAGCGCCCACCACAATGTTGTCCTTCCAGCTGACCACCGACGCCCCCAGTCCTTGCCGGGACTTGAAGGTTTGGAAGGTGTAGGAGCCTACTTGTCGGGTCTCATCATCTGGAGGGCACAATCAGGGTGCGGCGCTTAAGCACGGCTGTCCACGCCCCCTGTAGCCCCTCCTTTTCCCTCCTTGCGCTGGACTCACTGAGGTCGAAGGGCAGCATGGTGCACTGGGTGCCCTCGGCCTTCCAGGGGCACAGGAACACGCCGCCTGTCTCCTCCTGGCTGGGGCCTAGGGTCCGTGGGGCGCCCACCACGATGGCCACTCTGCGTAGGAAAGCTGGGTGAGTGCGGGGCGAATCCCGAGGTACCACATGCCCTGGCGCCTGCGCTGAGAGCACTACCCAGAAGGGCTGTGTGCCTTGGAGGGCACTGGATCATCTTCCCTCAACCGGGCATCACAGACCATGGAGGTCAGCCTGTTGATGTTATGGCCAGGGAAGCTGTCTCCCAGCAGGGAAACCACGTGCGTAAAGTAATTTAGTAAGTTAAGGGTAAAGCTGGTACTATAACCGTTTAGTTTGGTTAGAATATGAAGAGTTTGTCTTCCTTGCTGAAAAAGATCTCCTAAGATCTGCACACCACCCACACTTCACATCCCACATCCCACACCCTTGTGCCCCACACCTTAAGTCAGGGGTTTGTTTACATGCTCCCTGGATTTTTTTTTTTTTTTAAGATTTTATTTATTTATTTGACAGAGATCACAAGTAGGCAGAGAGACAGGCAGAGAGAGAGAGAGAGAGAGGAGGAAGCAGGCTCCCCGCTGAGCAGAGAGCCCAATGCGGGACTCAATCCCAGGACCCTGAGATCATGACCTGAGCTGAAGGCAGAGGCTTTAACCCACTGAGCCACCCAGGCGCCCCTGCTTCCTGGTATTTAAGACTGTTACCAGATACCTTCCTGAGAGCTAGGTTTAATGGTGATTAGGGAAGCTACTGAGCCCCTCTAAAGTGGGGTACTGATATAACAGGATCTTAGTAGATGTAAGTTCAAGTCATAGTTCTACCATATATAAATTGGTGACAATAATGCCATGTTTTATTTTCTTTCTTTCTGTTTTTTGTTTGGTTGTTTTTTGTTTGTTTTTGAGCTCACAGGATGTTTAAGTAATGCCTATGAGGTCAATATCTGCAGAAAAAAAGGGAACGGAATGCCTATGTGGCTCAGTCAGTTGTGTCTGCCTTCGGCTCAGGTCAGGATCCCAGGGTCCTGGGATCGAGTCCCATATCCAGCTGCTTATTCAGGAGGGAGCCTGCTTTTCCCTCTGCCTGCTGCTCCCCCTGCTTGTGTGCTCTCTCTCTCCAATAAATAAAATCATAAAAAAAAGAAAGAAAGAAAGGGAAAGGAACAGGAGTGGGTAGGGAAAGGAGTATGATGCAGATTCAGGCCCAATGACAGGTGTGGCTCAACATCCTAGGAGCTCTGGAACTAGAAGGACCTTTCAGAACCATCCCAAGTTGAGGTGAGAACATCAGACCCTTCCACATCTCTCCTCCCTCCACACTCCTCATTGATCAGCCACTGGTTGTAGGCCACCTTGGAAAGGGGACTTTGGGGGAGGTGACTCTTCAGCAGAGGAAATCCCCCAAGAAGTGGGTACTTGAAGACTGTCTGCCATCCCCAGGGGTGGGCATCCTTGCGACTACCACAATAAGTCATCATGCAGGGTAGTTACTGTAAAGAGAAGGAACCAGGATTCTATTCTTGGAAGTCTGATTTTGCCGCTAATTCTGGCCGTGAATGCTCCATTGTTTCTTTTCAAATATTTGTAATTTTGATGGGAATGAGGGGCATGGGGTAGAAAAACAAGGTGGGAGTGGGGCAAGTCATTTTAAGATAAGTGCTCCTCTCTGTATTTTGAGGAGACCAAGTGGCATCGGTCATACAACTGAGCCTTGAGGGAAAAGTAAGCCATCAACTTTTATCTTCCCTTTGTTCTGGCTGTAGTGTTGGTGCCCACCTCTGCATGTGTGCCCCTCCCTGACACTCTAACCTGAGCTAGTTCCTGCCAGTATTCCTAAAAAGAGCTCACTCTGAAGTAGAGCCTAAAAGTCTCTTTCCTCAACCTCTAGGTAACAAATGGGGAGCTTGAGGCTCCCAGAAGTGGTGATGGTCTCTCCCAACACCCAGACTTCAACCCAGGCTCACCTCCCTTGGTTGTCCTTGTAGAAGTCCAGTGAAAACCCAAAGTGGCTGCCATTGGGGCCTGTGTACAAGGTGAGTTGCCTTGGGTCCAGGTTCAAGGCCCAGGCCGGGGGGAAGGCCCCAGGTCCCAAGAGCAGCTGCACCCACTCCAGAAGCCAGAGGGCATGAAGTGGATACACAGCTCTGGCCATCTTCCTTCTCCCACAACCTCCTCGGCAGGAATGGACTAGCTCCTTCCTCTTCCTTTTGGTCTCCACCGCAGGAAGGCTTTTCTTATCAAACTGGAACCCACTTGCTGAGCAGTAGGCAGAGGAAGGAGCTACAGGCCCTGGAACCATATGATTTCTTGGATTGCCAGGAAGGGGGTGAGGCCACCCTGGGGGTGGATGCTAATGGCTGAAAAGCATGACTCGCCCCTTTTCCTGAGAGTAGTTTATCACCGAGTCCTATTGGTTCTGCCTCTTAACTATGTCTCTTGAATCTTCACATTTCCACCACCACCATGCTAGTGGAAGCCACCATTCCTTTCTGCTTGGGGTGGCATAACCGTGAACTGGTCCATACACCTCCACTCCAGCTGCTTTACAGCTCTTTGTCCTGCCTCACAGCTGCCTGCAGTGCTGTGGCCCACTGTGACTTGGTCAGCGGTGGAGGAAGGAGGAAGCTGTTGTCCCTTGTTAAGACTTGAGGCTGCTGTATCCTTTTGGATAAGGCACTTACCCACTTCCTCCTCCCAGGGTCTTGGTCAGCCGTATAGGTACAATAAGCTGCTTTACTCTCCCTCCATCTCAGGCCAGGTCTTAGTGCCGCCACCAGTGCAGCCGGTGCTAGCGAAGGGGAAAGGAGATGCAGTTAGAGTGCAGTCCAGACTATTCTGGCTCACAGGCTCTGGGACCAGACGCCAGCTGTTCAGCTGAAGGCAGACCCTCCACTGTTTCTTGGGTGACAGAGCTCTTGTCCAGTCAATACTGGATTCTTGTGGGCTCATTGCCTAGGGGAAGCCTCCCTCGATTTCCCCAGGCTGGCACTCTGCAGTTGACACATGTGGGCACAGCCCTGATCATGCTGTTTAGTCACGGTCCATTCATAGACTTGCTTGTGTCCGTGACTCACTCCCTCGAGAGTAAGGTTCCTTTCTGCGGCCGCAGGGCCTGGCCGGGAGTCCTGCACCTAGTAGGCATTGCTGACAGACGGACTGAACGGGAGTGCGCACTGAGGGTAGGCGATACAAACGTAGAGTCACACAGTGGAAAGAGAAGGAACGGTTCTGAGCAGAAAGGCAAGGTAATTTTCTCTGGATTACAGAAGAGGAGTGCCGAATCTTACCGGCACTGCAGGTCTTCCCCCAGAAAGCAGGTTCTCAGGAGGGAAATTCAAGAGATCTGCTCACGGTCAAGGAAGACTGCTGCATCCTCCTTTTGCTCTCTATTTTGTAACCAAACTTAACCACCATCTTTATCCCGCCCAAGGATCCCCATCCCCAAGATTTTATTTGAGAGAGCGAGCATGAGCGAGGAGAGGCAAAAGGAGAAGCAGACTCCCTGTTGAGCAGGGAGCCCAACATGGGGCTCGATCCCAGGAGCTGGGGATCATGACCTAAGCCGAAGGCACACGCCTAACAGATTGAGCCACCCAGGTGCCCCCTGCCCAGCTATCCTGTGCCATCCTGGAATCCTTACAGCTCCTCTGTTCCCCTCATAATTCACCACCTCAGCACCCAGCTCAAAATCCTATCCCTTACTCGATTCGTAATTGGATGTGGTAGGGAGGTGCCCAAGTTAATTCAAACCTTTCGCGCCTGGCTGGCTGGTAGGACAGTGGTACCATCAGCTGAAGTTGGAAATAGGCAAAGGCTCTGATTTGGGAAGGGAGAGAAGTTTGGTATTTGAGAATTCGGTTTCTCACCGGTGTCCCTTCCGAGCCAGGGCTGGGTTGATCTCCCTTCTGAGACAGTAGCCGTGGAGTGTTGATCCATGCTCCCACTTTCCCATCCCATCAACCCTGAGTCCTAGAATTCCTCAATGAATCCAAAGTTTTGTTAAGGCTTCATAAAGTCGGTAATTATTGAATTTCTGGAGCCCCTGGTGGCTCAGTTGAATAAGCATCTGCCTTTAGCTCAGGTCATGATCCCAGGGCCTTGGGTTCAAGCCCCGCCATTGAGCTCCCTGCTCGGCAGGAGGCCTACTTCCTCCTCTTCCTCTGCTGCTCTCCCTGCTTGTGCTTGCTCCCTCCCTCCCTGTCAAATAAATAAAATCTTTAAAAAAAAATTATTGCATTTCTATGTGCCTGGCACTGAGCTAGGTGATGTGGATACATAAAAATCCTTTATCATCTTTGATGCTTCCTTGCTAAACCCTTGCATAGTCCGCAGTTAATATTCTTTGTTCATATTTATTTATTTATTTTTTAAAGATTTTATTTATTTATTTGACAGAGAGAAATCACAAGTAGTCAGAGAGGCAGGCAGAGAGAGAGGGAAGCAGGCTCCCTGCTGAGCAGAGAGCCCGATGCGGGACTCGATCCCAGGACCCTGAGATCATGACCTGAGCCAAAGGCAGCGGCTTAACCCACTGAGCCACCCAGGTGCCCCTCTTTGTTCATATTTAAAAATACAGTTAAAATGTTTACTATGTGTTCGGCTTTATGTAAAAAACACTCTAAGGGACTTAGAATAAAAGAATAAATAAAATTTAAAAATTTAAATAAATAAGAAAAAAATAAAAGAAGTGTAAGAATCAGTTCTTTTCCTCTCTGAGCTTATAATTCTTCTGGGAAGCAGGAAATATAAAATGAATCACACCCACATTCTTGAAAGCCAGTAAGTTCACATGGAATGGGGAGTTAGATCCTGGTGAGCCCAGCCAGGAAAATGCTGCAGTAATTCTGATAAAGGGGACAGGAGCTGATAAAAGGGAGGTGAAGGTATTTTCTGGCAAATAATGGAAATGGTTGACGAGGCCCAATTTAGTATCAAGGGTGCAGGAGAGGGAGTACGTCCGTGTTCCTGCTCAGGTGGCTGAGGCAGGAGCTGAAAGAACCTTACGGGAATTACAGACACACACACATCTCCCCCTGCCAGCGTTCTCTGTAGGCCAGTCTGCCTCTTTCACCGCTCCCTGCCCGCTCAGAAAGTCACTTTTATTTCCTAACATGCCTTCTTTCTGGGCAGGGATTTTGGTATTTTAGGAAAATAGGCAGATCTCAGTATCCAACCCAAGGTTCAAATTGAACAGCTTCTCTCCAGTCAAGGGGAGCTGTATGAGAGAACAGGAAAGAAATAGACACTGAACTACTCCTTCCTGAAAGGCTGAAGGAGAGAGGAAAGCTTCTCACTGTAAATCTATGGTTAGCTTTTGATGCTTAATTTTCTCTGCCTTTTGTGATTTTTTTTTTAAAGATTTTATTTATTTATTTGACAGAGAGAGATTACAAGTAGGCAGAGAGGCAAGCAGAGAGAGAGAGGAAGGGAAGCAGGCTCCCCGCTGAGCAGAGAGCCCGATGCGGGACTCGATCCCAGGACCCTGAGATCATGACCTGAGCCGAAGGCAGCAGCTTAACCCACTGAGCCACCCAGGCGCCCGTGATTTTTTTTTTTTTTTTTTAAACAGAAGAGTAGATAGAGGCTTTTATCTGCTCCAACAATTACAGCACATTTCCTTTTACCAGCTAGCTTTCAAGCACTGCAGTGTACTAGTAAAAGGTTAAGAACAGAAGACTGGTAGGGTATACAAAACTCCACTTGGAAGGCAAAGGCCCGGCAGGTAATTTGTAATCCCATCACCCTGAAGTTTATCCCAAATTCCAAAAATCCAAGCCAGAAATCCCAAACCCATTTAGTGAGCACCTACATGCCCTACGTTCTACCGCACATAGATTATAGACCTAAACTGAGGAAAAAAGGAGACACGGAAGAGAATTCTTGTGGGAGAGTGGAAAGGAGGTGCACATTCCAAGATACCCACCTAAGACCGAAAGAAAATTAACCGCGATTATTTCCTTCTATAGTAGTTTTCCCCCTTTACTCGGGCAGCCTGTCGGGAGCAGCTAAACCCCTAACATCATAAGCAACTCATTCACAAGGATCGATTTCCTGATCATTTCACAAAATGTTACAGGTGACCCGTAACATTCCTTCCCAACTTGAGCGGATGGGACAACAATCACCACAGACTCTGCCACGTTTCCACAAATCATTGGTTTATTAGAAAGTTCCTTTCCCTAATTTTACAGCATATATATCTCTATCATATGTGATAAAGTTAAATACAATCTGTAATGCTTGTAAGTAAGGATAGGTTATTTTTTCTTTCTTTTTTTTTTTTTTTAAAGTTTTAAAATCACTGTTCTCAAAGTTACAGAAAACTGCCCCCTGGAAGGGAGAGAGGCAGCCAGAGTATGGCTCCATCTACAAGCTAATGGGAAGCAGCACGAAAGTGTTAATACTGTAGTATTTAAATATTTACATGGGCTGAAAGCAAAGAAAAATGAGTCCCTTCACTTCGAACAGGTGATTTCATCTTTCCAGTGCTAGTTATCAAGAGTGAGGCTTCTGATCGGATGAGGAGCCTGCATAGGCAGGAGGCTCAGTCATGAGCCTTGTTTGCCCAGCACTTGCTTCTCATAAACTCAAAAACTTTTTTCTTTTGGGAATCTGAGAAGAAAGGCAGAACACAGAGCCTCGGGCCAAGTAAGCAGGGTTTACTTCTTCCTGTCCAGTGACCACCCAACTAATTCTAGCCACAGGAATACGGAGGGAACTGCTAACTGCGCCGAAGATGAGACCCGCAATATAAACGGGTCGGTGTGTTAGGTCTGAGAGCCCAGGTGAAAGGCAAGAGGAGGAAGAGGAACTGAGGTGGTACTTCCTCTGGTAGGTGTCATGGAAGGAAAAAAAAAAAATCTTCACTGCTTCAGCTAGGCTGGGCAGAAGGCATGGAAACTGTGAAGCAAAAGAATCTGCAGTATCTATAAATGTGCTCGCCTCCCCACATGAGAAGGAAGAAACTATCTCAACTCTATCGTCCTTAAGTCTACTTCTACTTCAGTTTCTAGCCAACCCAAAAGGCACATTAAAAAAAAAAAAAATTGTCAGAGGGGGCTAAGTACTAGGAAGGCAAACAGACTGCCTGGAGCAAGGCACCCAGGAAACCCAGGAAACCGCCCCCTGGACAATCACTCTGAATCTCACTGCTTCCGGAGAGTAAAGCCCTCGAATCTCTCCTTCCTCCTCTGTAGGTCTTCCTGTTTCTCTGTACAAAACTGCAAAGCACGAGGGAGATGTCCTAACTGAGGATCCCTCTGACACCCCCAGCTGGCTGCTGCCCATTAGTTCAAAAATCCCAGTGCTGGGGGCACCACTTACTGCAAATTAACTAAACATTTCATCCCAGCAAAAGATGTTAAACAATGTTCTTTTTGTTTTAACATTTTTATAGTTCATAACTTCAAAAAATACATGAGCTTGATAAAATATACATGCTTAGTCATTTTTGCATCTAGCAGAAAACAGATACTTTATTTTTTGTTTTCATTTTATAACCTTTAAAGTTTCTTAATTCAACTAGGGCAAACATATTTACACAAAGCCACCAGAACAAGGATCACTTAAAGAGCTGGATGTAAAAAATATTATTGCAGTATACTACAAATATGGAACCTTTTTTAATATGAGCTACAAAAAGCAGCATTTACGTTTATAGAGTTCAGTGCAATTTTTTACATTTAAAAAAAATCCTATAAATTAAGAAGGAAACATCAACATGACAGAAGAAAATACACCCTTCAGACACATGAGCTCCTCTCTGGGGAAGCACACGGGCGACTTTGTTTCGCACAGCTTCTATTCATGATAGGATCTTCTTTTTCTGGGATATGCAGGTATCTCTTCTGGGATGAGGGACATGAGGACAACAGGGCCAAAAGTGTGGCTCTCTGTGTGGGAAGTGGATTGAATAACAGCCTGAGTAGCATCTGGTTCCAGGTCAGACTCCCTTTCCACCTCACCCGGGATAGCACAAGGTCACCAAGGGATGGTCAAAGACACTGAGTGGGCAGGACCAGATGGACAAACTGCCGGCCAGAGAGGAAGAGAATGTTTAAAAATTTATAGAAGGGAAGAGCAGAGGATAAAAAGTAGAGGGAAGAGTATCCAAACTTCAGTTTGGAGATGTTGCCGCAGAGGGGTTAGGAGCACTTACTGGTGTTCCCTAGCTTGGAAACACAGGAGAGGAAGGGACAAACAGAAAGGGGGAAGGGGGAAAAAAATCCCTGATAGTAAAACCCAAAGCAAACCTCAAATCTAAAACCACCCCTGCAAGCCAAAACTTGATTCTTTGGCTGTCAGACACTGCCCATCCCAGCTGGTACTTGCTGGTATTAATGGCTCAACACCCCCGAGGGAAGATACGTGGGTCACCTTCCCTGGCCCTACCTGGGCTCCCATCCCACAACTCATGTGCCATGGCTAGGCGGGTGCTGCAGGTCCTGACCTGAGAAGATGGGGTGAAGTAGTGGGTGAAGATGGAGGGCGGTGGCAGCTGCCGCAGCAGGCCGTGGAGCAAGCAGGGTAGGGTAGAGGGCGGCATGCGGGACAGGATGGAAGGTGAAGGGCCCAGGATGAATGGCTGAGGCGGGAATGATATGGATGGGATGGCTAGTGAGAAAGGTGGCAGGGTGACCAGGGATGATTGAGTGAGTGAGGTGGGACAAGGAAATGGGGGTTAGGTGGGGCTGGGGAATATGATGTACTTGGGCAAGTGGCTGGGGATGCGGGTGGGGGTGGATTCCAATGGCAGCAGCAGCTGCCGCCGCGTGATGCTGCAGGATGGCATGCTGGACAGTCGTGATGGAGGTGGCAGAGGCTGTGGCTGGCTGCTGGATGTGGATGGGCTGCAGGGCCGGAGTGGCTGGGGCCAGGGCAGCCGAGGCGGGGAAGGCCTTCACTTGCTTAGCCAGAAGCTGCTGCTGGATGTGCTGCTGTGCGGCTTGCTGGAGCTTGCTGTACTTCTCCATCTCCTCGGGGGTGAAAGTGATGGGCTGGCTCTCCAGTGGGGCCAGAGAAGCATCCTCAGCCCCATCAGCCGACTCAATACTAGGATCCCCACTGGGAGGTGCATAACTGGGGAAGTGCTCAAGGTCTGGCGCTATAGGCAGCAAGCTGGATTCCACAGGGCCTGGCTGACTGCCACTATCCAAGGACTCTAGGGTGTCCCCGTCGCTGGGGTCAGGGAGGTAGTTATGGGAGATGGTGGGGTCCCCGGAATAGCAGTCCGAGTGCACTGGGGTGCCTAGTGGAGCCACAGGGTGATCAGCAGTAGCTTCCTCAGACTTTGGCTCTTCTGGGGGTGGGTCTGATAAGGGGCCAGATGTTTCCTCTGAAGGGAACTGATGTCCAAATGGGGCATCGCTACCCCCTGGAGGCCCTTCTTCTGTCTCTGACTGTTCTTGCTCTTCCCCTCTTTCTAAGCCAGACTCTTCACATTTCTTGGTGTTGGGCTTTCGGGTAGCTGGGAGCTTCCCTATCAGTGGAAGGACAGGCTTATTGCCAAGAGACGGGGGGAGCTTGGGCCCAAAGTAACCTTGTGGGGGGTCCTTGAGTTTGAGCCCGGCTTTATTAGGGGTGGCCAGCACCTCCTCGCTCACACTAGGTTTCCTCTCTACTTTCCTTGACTGGATCTTCTCCAGCAGCAGCTTGGCAGTGACAGAGTTCTTGTCTTCGGGGCTACAGTCACCTTCTAACCCCCTTCCTGCACCAACACTGCTGTTCTGGGACGGTGGGCCTGTCCCTTTGCCATCGTCTCCTCTGCCATCTTCTTTCTTCCCGGGACCTTCTCCCCGGCCTGATCGAAAATAGTGGGGAGACTGGGAGCGGTAGATTTTAGAGCGGATGAAGTCTCGACGACCAGAACGTCTTTCCTCGGGGCTTTCGTGACCCCATGACCCCTTCCTGGAACCCGATCTCTGGGAAGGGCTCCTGGTGCTGCGGCTGCGGTCACGGCTGTAGCTTCGGCTCCGCTGCCAGCTGTGGGCCGTGGTGCTGCGGCTTCTCCGCTTGCTCCGGCTGCGGCTACAGCTGCTGCTGCGGCTGCGGCCCCGGGACCGCGAGCGCTCCCTGGTGTGACTCCGAGAGCGGCTCCGGGACGGGCTGCAACTGAGGCTGTAGTCATCATCGGAAGAGGAGTATTTGTGCCGTTTGGACCGGTGCTTGGAGCTGGCGTAGTCGGAGTCGTCAGAGTCATGGGAGCGCTTGGAGTGCCTTCGAGATCGGTCACTATAGTCGCTGTAGCTGTCATCAGAGTAGCTGCGCTGTCTACTGTAGCAGCTCTGGTCTGAAGAAGCATCTGAGCTACTTGAGTAAGAACGCCGGGAAGAACGGTGTGAGGAATGGTGTCGGCCCGACCGGGAGCGGCTACGGGAATGCTCACTGCCTGAGTCTTCCTCCTCTTCCTCCTCCTCGCTGTACTGGGATGGAGACTTTTGGTGTAGCCGGTGCGATGAAGCGTCATCACTGTCCTCATCTCCACTACTGGGGCGACTCCGGTGGCCGGACCGGCAGCTCCGTTTGGCGCTAGCTCTTCGCTGGCAGGATGCAGTCAGAGGCTCACCTCTGTGTTTCCGGCCACCGTGATCCTGCGAGTCGCCACCACCCCCACCTTCATCCTTTTTGCCACTGCCCCCCTCTTCAGCTGGGAGGGGCCTCCGCTGGGAAGCGTCTTGAGCTCGCCGCCGTCGTCTGGGCGGTGCAGGGCTACCACTCCCAGGGGGTTCTGGTTTGGGTCCCCGTTCAGAATCTGCCGGAGCTGATGACTTATTCTTCTTTCGTTTTCGTTTCTTGCGCTTCTTAGACTTTTCCCCAGACTCTGTCTTAGAGCTTTTCTCTTCTGGGTCAGGCTTGTGTTTCCGTTTGTGTTTGCTTGACTTTTTGTGCTTCTTTTTCTTTTTGTGTCGGTGGGACTTCCCAGACCGTTCTTTCTTGCTAGGAAGGCTCCTCCCTGTGTCCTCTGTCTCTGACCCATGGCTTCCCCCAGGTTCCTGCTTATTCAGACTGCTACAGCCAGACCCTGAAGCAGGTGCATCCATTCTGCCTCCCGAGGAATGTTCTACATTCTCTCCCCCCTCCTTGGTTTTATTTGGCTCACCAGCATCAAGGCCTTGGAGATGGTCCTTTGAGGAGCCTCCTGCATCCTTTGGTTTTTCTGTCCCTTTAGTTCTGGCATCTTTGTTCCTTGAAAGTTTAAAGTCAAAGTATAAAGGGTTACAACTGTATGAAATGGAGGGTTCTGCCTTGGTAAAAATTAAGAGTTCTGATGGCCACTGGAGGGCAGTGCTTTCATCTTTGCTCAAAACCGGAAAGAAGGGACCAGTAGGATGTTTGGGTCCCTCCTGGCTTTCTTTCCCTGCTGCGATGATCTGACAGGTTTCTTTAGAAGGGTTCGACTCGCATATTTGGTTCTCTGAACCCTTCTGACTTGGACTCTCTACATTCTGCTCACTTACATCCCCTCCCGAGGCCTTTTTTGTCTCAGCTTTGCTTCCAGGCTCTGAGGGCTCTGTGATGCTGGTTGCCGTCTGTTGCTCGGGGACTTCATCAACTGTCTTCTCTGCTCCTTGGCTTGCTGCGACCTTGATACAGCCTTTAGGCTTGGGAGAACTGCTTTTTTTGCTCTCTAGGGCATTCTTTGGGTGTATACTATTATCACCTTCCATTTGTTCACTGGCTCTCATAAAGAGTAGGAAGGGGAAATTTGGTTTTACTTTGCAGTGTGCTGGGGGAATGTAGTGGTAATACTCTGGCTCTGCAGCCCCAGCTCCTTCTTCTCGCTTCATTCTTTTTAACTTAGATAACGTCGAGGCAAGGGACCCTCCATCCTGAGGGTCTTCATCTTCTTTTTTACCATCAAGATTACTGTTACCGTCAGAGTCTCCCATCTTCTGCAGTCCTTGGTCAGAACCCTTCTCATCAGCTTTTGTTCCATCTTCAGAAGTCCCTTCCTCTGCATGGTCCTTGAAAACTGATGCTATTGATTCGAGTTTGACAGGAGCCTTCTTGGCAAAGGAAAATGACACTCCCAATTTTTGTAGTGGAGTCCCTAAATTATTCTTGATGCCAAAGCTGATGCCTTGGGAGGCTAACCCAGGGGCCTGTGCCAGTCCAGTGGTATTAGTGATTTGTACTGCAGTGAAAGGGCCTCCTTTATCTGTGGAGAATTCAGATCCCAGGCCACAAGTGGCAGCAGCACTTGTGCCACTGTTTGTAGCTGATTCATCTTTATCATCCTCTCCACCTTCTTCATCTACAGCCACCGTGGTTGGTCTGAACATGGGACCACTTCCAGGTGCACTACACAATGGTTTAGAAAAATGAAAAAAAAAAAAAAAAAGTTTAGAGGTACATTTAATACTTCTTATAGAACACTTATCTCTGGGGCACCTGGGTGGCTCAGTGGGTTAAGCCTCTCTCTGCCTTTGGCTCAGGTTAAGATCCCAGAGTTCTGGGATCGAGTCCCACATCGGGCTCTCTGGTCAGCAGGGAGTCTGCTTCCCTCTCTCTGCCTACTTGTGATCTCTGTCAAATAAATAAATAAAATCTTAAAAAAAAAAAAACACAAAACATAAAAACAACCCACTTATTTCTTACGTTCCACCATCTGTAGTAGGTAGGCCTCAAAGATACTAAGTGGTGGTTGTTTCCTAGCTCTGTGATAAAAAGAGGACTTGCTCTGTGAGTTTAGGCAAAGTCTCATTCGCTTTTTCTACTAACTAGGTGTATTCCCAGCACCTGTCAGTTACTATTATTTCTTCTAATCAGTCTAAAATTTAAAAAGTGAAGCTGTATCACACAGCTCAAATACTCTGTTGTCACCACCTAGTAAAGGTGCCCTGCCCTGTATCTGTTTTTTAAGTTTGTTTGTTTTTACATTTTTTAAAAAGATTTTATTTATTTATTTGACAGACAGAGATCACAAGTAGGCAGAGCAGCAGGCAGAGAGAGAGGGGGAAGCAGGCTCCCTGCTGAGCAGAGAGCCCGATGTGGGGCTCAATCCCAGGACCCTGAAATCATGATCTGAGCCGAAGGCAGAGGCTTAACCCACTGAGCCACCCAGGCACCACTGTTTGTTTATTTTTAAGTAATCTCTATACCTAACATAGGGCTTGAACTCATGACCCTGAGGATCAAGTATTGTGTGCTCTTCCAACTCAGCCAGCCAGGCACTCTTGTTCTTCTTCCTTACTGAAACATCCTACCCATCAGTGTGCCATCAAACATATGGCTGAACATCTACTCACAAAGGTTGTATTTCACTCAGCTAAAACCCCCCTAATTTCCTCTGTATTTTTAAAATTTTATTTTTAAAAATGTGGATATGGGGGGCCTGGGTGGCTCAGTGGGTTAAAGCCAAGGTCTTTGGCTCAGGTCATGATCTCAGGGTCCTGGGATTGAGCCCTGCATAGGGCTCTCTGCACAGCAGGGAGTCTGCCTCCCTCCCCCCTCTGTTAGATAAATAAATAAAATCTTAAAAAAAATGAAAAATAAAAAAATAAAAATACGGATATTTTGAGTTTAACATAGTCAGAAACCCCCACCATGCTACTCCATGGTGGTCCATGGTTAGTTTTTCTGTTTCAGAAACTAAGAGTCTGTGTCTATTTCTTGGGTACCACACTAAAGCGTTTGCTTTGGTTTTGTTGTAATTTCTGGCATTCTGTACAAGGATCATGATGCTATAAACGCTTTCCCAGCTTTGAAAACAGGAACACGGGGGAGCCTCAAAGCCAATGTTTTAAACTCAAGCCGTGCCTGAAATTTTTACAGTGTGTGAACTATTCATCTGAGGTATTTTTAAGCCAAATTCAAGAAGTGAGGAGAATTACATATCTGTTTGGATGAAGTCTTTTTATCTGATCCCTAGCTACTCACTATCCTAAACTCAGAGACTAAATATATTTGGAAAACGTGGTATCTCTTGCTATCTAGTCTCTGGCTAATGGAAGATAGGATCCCAAACATTTAAATAGCAAGAGACACTTACACTGTGTCATAAAACCTACCCCATGGCAAAGAGACCCTCAAGTTGAATAAAAACAGATCTTATTTTGTTCTTTTGCTTAGTCTTTGCCATGTTAACTGCTTCAACAACACTTACTATGGGGTCATGAATTAATTCTGGGACAATGAAATACCTGATGATGGGTCAAAACCTTCTTTTACTTTCTCAAGAGATTACTTGGTCATCTTTAAACTGCTTACTTATAAAACTGAGAACTACAAGTCACCTCTGAAGAAAAACATATATTAAAATATGCCCCAAATTAGAAAGTGACCTGGTATATACTTTTTATAGAGGTATACTTGCCCTCGCAATATGCCCAAGAGGAATGCGTTATGATATTAAAAAGCTGCCAAAGAAGGAATCAGAACCAGTTTATAGGCAGCTTAACTCAACATTGGAGCTCACTGGTTAATTCTGTTTCAAAACTTTCTTCAAAACTATGTGTTCTCTCCTTGAAAATGCTAGAGAAGTAAATAAGTTAAACAAACAAACAAACAAACAAAAGGGATCTTGAGACAAAAATGAATTTAGTAACTTAGTAAGTCCAGGAACTTGGCTGTGAACTTTTGAAGGACACAATCATAGTTTCTCTTTCCCCTATAGCCAGTTCCTTCCTTTGGTCCTGGGCAGCCATTAAAAACAAACATGGGGGCTAAGTCTTTCTGATTGAGGCACATACTTCATGAATCCTCAGATGCTCAAAGACTGGGTCCCCCAAGACTAGTTGCTTAGAAATTCAGCCTTAGGTGGAGTAAATTCCACCAAAGGCTAAATACCAGCCCCCAAATTGATAATCATCAAGAATCATGAAGGAAGATTAAAAAGAAAACTCAAGAATGCAGGAAGCTGCAGAGAAATAAACTGATAGAATTCCCTAGTGAAACTCAGTGATTAGCACAGACTGTACAGTACTTAAAAGAAAGTTGACTTGAGTCTCTGCCCCATACTGTTTAGTTATAAAAAAGAATACTGGGATATATGTCCTTTTCTATAAAACACAGGTTGGAGAATGGGAACAATAATATTTTTATAATTTATTGATTCACTGAACATCTTCTACAAGGCACTTCTGATGTAAAGATAATCACTCCCCAAAACGAATGCAACAAGTAAACTCTTATTATCATCTCCCATCTTATAGATAGGGACACTGAGGCATAAAGCTTAGATAGCTGAAGTCACACAGACAGGATCCGGCCTCAGAAGTGTATATTCATAAAATCAGTATATTATACTGTAATAATAGATAGGCTTTCAGTATGAAAGATTTACTAATAAGGACTATAATTCTTAATTCTTAAGGATTAAAACTATCTGTAGAACCCTCTGAGAGAAAATATCCTCACCATTCAGCTTGTTTCCTTTGTTCTGCCAATTCATGGAGCCGCCGAAGGGCTTTTTCCTGTTTCTTCTCATCTTTACGGGATCTTGAAGAGACATTTCGAGCAAACTCTCTCTGCTTAAGATCTTTCAATCTCTGGGGTAACAAAAAAATAGAAATAGAGGGTGGGTGTTTTAGAATAATTTGGAGGTCCTGAAAACAAGGCCTTTAGGATATTTACCTCAATCAGTGGTTACAGTGCTAGCGTAGAATACACTGTTATATTCTGATAGTAATTGAAAACACAATGGCTGATTACTTTGGATAAGACACTTGGAATACCTGCATTTCTAATTAGGACAGCATACCATTTGCTTTATGGGGCAAAATTAAATGATTTCGGAAGCAACAAGCAAATTTTAGAACACTAGGAGGAAAGAAAAGGGACTATTTAATCACCTGCTCCTTCAGGATGCAAAACTAGACAAACAGAACATGAGATAAACTGTAATAACACAAGCCAAAGAGAACAGAAAGGGGTTAGGCTAGTACAGAAAATTACCCAGGTGTAAGATCTTAGAAAGCAATGTACAGCTTACATGGGGAGCTGATTTGCATCAAAATAGCAAATAGAAAGCATACTTTTATTTCACCATAAAAAGGTGCTGTGATTTCTTTTCAGCATGAACAGTTTTCCTTTGACTATGAAACCAACCATCTTCCAATGCTCGCATGTTCAGAGCTCAGCAGTCTGACCACTTGCGTCTGGTCAGTCTGCTGAAATGAGAGAGTAATGTGTATTGCTCTTTCATTCCGTCATGGCCCTGAGAGGAACATCCAGGGGATGAGGAGGGAAAATAGAGATAAGTCAGAGAATTTATTGCTTAAAATCCTGATAAAGAATGGTTTTTCATTCTCAGAAACTTCTATATAATTTTCCTTAAAAACAGAACAAAACAAAACAAAACAACAACAACCAAAAAAAGAACAGTGCTATGACACACTGGTGACAAAGTCCAGACATATCTGCAATGAAGACAGAACTAAAATTATTTCCAACGTACTAGATAATATAGAAAACAAACCAAAACAAAACACATACATTAGCCTATGCTTTTATAATAGCATTAGGAAAAGGAATTTGACCCAATATAAAGTGGACATTGCTTTGTGGAAGGGCATGATGTTCAACAGACAGAGGATTTTTTCTTATCTAATATTTATGAAATGTGTTTTGAAATCTTTTGAATTGGGAGGGGGAAAAGGGTGAAAAGACACACACAAAAAAAGGTATACAGCTAAAGACACTAGTAGAAAAACTCACTCTTGTGATCTGGGCTCCCAAATTAGAAGGATTTGCTTTCAATACATCAGCTGAAAATGTCACATCACAAAGAAAAAAAAGTAAAAATAAAACAAGAGTGAAAGAGAAAAAAAAAATAAAGCAAGCATTACTACACAGGCTCTCTTAGTGAATCTGCAAACTATTATACTGAACAATCAGGGACAAAGCCATCAACTCTAAAAGGGTCGGGGAGAAGGGAAGCACCTGTACAACACATATATGTGTACATACACACAGACTGACACAGTAATAATCTCTCCTAGATAAACAGACCTATCTGAATTCAGGAAAAACAGTTAATAGAATTTCAGGAAAGACCACTGCTACCTAAAAACAGTCAATCTTATTTTCATTTACCTTTATTTTGGGAATGTTCAAGTAACCAACAGCCGGCAAACTATGTTACTGAAGCTGGCTATCCAGAATTAAGACTTCTTAAAAACCTCTTTAAGATGGCGAATCAATTATTTTGAATAAGTATGAATTTCAATTTCCTCCTTTCAAGGGGAATGAGGCAGAAAGAGCCTGTCAGGACTATTATATGATTATTTCAGGCTACAAACCTAGTTTTTCTCTGCGCCAAACATTTACCAAGTTTTCTAGCTGAAATTTAAATAGAACATGTTTTTCTCATATCTGCCATCTTCTCTCTAGCTACCCCCCAGGCCTGTAAAATCTCCCTGAGCCTCATCGTTTCCTTTCTTCTTACAAATATTTCATTACTTTTAGTTAGGAGTTATTTCCCAAACTAAAGGACATTGTTTATTTTTATTATTATTATAATAATAAAATTTGGTAGGCAGCAAACCAAGGTTTATTGAGTTATTACAAAGTGATAGTACAAAGTTCCTGAGAAGGGAGGGGACCCGAGAGGGTTACCCCTAAAGGACACTGTGTAAAAGAATGAGCATTTTATCAAAGCCTGGAGTTTCCAGGCTGAGTCAGACAGAGGTTAGGTTTTCCAGTCATTCAGTAACCACTTGATGCAACCTTGAAGTTGAAGGGATAAAACTATGTCCACATCTTCCTGAAGATGCCCTACCTCAAATTCCTACCACAACGTAATTGTAGGGAGGGAAGAAAATGCGGTATCAGTAAAACAAATCCGAGTTATAGCCCCATTCTAGGCAAAGATATACACCTATATGGGGTGTAGCAAACATTCCTAAATCACCTTTGCAAACTTTATTATTATCTTTTTAAAAAGATTTAAGTAATCTCTACACCCAGTGCAGGATTCAAATTCACAACCACAAGATCAAGAGCCACATGCTCTACCAACTGAGCCAGCCAGGTGCCCCGTACCTTTACGAACTTTAAAGTCTGGTGTCTCAATGTAAAACTAGGAACTCCAGAATTCTAACCCAAACCTTAAACATGGGGCTTGGCAACTCTCCCAAACTCAAATGTGTATTGAGGTCTCCCAGATGAGGGCATTTTGATGATAAAAATGGATTCCTAATTCCAAGTCTTTCCTTCCTACCCAAGGTCAAACTAAATTCCCCTCACAAAATCTCTACTCGTACCTTATAAAATTTTATTCTTTCTGAACTGTCTTAGTACTCATCTAGCCACCAAAATACTTGGCACTAACTCAACTGTGTGTAGTTTCAGAGTCAGAAAGACTTGTGTCCAAATTCATTCATCACCAGCCATGTGATTTCATCTCTCTGAGGCTCCAGTTCCCCCATTAGAGAAACAGAGCCATTCTGGCAACAGATTTATGAGGTTAAGTGTCAAAATAAAAAGCACGCTGCATGTCTAAAGTGTTTAATACTGTCTCTTCCTTTTTATCTGGGGCAGAGACTATAGCTGATTTTTTTACATTTTATTTTTAAAGTAATCTCTACACCCAACGTGGGGTTCGAACTCACAACCCCAAGATCAAGAGTCCCATGCTCTACCAACAGAGCTGAGCCCCCACTTTTTTAAATTGAAAAAAAAAAATTTTTTTTTTTGGGGGAAGATTTTATTTATTTATTTGACAGAGATCACAAGTAGGCAGAGAGGCAGGCAGAGAGAGAAGAGGAAGCAGGCTCTCTGCTCTGCAGATCGATGGGGGGCTCGATCCCAGGACTCTGGGATCATGACCTGAGCTGAAGGCAGAGGCTTTAACCCACTAAGCAACCCAGGTGCCCCTAAATTTAAAAATTTTTTTAAAAATTTTATTTGTTTGAAAGACAGAGATCACAAGTAGACAGAGAGACAGGCAGAGAGGGTGGAACGCAGGCTTTAACCCACTGAGCCACAAAGGCGCCCCTTAAATTTAAAAAGTTTTTTTTTGTAAGATTTTATTTATTTATTTGACAGACAGAGATCACAAGTAGGCAGGAGAGACAGAGAGAGAGAGAGAGGAGGAAGCAGGCTCCCCGCTGAGCAGAGAGTCCAATGCGGGGCTCGATTCCAGGACCCCGGGATCATGACCTGAGCCGAAGGCAGAGGCTTTAACCCACTGAGCCACCCAGGCGCCCCTAAATTTAAATTTTTTAAAGTAATCTTCTACACTCAACATGAGGCTCAGATAGCTGACATTTATAATCAACCCTAAAGTGTATAGAACAGTAGTAAGTCTACAGAAAGTGTCTGGTAAATGCCTGGTGAATAATTCGGCTTAAACACTGGACCCTTAATTTTTTCCCCCAAATAACTTTTTGACCATTTGTAGAAAAGTTTGACATGAAAAAAATTTTTTTTTTTTTTTTTTTTAAGAGAGGGAGAAAACAGAGAGAGGGGCAGAAATATTTTCTTTTCTTTTTTTCTAAGAGAGGGAGGGAGAATCTTAAGGAGGTACCACATCCACCGCATAGCTGGAGGTGGGGTGTGATCTGAAAACCCTGAGATCATGACCTGAGCTGAAATCAAGAGTCAAATGCTGAACCACTCAGGCACCCCTGATAATTTTCATGACTCTACTAGGGACAATGTCAAGTTAATATAACACATATCGTTTTCCTAGCTATTATTCTCATCCAATAAAGAAGTGTCATTCTTTAGAGAATCAAAAAACCTAAAATGTTAAGCCCCTCACTTCTGGACAAAATTAGGCCAGGGGTGCTTAGCTGGCTCAGTTGGTAGAGCATGCCACTCTTGATCTGGGGGTCATGGGGTCATGCATCCATGATGGGTGCAGAGATTACTTTATTATTATTATTTTTATTAGAGAGAGAAATAGAGAGGGGTAGAGGGAGAGAAAATCTTAAGGTGGCTAGCACGCTATGCGTGGAGCCTGACTCGGGCTCAATTTCACAACCCTGAGATCAAGACCTGAGCCAAAATCAAGAGTCAGATGCTTAACTGACTGAGCCACCCAGGTGCCCCTAGAGATTTCTTTAAAATAAACAAACAAACAAACAAATAAATAAGAAAGAATTAGGCCAAATTGGGGGGGTATGAATCAGAAAGTTCTCAATTCCTATATAAAAAGTAATTTTTGGTGGCTCAGTGGGTTAAGCCTCTGCTTTTGGCTCAGGTCATGATCTTGGGGTTCTGGGATCGTGTCTCGCATCGGGCTCTCTGCTCAGCAGGGAGCCTGTTTCCCCTCTCTCTCTGCCCATCTCTCTGCCTACTTGTGATCTCTCTCTCTGTCAAATAAATAAATAAAATCTTAAAAAAAAAAAAGTAATTTTTGTAAAGATAAAAAGTCCCTAATTCAGAATTGGATTTTCCAAAGTTGGCTAGTATATTCCAAAAGCCTGGCTCATTTTCAACTGAATGTTCATATGAAATTCTCTCGGGGTCCTATACTTTTACTTTCCTCTTGAATTCTAAAGAGGAACACAATTTCAGGTAACATCTTCAAGGTAAGAATAGAGGGGAACAGAGTACCTGCCTGTCAGAGACAGAGTTCGCATAAGGAGACCAAATATTGTCCATGTGCCATCAATCCAAAATGTTTTGAAAGCTGAGCAAATTTCACTCCATGCATAGAAAAAAATTCATGTTAGAATCCAAACTGGGACACAGACTGATCTGAGGGGACATATTTAATCACCAAAGCTAACTTCAACTATGTCCTTATCTCTGAAAATTATAAAGTACGCTTTCTGAAGTGTTGCTAATAACATTGCTTCTTCACTGAACTATACAAGTAAAAATTTAAGCCATGTAATACATTTTTAGCTGGACAATATTTCATTCAAAGAAAAGGGAGGCCGAACACCATTCAAAATGAAAGAATTTGAAGATCCTGCTCTGAAAAACCAATAGCATGTTTCAAAAAAAGTATACATTTGCAGCACAGAACAAAATGGCCACTTCTCACTGATTCTCAATACATGCTAGCCAGCGTTTTCATTAAATTTCCCAAAAGACCAACATGGGGGAGACACACCTTAAATAATCTAGCTCTTGAAATACTCATCAACGTAACCATGGCTCTTTGAGCTGAAGACCACTTCAATGTAAATGACATTCCAGTTCTTAAACACAGCCTACATAGCACTGTGCTGGCAGCAAAATGTCCACTACAGACAAATTTTGGCTCCACTGCCCAAATCTGAACAAATTAAACCAGAGAAATGAGAATCTGGTAAATCTTACCAGGTTTTTAATGTGGGTGATAAATTTGCTTACATTATCAATAATGTGCAGTACAATAGCAAGGGGTGACACTGTTTGACCCAGGAATGAATGACACAGATACATCTGCACATAATTTCCCCCAGCAACAAAATATGGGTCTGAATTAATAAAATATTTTTTGCATCTTTTGTTGCTATTTTTTTCTAACAAAAATCGATGCTGTAGGTTTTTGTTTTGTTTTTTTAAGTATCTGGGTATAATCTACTAGAAATAAATCTATTGTCTTTCTCAAGTATTTTATTTATTTTTTTAAAAAAGATCGTATTTTTTTATTTGACAGAGAGAGAGAGAGAGCACAAGCAGGCAGAGCAGCAGGGAGAGGGAAAAGCAGGCTCTCCACTGAGCAGGAAGCCTGATGTGGGGCTCAATCCAAGACCTTGGGATCATGACCTGAGCCGAAGGCAGCCATTTAACCGACTGAGCCACCTAGGCACCCCTCTCAAGTATTTTAAATCTATTACCTCAATTTAAAGAAAAACAGGCTACTGTTTTCAGATTAAGGGAATTTGAGACATCAGAAAACAGAGAGTATTTCCTATTGCCACTAAAAATCCCAGGTTCTAATATTTACTCAACTCTAAAGAGAAAACCTGATTTTGTCTTGTTAGGGTCAAAAGATTATCCAGTTTCTTCCTCTTACCAAACAACCCCACTCTCCCAGAACAGGGACCCAAGCTTAGTCTTCCTTTGTACTAACCCTGCAATCACATACTGTTGTCCACGGCACAAAAGAAATAATCAATAAACATTTACCAAACTGGTTTCAGTTTGGTAATGAGTTGTTGAGAAAGGGAATGCAAATACTTTATGTATTATTTGTCGGTTATGAACAGAAACAGGGAACAGCAAAGAAATTGTTCCCACCTCAATCTCTTTTTCTGGCTAAGTATAATCCAGTTGTTTTTTGTTGTTGTTTTTTAAAGTAATCTCTACTGAGATCAAGAGTCATACGCTCCACCCACTGAGCCCAATTCAGCTTTTTCTGAACCTCAACCACTCCCTTTCCCCAGTCATCAATCCTGCATACCCCAAATCCATGCCCTCTTTTCCCCAGTTCCCTTCCTCTTTCTCATGATACAACATCAATCTCTTCTCCCTTCCCAAAGGGGAGTAATCATGCTAGCTATTACTTGTCCAGGTTTCCCGAATGCAAAGTCTTTGATGTTTGATACTTCTGAATGAGACCATCCAGAACATCACTATGTGGTGAGGAAAGAAAAAGACCAGGAAAGAACACAGAAAGCCCAAGTATAAACTACTCAGGGAAGGAAGACTGTAGCTGAATGATTAAGGAAATCCAAGTTACTGAACATTAGATGTAAATTCTTTCTTTTAGCACATGTTCATCAGTAAGCTATGACAATAAATGTTAAGTAACAGAGAAAACCAAATGTTTGGTAACAGAAAACTAAACATTAATGCTGATCATAGATACTGAAAACATCAGAGGAAAGCAGAGTAGCATACATTCTTTCTTGCTGGCTAAGAGTAGTCCTAGTTAGTCAGTTATGAAATACTTACCATTTATGCCCAATTATTTTGCAACACAATCACTATTAATATAATTTGGTAAATAACAAATTAATATGTCATAAAGCTATTATTAAATATTCGTTTCAATATATTCAGGAATTCAGCAAAATGCCTTAAAACATGGTATATTTCTGCAGAAGCAGGGTGCATCCTTTACCGTTTTTTTCACACACCTATGTATATGTACATATAGTCACCATCACCACCACCAAATTTTAAACTGCATGAAGTTTTAAAAATAATTTTGAGATACAATTCACATAGCATAAAATTCACCCATTTAAACTGTAAAATTTAGTGGGTTTCTCAGAGTTGTGCAACCATTAACACTATCTAATTCTAGAACATTTCCATTACTCCCAAAGGAAGCTCCATGCTCATTAGCAGTCAATCACCATTACCCCTTTCTACCCAGTTCCTGGAAACCTAATATATGCTCTCTACAGACATGCTTATTCTAAACTCTTTATATAAATAAAATCATACAACATGGGGGGGTTGTGACTGGTTTCTTTGACTTAGCATAACACTTTCGAGGTTCGTGCCTGCTACATGTATCAGTAAGTCATTCTTTCTTACTGCTGAATAATATTCTATTGTACAGATGTACCACATTTTGTTCATCCATTCATCAACTGGTACGTATATGGGCTGTTTCCACTTTTTGGATACTATGAACAATCTAATACACATTTAAAAAATAAAGATTTTATTTATTTTTTGACAGAGAGACAGCAAGAGCGGGGACACAAGCAGATGGAATGAGAGGGGGAGAAAGCAAGCTTTCTGCTGAGTGGGGAGCCCAATGCTGAGCTCAATTCCAGGACCCTGGGATAACAACTCAGCCACCCAGGCGCCCCTCTTACGCACATTTATTTGTGCACATGTATTTTCATTTCTTATGCATGTATATTTTCATTTTTCTTGAGTATATGCTGGTCATACGGTAAACTCTATATTTAACACATTTTGACAAACTGCCGAACTGTCTCCCAGAGGGGCCAGACCATTTTACAACTCCACTAGCAATGTAGGAGTGTTCCAGTTTTTTCATATCCTCTCCAACATATGTTACTGTGTCTTTTAATTCTGACTATCCTAATGGGTGTGAAATGGTATGCCATTGTGGTTTTGCGGGTAATGAGTTTTAAATATTACTATATATGGGGTGCCTGGGTGGCTCAGTAGGTTGGAAGTCCAACTCTTCATTTTGGCTCAGGTCATGATCTCAGGGTCATGGGACTAAGCCCCATGTCAGACTCGGTGCTCAGTGTGGAGTCTCCTTGAGGTTCTCTCTCTTACTCTCCTTCTGCCCCCACCCCCCCACCCCATGCGCAAGATCTCTCAAGTAGATTAAAAAAAAACCTTTAAAAAAATGTATCTATATATAGATATATATTATATATATCCATATATATCTACATAGCCTTCCAGATCATAACTGAAGGCAAAGGTATGCTTTCACTGTAGAATTTAAAGGAGCATAATTCCTAAGAACAGCTTAGGCTTATTGCAAACAGAACAGCAGCATCTCAGTTCAGAGCTCTTTTCAGCACTGTCACTCACAGACTTATCATTGTTTCTTAGGCTGCTTTACCTTTTCAGACTACAATAGAACATACAGCCCTCATGCAAGAATCTCCACCACACTGCACGACTCTGATAAATACAAACGTACAGGGGCAGAAAACAGGCTGAAAAGCATAGAACATAAATAGGGTAGAATCATTTTTATTCATACTGGGAAAGTGTGCCAAGATAAAGAACGGAGTTAGAGGGGTGCCTGGGTGGCTCAGTGGGTTAAAGCCTCTGCCTTCGGCTCAGGTCATGATCTCAGGGTCCTGGGATCGAGCCCCATATAGTGCTCTCTGCTCAGCAGGGAGCCTGTTCCTCCCCCCCCGCCTGCCTCTACCTACTTGTGAACTCTCTATGTCAAATAAATAAATAAAATCTTAAAAAAAAAAAAAAAAAAAAAAGAACGGAGTTAGAAATTCCTAAGAAAATATAGGGTTTACTAGCAAACTAAGTTCCCAAAGGGTCTGTTTAGGGTCATCCCTGTCTGCTCACAAAAGCAGACAGTTTCCCTAAAGAGAAACAGTTTTCCAAGGTTAACTAGATTGTGATAGCTGGATGTAAGAAGTCTACCACCAAGAAAAGCTGTGGTAGTTAGCATGTAAGATTCAACAAGTGAAAAGGCTCAAAACATGCCCAGGTTTTGGAAGACTAGCCAAATGATGTCAATTCTCTTATACTAAGCAAAATAGTCCCAAAGAAAAATAACATACACAGTGGTACAAACTTTCATCTCCCTGCTACAGGTTAATATGCTCAGATTCTTAGATGCATTCCTCTTTTCACATTTGCTTTGCTTCTGTAAGCATAATCTCTTCAGAAGTGACATATGCTATTTAAGTCAACATTCATGAAGCGTTAGGATTCATAAATACTTCATGGTTTTCCTAATCTATTTCATGACTTTACAATTATCAATTTATGGTTTTCTAAGGATAAACATTTCATAAACACATGAAATACAGGTATGTGTAGAATATCTTCATTGGTATCTAGTCTTGATGGTTTCACTTCTTAAGTTATTTTAAAAATAAGCTTGATGCCCAATGTGAAGCTCAAATTCACAACCTCAAGATCAAGAGTCGTATGCTCCACCAACTGATCTAGCTAGGGGCCCCTGTGGTTTCATTTCTTTTAGAAGGATTCATTTTCTTTTTAATTTTAGCCCCAGAATTATTTTTCAATTTTACTTTTTTTTAAATTGCCTTTTAAAAATTTACTTTCATGTTTCCCTTGCCCTGAATATCAAAGTAGCACCAAAAAAAGAGAACTCAGTCTGAATTTCCTCAAATCTACAGTGGCTTGCCAGAGGTCCAATTGGTTTTGATATGCTTACTATCCTGATGCCCTATGTACCAAGCATACAAAGGATCAAATGCAGTAAAGATCTTGAGAGGCAAAATGCAACCAATAAACAGTGAATCTTCAAGTGGAAAGGGACTCCAAACTTGAATGAAGGCCATGTGAAGTCCAAAAATGATTATTCCTTCCATTACCAAGGAATTTCTCGGACCTTATTTCAATTGAGAACCTATTTCATTTTTTTTTAAGATTTTATTTATTTACTTGAGAGAGAGACAGTGTGAGAGGGCATGAGCAAGGAGAAGGTCAGAGAGAGAAGCAGACTCCCCATGGAGCTGGGAGCCCGATGCAGGACTCGATCCTGGGACTCCAGGATCATGACCTGAGCTGAAGGCAGTCATCCAACCAACTGAGCCACCCAGGCATCCCTATTTCATTTTTGAATAATGAGGAAAACTCTAAAATCTCTGTTCCTTAGTAATACATATTACTTGATATTGTCACAGTCAACTAAAAGTAAGCAATGCTGTCAAAAAGTAATTGTAACAGTTTAGACAAAGTTAACTAAATTATGCAGTAGTAGATTCCATTTTGTAGAGAAGTCACTGATGGCTGCTACAGGCTTACTCTGTTTTAGTTCAGCTATTTAAAGCTCATAAAACAGCTACTTATACAGTTGAAACAGACATGGTACTAAATGAGATTTCAGTGTTTTCAAAAAAACCTAAAAGAAGTCTCATACTGAACCGATGTTAGCAGAAAGTAGAGGCAGACTGAAAGGATTCTCTCCTCTGACCAAGACACTGGTTTTTTTATGCAAGCAAAAAGAATTTCTCAAAGCTGCTTTACTGTACCAGATTTTGGTAACTGGATCAGACTACCTCAGGTAGTTCTCAAACTGCAAAGTTGGCCCCTTAAAGAGGAAGAAGGAGGTAGCTTTTCAATGTGCTACTTTCCCAGTGTCAATTAGAATGCCTGTGTGGAGAGAAAATGAAGGTACGGGCCTGGGTCACAAACCCAAATGTCTAGAGGGATGTGACAGTTATGAGTCATACAACTTGACATAAGAGCAAAGATTATGTGGAACCACAGATAACAGAACGTTAGCATGTGCCTGTCTGAAGAGATAACAACTATTCAGCTTTAACAAATTGTTGTATTAAAATGTAGGCCCAGTGTTCTTAGATTATTTCAATTTTTCAAGGTAAGTTTGAATTATGTAAAATCTCATCTTAAAAGCCGGGAACCAACCAAAATTAAAGGGAAAAAAATCTAATACTGCAAAGGCCAGACAAGATACATCTATGGGACAATTGTGATCTCTGGCTTATGTACTGGAAGCCGGTGAGGAGGACCCTTAGTGCCACAAATAAAAGAGAGTAAGACTGGGAGAATCCTGACTAGGTAACAAGGTACCAAAGAAAGCAAAACAAAAATAACAACAAAAAACAGTGTTAGAAATAAGGCACTATTACTGTGTTGCTACAAATGCCACTTTCAAGAAAGAGAATGTTCTTTACAGTTTGAAATTTAGGCCCTATGAAAACTTAAGAAAATTGTTTCCATGGTCATATCCACTAGGAGACATGTTTTTAGATATACAAAATAATGAAAGATGCGAGGAGGTAGAGAAAGAAGAATGTGTAGTTTCAGAGTAATTTTGACTGTACCATAATTAAGCCAGAAGATAGATACTAATATTCAGTAAGCACTGAGGCATATCAGGACTGAGTTATATAAAAAGGAATCACAAACTGGGCTATCTCTTGAGGAATGGAAGGGCCTTCCCTTCAAAATGTACTGAAATTATTACCTTAAAATGAGGGTTAAACAGCTGACAAGAGCCAAAATGTCTCATGAGCTTTTTCATCTTTGCAGATCCAGCTGGGTCTTAAAATTTGTGGGTTAATGACTTTCTTCATAAAAATCTTAGAAAATTTGAGAAAAACTAGAGTAGTGAGCAGCATATAACAACCCCCCTCCTCCCAAATCACCACAAATCAGAGTGACCGTGTAGCCTTCTTCTGAGAGATTATTTGTGCTTCATGAAGATAAGGGTATGTTCATGATCCTGTCTATACTAGTAGTTTACCACTAACATGATAGATTATTTCTCTGGAAATTTTTAATGGTGAAAATTTGGCGGAAGATGCAAACTAGGGATTACTCATATAGGGTTGAATGTACTTACCCATTATCTCAGATTCATAATAATCCTGTGTGCCTTCCTGGAAGACAAGACAGGGCGTCTTTATGATTTTAGAGCATGAATGTGGAAAATGGTAGGTCCATTTGTATGGTAAGTTCATGTCCATCAAAGAGAAATGAAAAAGAGGACGCCCCTCCTCTTAGGGATTATTTGGCTGTGTTGTACCAAGGGGATTAAAGGCTCCTTAGAAATTCTAAGTACAGGGAAGAGTAGAACTATAAAAAATTTAGTACTGTGCATTTTCTGGTTTATATATCTATAGCACTGTTTCAAGATTCTACTATTTGCACTAAGAAAGCAGTATAAAGAAAGATGAAAAAGATTACATTTCAACCAAATAAAGAACACTCCAAGAGCAAACAGAATAATAAACTCATACTATTGCTGTTCTTTTTTTAATACCTAGGAAGGGGCTTTTGATCATGGTGAAGAAATAAGCTCACATACATTCATTAATCATACCAGCTAAAGACTTCTTCCTAGACCAAAGATCATAGACATATTTCTATATTCATGGAAAGATAATCCATGAGTTCCCTATAAGATATCCTCACTTTTGTGTTTTCATTTTGATGATAATCTAAAAAAACCAACAACAACAAAAACAAACAAACCCAGAGTAATAAATATTTGGGATCATCTAGATGAGTATTTTATAAAAGTTTAGAATACAACTGGGGACTTAAAATGATAGTTATCTGTTTGTACCAAGCAAAGGCCAAATGATAGCACAATACCATATGTATTTGATAGTTTTTCAGTAATCCTAACAGAACAGGGTTTCTCAACCTCAGCATTTGTTGACATTCTGGGCAAGGTAATTCTTTGTTGCAAAGAACTTTCTAGTGTGTTGTAGGATGTTCAGAAGCACCCCTGGCCTCTACCTATTACATGCCTGTAGCACCACCCTCCTAACTGTGGTAATCAAAAATGTCTCCAGGCAGTGTTAAGTGTTCCTTGGAGGACAACATCTCCCCATGTGGAAAACAACTATAAAAGAGAAAAGCAGAGAGAGAAGTGGGTCATCCCAAAGTGCAGAGGAGAATAACATGCCGAATTCAAAAGAACTAAAGCTGCAACAATTACTACTACTCTCAAAAGTTGAAAGCAACATCACTAAAACACTGTCGTCCACCACATTAATGTTGTCAGTATGAATTTCACTAGTTCTATACTTCTGCTCAGATTTAACTTGTAAATCTGTTGCTTTGATAGAATTTTTTCCCTTTAAAGAGCAATATAAACACTGTTCAAGTCTGAATGACAGTTTTCCTGATTTATTTTTTCCTAACAGAAACTTTACTCAAGAGATTTCTCTTTAACTGCAAATGTAACCTTTTAAAATTCCTTTTGGTGCCTAAAGTTTCTTCTGGAGTCTTCTAATTTCTCCCAGACAATTTTTTTTTTTAAATTTTAAGTAATGTCTATGTCCAGTATGGGGCTGGAACTCATGGCCATTAGATCGAATCACATACTTGACCAACTAAGCCAGACAGGCATCCTATCACAGTTAATTCTTTTTTTAACAGATTTTATTTATTTATTTGACAGACAGAAAGATCACAAGTAGGCAGAGAGGCAGGCTCCCTGCTGAGCAGAGAGCCCGATGTGGGGCTTGATCCCAAAACCCTGAGATCATGGCCTGAGCCAAAGGCAGAGGCTTAACTTGCTAAGCCACCCAGATGTCCCCATCACATGATTGAAGAAATTCTCAAGAGCCCGAAAAAGCATTTATGTGTTTAGATGTTAAATGTCCTTCTTAATTCCATAAAAAATAACCCCCCAAATTTGAATTATATATACACTGAAAAGGTTGAGAAGTTACTGGATAAGCAGTATTTGCTGTTATAACTCTTTCTTTCTTGACACATGATTCTTTGAAAAAGTAAGATAATTGCCAAAATAACTTGGCCATATATATAGTAATTTTTAATTCTTCAAATTAAGCAGAACTGACAGTATAACAATGTCCAAAGGTGTATAAAAAGTTCAAGGATGTGTTGAATACAACTCTACTAGTAGAAGAATCTTAAATTGGTTAGGTGTGGTTAAATGTGGAAGAAACTACTGCAAAAAGTATAAGAGTTTACAAACTATCCTTGTGCTGGTAAAACTTAATCAAAACTTGCCCTTTACCTGTGCACTGAAATCTTATAGTTGGTTGAAAGACAAAGCAAAGGTCAAAAAAAAACATTGGTTCAACAGATCCACTTACAAGAGCATTCCAGCAATGCTCATAAATTTTACAAGTTTAACAAGTACAACTACCAAACATCCAAAGACTTAGCAAGTTCTACTAAAATCATCCCAAATCAAATGGCTCAAAATTCTTTAGTAAGCCAGAACTGTACTATAAGAAATTAAAGATTCATTTCTTCCTTCCAAAATCCCCCCTGGGGAATTACTGCTACCTTCTTTATGTGTGTAACTAGTTAGGTACAATTTTATTTTCTAAACAAAGGAAAGAAAAAAAAGAAAGAAAAGAAAAGATTGCAAAGAAAGTATAAACCACTTTTTAGCAAGCTCTTCAACATGCAGCATCAGAGGGCTTTTTGTTGTTGTTGTTCAAGTTAAGATAGCATCTAATTCTGTTTTTCTTTTCAAGATTTATCTGTCTTCCAAGGCATACCAAATAACAAAACTGACTACCGAGAGGAAACAGTAGCCAATAAAGCATGAATATATATAGAGAGAGAGGATGAAGTGACCAGAGTCTGGGATAATTGTTCAAAGATTAACATGTTCGGAAAGAGGGAGAAAGGGAAACAAAGCTCCTAGTGATCCTCAGTTTAACTACCAAATTAAACACAAATACAGAAACCATTCAAAGCCAAAAACTTTATGAAGATTTATAAAGCTCACAATTCTTCACTCTACATAAATTCTCAGAAGGTCTGTCGGGACTTCTGTCACTGAAAATAAAATCAGGTAAGCCAGATGGACCTCAGATAAAGACTAGAGATATAAGAAACCATAGTCACAAAGTTTTTTGGGTTCATTTATAAAATTCAATAGTTATAACAACAAAGTTTTTTTTTGTTGTTGTTAGCAAGCATTTCCTCACCTGCTTGTGTGCATGATCATAGGAGTTGATATGGTTGTCAAATTCCTGATGTTTCTGATACTGCTTATCACAGAGTTCACAGTAGAAGTTGGCTCTGAGGTCTTCCAATGCTTTGGCAATTGCCTTCTCTTTGTCAACATAATCCTATAAAAACCACAAAACACAAACAAAAAATTAAGTTGGTAGAATTTAAATGAATGTTATAAAGAGGGAGTCTTACCTAAAAGAGAAAAGGGGGCTTATTTAGCGGTACCAATAAAAGATGGAACACAGTGGCAATGTGGCAGGGTGATTTGTGTGTGGTTGTACTGGTATTTCTTTTTTTGTAGACATTGCATTTTATCTAGTAAACTTTTTTTTTTTTTTTTTTTTTTTTTTTTAAAGATTTATTTATTTGACAGAGAGAAATCACAAGTAGACAGAGAGGCAGCCAGAGAGAGAGAGAGAGGGAAGCAGGCTCCCTGCTGAGCAGAGAGCCCGATGCGGGACTCGATCCCAAGACCCTGAGATCATGACCTGAGCCGAAGGCAGCGGCCTAACCCACTGAGCCACCCAGGCGCCCCTTATCTAGTAAACTTATACTATTAATTAATCCATGTGTTTATCATGTATGGGATGCCATTAATGATAAAGGATTTCAGGAAACTTACTGTATTATCTAAATTAATAGCTATCTTTAGGGACACCTGGGTGGCTCAGTCCATTAAGCATCTGCCTTCAGATCAGGTCATGATCTCAGGGTCCCGAGATCAAGCCCTGCATCTTGCTCCCTATTTGCTTCTCCCTCTCTTCTGCCCCTTCCTCTACTCATGTTCTCTTTCTCACCTCAACTTCTCTCTCAAATAAATAAACTCTTAAAAAATTAGTTGTCTTCAATTAGTCTTTTTAAGATATATTTAGGAGAGCGTGCATGTACACACACACACACACACACACACACACACAAGCAAGGGGAGGGGCAGAGGGAGAGAAGCAGACTACCTGCGGAGTGAGGAGCCCAAAGACTCAGGGCTGGATCCCAGGACCCTGAGATCATGACCGGAGCAGAAACCAAGAATGAGATGTTTAAGCAACTGAGTCACCCAGATGCCCCCAAAAAGAATTTAATTTTTACTTTGCTTTTTGGCATTATGGTGTCATCCCCTACTCCTACTCCTGGCAAACAAACAAACAAACAAACGAGAAATAAACACCACAATTTTTTGGGGGGAAAAAACAAAAACAAAAAAAAACATCCAATGCTGGGCTTGAACTCACAACCCTGAGATCAACAACTGAGCTGAGATCACAAATCAGACATTTAACTGACTGAACCACCCAGGTACCCTAAAAAACACAATT
The DNA here is from genome assembly GCF_030435805.1 of Mustela lutreola. Taxonomy (NCBI): domain Eukaryota; kingdom Metazoa; phylum Chordata; class Mammalia; order Carnivora; family Mustelidae; genus Mustela; species Mustela lutreola. The sequence goes on along the minus strand of NC_081304.1, from coordinate 18,391,265 downwards.
TTTATTGCATTGTAGAAACCACAGAAGTAAGTATAATCCCCAAAAGAAGCACTACAAAACAAAACAGAGCAACTTATCATCTGAAACGGAAATCAGGGCTGTGATGCACAAGGGCTTTTCTTAGGACATGTGGGTGACACTGGAGTCTGGTGTTTCAGCAAGATGGGGGTGCTAGATTAGAGAAGCCTCATTAATAAATAAAAGAACCTATAACTGGGCTGGAGAGTAGCCAAGGATCTCTGCATTTTGGCAGAGGAAATAAAAAACACTCTCAGAAAGCATCCTCCAGTTTAACATCCTCCCTTTAACATTTTCCTAGATTAAGATCAACAAAACAGGGGTTACAATCAAAGATTACTAGACACACAGAAGAGAAAATAAATCTATCCACAGGGACTCTGGGTGGCTCAGATGGTTAAGCATCTGCCTTTGGCTCAGGTCATGATCCTAGGGTCCTGGGATCGAGTACTGCATCAGGCTCCCTGCTCCTCGGGGAGCCTGGTTCTCCTGCTTCTGTCTCTCTGTCTCTCATGAGTAAATAAATAAATTCTTTAAAAAAAAAAAAAGAAAGAAAGAAAATTAATCTGTCCATAAGTGAAAGTCATTGGAAACAAGCAACAGATTTAGACACCCGAAATCTCAGATACTGGAATAGTCTGTTACATAATACAAAGCAATGATAAAATGTTTAAAATATAAAATGGAATTAAAACAACGAGCAAACATTAAACATATTTTAAAAACTAGGCAAACTACAGGGGCACCTGGCTGGGTCAGTTGGTAAGAGCACATGACTCTCAATCTTGGGCTTGTGAATTCAAGCCCCGTGTTGGGTGTACAGATTGCTTAATTTCTTAAAATATAATCCTTAACAAAAAACTAGGGATGCCTGGGTGGCTCAGCTGGTAGAGCGCATGACTTGATCTCAGGATCACGAACCGAAGCCCTATGTCGGGTGTGGAGCCTGCTTAAAAACAAAACAAAACAGAACAAAACAAAACAGAAAACAACAACAAAAACCTAGGTAGACTATAGAAAGACCAAAATGAGACTTTTATAATTGAGACAGCTAACTGTAAAAAATAAACAAAAAAATCCATCAGCTACTTAGAGGATGGATTAAAAAAAGTAGACCAGATACAGCTCAAAAAAGAAACTGGGGGTGGGGGGGTGGAGAGGAGTGAGCAGGGAGGTGCCTGGATGGCTCAGTTGGTTAAACATTTGTCCAACTTTTTGATCTCAGCTCAGGTCTTGATCTCAGGGTCATGAGTTCAAGCCCCGCACTAGGCTCTGTGCTGGGCTTACTTAATAAAAATAAATAAATAAATAAATAAATAAATAAATACAATTTAAAAAACATAGGGAGGTAAAAATGTTCTGGAATTAGATAGTAGCAATGGTTGCACAAACTTACAAAATATATTAAAAACCAATGGATACTTTAAAAAGGTGAGGTGTTTTTTTTTTTTTTAAGATTTTATTTATTTATTTGACAGACAGAGATCACAAGTAGGCAGAGAGGCAGGCAGAGAGAGAGGAGGAAGCAGACTCCCCACTGAGCAGAGAGCCCGATGCAGGGCTTGATCCCAGAACCCTGGGATCATGACCTGAGCCGAAGGCAGAGGCTTTAACCCACTGAGTCACGCAGGCGCCCCAAAAAGGTGAGTTTTATAGTAAGTAAATTATATATCAATTTAAAAAAGATGTAGTAAACAAAAAGAGGTAAAGACTAAAATTATTAGAATGTGGCACAGAGACAAGCAAACAGATAATGTGAAAAAGAGGTCTAGAAGTCATGAAGAATATAGTAAGAATATTAACACGTATATAACTGGAATCCCAGGAAAAAGAGAACAGACAGCATAGATGAGAAAAATATCCAAAGATAGAAAGGATTTTTTCAAATTAGTAAGACAACTCCAGATACAGGAGGCACAAAGTATACCACACAGGCTACATAAACAATATGCACCTAAACACGCTGAGTGAGACTACAAAGGGAAAAAAGACCATCAAATCATAAAATATCCAGGAAAAAAAAAAGATCACCTGTAATCAGTTTGACAGCAGTTTCAAAAGCAACAGAAGGTAAGACAGTGTGCTTCAGTGGGCTGAGAGAAAATATATGTCATTCGTATAACAAATGACCTATTTTCACAAATGAAGAAATGAAGAGTTTTACCAACAGATTCATTAAAAAGAACCTTTCTAAAGCAGTATTTTCTGAAATCACAGATTGTGACTCACCAATGGATCACAGCATTAATTTAGTAGATTGAAACAGGCATGAAAAGGGGGAAAAATAGCAAAATACAGAGTATATTTCACATAAGGCTAAATACTATCTTGTAAAACTTTTGTTTCAGCTTTAAGTGGTGGCAATAGTAAACGTATTTCTTACTGTGGGCCTGAAAGTCCCAGATTCCTGAAGCATATGCTTTAGGGAAGAAGGAAAATGATGCCAGTAAAAAGGTCTGAAATCTGAAAGTAAATGTTAAGCAATAAAAAATATATATATACAACAACAAAAAAACCTAGTTTGCAAGACTGAAAAAGGATAAAAGCCAAATGCTAGCTATAATGGTCAAGTATAACAGAAGAGGGGCGTTCAAAGTTCAAGTGTTCTAGAGTCTTTCTACTAATCAAGATACAGTTAACTTTGGACTTTGTTAAATTAAGCATATTTACATTAAAATTCCAAGGGTAATTATTAGAAGGCTAGAAATAGTAAAGGGGGTAAAAGTAAGAAAACTTCAATTTTATCAAGGGAAACAGGTCAGAAAAATCAGGAAAACAGAAGTTAAAAAGACAGATTGATAAGTAATGACAGGAAACGTAAATGTACTAAGAAGCTTCCAGAAAAACAGAATCCAACTATATGCTGATTACAAGTGATACCCCTAAAACACAAGGACTTAGAAAGTTGGAAGTTAAGAGATAGAAAAAGATACGCCAGGCAAATCCTAACCAAAATAAAGCTGGAGCAACTATATCAATACTCAACTTTTTAACTTGGAAAACAATTTTTTTTCCTTTAAGTAATCTCTACATGCAATGTGGGGCGCAGACTCATGATCCAGAGATCAAGAATCGCATGCTCGGGGCCCCTGGGTGGCTCAGTGGGTTAAAGCCTCTGCCTTCGGCTCAGGTCATGATCCCAGGGTCCTGAGATTGAGCCCCACATCAGGCTCTCTACTCAGCAGGGAGCCTGCTTCCTCCTCTCCCTCTGCCTGCCTCTCTGCCTACTTGTGATCTCTGTCTGTCAAATAAATAAATAAAATCTTAAAAAAAAAAAGAAAAAAGAAAAAAGAATCACATGCTCTGCTCACTGAGCCAGCCATGTGCCCCATCTTTTTTAGACTTTATGGCAAAAAGCATTACTTGAGACTGCAGCCAGTTAGAAGCTATTCTCCAAATAAGCTGCATAGTTAATCTGAAAAGCCAACATAGATATATTGCTTATCTATTGGTCTTTATGAGGTTTTTGGCTAAAAACTACAAGACTGACCCAAAAAGGTGGTCCAATTTGCCTTACCCATTCCATTTAAAAACTAAACATCAAATAACATCTCAAAACAAAGTGAGTACAGTTGAACTTTGAACAACATGGTTTTGAACTGCACAGGTCCACTTATATGATTTTTTCCCAATACAAAGTTTGGGAGATTTGCAAGAATTTGAAAAAACAGATAAACCACACAGACTAGGAAGCAAAAAAAAAAAGAACATTAACAGTTGTTAATGAATAAAATACATGTAGATACTAGTTTATCATTTACTACCATAAAAGACATACAAATCTACTATAAAAAGTTAAAATTTAGGGGTGCCTGGGTAGCTCAGTCAGTTAAGCCATCTGACTCTTGATCTCAGGGTCGTGAGTTGAAGCCCTGAGTTGGTTCCACACTGGGCTTGGAGACTACTTGAAAAGAAAGAGTTGTAATTTATCAAATCGTAGGTGCACACTTACAGACCTTCCATGGCACCACTAGCAGAAAGAAATGTAAACAAAAGTAAATATAATGTATTAAGTCATAACTGCATAAAATTAAATGTAGTACATGCTGTAATATTATGATTTCATAGCCATCTCTTGTTGCAACTGGGGCGAGTTCAAGTGTTACAAGTATCCATTTACAGCTGTGTGTGATGCTAATCATCTCTGCATGAGCAGTTTGGCTCTCTGGCAAGCTGGGTATTGCAGTAAAAAGTGGTATCTCCCAGATCTTGTGTATTTTTCATTATGTTTAGTGCAATATTGTAAACCTTGAAGAACACCACAGGACCCATACAAAGTGCCACTAGTGATGCTGAAAGTGCTCACAAGCAGAGAAAAGTCATGATATTCTAAGGAAAATTTAAACTGCTTGATACAGACCACAGATTCCCATCTCCAACAGTGGCAGCTTGCCAGTCAAGATTAATGAATCTCGAAATGTAAGTGTAAGGACCATTGTAAAAAAAAAATAAAAGGAAATCCACGAAGCTGTCACTATAGCTATATTAGCAGGTGCAAAATGGTTTTTATTTTTATTAATTAATTAATTTATTTATTAAGAGTTAGCTGGAGTAGAAGAAGAGGATTTTTTTTTTTTAAAATATCAGGAGTGAGCCTGTGTGCCGGAGCAAGCATACACACACATAAGCAGGAAGAGTGGCAAGGTTCCCAGCTGAGCAAGGAACCTGCTATGGAATTTGATATCAGGACCCTGAAGTCATGACCTGAGCTGATGGCAGATGCTTAACTGGTTAAGCCACCCAGGAGTCCAGCAGAGACAGAATCTTAAACAGGTTCCATGCCTAGCGCAGAGATGGATGTGGGGCTCAATCTCCCAACTCTGAGCCAAAACCAAGAACGGGACGCTTAACCATCTGAGATACCCAGGTGCTCCATTTTGTGCAAAACCTTTTAATCTCACATTGAAAATGCAGTTTTTGGGGTGGGTGGGTGGCTCAGTAGAAGTGTCTGCCATTGGGCTCAGGTCATGATCAGACTCCCTGGTTGGCGGGAAGCCTGCTTCTTTCTCTACCACACCCCCTGCTTGTATCCCCTCTCTCGCGGTCTCTCTCTGTGTCAAATAAGTAAAATCTTAAAAAAAAAAAAAAAAAAGAAGAAAGAAAGAAAGAAAAGAAAAATGCAGTTTTTGTGTGGGTTTAGGACTGCTGTAAGAAAGGAATACGTACAGACTTAACAGTCTGTTTAAAAAAAGGTTTACAAAAAGCCAAAGGGATTATATGACAACTTAAAGCAAAAGGTGAAGGATCTAGGGGCGCCTGGGTGTCTCAGTGGGTTAAAGCCTCTGCCTTCGGCTCAGGTCAAGATCCCAGGGTCCTGGGATCGAGCCCCACATCAGGCTGTCTGCTCCACGGGAAGCCTGCTTCCTCTTCTCTCTCTCTGCCTGACTCTCTGCCTACTTGTGATCTCTGTCAAATAAATAAATAAAATCCTAAAAAAAAAAAAAAAAAGTGAAGGATCTAAAGCTGGAGAATTAAAAGCCAGCAGAAGATGATTTGGTAATTTTTACAGAGGTCTGGCTAAAAAAATGTCAAGATAACAGGAAAAGTGGCTTCTGACAACCAAAAGGAGCAGACCGTGCCTAGACACCATCAAGAAAAACACTGAAGAGGAAGGTTATCTGCCTGAACAAATTTTGTGTTTTTTTTTTTTTTTAAGATTTTTATTTATTTATTTGACAGAGAGAAAGAGATCACAAGTAGGCAAAGAGGCAGGAAAAGGGGTGGGGGGAGTAGGCTCCCTGCTGAGCAGAGAGCCCCGATCCGATGCTGGCTTGATCCCAGGACCCTGAGATCATGACCTGAGCCGAAGGCAGAGGCCCAATCCACTGAGCCACTCAGGCGCCCCTTGAACAAGTTTTTAATGCAAACAAAAGTACCCTATTCTGGGGAGGGGGAAATGTCAAAAGGACATTTATTAGAAAGGAAGAGAAGCAACAAACACCAGGATTAAGGTAGTAAGGGATCAACTAACAAACACTGTTTTATGCAAACGCAGTTGAGCTTATGATTAGGACCGCCATTATCTATAAAACTAACCCCCAAGCCTTGAAGGAAAAAGATAAGCATTAGCTGACAGTATTTCCATTGTACAAAAAGAAGGCTGGGACAACAAGAATGCTTTTACTTGATTGGTACCACTGATGACTTCAGGGGAAATCAGGAAGTACCTTGCAAGTAATGGACTGCTTTTCAAAGTTCTTTTGATATTTACCTGACAATGCCTTTGGCCACCTAGAACTGGATGAGTTCAACAGCAAAGGCACTGAAATGGTCTATTTGTCCCCAAATACAATGTCTCTAATTCAGCCTCTGGATCAGGGGGTCATTATACACAGTACACTATAGAAAGGATTGTCAACACTATGGAGGAGACCTCAAAAGGAGAACCTCAAAAACAAGGATTATTCCACTGAAGATGCCACTGTTGTTACAGAAAAAAACATGGAAGCCATAAAAGTCCCAAACAGTAAATTCCTGCTGGAGAAAATGGTGTCCAGAAGTTGTACATGACTTCACAGAATTTAAAATACAGCCAATCAAGAAAATCACAAAAGAGATTATAGATGGGGGGGGGGGGTGGGGAGGGGTTTCAAGATATGAATTTTAAAGAAATTCAAGAGATGACAGACACCACACCAGAGGAATTAATGGAAGATGAGTGCTTCTAAAACCAGTGCCAGATAATACGGAAGGAAATGTAGAAGAAGCAGTGCCAGAAAACAAACTGATGTTACACTATCTGGAAGAAGGGTTGGGATAATTCAAGACTGCTTCTGACTTTTTTTTACCATATGGACCCATCTATGATATGGGCATTGAAATTAAAGCAAAGGATAGAAGATGACGTATAGAGACTTTGTTTGTTTGTTTGTTTTATATTTTTATTTATTTATATGAGAGAGAGAGAGAGAAAGCATGAGCACAAAGAGGGAGAAGCCAACTCCCTGACAAGCAGGGAGGTCAACCCCAGGCCAGACCCCAGGAACTTGAGATCACAACACCAGGACGCCAAGGTGCCCTAGAAACATTTTCTTAAAAAATGAAAAAGCAAGAAGTCAGACAGAAATAATGACATTCTTTCTTTCTTTTTTTTTTTTAAAGATTTTATTTATTTACTTGACAGAGATCACAAGTAGGCAGAGAGACAGGCAGAGAGAGAGGGGGAAGCAGGCTCCCTGTTGAGCAGAGAGCCCGATGCGGGACTTGATCCCAGGACCCTGGGATCATGACCTGAGCTGAAGGCAGAGGCTTTAACCCATTAAGCCACCCAGGTGCCCCAATGACATTGTTTCTGTAAAGTTACACTAAGTAACTTCTATTTCCCCTTCTACATCTTCCACCCCTTATAAGCAAAACCAATCTCTCCTCTTTCTTCTCAATGTGAAGACAGTAAGGATGAAGACCTTTATGATAATCCACTTCCACTTAATGAACAGTATATAATCATTATGCCATATAGTTAATAAACTTATCTCTCGTGTGTGTGTGTGTCTTTGTGTGAAAATGTAGTAACTATATGGAAAGACTTGCATGAGATGTTTTTGTGTCATCATCATTGTCTAAGCATTCATTATGAAGGACATCATGTATAAGACTAGTATGGGAAGTGGGTAGACTATCCTTACATAGGAATAAGGTAAGTGACATCTGATAGGAAATTAATAATATAATGTATTGGTTTCTCTGCGATGGAACTAGAGGGTATTATGCTTAGCGAAATAAGTCAATCAGAGAAAGACAATTATCATATGATCTCCCTGATATGAGGAAGTTAGGAGGCAACGTGGGGGGTCTGGTGGGTAAGAAAGGAATAAATGAAACAAGATGGGATCGGGAGGGAGACAAACCATAAGAGACTCTTAATCTCACAAAACAAACTGAGGGTTGTTGGGGGGAGGGGGCTTAGGAGAAGGGGGGTGGGGTTATGGACATTGGGGGGTGGTGTGCTTTGGTGAGTGCTGTGGGGTGTGTGGACCTGGCGATTCACGGACCTGTACCCCTGGGGATAAAAATATATGTTTATAAAAAATTAAAAAATTAAAAAAAAAAAGAGACTCTTAATCTCACAAAACAAACTGAAGATTGCCAGGGGGAAGGGGGTAGGGAGAAGGTGGTTAGGTTATGGGCATTGGGGAAGATATGTGCTATGGTGAGTGCTGTGAAGTGTAAACCTGGCAATTCACAGACCTGTACCCCTGGGGCTAATAACACATTATATGTTAATTTAAAAAATTTTTTAAAATAATGTATTGGCTTTCTTACTATCTTACTTTCAAAGAACTATATTATGGTAGGGTATGGCTTTCTCCCTTGCAACTGGAGAAGCCGAGTATAACCTCAGATAAAAATATATGTATTAGGGGCGCCTGGGTGGCTCAGTGGGTTAAGCCACTGCCTTCGGCTCAGGTCATGATCTCAGGGTCCTGGGATAGAGTCCCACATCGGGCTCTTTGCTCAGCGGGGAGCCTGCTTCCTCCTCTCTCTCTCTGCCTGCCTCTCTGACTACTTGTGATTTCTCTCTGTCAAATAAATAAATAAAATCTTAAAAAATATATATATGTATTAAATATAACAATGTTTCTACTACTTTATTATGAATATGACTGCTGTATGTCATAAGAACTTTATAACCATTCATTAGTGTATAGGCTAGACTACTGTGAAACAACTGTATTGATTAACTAGGCTAAAATGAAGCAATCATACCATTGCTTCTTCATTATCAATGCATGAACTGTTATACTTGTAAACTGTTTCCCATATTATCTTTTCATTTTTGATGTCTAGTATTAGTAATAAGTATAACATCTACAGTATTTTGTATCATATAAGACAATACTGATGTAGGTACTGACAGATGGTTCATCTTATGAACAGAGGACAGGGGACGCCTGGGTGGCTCAGTCACTTAAGCCTCTGCCTCTGGCTCAGGTCATGATCCCGGAGTCCCGGAACTAAGTCCTATTAGCAGGGAGGCTGTTTATCTCTTTGCCTGATGCTCCCCCTGCTTGCACTCTCTCTCTGTCAAATAAATAGATAAAATCTTTTTAAAAATAAAATAATAAAAAATTATAAATAAATTATAAAAAAAATAAGAGGACGTAACACTATCAGTAAATACAGTATAGTACTGTAAATATATCTTATTTTAATATTTGCTTTTTGCTAGCATACTTTATCATAAGAAACTATGTAACACATATACAAATATATGTTAAGCAACTGTTTCTGTTATTGGTAAGGCTTTTGGTCAACAGTGGGCTCTTACTAGATAGTTATTATGCATTTTTGACCACGTGGGAACCCCTGCGTTGTTCAAGGGTCAACTGTGTATACATTTGCTGTAAGGGACTACAGAGGAATGAGAAGAGGAAAGAAATGATAAATGACGACTTGTGAGTCATTTACAGCAGGGGTACATAAATCAGTCTCACTGTTAGTAGATCTTTCCAGTTAATGGATCTGAAGATAAGTCTCATTTCCAAGGCTTTTTTTCTATTCAGTTTTTTATCTTCAAAACTAAGGGTAGATCTACCCTTTCAGGGTAGTTCTACCATCTACCATTTCTCACATAAACTATTTAATTAGTAAACAAGAAAAGGTTGCTGTATTTTGTGGAATGCCAGGATTAACCAGTTTGGATAAATTTATTAAAACTAAAAAGTGAATATACAGTACATTATAACTTTTTTTTTTTTAAAGATTTTTATTTATTTATTTTGAGAGAGAGAGAGAGAGAGACAAAGTGAGAGAGAGCATGAGAGGGGAGGTCAGAGGGTGAAGCTGACTCCCCATGGAAGTGGGAGCCCAATGTGGGACCTGATCCCAGGACTCTGGGACCATGACCTGAGCCCGAAGGCAGTCGCCCAACCAACTGAACCACCCAGGTGTCCCATAACTTTCGCCATATTCAATCATTCACCTAATTTTTAAAAAGATTTTATTTATTTATTTTAGAGCTAGGGCGAGCACAAGCAGGAGGATCAGAGGAAGGGGACAAGCAGACTGCTCTGAGTGCAGAACCCTGAGAACCTGAGCCAAAAATCAAGAGTCAGACACGTAGGAGCCATTCAGGTGCCTCTCATTCATGGTAATTTTTGCTAAGCACCCTGGGCAGTTTCATTTTGTCTGGCTATTAAGTAACTTGTGGATATTCTTCCTTATCAGTGCTGGTTTTCTCAAGCTAGAAGTCAGAAAACTCACTTTCTCAATTTCCCTTAAAACCAGGGTTCAGACATGCGATTTTCCCATCAAATGTATCTGCATAAGACTTCGATTTAAAAGTGAGCAGTATATTGGGGTGCTGGGTGGCTCAGAGGGTTAAGCCTCTGCCATCAGCTCAGGTCATGGTCTCAGGGTCCTGGGATTAAGTCCAGCATCAGGCTCTCTGCTCAGCGGGGAGCCTGCTCCCTCCCCCACACCCCCCCAACCACCTGCCTCTCTGCCTACTTGTGATCTGTCAAATAAATAAAATCTTAAAAACAAACAAACAAACTTCTCTTATCTTAAAAAAAAAACAAAAAAACAAAACTGAGGTTCAAAGAAGCAGAGCTACTAGCATGTCAGATCACAAGATATATCCTATATCCCCTCACAAAACAGAAATGATAGTATATTAACTGCTACATACAGGACAGGGTAGGTAGAGACAGCAAATGGGAATTAGAGCTCTGCCTATTACTGCATCTGTAATTAAAGTAACAAGAATTTTATTCAAAACTGAAAATCAAGTAATATAAATACTATACAACTATATTTAATTGTATGCTACATACTAAGTATATTTACTAATATTTGGTGGTAGAAGAAATGAAAGGGAGTAAGACGACAAAAGCAGGTTAACCTGCCATTTCTAAAGTAAATAATGGACACTAAAAGACAAAGAGAACAAAGGGTTATTTTATTAAGTTAAAGGGAACTACAACAAAATACAGTCCCTCTATATTTATCTCTATCCCTATATTAAAAAAAAAAAATACCTCATATAAAATAAACCGAACCTATCTGTCACATAAAACATAAAAAATTGGGGGCACTGGCTGGTTCGGTCAAGTAAGCATGTGACTTTTGATCATGGGGATGTGAATTTGAGGTTACTTAAAAATATATGTAATTAAATCATTAAAAAAATTTTTCATATTGTAATGCAAAGTTAAAGCCAACTCCATGAAAATTGTAAGATGTACGTCCAAAACAAAGTAATTCAGAAGGATTGAACATAAAAAACAAAGATGTGGCACCTGAGTGGCTCAGCTGGATACCCAACTGAGTCTTTTTTTTTTTTTTTTTATTTGAGGGGGGGAGAGAGAGAGAAAGAACAAGCAGCAGGGGAGGGAGAAGCAGACTTCTCACTGAGCAGGGAGCCCAATGTGGGACTTGATCCCAGGACCCTTCGATCATGACCTGAGCCAAAGGAGATGCTTAAACAACAGAACCTCCGAGGCACCCCTCAACTGACTCTAAGTTAGATTCAGGTCATGATCTCAGCATCACTGGATGAAGCCCCAAGATGTGTCCAGCTTTAAAGACAGCAGGGAGTCTGTTGGAGATTCTTTCTCTCCCCACACCCCCCGCCCCCGCCATTCTCTCTCTTTCTCAAATAAAAAAAATAGCTTAAAAAACAAAAACCAAAAAACACAGGGGCACGTGGGTCGCTCAGTTGGTTGAGCATCTGCCTTTGGCTCTGGTCATAATCCCAGGGTCCTGGTATCAAGTTCTGGGTCCGACTCCCTGCTTAAGCGGGGAGTCTGCTTCTCCCTCTGTCCCCAACCCCACTTGTGCTCGCTCTTTAGCTCTGTCTCCCTTTCTCACAAAAATAAATAAAAACCTTAAAGAAAAATTAAAACAAAATAACACACTCCAAACCCAAAAATATACAAGACAATACACACAAAATGAAAGCAGAATCAAGATCTTACTTTCAAATGAGGTACAGATTACACTATAAAGCTTTAAAGAAGATAAAGAAAAGCACTTAATAATGTCAATGAGGGCAACTCATGGTATCTAAAAATTTTAATATCTACCATAATCTAGCAGTAACATTCATGATGCAGAAATCAGAGATTTATTAAAATATGGAGATTTGATAAATCATCTCCTATTTAATGACAGATCAAAGAGATAAAAACTAACTAAGACACTGAACACCTCAGTAATATATATATATTTATTTATTTTAAAGATTTTATTTATTTATTTGACAGAGAGAGATCACAAGTAGGCAGAGAGGCAGGCGGAGAGAGAGGGGGAAGCAGGCTCCCTGCTGAGCAGAGTCCAATGTGGGGCTCGATCCCAGTACCCTGATATCATGACCTCAACCAAAGACAGAGGCTTAACCCACTGAGCCACCCAGGTGCCCCATGAACACCTTATTAATATATTAAGGTATGTGGCCTAAAAATAGGAAACACACCTTTTAAAGTACTCATAGAATGTTCATCAAAAAAGGCTGTATTAGGCTATAGAGGAAACCATAATAAATTGCAAAAAGAGATAATTTAAGTAACATATATAAACACAGTAAAATAAAACTAGGAATTAACATTTTTTAAAAAAGATTTTATTTATTTATTTGACAGAGAGAAATCACAAGTAAGCAGAGAGGCAGGCAGAGAGAGGAGGAAGCAGGCTCCCGGTGGAGCAGAGAGCCTGATGCAGGGCTCGATCCCAGGACCCTGGGATCATGACCTGAGCTGAAGGCAGAGGCTTTAACCCACTGAGCCACCCAGGCGCCCCAAGGAATTAACATTTTTAAAGGCTTTTCTATAAATCCGAGACCTTAGAATTTCTAGGGGAAAAATGATAATGACATTATTTATCAATATATACAGGTCAGGAAAAATATATAGGTATAACTACTTAAAGTAATAGAATAAGAAGAACAAAGGCCAAACTCTGGATAAACTCTCATACACGTATACCAGGAAATATGTTTCCATTTACCTAAAGTTTAAAATCATGTAAAATTGGGGCACCTGGATGGCTCAGTTGGTTAAGCAACTGTCTGCCTTCCTCTCAGGTCATGATCCCAGGGTCCTGGAATGGAGTCCCACATTGAGCTCTCTGCTTGGTAGGAAGTCTGTTTTTCCCTCTGCCTCTTACCCTGCTCATGCTCTCTCTCAAGTGCACTCTCTAATAAATAAATAAAATCTTAACAAAAAATAATAAAATAGTCAAAACCATGTTCAAATTAAACAATACATGTTTAGGGATACAAAACACATTGTAAAACCATTTTTAAATCTAAGGGACAATTTAAAACCATTTAAAATCTGGGTGGCTCAAGTCAGGCATCTGACTGGTGATTTCAGCTCAGGTCATATTCTCAGGATTCTGGGATTGAGCCCCACTTCAGACTCAGTGCTCAGTACAGAGTTCCCTCGGGATTCTCTCTCTCCTTCTGCCCCCTTGAGCTCTCTGTAATAAATAAAATCTTGGGGAAAAGGAGGGCTGTCAATAAAAGAGATAATATTTCTTGAGTCACTCTATGAAACCAGTATTACTCTTATATAAACATTTCACAAAAAAAACCCTACAAACTAGTACCTCTTATGAATTCAGATAAAAAAATCCTCAACAAAATGCTAGCAAACTGAACTCAGCAGCATATTAAAGGGGTCATACACCATGACCGAGTAAGAGTATCTAAGGAATGCAAAGTTGATTCAATACATAAAAATAAATTGATATAATATGCTGTATTAAATAAAGGGGGGAATCCCTATTTGTTCAACAGATACAAAAAGTAACAAAAGCATTCAACAAAATCTAACACCTTTCCATGACCGGAAAAAAAAAAAATCAACAAACTACTAATTGAAAGAACTTCCTCAATCTAATATGGGCATCAATGAAAAAGCCCTAGCTAAAATCATCCTTAAAGGTTAAAGACCAAAAGCCTGCCCTATACAAAGTTCAGAAAAAAGAGGTCTGCTCTTGCCACTTCTACTTGACAATATACTGGGAGTTCTAGGTAGGGCCATTAGATACAGGGGAAAAACAGGCATCTAGATTGGAAAGAAACAAAATTATCTTTATTCATAGATGATATGACATGTAATAAATCCTAAAGAATTCACATAAAAAACTGTAAGAGCTAATAAATAAGTTTAGGGGCGCCTGGGTGGCTCATTGGGTTAAGCCTTTGCCTTCAACTCAGGTCATGATCTCAAGGTCTTAGGATCGAGACCTGCATCAGGCTCTCTGCACCTGCCTCTCTGCCTACTTGGGATCTCTCTCGCTGTCAAATAAATAAATAAAAATATTTAAAAATAAATAAGGAAATAAATAAATAAGTTTAGCAAAGTTGCAGAAAATAAAAGATCAACCAATATATGAAAATCAATAGCATTTTAAAAATAATATTTAGGATTAAATTTAACAAAAGAAGTACAACACTTAACAAATATTGAAAGAAATTAAAGAAGATCTAAAGATGGGGCGCCTGGGTGGCTCAGTGTTGGTTAAGCCTCTGTCTTCGGCTCAGGTCATGGTATCAGGGTCCTGGGATCGAGCCCCACATCGGGCTCTCTGCTCAGCAGGGAGCCTGCTCCCCCCCTCCCCCGCCTGCCTCTCTGCCTACTTGTGATCTCTGTCAAATAAATAAATAAAATCCTTTAAAAAAGGAAGATCTAAAGAGGGATGCCCGGGTGGCTCAGATGGTTAAGCCGCTGTCCTCAGCTCAGGTCATGATCCCGGAGTCCTGGGATCAAGTCCTGCATTGGGCTCCTTGCTCGGCAGGGAGCCTACTTCTCCCTCTGACTGTCGCCTCCTTTGCTTGTCCTTTCTCTCCCTCTTTTTCTGAGAAGTAAATGAATAAAATCTACAAAAAAAGATCTGAAGAAATGGAAAAACATCCTGTATTCATGGATTGAAAGATTTAACATTGTTAAAATGACAATACTCCCAAAACTGACCTACAGATTCAACATAATCCTTATCAGAATCACAGCTGATTTCTTTGTAGAAATTGATCAACTGATTCTAAGAATTGGGAGAGATCAAGATTAGCCAAAACAATCCTAAAAAGTAATAAGGTAGGAAGGCTCACACTTCCCAATAGCAAACCTTACTACAAAGCAACAATAAGCAAGATAGTGATTTTCTTTCTTTCTTTCTTTCTTTCTTTCTTTCTTTTTTTTTTTTTTTGAGATTTGCTTATTTGAGAGAGAGAGAGAATCCAAAGCAGATTCCCTGCCAAGCAGGGAGAGAGACAGATGCAGGACTCAATCTCAGGACCCTAAGCTGAAACTAACAGTTGGATGCTTAAACTGCTATGCCACTCAGGTGCCCAAGACCATGATTTTCAACAAGGTTCTAAGACCGTGTGGTGAAGAACAATCTTTTCAAAAAATGGCACTGGGACAACTGGGTAGCCATACACAGAAGAATGAACTGAAACACCTACCAAACATGACATACAAAATTAAACTTTAAAAATTTATTTCAAAAGATAGATCAAAGACTTAAATAAAAGAGCTAAAATTTGAACTTCTTAGAAGGAAACACAGGTATAAATTTTCATGGCCATGGATTGGGCAATGGGTTCTTAAATATGATACCAAAAACAATGAAAGAAAAAGATAATGGACTTCATCAATTTTTAAAAATTTGTGCATCAAAGGACATTTTCAAATGAAAAGACAATCACAAAATGGGAGAAAATATTTGCAAATCATGTATCTGACAAGGGTCTCATTTCCAGAATTAACAGAGAGTTCCTATAACAATAAAAGAACAGCCCAATTTAAAAACGGGCAAAAGATCTGAATAGATATTTCTCCAAAATAATAACAAATGGCTAGTAAGTGCAAGAAAAGGTACTCAACATCATTAGTCAGGAAAATTCAAATAAAAATCATGCTCAGATACTATTTCATACCCACTAGGATGGCTATAAAAAAAATGTAAGTGAGGATGTAGAGAAATAAACTCTCAAACACTGCTGGTGGGAATGTAAAATGGTACAACCACTTTGGAACAGTCTGGCACTTCCTCAAAGAGTTAAACATAGGAGTTACCATATGCCCAGCAATTCTATTCCTATGTAGATATCCAAGAGAACCAGAAAATATATTTATACAAAAACTTGTACAAGATGGTCACAGCAGCACTATTTATAATAGCCAAAGAGTAGAAAAAACCCAAATGTCCATTAATCGGTGAATAATTAAACAGACTATAATATATTCTTCAATGTAATATTCAGCCATAAAAAGGAAATGAAGTACTTACACATGCTATTAACATGAATGACCCTTGAAAACATGCTTAGTAAAGAAGTCAGATATGAAAAGCCACATAATGAATGATTCAACTTATATGAAATGTCCAGAACAGGCAAACCTAGAGACAGAACGTGGCTTTCAGGAAGAGAAGGTGGGGTGAGGAATGACTGCTGAAGAGTGTGGGGTTTCTTTCTGGAGTGGATAATGTTCTGGAATTAGTACTGATGGTTGTACAATATTGTGAATATGCTAGGGTCTTTAAATTGTATATTATAAAATGGTAAACGGTAAATTTTATCTCAGCCAAAAAAAATATATCTGAAAAAGGGAAGGGAAGGGAAGGGAATGATAAAACACAAAAATGTAGTGCTTACCCCTGAACAAGGAAGAAATGGAATGCAATCACAGAATTCACTGATTAAGTTCTTTTTCTTAAACTGAGTAGAAGACACACAAGTGTCTGTAGTTATTCTTTCTTTATTAAAGATTTTATTTATTTATTGACAGAGGGGGAGAGAGAGATAGAGACAGAGAAAGAGGGAACACAAGCAAGGGGAGAGGGAGAAGCAGGATTCCTGCTGAGCAGGGAGCCCACCCTAGGTGGGTTTGATCCTAGGACCCTGGGATCACAACCTGAGCCAAAGGCAGATACCCAATGACTGGGCTACCCAGGCACCCCGGTAGTTATTCTTTATATCTTCACATTTTAAAAAAAGATTTTATTTACCTGAGAGCCAGAGAGAAAGAGAACATGTGCAAGCGGGAGGGGGAATGGGGAGAACAGAAGGAGAGGAACAAGCAGACTCTGCGCTGAGTGTGGATTCCAATGCGGGGCTTGATCTCAGGATCACGACCTGAGCCAAAATCAAGATATGGATGCTTAACGACTGAGCCACCTAGGCATCCCTTATCTTACACATATTTTTAAAATATCTTATTGGTATTTAATAAAATACTTAAGGTGTCAAAAATGGGATTGTATTTCTTCTCTGTTTAAATTTAAACCTATTTATGGGGCGCCTGGGTGGCTCAGTGGGTTAAGCCGCTGCCTTCGGCTCAGGTCATGATCTCAGGGTCCTGGGATCGAGTCCCGCATCGGGCTCTCTGCTCAGCAGGGAACCTGTTTCCTCCTCTCTCTCTCTCTGTCTGCCTGCCTCTCTGCCTACTTGTGATCTCTCTCTGTCAAATAAATAAATAAAATCTTTTAAAAAAAAAAAAAATAAATAAATTTAAACCTATTTAAATTTAGAGCCACACATCTGCAAATAGAATGGAAGGT
Source organism: Mustela lutreola (assembly GCF_030435805.1). Lineage (NCBI taxonomy): Eukaryota > Metazoa > Chordata > Mammalia > Carnivora > Mustelidae > Mustela > Mustela lutreola. The sequence goes on along the minus strand of NC_081304.1, from coordinate 18,373,739 downwards.
GACATAAATGAGGCAGTGTAAAAAGACATGTAAAAAGAGAAGACAGTAGACACAGAGAGTGGGAGTCAACAGAGGTTTTTTGTTTGTTTTTTTCCTTCAGTTAGTGATTCTCTTCCCCCACAAATGTGTGATGTTTACTGGTTAAAGGAAAATAATGAATAATGAGAGAGGCTGCCAACGTTACACCTTTTTATTTTTTAAAGATTTTATTTATTTATTTGACAGAAAGAGAGAGAGAGAGTCCAAGCAGTAGGAGAGGTAAAAGCAGGCTCCCCGCTGATCAGGGAGCCTGATATGGGGCTTGATCCACAGACCCTGGGATCATGACATGAAATGAAGGCAGACCTTAACTGAGTGAGCCACCCAGATGCCCCAAAGGATACACCTTTACAAAGATATAAAGTTCTTTTATAAGATAGAGAGAGGTCTAAGATCCAGAATTCATAGGTAGGAATTATCCTTTAACGGACAGTGAAAAGGGGAGAAAAATTTAAGGACAGGAATATTTGGGTCCTAGTTTGATGGTGGATATTACAGGCATAAATGCACTCTGACCTGATGGTCCACATTTTGTTAAATTTTCTATTAGGAGTAAGAAAAGATGGAGGAAAGACAAGGGCAGTTTAAGAAAGATGAGGGCCCAAGAACCAATGCTTAAGAATGAGAGCTGAGGAGACTAAGTAGGAAATGACATATGGAAGATTACTTGGCAGTTCTGAGCCCAGTGAATCAGAACCACTCTCATACTGCACTACAGGTGCAGTAGAAATACAAGTATTTGTATTGACTGGAGACAGGCTTTGGTTAAATAAGTAGCTATAAAGGGGTGCCTGGATGGCTCAGTGGGTTAAGCCTCTGCCTCTTGCTCAGGTCATGATCCCAGGGCCCTGGGATTGAGCCCCACATCGGGCTCTCTGCTCAGCAGGGACCCTGCTTCCCCCGCTCTCTCTGCCTGCCTCTGCCTACCTGTGATCTCTCTGTCAAATAAATAAATAAAAATATTTTTTAAAGAAGAAGTAGCCATGACACAAGAATCAGGAAGAAAAGAGTTGGGATCAAAATGTTGAGGGAAGTAAAAATCTGTGGTGCTTGACAGGTACAAATTAAGGAGGGGCTAAGTTACTAAAGTCAAAGTTCCAAGGTCATGGGAAGGTGAAGAACAAATACAGTGAAATAAATGAGTGACAAGCAGGAAGGGGAAAGAGTTTCACAAACAGTAAAGATCTAACAAGATTTCTGTGCATCTGATCAATAAAAGGGAGATAAGTAATTCTTGCTTAACCCAATATGAAGAGTTCAAATGAGAAATAATTTCTTGGGCTGGGGGACAAAAAGAGCCTTAAAATAGAATGCATAATATTAAGAGGCTGTGAACTACTTGGCTATTTCATTCATTCATTCATTCATTCATTCATTTATTTTATTTATTTTTAAAATATTTTATTTATTTGACACAGAGAGATCACAAGTAGGCAGAGAGGCAGGCAGAGAGAGAGAGGAGGAAGCAGGCTCCCTGCTGAGCAGAGAGCTCGATGCGGGACTCGATCCCAGGACCCTGAGATCATGACCTGAGCCGAAGGCAGCAGCTTAACCCACTGAGCCACCCAGGCGCCCCGGCTATTTCATTTATTATTCACTTGATAGTGTAACTTTTATTTGAAAACAATAAAATGTACTCTTCAGAGTATTTTTTCTTTAAGATTTCATTTATTTACTTGAGAGAGACAGACCACAAGCAGGTTGAGGGTCAGAGGGAGAGGGAGAAGCAGACCCCCCACTGGGCAGGGAGCCCAACATGGGGATCGATCCCCAGACTCTGGGATCATGACCTGAGCCAAAGGCAGATGCTTAACCGACTGAGCCACCCAGGTGCCCCACTTTAGAATATTTCTATTTCTGACAGTATAACCAAATAAATCTGGTTCTTCCCCTTATTTCAAAGAATGTGTTTGTTCAATTCATATTTATTGAGCAATTATGTGCCAGGCATTATGTTGTAGTATTATTACCGGCAGACAAATAGTCTCTCTTCTCAATGCCATTTCTGCCCAAACAGCAGTCAGACTATAAACAAGTGAAGAAACAAAAATTTATAATTATAAATGATAAAAGACAGTGCTGCAAGAGAATAAGGCAGAGTGGAGGACTTATTTAAACTAGGTAATGAGAGAAGGTTTCAAAGCTAAGTTCTAAAGGATAAAAAAGAACCATGTGAAAGATGATGAAACACAGTATTATAATCATTCAGGGCCTAAGGACAGTGTTTAGACAGAACAAGAAGGTCTAGGTCTGAACATGAAGAACTCCAACATCTGAAGTTTAGGCCAAAAAGAAGGGACCAACGAAGGAGCAAGGAAGATAGGAACAACCTAGAGAAGTATGAAATCTTCAAAAGCAAGAGAAAAGAAAACGTTTTAAAGAAAAAAGAATGGTCAATTGTATTCAACAATGCCAAGAAACAGAATATGGAATAAGTTTTAAAAGAGCTACTGGATTTAGCAAACAGAGGTATTTTGTGGCCTTAAATAAAGTGGTTCAGTGAAAAGTGCTAAAGCCAGCCTAACGCGTTATAACAGTGCATAAAGAAAAGGGCAGGGAGAAGAGAACAGGAAAAGAAAAAAGGAACAGAAGGAAGAGGAAGATTTCACTATACTATAATTCTGAACAAAGTAAAATAAAAAGGGGCATCTATCTTGGACTCCTGGGATCAAGCCCAGAGTCAGGCTCCTCAGCAGGGAGTTGGCTTGTCCCTCACCCTCTACCTCTCTCCCTCGCTTGTGTTCTCTCTTATTCTCTCTCAAATAAATAAAATCTTTAAAACACACACACTTTAACATATAGTTGAACTCAACAAGACAGGGCAATCCCTAGATGCCTGAAGGTGAGCCTTCAGGACCCTGACGAAAGAAAGCTAGTAAGCACTCCTTGTGAAAAGTTCAGAGTCAGGAAGAGTTGTCTCCATGGAGTCCCTGGCTGGCTCAGTTGGTAGAGCTTGCGACTTCTGATCTCAGGGTTGTGAGCTCCAGCCCCATGTTGGGTGTAGAGTTTACTCCTCCCACCCCACCCCCCCAAAAAAGAGTTGTCTCCACCCTTGAAACAGAAACTAGAAAAACTGAACTATCTCATTACCTTCTGTCCATGAAGACACCAAGAAACTCACCATATATCAGTGTGTAAATGGAAAGAGTCATGTATAAGATGTTGGAACTTCAGACCCGTCATTGGTGGACGTAAAGGATTTACACCAGGAATCCTTAGTTTAGGTATTAACATTTTAAAACACCAGTCCATTAGCAGTTAAAGACCCTATATCTTAGTAAGGGCACATATGAAACTATCTCATAAGCACTCCCTCCAAAATCCAGGTTGCAAGAAATTTCCACAGAATGATGAGATGACAATCAAAACTGCAAGCCACCCAAGGAGACAAAACCACTGTGAAAAAGTCAGGAGATGCAACAAACTATAAAAACACATATCATGTACTACAGTTAATAGAAGATTTGAAAGAAATTACAAAATAAAAACATTAAAGTGTTTAAAAAGAAAAAAGGCACAAACAGCACCCCAAATCCAAAACCTAGACATTACTAAAAAACCAAAAACAAATTAGAAATAGAATAAAAGAGGTATTTCAAGAATTTAGGAAGTCAGTGAGGCTGTTTTTTTTTTTTGTTTGTTTGTTTTTAGACTTTAATTTTTTATTTTTTAAAAACATATATTTTTATCCCCAGGGGTACAGGTCTGTGAATCACCAGGTTTACACACTTCACAGCACTCACCAAATCACATACCCTCCCCAATGTCCATAATCCCACCCCCTTCTCCCAAACCCCCTCCCCCCGGCAACCCTCAGTTTGTTTTGTGAGATTAAGAGTCACTTATGGTTTGTCTCCCTCCCAATCCCATCTTGTTTCATTTATTCTTCTTCTTCTTCTACCCACAGTGAGGCTGTTTTTTAAAAAGTCAGACATCTGGGGCACCTCAGTGGCTCAATCAGTAACTGGGTCTTAAGCATTCAACTCTTGGGTTTCAGCTCAGGTCATGATCTTACAGGTTTGGGATAGAGCCCCACGTCCTCTGCACTCAGTGGAGAGTCTGCTTCAAGATTCTCGCTTTCTGCCCCCACCCCCAAACAAATATATCTTTTTAAGATTTTATTTATTTATTTGACAGAGAAAGAGAAAGAGCACAAGCAGGAGGAGAAGCTGACAGAAGAAGCAGTCTCCCCACTGAACAACCCTGGAATCATGACCTGAGCCGAAGCCAGACACCTAAAAAACTGAGCCACCCAGGCGTCTCTCAAATAAATAAATCATTAAAAAAAAAGCTAGACATGTAATAAAACATATTTACAAACGTTAATTATGGAGTATAAGTGGTTGGTATATGGGTATTAACTATATAGTTCTTTCCATTTTTCTGTATGCTCAGTTTTCATAATAAAACATCAAAGAAAGTACCGCTGAAATGAAAAACAAGTACTTATCTAAGTTAGACACAGCTAGAAGAATCTTCTATACTATCTTTTATAAGCTCTATGTTTTTTCCTTTTAAACAGATTATTTATGGTATGATTGTTGTTACTGTATGGTATGGCATGGTATATATGGTCAAATACATAAGGGTCTGCCTTCTAATTCCTAGGTGTTTCATAAATTTTTTGTTATTACAATGCTGAAATTTTTGTAATGTCCATTTTCTCTTTGTTGATATATAGATATCTAATTTTAGTTTATGATTTTGAAACTAGCATCCAGCTAAACTTATTAATTTATATAATTTATCTGTAAATTCTTTCAGATATCTGTGTAAGTAATCACACCTGCAAACAAAAACAGTTGTCTCTTCCTTTCATCTCTTATATATTTGTTTGTTTGTTTCTGCCTATCTATCTTACTGTGTTGCTTAGGACCTCCAACACAACACTGAACAGAAACAATGAGAGCAGTCATCCTTGCTATTTCCACATCCCAAAAGGAGAGTCCTCAACTTTTTTATATTATTTTACTTTTTTAATTTTTTGTTTATTTGACAGACAGAGATCACAAGTAGACAGAGAGGCAGGCAGAGAGAGAGAGAGGGAAGCAGGCTCCCTGCTGAGCAGAGAGCCCGATGCGGGACTCGATCCCAGGACCCTGAGATCATGACCTGAGCCGAAGGCAGCGGCTTAACCCACTGAACCACCCAGGCGCCCCAGAGTCCTCAACTTTTAAACATTGTATTTTGTAGGCTTTCTATCAGAAGATTCTTTATCAATATAGACAAGAATTTCATCATGCATGAATGGAGAACTTTATATATGCTTTTTTGACATTTATTGAGATAGTCAAATAGAATTTTCCTTTATTTTTTTTTTTTTTTAAGATTTTATTCATTTATTAGATAGGAGAGTGAGAGAGAGCATGAGAGGGGAGAAGGTCAGAGGGAGAGGCAGACTCCCCATGGAGCTGGGAGCCCAATGCAGGACTCAATCCCAGAACTCTGGGATCATGACCTGAGCCGAAGGCAGTCACCCAACCAACTGAGCCATCCAGGTACCCCTAGTTTTTTTCCTTTAATCTCTTAATGTGGTTCACTATATGCATTTATAACATTAAATCAATCTTACATTCTTTGCATAACATGGTCATGATATATCCTGAATTGGTTCTGGTATTTGCTAGTGGTTTAAGATTTGCATCTGTGTTTTAAACCAGAGTGTCATTAAGTATCCTTCTTGTCAGTATTTAGAATCAAGGTGGTACTATCTCTCATGAAATGAGCTGGGAGTTTTTCTTTTCAATTCTCTGGAAGATTAGACGTTGCTGGTTAAGACTGAACTTATTGGCACGCCTGGGTGGCTCAGTGGGTTAAGCCTCTGCCTTCAGCTCAAGTCATAATCTCAGGGTCCTGGGATCAAGCCCCGCATTGGGTTCCCTGCTCAACGGGGAACCTGCTTCCTCCTCTCTCTCTGTCTGCCTCTCTGCCTACTTGTGATCTCTTTCTCTCTGTGTCAAATAAATAAATAAAATCTTAAAAAAAAAAAAAGACTGAAGTTATTTATTTTATGAATTTTGACAGAACTCACTAGTGAAGTTATTTGGGCTTTATGGAAAGACTTTTTACCATAGATTCAATTTATATAGTAGTTTTCTCTTTTTAAAGTATACTCTAGCAAGTTCAATTTCTTAGGAATTTGTCCATTTAAACCTAATTTTTGTATTTGGCGGCATGAGGTTAATCGGAAGATTTTTATTTTTTAGTGCTGCCTACTATACCTACAATGTTATCTTCTCACTACTGACACTAGTTTTCTAAGTTCTTTTCTTCCTTAATATCACCAGAAGTACCTAACTTTTGGCTTTGTTTTTTGTTTCATTTCTGTTAACCTTAATTATCTTTTATTACTTCTTTTCTTTTGCATTCTTTGATTTACTTTGCTATTCTTTTCCTAACTTCCTGAGAGAAATGTTTACTTCATTTTCTTTCTCTAAATAGCATTCAAGGCTATATATTTGCTAACACATATGATACTGCTTTAGGTTATCCTACAAGTTTTGATACATAGTATTTGTATCTTTCAGTCCAAAATATTTTCCAATTAGCATTGTGATTTCTTCTTTCACTTACTGGAAACTAAAATAATTTTCTCATAATTTACAGGGGATTTTTCTATCTTTAATTTAAAAAACTGACTGCTGGGGTGCCTGGGTGGCCGAGTCGTTAAGAGTCTGAACCTCAAGTCATGATCCCAGGGTCCTGGGATTGAGCCCCGCATCTGGCTCCCTGCTCAACCAGAAGCCTATTTCTCCCTCTCTCGTTTCCCATGCTTGTGTTCCCTCTCTCGAGGTCTCTCTGTCAAATAAACAAATAATATATTTAAAAATAAATAAATTTTTAAAAACTGCTTTGTGGCTTGATTTCAGTTCTTTGAGATTTGCTGATACTTTATGACATGGGTTATTATGGTAGAAAATTTTGTTTAAATTAATGTTCCACATATTTTCAAAATTTCTGATTTTCAGGCACCTGGGTGGCTCAACTGGTTAAGTAAGCAACTGCCTCTGGCTCAGATCATGATCCTGGCGCCCCAGAACTGAGTCCCACATTGGGCTCCCAGCTCAGGGGGGAGTCTGCTTCTCCCTCTGACCCTCTCCCCTCTCGTGCTCTCTCTCACTCTTTCTCAAATAAATAAGTAAAATCTTAAAAAAAAAAAGTTTTCTGATTTTCAATGTGATTGGGTTCACAATTCTATATAATCAGCAGGTGAAATCTGTTAATGTGTTAGTCAAATCTTCCAAAAGTCTTTGCTGAATGTCTCTTCCATTTTTTAAATCAATTACTGAAAGACATATATTAAAATCTCCCACTAATGTGATAGATGTAACATTTCTCCATATAGTTCTGTCAGTTTTTATATTAGTTATTTTTTTACAGTAGAACAGATTTTTAAAAATAAATCCCTCTTCCATCTTCCCACTTTAAGGTTCATGATGAAAATCAGTTTCTACATGATAATCTTAACTAAGCCTATTTGATACCTTCAAATTTACCTATTTTATAGTAGAGACTGGGCCTAGTACATCTTGAAAGGCATGTTCCTGGTCAGTCTATTTGAAAGCTAACTTATAACATGGTCTAAAACTACAATTTAAACTAATCCCTTAAAAAGGAAAATAGTGATGTTCTCTCTCTATTTTTTTTTTTTTTTTAAGATTTTGTTTGTTTATCTGATAGAGATCACAAGTAGGCAGAGAGGCAGCCAGAGAGAGAGAGAGGAGGAAGCAGGCTCCCTGCGGAGCAGAGAGCGGGACGAGGGCTTGATCCCAGAACCCTGGGATCATGACCGGAGCCGAAGGCAGAGGCTTTAATCCACTGAGCCACCCAGGCGCCCCTCTCTCTCTATTTTTCTTAAAAAGAGAGAGAGAGCAAAGAGGAAAGGGAGAGGAAGAAAATTTTGAGGAAGCTCCATGCCCAATGCAGAGCCCAACATAGGGCTCAATCTTATGATCTGAGCCAAAATCAAGAGTTGGCTGCTTAACTGAGTCACCGAGGTGCCCCTCAGTTTGTTACTCTTAAAATACCCCACCCACTGAAAACAAAAGCCCTGTCAATAGGTTCAGGTTCCCAAAGGACTCTTAAATAACAATTTTTATTGCTACTACTCCTTACTATGTACAGGCACTGTGTTTCCAAAGACGAATGCGATCATTCCAACAGACTTATGAAGCATTAGCTCTCCAGTTTTTACAACAGCAATACAGGAAACTAACAAAAACCTGAGGCCTACTAATAATCATCACTGAAGGTTAAACAAATCCTGTCATAAATAGAGTATCACTTTCTGTGTGAGCACCCAACACCAAAGAATGGCTTCATTCAGTACCTTGTACTTCTGTCTTAATTCTTCTGTGTCTTCTTTCTCTACTTCTAGGACACGGCGCCGTTCGGTAGCATCTTCAGCATAATCGAGCTTAACAAAAATAAATATAATTAGTCATAATTCCTAAAGTACCCCAACTAGCTATTAAAAAATTATTTACACAACTACAGTATTACATGAAATTAAAAACTTTGTATTATACTCAGCTACCTCTTACTTCATTCTCACCCCACAGAGAAAAATGTGTGCAAAATAGCTAATTAATCCTATCATGGTGGTAGTTCCGAACAGGCACATTTTTTTTTTATTGATAACAGACTTTACTTCAATGTTCAATGCCGAAGAATTAGGAGTAAATAAAGAAAATATTTTAGGCAATGAAAAGAAGGTATCACAGCTGACAGCTGTACACAGGTGCAAGGCTTCTACCACAGCAAATATTTTCAGAGTTGAACAACAATGCCTAATGAAATAAGCACCAGGATCTGGGTTTTAAGTCTGATCTTGCCTTGTGGCATACCCCTGGGCAAAACATTCAACTTCCTTAGGGGCATTGTCTGTCACCTACCTGCCTCAAAGCCAGCACTAAATGAGAATGTAAAATATATTTTTTAATTTCCTAAGAAAAATATTAAAACTATATTCTATCTGATAAGTGTATTTTTGTACTGGCATCTGAATTTGAATTAATACCAATTTTAAGTACACCGTTTAAAAAAAAATTAGCTAACAAGATCAATTTACCTCCATTTCCATGCGACCCATGCCCATGACATCATACTTGACAACAATCGGAATGGGATCTGTTCTCCCTGTAACAGGAACACATAATCAAGGTAAGAGGCAAAGCTAAGCCAACAGTTCACTTTATACATTGGGTTTGGGTGGTTAGAGATCTTGCCTTGGAGTGCAGAGACCAGAAAGCTACAGTGAACCAAACACAAGCCATTCTCACAGCTTACAACCAAACCTACCTCTCCCAGTTTAAGCCCAACTAACCACCTTAGCTAACATTCCAGTTGGGGAAAATTCCAGATTACTATGACAAAATTAAATAAGCAATGCAAAGCACTTCTAAGCAATGGCACCAGGAGATTTAAAATCAAAAACTTTAGAAACTGCTTTTTAAAATGATCCCCAAATAACTTTCCATCAAGAATCACTCTTACTGTTCACGGACACCCTCCCATACACACTTTTAAAACTAGTAATAAATCTCAACTGATATGGTTAAATTTTAAAAAATGCACGGTTTCAAACATGATACAGGAAAACTCTGTAATTGCAATTCAGCATGTCTAATTTTTTTTGTTTTCAAAATTAACTGCGGCTGTGACAACATTTAAATTAAAAGCAATGGTTAGTTGCCCTTAGGAACAAAAACTCATTTTACTTTTAAAACTGGTGCTCTGAGGTCTCATTTTCCAGAGCAGATTTAACACTGGCTACGGCAATCAGTAAGCTGTGAAAAGGACTAGTTGCGAAGAAAATTGACTTTAAACTAATCAATCTATGCTGGAGATTTTTAAAAATGTATATTTAATCCACTCATAACCAGCCAAACAAAGCAAAATGGGGCAGACAAGCACTTTACTACCACAGCTGTTTTACATCACAACTTGCGCTGTTTATTGTGATGTAAGCCCACTGAAAAGAGGACTGACTTACCTTATCCGTTGTACACCTTTAGTGAAAAAACACAATGTTTACTTCCCTCATCATTTCACTCAGGCTGGTGTAAACAATTGTTTTTTTTAAGGGTTTTTTTTTTTGTGTGTGTGTTTTTGTTGTTGTTGTTATACACACATATGTATTATACCTTTGGGCTAAAAAGTTGAGTTTTATCAGGCTAAATCTTAGGTATTACCAAAACCAATTAAAAATAAATAAATGTCATATTCATGACTAGGCTTGGTCCTGGAGAAAAAAGAAAAAACTGTTTTCAAAGTGATTGGCAACCACTTATATCCAGTTGCTCCATATGTGTTTAATTTTTGTCTTTAAAACATAATGAAAAACAAATTCGGAAGTTTACTTATCACCAATATCCCATTACAGTTTTCAAACAATAAATAAGGAGATAATTAAGAATAATTATCACAGTGGAAGTTTAAGTTAATAAAGATCTTTTCATGCCAGGAAAAAAAAAAGGAAAAAAGTTCTAAAATACAGCCTTCTTTTAGAAACTATCAAAGACTGCCAGTTAAACAAAATGAAGATGCATACTACCTTATGCCCAATGGTATAATAAATAAGCAGTGACTGCAATCTTTAGCAAAAGGACCAAATTAAAGACAGGTTATAAAAATGACTTCCTAGGTGTAATATCACTTTCATAACGTCTCAATCAGGGATTTACTGGTAAAATACACAAATGTTCCAATGAAAGAATTGAAAAGAAATGTCAAAGGAATTTACTTTTTTTGGCTTTGGTTTCTTTTTGGTCTGTCAGAATTTGTTTTGCAAGAATCAACGTTTTGGTATAAATTCATTACCTCTGTAAACCCCTGTTCATAAACTCTGCATTAGTACTTTTGCCTTCTAAGGCAGTCAAAGTTTGTTTTAATTTATTTATAAATTGCAGTAGCAAGTGCTAGTGCCCATTACATTGTGGGAAAATCAAGTTTTTGACAGTATTAGAATTTAATGTTTTAACTGATTTTTTTGGCAGTTCTAACACAAACAGATACAACCCTTCTTAACAGTACCCTTTAATGAACAAGGATCAGACAAGTTGCATAAGGAAAGGAAAGGAAAATGAAAAAGACCAAGCAGAAGGATGAAGGCTACAACAGAGAAAGTAAGCCTAACATATTGGTGCACTGATGACAAAAGGAGTAATTCAGTCTGAAAATAAAAAATTACCACTGCTAAGTTTACCATCACCACAACAAGTCCAGGATCATAATGCTGTAAAAAAGAAACACCATTTGTTAGGCAGAAACCATTAGGGTAGGAAACAGGCCTTCTAGCAGGCAGATGGGAAGGGGTAAAGTAACAACTGGTTTGTCCCTCCCCCAATTTCAGCTGAAGAAGAGGAAGGACACTTAGTGCTAGATCAGTTGTTTTCACACTGGTTGGCCCAGGATGTGGGATTTTTGCACTGCTACTTGAGAACATGTACAACCTCCTCTTTAACAATTAGGTGGGGGGGGGGGGCTTGAAAGCAAGAGAACTAGCTCTAGCTTCCAATTTCTAATTTAACTATTCATTCTGGTAAATCAGTATTCAGGGCCCCAAATGGGACTTCTCCTTAAAGAAATAACATCAAAGACAGATCAACTGGACAGTGATCATTTCCTTCACTAAAAGAACTCTAAGAGGATTTGTGGATTGGGAAGGGAGTCATCAAGACAATTTCTAAAAAAATATATAAGTAAAAGGTCTGGAAAATAACCTTTAACACTAAGTGCTTAGAAAACTAATGTATATTTGAGTTCTGTTGTGAACTCAAACTGTTATGAATGAATAAAACCCCTGAAGTAGCTTTCCTTTGTTTCCTTTTAATGAAGTCTTCCAGGGCTTGCCAACATCTTTCTTTCTGCATACAACAAAGCCAAGCTTTGAAGGAGACCCGGAACTCCAGAGAAAGTGGCATCAAAATGGCTGTCCCACTTATAATTAGTCCACTCAGAGGTAACTCATCACAGAAAATAAAGAGTCTGGCTTTAAAAATAATCTGAAGGTACTATAATAACATTTTGGTGACAGAGGGGGAACTATACTTATTGCGGTAAGCACCGAGTACTGTACAGAACTGCTGAATCATGTTGTTCCCCTAAAAGTAGTATATAACACTGTATGCTAATCATACTTCAATTTAAAATATATATATATATTATATTATATATAAAACATATAGGGGTGCCTGGCTGGCTTAGTTGGCGGAGCACACAACTCTTGATCTCTGGGTTGTGAATTCAAGCCCAACCCTGGGCACAGAGCTTACTTATAAAATATATATATGATGACAACAACAACAACAACAACAAAACCCAAACAAAAAACAATCTGAAGATGACATTATTGTCTGGGCCAAGCAGTAATTTCTTTCCATTATTAAAGAGGTTCCAGACAAAGAAAAAAATCCTAGTGGGAAAAGACAGAGAACAATATGTAATACAGAAAGAGACTGCAGGTTAAAAACAAAAACCTCTCAAGTTACTCATTTGTGATTAATGATAAATCCTATCATAAAGAACACCACTGCGGAAAACCTGAATAACAATTTACAGTAATCACTTTTCAAAAAGTAGATAGGAACCAAATGTTTGCTAGTATGATATTCTCTAGAAAACTCAACTTTTTTTTGAAAAATAAATTGAACTGGGGTGCCTGGCTGGCTCAGTTGGTAGAGCATGTGACTCCTGATCTCAAGGTGGTAAGTTTGAGCCCCATGTTGGGTACAGAAGTTATTTAAAAATAAAATCTTTTAAAAAATAAAAATTAAGGGACGCCTGGGTGGCTCAGTTGGTTAAGCCGCTGCCTTCGGCTCAGGTCATGATCCCGGGCTCCTGGGATCGAGTCCCCGCATCAGGCTCCTTGGTCGGCAGGGAGATTGCTTCTCTCTCTGCGTCTGCCTGCCTCTCTGCCTGCTTGTGTGTTCTCTCTCTCTCTCTCTCTCTCTCTGGCAAATAAATAAAAATCTTTAAAAAAATTAAAATTAAAACTAAAAAAATAAAGGGGTGCCTGTTAAAAGAAAGAAAGAAAGAAAGAAAGAAAGAAAGAGTGCCTGGGTGGCTCAGCAGGCTAAGCACCAGCCTCTTGATCCCAATTCAGGTCCTGACCTCAGGGTCATGAGTTCAAGTTGGCCTCCATGCTGGGTGTGCAGCCTACTTAAAAAAGTTAAAAATTAGGGACGCCTGGATGGCTCAGTTAGTTAAGCTTCTGGGTCATGATCCTAGGGTCCTGGGATCGAGCCCCATGTCCAGCTCTCTGCTCAGTGGGAAGCCTGCTTCTCCCTTTCCTTCTGCCTGCTGCTTTGCCTGCTTGTGCTGTCTCTATCAAATAAATAAATAAATAAAATCTTTTAAAAAAATTAAAAATTTAAAAAAATTTTAAAGGGCCACCTGGGTGGCTTAGTGGGTTGGGTGGGTCATGAGCCCCACATTAGGCTCCCTGCCCAGTGGGAAGTCTGCTTCTCTGTTCCTCTCCCTGCTTGTACTCTCTCACTTGCTCTCCCTTTCCAAAAATTAAATTAAATTAAAAATTTAAAAATAAAAACACACAAAAGCCAATTAAAAATAATAAAATAAAATAAAATGAACTAAATCCAGGTTCCCTAATTGTTTCCTTTAAAGGAGGAAAATATTTCTTAAAATCCATAAAATTAAGAACATTTTGTTGTTTATTTCACTCCAAAAGACACAACTTCCAAGAGAACAGTACACACTTTCCTTAGAAGAAATTGTCCTCCTCAGCCAAAGATTAATAAATACTAGGACTGTGATCTAGACAACTGGAGGAGGGGAGGAAAAAAAAAAGAAAACACACCAGACCTAGAACAGGCCAATACTGATGTATTCATGTGATGGAAAAACAAAACAAAACAAAACACTGGTGTTCTTATTTTCTAAATCAAAACCTTAAATATATATACAAATATTGAATCATTATGTACTATACCTGAAACTAATACTCTGTATGACAATTATAACTCAGCAAAAAAATTACAGTAAATTTTTTACTGCAGTAATTTAAATATTTATTTTATTTGAGAGAGAGAGAGTGAATGAGCATGAGCGGGAAAGGGGGTGGGTGTGGGGACAGGCAGGATTAGAGGGATAAGGAGGCTCCCCACTTAGCAGGGAGCCCGACGCTGGGCTCCATTGGAGGACCCCTGGTTCATAACCTGAACTAAAGGCAGATGTTTAACCAACTGAGCCACCCAGGTGACCACCCCACCAAAATATTTTTCTAAAGAGAAGGAAAAAACTTCACATGTTTCATTAACCAACCCAAATTGTACTTGGTATATTTTAAAAGGTAGTTTTACTTCTACTTATACGACAAAAGTAAGACATGTTTGTATATAAATATGCATCTCTTGGGGCGCCTGGGTGGCTCAGTGGGTTAAAGCCTCTGCCTTAGGCTCAGGTCATGATCCCGGGGTCCTGGGATCGAGGCCTGCATCGGGCTCTCTGCTCGGTGGACAGCCTGCTGCCTCCTCTCTCTCTCCCTGCCTCTCTGCCTACTTGTGATCTCTGTCAAATAAATAAATAAAATCTTAAAAAAAAAAAAAAAATGCAGGGGCGCCTGAGTGGCTCAGGGGGTTAAGCCTCTGCCTTCGGCTCGGGTCATGATCTCAGAGTCCTGGGATGGAGCCCCACATTGGGCTCTCTGCTCGGTGGGGAGCCTGCTTCCGCCCCCCCCCCCCCCGCCGCCTGCCTCTCTGCTTATTGTGATCTCTCTCTATCAAATAAAGAAACAAAATCTTTTTAAAAAAAAAAATGCATCTCTTGCAAATATGTGAAGCTACTACTATGACTTATCATAACTGAAGAGAAAATAAGGCCAAATATAAAAATTCACTGACTATAGCCACCTTGTTTCTGAGAAAATCCCCATGAATCGGTTTTGATTTGAAAATAGAAATGGACTAATCTAAGAAACTGGCCCAAAAAATTGGACTGAAGAGAATACTTTTTCGAGAAACACTATTTTTAGAGACAAACTCCAGGAACAGAATAACTGAGAAGGAAATATTTTTAAAAAACCATAATTTGGTAATCAGCGACACTTCAAAAGCATATGATTTCCCCACAGAAGCAGATTAGAAATGAAGCTTCCAAAATAATTAAAAGACTGGTTGGACAGTCAATAGATATATAAGAACACCTCAATTTCTTTCTGCTGTCTTTCCCCTTACTAAGATTGAGTCAAGAAATATTCATTACAAATATTTACTGAACTGCTACTACATTGTTGGAAGGCACTGGGCATATGGCAGTGATCAACACAAAGTTCTAAACCCCCATTAATTACCAATAATTAAACAAAATAATCTTACCTACTTAAATTTCTGGCATGGGGGTGGGGCAAAACATTTATAGAGCCAGTGCATATACCTGAGAATACTTAAAAATATCTGATGTTCTCTTACGGTGTCGAAAATAGTTTTAAAAGACTGATCATAATAAAGCAGAAATAGATATAAAAGCCATCAAAGTCCCAATATCCACTTCAAAAAGTGGCCACTAAACTAATTAAGTCCAAGAGCCTGTCCTGGCATCTTTAAATCTGTTTCTTACTTTTAGAAACTCAAATACATGTACGAAATATTCTCTGATTTGCAAAACTATTCAAAATAGGACTCTTAGTAGCCTACATTAATGCATCGAATATAATTTCATTTATTGAAACAGTGATTACACACAACTCGCACAAACAGAGTGAAAAATGGTACATCTATTTCCAAGCCAAAGTGTCACTTTGGAAAATTTCTCCTGAAAATAAGTCTTCAGTACCATGAAAACAATGATTACTTTCAGCATCATTTAAGTACTTTTTCTTAGTAACTATAATATGATAAATGCTACCTCCCTGAAACACTAACTAGAAACATCAAGAACATTAACTATTCCCAACAGAGATTCTAAGGGTTGTTTTTTTTTTTTTTTTTTAAGATTTTATTCCCTTATTTGAGAGAGAATGAGAGAGAGAGAAATCAGGAGCAGGGGGAAAGGGAGAAGCAGGCTCCCCTTTGAGTAGGGGGCCAGACAAGTGGCTCGATCCCAGGACGCCGCTCATGATCTGAGCCGAAGCCATATGGTTAACTGACTAAGCCACTCAGGCACCACCACCGCCCCCACGCCCTGAGATCCTACGGTTTCAAAAAAAAAAAAAGAAAAGAAAAAAAAGACTTCCTACTCAACAGAATTCAAATTCTCCAGTACAGAACTAACTACATTCTTGCCATAGCCAGTTTAGTGATCTATACAACAACCTATATAATTTGATTTTCAAATACAAATGTTTTCTAAGGGCACAGAAATTTGACTATGACCTAAAGAATTCCCATCCTCCATCTTACCAGGTATCAGATCTGGCTTCCTAAGATAAAAAATAGTTCAATTTTAATCACATAGCCTAATATTACTGAACAAGGACAGAGAAAAGGCAAAAAAGCATTACCAATGAATATGTTATGGAATCAGAATGTTAAATCTGAAAAGGATTCAGGGAATTCAAGGGATGATATGAGATACTCAAGCCCTTAGAAGAGAATAATAAAGGGAGTGCATGAGGTGCTTTTAATTAAAAAGTAAATAAATAAATTACCTAAAGAAATATACTTTTACTCCAAGTAAGATTGTTTTAGCTAAAATTATACCAACTCATTGAAGGCTATCTCATATACTAACCATAATATAAAGATCAATTTATTTTTTAAATGGGAAAACCAATTTAATAAATACAATTTTGGGGGGCACCTGGGTGCTTCAGTCAGTTTAGCATCGGACTCCTGATTTCGGCTCAGGCTGTGATCTCAGGGTCGTGAGATCAAGCCCCACATCAGGCTCCATGTTAGGCAGGATCCTGCTTGGGGTTCTCTCTCTCCATGTGCCCCCTCACCTCCCCTGCCGAGCAGGTACACATATTCTCTCTCTCTGAAAACAAAACCAAACCAAACCATGCATACATACAATTTCAGGTTAAAATAACAAAACAAAAACAAAAACAAAACAAAAAAACATGGGGCTCAATGGGTACGAGAAAAAGAGTATTAGGTCCTTAGTTTTAAAAAAATGTTGGGGGGCGCCTGGGTGGCTCAGTGGGTTAAAGCCTCTGCCTTCGGCTCAGGTCATGATCCCAGGGTCCTGAGATTGAGCCCCACATCAGGCTCTCTGCTCAGCAGGGAGCCTGCTTCCTCCTCCCTCTCTCTCTGCCTGCCTCTCTGCCTACTTGTGATCTCTATCTGTCAAATAAAATCTTTAAAAAATTAAAAATTAAAAAAAATGTTGGGTATCACTTCTGTGCACTGAGTTTCACTTATGCTTGTATCCCGAGTAATTGACACAATATCTGGGATACAGTCATGTTCAATTAAAAAGCATTTGTTTACTCAAAAGAATGAACATGTTCATAGCGGGTCTAGAACTTATTCAGGTCTATGTATTTGGTCATCATAGTGCCCTCTGCTTCATGCCATGAAACTGTGGTAATTTAAGTGTCTTGGACATCAAGTAATTATTTCATCAAATAGAACACAGGACTATATTACCTAGGCCTTCATATCTCAAAAAATATGTACGTTATCATAAAAAAATATTTGAATTTTGCATTACTTAGAGACTTGTTCAATTGGTTTTATCTACTGTCATTCATTAGCAATCAAGAAGAAGGCATTAGGGGCACCTGGGTGGCTCAGTGGGTTAAAACCTCTGCCTTCGGCTCAGGTCATGATCCCAGGGTACTGGGATCGAGCTCCACGTCGGGCTCTCTGCTCTGCAGGGAGCCTGCTTCCTCCTCTCACTCTCTCTGCCTACTTGTGATCTTTGTCTGTCAAATAAATAAATAAAATCTTTAAAAAAAAAAGAAAGCATTACATGTTTAAGGAGTTAGACTTAAGGCTTGCTTCAATATTTTTTAAGCTTGCTTGCTTGCTTATTTATTTATTCTTTCCTTCATTTATGTCATCTCTACACCCAACACGGGGCTCAAATTCATTCACTTGTTCATTTATTCATTCCTTCATGTAATCTCTACACCTAACATGGGGCTCAAATTCACAACCCTGAGATCAATATTCTGACTGCACCTGTCAGGCACGCTGGCTCACTTCAATTCTTAGCAAGTGAAAAATATCTGAGTAGACAGTATCTGGAGGAGTTATGTAGACAGTAGCCAGTCCTATGGCATACAACAATCCAACACCTTCTTAGAGCTGTATTCTCTTACTATTGGTTGAGTTTCCTATAACTACCTTGAGAATTTTTTTACTATTCCAGGATCCCTCAAAAATCCAAAAAAGACTTTCCAGCTTCATTTAAACTGTTCCTCCTTTACTTTCAACATTACCTTGAGAATTTTTTTACTATTCCAGGATCCCTCAAAAATCCAAAAAAGACTTTCCAGCTTCATTTAAACTGTTCCTCCTTTACTTTCAACATTAAACCTCTCCCAAGTTCAACTTTAAATATTTGTTTTCCTGGGGCGCCTGGGTGGCTCAGTGGGTTAAGCCGCTGCCTTCGGCTCAGGTCATGATCTCAGGGTCCTGGGATCGAGTCCCGCATCGGGCTCTCTGCTCGGCAGGGAGCCTGTTTCCTCCTCCTCTCTCTCTCTGCCTGCCTCTCTACCTACTTGTGATCTCTCTCTGTCAAATAAATAAATAAAATCTTAAAAAAAAAAAAATATTTGTTTTCCTGTATTTTTCTAGGAACTCCCTAAAAAGGCTGGGTTACAAAATTGCAGTTCTCCAATAAGAAACTATTTCTAAACCACGGTGTCACCTTTGACAGCCAGAGCCTGTGTCTCAGCAGGCTCCCCTGCAAAATGGATATTATCCTCACTTTCAGGTTTGGTATGCAGATTGAGAGGTAACAAATAGAAGATGCTTTGGAAACTATAACTCACTATGTAGGATGTTGAACTCTAAACCAATTATCTCCTTAAGGCTCCAGAAATTTTTTAAAAATTAAAAAAAAAATTTTTAAAGGAAAGAAAATTTTAAAAAATCAATTTGCTTTTTCATTTCCAAATTTTTAAAGAAGATTCTATTTATTTTTTTGATGAAAAGAGACACAGTGAGAGAAGGAACAGAAGCCGAGGAGTGGGAAAGGATGAAGCAGGCGTCTGCTGAGAAGAGAGCCCTACTCAGGGTTTGATCCTAGGACTCTGGGATGACGACCTGAGCCAAAGGCAGACCCCTAACGATTGAGCCATCCAGGTGCCCCTCCAAATTTGGTATTTTTAAAATAAAATGAATGATACTCTAAAATAGAAGCCGTGACAAATTATAATGTTTTACATGCAGTTTGGTGATAATGAAACAACTCTATCTGCAGATGGCAGAAAGTTATTATCCAGGATCAATAACCAAAGAATCATCTAAAAATGTTTCCCATATACCATTCCATTAACAAAATGAGACTGAGTATGAAAAGTGATGTTAACATAAATATTAAATCCAAGCCAAAAGAATGAACCTGAAGAAGGATAATTTTAGGGTTATCTAGGTGGCTCAGTGAGTTGAGTGTCTGCTTTCAGCCCAGGTCATGATCCCAAAGTCCTGGATGGAGCCCTGAGCCAGGCCCCCTACTCAGTGAGGAAGCTGCTTCTCTCTCTCCCTCTGCCCTTTTCCCCTGCTCATGCTCTCATGTACTCTAAAATAAATAAAAATTTTAAAAAACAAAACTAAATTTTAGCAAAACCTTCTCCAAATTAAATATATAGTTCAAATCACCTAAGAAAATATATTTAATTAAAATAAAATCGAGAAAATTAAACATTTTGTCAGGATGTTTACTATTTGACTATTACTGCCACCTGGAAGAAAACAGCAGCTATGTATGTGTACTGGAGAGCAAGATTCTAATCCACTGTGTATCAAATTAGTAATCATGAAGTCCACACGGAATATACAAATAAATTCAGAATGTCAAGTAGATTGAAACTGAAAAATCCCTGATTTCCTTTGTAGTCTCTACTAAGAGTCCAGAGATCCTAGGTCATCCCTAGAATTTCTCTTTTTTTCTTTCTATTTTTTTTTTAACAATTGTAAAAATTTGATTCCATACAGTTTTGAAAGCAATTTTGTCTCTTCTTAGTTCCTATTTATCAAATACTGATTCAGTAATGAATTTTTATATTTTCAATTATTTCTACCTGATTGGACGATTTTACTTACAAGGAATCATGATCACTATATACTCTATATTGCTCATTTTAAAAGTTTCTTGGAGGGGCACCTGAGTGGCGCAGCCCATTAGGGGTCAGACTCTTGGTTTCTGGTAGATCATGATCTCAGTGTCTTGAGATCAAGCCCCCAGTCAGGTTCCATTCTTAGCGCCAAGTCGGCTTGAGACTCACTCTCTTCTACCTCTAACCTCTCCTCCTGTCTGTCTAAAATAAATAAATCTTTAAAAAAAAAAAAACTTTCTTGGACACTTTCCTGCCCAAGTTAGAAACCCAGTTTCTACATAAACCAGTTTCATTTTAATAATGCAATTTAAATGGGCGCCTGGGTGGCTCAGTGTGTTGAGCCGCTGCCTTCGGCTCAGGTCATGATCTCAGGGTCCTGGGATCGAGTCCCGCATCGGGCTCTCTGCTCAGCAGGGAGCCTGCTTCCCTTCCTCTCTCTCTGCCTGCCTCTCTGCCTACTTGTGATCTCTGTCAAATAAATAAATAAATCTTTAAAAAAAAAAATGCAATTTTTAAAAAATCATGTGAATTAACCGAGTGCAAGAAATCCATAATACGGTAGAGGAAACAATATAAATCAGGCTAAGGATAAGACTATTAAGTAAAATAAACAGCATTACACTAATTCAGACCCAAAATCACTAATAAAAGAAAAAGAGTAAAAGAACCAACTGTCTAACCTACTTGCTATAGTGAAGGTAGTTTTCTGAGAAGCCTATTTTATTCACATGGCCCAGAGCAAAATTCTTTGGGGGAGCTTGTTCACAATGTAATCTCCTGGGGCACCTGGGTGACTCAGTTGGTTAAGTATCTGATTCTTGATCTTAACTAAGATCTTGATTTCACAGTTTTATGTTCAAGCCCTGTGTTGGTTCCACGCTGGGTGTGAGGCCTACTTAAAAAAATAAATACAAAATAAAAAAACAAAAAATAAAATGTAATTTTCTGAACCCTACTCCAGACCCAATGAATTGTGCTGGTTGGGAACCTACATTTTTAACAAGCACCCAAGTGATTCTGCCGCTCATTAGAGTTTGAAACCATTAAGTTTAATGGAAAAAGTACTGGAGTAGAGGTCAAAAGACTTGTGCATTTACAAACACAGCTCTTAGCCTTAGCAGCTGACCATGGATAAAGTTTCCCACCTACTAAGTGGCATTATCTCCCACCTTACATACTGAGGAGGAAAATGAGATTGAATACAGGTATAAAACTTATATACCATCATGTTCAATTCCCTAGACCTCCAAATCTTTAAAATATGGTATACTGAGGGTATAGCAAGGAAACACTGCTTACTAGTCACAGAGCTCAAATTCAAACCCATGTCAAATTTCAAAAGCAATCATAACTGGTAACCTAAAGTGAGTCAAATTTAGGTCTTCCATATGTTTTGTTTATCCCAAATTATTTAAAACTTTGAGCCAATATTTATCAAACAGGGAATTCACCCCCACCCACAAAAAAGGAAGATAGATCTAGACTTCTGGTTCCTTTTAAAAAATTCAGAAGTTCTGGGGTGCCTGGATGGGTCAGTCAATTGAGCTTCTGACTCCTGATTTGTTTTTTTAAATATTTTATTTATTTATTTGATAGAGATCACAAGTAGGCAAAAAGGCAGGCAGAGAGGGAAAGAGGAGGAAGCAGGCTCGCCGCTGAGCAGAGAGCCCGATGCGGGGCTCGATCCCAGGACCCGGAGATCATGACCTGAGCTGAAGGCAGAGGCTTTAACCCACTGAGCCACCCAGGTGCCCCTGACTCCTGATTTTGGCTTGAGTTGTGATCTCTGCAATTAAGCCTCATGTGGGGGGTGCTCTGCCGTCTGTGGGGAGTCTGCTTGAGATCCTCTTTCTCCCCTGCCCAACATGTGTGCGCACTCTCTCAATCGCTATAACAAATAAACCTTTTTTTAAAAAGGCACCTGGGTGGCTCAGAAGGTATGCCTGCCTTCAGCTCAGGTTATAATCCCAGGGTCCTAGGATCAAGCCCGACATTGGGTTCCCTGCTGTGCATGAGGCCTGCTTTTCCCTCTTCCTCTGCAGTGTTCTCACTCTCTCTCAAATAAATAAAATCTTTAAGAAACCTTAAAGTGCCAGCAGAGACAAATATAAAGTATGAGAAATAAAAAGGGATCAGGTGCCTGGGTGACTCAGTCGTTAAGGCAGTTGCCTTCGGCTCAGGTCATGATTCCAGGGTGCTGGGATGCAGTCCACAGAAGTAGGCTCCCAGCTCAGCGGAGAGCCTACTTCTCCCTCTGCCTGTTCCTTCCCCTACTTGTGCTCTCTCTCTGTGTCAAATAAATAAATAAAATCTTTTTTAAAAAGGGGGGGGATTAGAATATAAGACAGAAGTTACAGTATTTCCCCCTGCTGGACACCGATTACCAAGCATCCCTAAAAACATGGCCAAAGTTCTTACCACTCGATCTAGCCTTAAGTTTCTACTGACTATACACAAATTTATGTTAATCATGAATAATATATATAACCACTTTAAAAGCCTTAAAAAAAAAATCACATTCACGGCTATCTTCAATTTTTTTGGCCAGAATAACTATCATTATCTCAATTCTGTAATACTTGCATTTCTCACCACCATCGTTATCTTTCCAGAGCAGAGAAAGATAAACGAATGCAAACTTTAGGTACACTACAACACAAACTTTAGGTACACTACACAAACTTTAGGTACACTACAACATATTGATTAAAAGCATAGTTTTGGTACAAGTATTCTATCACTTATTTGCTATAAGGTCTCGGGCAAAAGCACTGCTCATAATGTCAATTTCCTCACCTAAAAAACAGGAATAATATCTACGTGAAAAAAGATTTAAATCAGATAATCCATTCGCAAGCACTCACTGGACACTTAATAAATGCTAGTGGCTATTATAAAGGATTAACACTAAAGCCAGCGAACAAGAGCTTGCCAGTCAGACATATGCATGAAGTAACTATACACTATGCTTCTTGGTTCATTTATCAACCTTCACATCTTCATATCTTTGTCTTCTTTTCCATTTCCATTGCCACCACTCTATTCTAAGTCCTCATCAACTCATACCCGGACAACTTTCTAAACAGTCTTCCACTCATCTTCAGACATACTTCGATCATACTAGCATTTAACTTCTACCACAGATGTCCTGGCTGGTGTACTGGAAAGAACAAGAGATCACAAATCAGAGTATCTGGGGCGAGGTTTCAGCACTATGACAAAGACATTCTGAAACCATAAACCTAACATTTCTCCATCTGTAAAATGAATTTTATTTTATTATTATTTTTTAAATTATTTATTTATTTGACAGAGATCACAAGTGGGCAGAGAGGCAGGCAGATAATGGCGGTGGGGAAGCAGGCTCCTGGCTAAGCAAAGAGCCGGATGCAGGGCTAAATCCCAGGGCTCTGGGACCATGACCTGAGCCAAAGGCAGAGGCTTAACCCACTGAGCCACCCAGGCGCCCCCTAGTGTGTGAGTCCTGGTATAAATCTGACTTGATTTCTTCTGGATGGCTACCCAGTTGTCCCAGCATCATACAACGGCCCATCTAATCATCGGTTTCAGATACCACTTGTATCATATAAAAAAGTCCTTGTATACATTTAGATCTATTTCTAGATCTTTTGTTTTCTTAAGATTTTTTTTTAAAGATTTTATTTATTTATTTGACAGAGAGAGATCACAAGTAGGCAGAGAGGCAGGCAGAGAGAGAGAGAGAGGAGGAAGCAAGCAGGCTCCCTGCTGAGCAGAGAGCCCGATGCAGGACTCGATCCCAGGACCCCGAGATCATGACTTGAGCCGAAGGCAGTGGCTTATCCCACTGAGCCACCCAGGCGCCCTTAAGATCTTTTTTTTTTTAACGATTTTAATTTATTTATTTGACACAGCAAGGGAGGAAACACAAGCAGGAGGAGTGGGGAAGAAGCAGGCTCCCCATTGAGCAGAGAGCCCAACGCAGGGCTCAATGTAGGGCTCGATTCCAGGACCCTGAGATCACGACCTGAGGCTTAACCCACTGAGTCACCCAGGTGTCCCTGTAAAATGAATTTTAGATAAAATTATCTTTTTAACATCTTTTTGCTATGAAAGTCTCTCCTCTGAACAAAAACTTACAAAATAAAGCATTAAACTGGAGCAGTATTAAAGCCTTCTGCATTCAGTATGGGTAGTTAAAAGCAGTTTTGAAATGTAGAAGAAAAAAAAAAGGTTTGCATTCTGATACCCTTGTTTACTGGCCGCTTATTCTTGAGCAGCTTACTAGGTTTCTCTAAGTCTCAGTTTCTTCTGCAAAATGAGAGTAACAGCAATTATCTCATAGACTTGCTGTAAGAACTAAATATTTGTTAAGTGCTTAGCACATAGTCAACAGTCAGTAAGTTATCTGATTTGTGCCTATTCAAACCAATTTCCCATAACTGCCTTCTACTTATGGTTTCCAAGCTGCTCTTGGAGACCTAGAACTCTGCTTCAACCAAAAAAACTGTGTCATCCACCAACTCCCACCCCACCTTTCATATATTAAGGTTCAACCTAAAAAAAAATATTTGGAGAGGTTCTTCTAAAAATAGTATGATGGGGCGCCTGGGTGGCTCAGTGGGTTAAGCCGCTGCCTTTGGCTCAGGTCATGATCTCAGGGTCCTGGGATCAAGCCCCGCATCGGGCTCTCTGCTCAGCAGGGAGCCTGCTTCCCTCTCTCTCTCTCTCTCTGCCTGCCTCTCCATCTACTTGTGATTTCTCTCTGTAAAATAAATAAATAAAATCTTTAAAAAAATATGAAAGGTATACGGGGGATGAGGTAACTGGTGATGGGCACTAAGGAAGGCACGTGATATAATGAGCAATGGTGTTAAAATGCAACAGATGAGTAACTGAACTCTACCTCTGAAACTAATGATACACTTACTACATGTTAATTAGCTACATTTAAATAAAATAAATTATAAAGAAAAGAAAAATAAATAAAAACAGTATGAAAGTTCTATGGGCATTCCCTACTCCAGCCAGCCATGGAGTAACCACCTTGTATACATCAGTATCTCCTGTCTTTGGTAATATTCACTCCTCCCTCCTCAAGACTTCATTGTGTCATTCCTCATTCTGAGGACTTATACCATTTACTCTAAGAATCCTCCCCCTTAACTCCTAAAATGAATAGCAAACTCGATGAGTAAGGGCAGTATCTTATAATACTATGTATACTCTTTATTATGGTCTCTTGAATGAAGTAAATATTCAATAAATGTGCAAATAACTCCATGTAATTCTTCACCAATGTCTCCTTCAAAGTAATCTACCATGATAACAGCCAATCTGCTTCTGTAACTAGTTCACTCTTTTCTTGGTTAAAAAAGCGGGCTGTGGGGGGTGGCGCTGGCTGGCTCAGTCAGAAGAACACACGACTCTTGGTCTCAGGGTTGTGAGTTTAAGCACAGGTTAGGTGTAGAGATTACTTAACAAAATCTTTTAAAAAGATATATAAATATAATAAAAGTTTACCTAGATTCACTTAAAAAAAGGGTACTGGAATGATAAAATAGCTTTCTGTATTTAACTGTTCCAAATTTTCATTTTAAAAACTTGCCACTTCTTTTCTAGTTATTTTGCCACAAACTTAACACATATTTAATGTCTTCTGATGAATCTTTTAAATGTGACGATCTCTATACATAGAAACAAGTAGTCCTATACGTCTATCCTCCCCCAACTACTCTTATTTCCAGTTACCAGCTTTTTCTGAGAAAAGGTATACATATAGGAACATTGATTTCAAAGTCATGCTTATACTTGAATGGCAGAGACTCAGTACCTATGACCTTTCCAAAACTGTTCCTTCATTTATGAAATGATTATACTAATAATATTTCATTAAGTGGAACATACAAAACATTTAGATTCTAAATCAATGTTTGGCACATAATATGTACCAAGCATAATTTCCTTTTCCCAAAGCAAAATAAATTTCAAAGGGAAACTAATATAAAATGACAACAACTTAGATTTTACAAAGACTCTACCCACAAAATTTATCTATGTCATTATACTATTAAAGCTTATGGATGCCTGGCTGGCTCAGGAGAGCAGAGCATACAACTCCTGATCTTAAGGTTGTGAGTTTCAGCCCTACACGGAGTACAGAGATTGCTTAAAAATAAAATTTAAAAAAAAAAAAAAAAGGAAAACTTATTTTTCTCATCCAAAGAATGATTTTTTCTTAGAAAGTTAGTGAAGATCAACAATCTAGTTTAACAAAAAGGTCTATTTTTTTCTTTTTCTTTTTTTTATTTTTTAAGGGAGGGCGTGGGAGGGTGGAGAATCTTGAGCAGGCTCCATGCCCAGCCCAGAGCCCAATGCTGGGTTTGATCTCATAGCCCTGAGATAATGACCTGAGCTGAAATCAAGAGTCAGTGCTTAACTAAATGATCCACTCAGGCACCCCAAATCTAAAATGTAATACTATGTATTTCTATTCTGTGCTATTGAATCCAAGTCTAGTTTTCCTTCAGTCATAAAATGTAGTAAGAACACTGTTATTACTAATACAGACCCTACCCACCTATATTCACCATTTATTTGTTAACTGAAAATAGAACAGGGATGGGGGGGGGACATATACACGAAAACAAACAACACACCCTACTTTACAACTCTGCTCTAATTTTGCCTACTCTTTTTCAAAACAATTCTCTCTATATACATATGTTTAAAGTAAGCTCCATGCCCAGAGTATAGCCCCAACTTGGAGCTTGAACTCACGACCCTGAGATCAAGACCTGAGCTGAGATCAAGGGTTAGATACTTAACTAACTGAGCTACCTAGGTGCCCCAACGTTTGTATTTCTAAATAGCAATGTAAGTAGGGGTGCCTGGGTGGCTTAGTCAGTTAAGCATCTGCCTTTGGCTTGGGTCATGATCCCAGGGTCCTGGGATGGAGTCCCACGTGGGGCTCTCTGCTTAGTGGGGAGTCTGCTTCTCCTCTCCCTCTGTCTGCTTCTCAGCCTGCTTGTGCTCTTTCATTCTCTGTCAAATAAATTTAAAAAAATCTTAAAATAAATGAACAGCAATATAAGTGTATCAGTTTTAAAAGGATACAATAAAAAGCAACTCAGTTTCCCTCAGAGTGTGCATTTACAAGGATTTTTCTCTGCACAGTCAAGAAAATACAAACATAAATATATAGGTATACCTCATAGGATGTACCTGTTGAAGGTTTCGTACTGGAATGCTTCAGTTCATGGCTCTCAACACGATATATTCAGCCAAAGATTTTATATAGTAAAATATTTACATTTCATTCTCAAAAATCTAATTTGGCATTTTTAAGAAAAAGGTATGTGAATAATCTAGAACTACATTTCACATACACCAGAATTTTGGAAAAGCTTAAGTGTCAACAAAAGGGACAGACATGTTACTATACAACCATATTAATTACTTGGCAATAAAGAAGAAATGTTTAAGCCCTTTATATCCTAGCAATTAAAAATTTTTTATATTTATATATTTTTTGGTATTTATTTTTTAATAATATTTTTATATATTTATTTGTCAAAGAGAGCACACACAGGAGGAACAGCAGGCAGAGGGAGAAGCAGGCAGGATTCAATCTCAGGACTCTGGGATCATGACCTGAGCCAAAGGCAGATGCTTAACCAACTGAGCTGCTTAACCGAATGAGCTACCCAGGTACCCCCCTGGCAACTTTTTTTTAAATTCACAAATAGAGAGCTGTATTTTGAAAACTGTCTGGGGTTTTGGGAGTTAACAAATAACTCATTTTAAATAACGGTGAACAGGTACCTAAATAAGGTCTTCACACAGGTAGGTGGTCTGATTCTGGGGAACAATTTTAAGCTGGAGATATATATAAATGTGTGTGTGTGTGTGTGTGTATCTATGTATGTAGTTACCACAAATGATAGTTTAATATATACCACACATTGTTCTGTACATTGTTTTCTACTTAATGTACCTTGGAAATTGTTCTACATATACCAAATACTAAGCTACTTCCATCCCTTTAAAGCAGCATGGTTTCCCTTTATACAATTTTAGTACTCTATTTCTTCAAATCCAAAATGCCATTAACCACAAACACAATATTTTATATGCCTGAAAGAAATTTAACAGCTGCCAATTATAACTATAATTCCATTAATAAGATGCAATTAATTTTACCTTTATTAAAATATGAAAAAAAAGTCTTGGAATCAATGATATGTGGTGGACTGTTTCCAATCTTTCATGATCACAAAACAACATGACATAATAACCTTGATGAAACATTATTTTGTGCATTTCAAAGAGTAAGTGAAGAACAGAAAATCAGGATTGCTGACCTCTAGAATACACGCATTTTATTTTAAAAGATTTATATATTTGAGGGGGTGAGGAATAGAGGGAGACAGAGAACCCCAAGCAGACTTCCCGCTGAGGGTGGAGCCCAACACAGGCCTGGATCTCATGACCCAAGATCACAACCCGAGTTGAAATCAAGAGCCAGACATCCAACTGACTGAGCCACCCAGGTGCCTCAGGATACATGTGTTTTAATCTTTAAGTAATTCAGATTGTTCTCTGCAGTGGTTTACCAATTTATTCTTACTGACTATGATATAAATCTCTGTTTTCCCAAATTATGACCAGGGAAATTTTTTTTTAACCTTTCCAATGCAAAAGTGGAAAATTGTATCTTGTGGTTATTAAAATGCATATTTCTCTTATGAAAAGAACAGAGTATTTTCATACACTTAAAGATCATTTGCGAGGCACCTAGGTGGCTCAGTTGTTGAAGTGTGCCTTCGGCTTGGGTCATGATCCCAGGGTTCTAGGATCGAGCCCCACCTTGGGCTCACTGCTCTGTGGGGAGACTGCTTCTCCCTCTCCCACTCTCCCTGCTTGTGTTCCCTCTTTCGAGGTGTCTCTCTTTGTCAAATGAATAAATAAAATCTTTAAAAAAAAAAAAAAGATCATTTGCATTACTCTTCTACAAACAACATTTATATCATCTCTTTAGGCTGTAAGTCTTTCATGCAACAGATAAATACACGAAGGAAACTTGTCCTTTGTCTATAATGAGATATTGCAAATATTTTCCCCATTTGTTGTTTGTTTTTTCTTTTGTTTTATTTACAATGAAATATAGTAAAATGTATCCTTTTTTAATGGCTTCTGGGTTTGGGGTTAAACTTAGAAAAGAAGAGGTCTAGGGGTACCTGGGTGGCTCAGTGGGCTAAAGCCTCTGCCTTCGGCTCAGGTCATGATCCCAGGGTCCTGGGATCGAGCCCCACATCGGGCTCTCTGCTCAGCAGGGAGCCTGCTTCCTCCTCTCTCTCTCTGCTTGCCTCTCTGCCTACTTGTGATGCCTGTCTGTCAAATAAATAAATAAAATCTTAAAAAAAAAAAAAAAAGAAAGAAAGAAAGAAAGAAAAGAAAAGAAGAGGTCTACATCCATACCAACTTGAACATGTCCAATCTTATATAAAATTAAAAATGTTCTCATTCTAAGACAACTGTCACATGAGCTCTCTGACATGAGGAATTTGAGAGATAGGGCAGGGGGTTATGGCGGTAAGGAGGGAAAAAATGAAACAAGATGGGATCAGGAGGGAGACAAACCATAAGAGACTCAACTCAAAAAACAAACTGAAGGTTGTTGGAGGGTGGGGAGGGGAGGAATAGAGTGGCTGGGTTATGGACACTGGGGAGGGTATGTGCTATGATGAGTGCTGTGAATTGTTTAAGACTTATGATTCACAAACCAGTACCCCTGAGGCAAATAATACCTTATATGTTAATTTTTAAAAAATCCTTATTCCAACATTATTAAGTAAGCTCTATGCCCAACGTGGGGCTTGAAATCATGACCTCAAGATCAAGAGTCGCATGTGCTACCAACTGAGCCAACCAGGTGCTCCTTCAACATTATTTTTATTTGTTTTTTCAAGATTTTATTTATTTTATTTGTCAGAGAGACAGACAGAGAGAGATAGAGAGACAGCACAAGCAGGGAGAGTGGCAGGCAGAGTGAGAAGCAGACTCCCCACTGAGCAAGGAGCCTGATGCAGGACTCGACACCAGGATCTTAGGATCATGACCCACGCCAAAGGCAGCCACTAAACCAAATAAGCCACCCAGGCATGGCTCCAACATTATTTTTAAAATAGTAATTACTGGGGTGCCTATGTGGCTCAGTCGGTTAAATGTCTGTCTTCTGCTTGCGTCATGATCCCAGGGTCCTAGGATGGAGTCCCACATGGGGCTCCCAGCTCAGCGGGGAGTCTGTTTCTCCCTCTCCCTCTGCCCCTCCCTCTCTACTTGTGCTTTCTCTCAAATAAAATCTTTAAAAGTAAATAAAGTAAAATAAAATAATTATCCCAGTGCACACCCTAAAAATCTTATTATTTTTTTTAACATTTAAATATTTTATCCATCTTGAATATATGTCAGGGTAAGGCAGCACAGTGAAGATCCAACTTTTTTTTTTCTGGGTGGCTCACCAGTTTTCCCAATGCCACTGTTAAGTGATTAGGGCTCTTCTTAGATTGTGCAAATTAGGCTCAGAAGTGGCAATAACTAATGATCTCAGAATTAGTGAAAGAGACACCAAAATAAGGGGTTCAGAGAGCCTAAAATGCACAGGGCACTAAAAATACAGATCTGGGAGTCAATTATCTAGCACATACTGAGGACATTATAGCTACTATACTGTAAATTCTGGGAAATACAGACTAGCAAGATTTTTTAAGATTTTATTTATTTATTTGATAAAGTGAGTATGGGCATGGGGAGCAGCAGAGGGAGAGTGAGAAGCAGGCTCCCTGTTGAACAGGGGGCCCCATGTGGGGCTAAATTCCAGGACCCTGGGATCATGACCTGAGCCGAAGGCAGACACTTAACCAACTGAGCCTCCCAGGTGCCCCTCTATTTTTTTTTTAAATTATATTTAGGTTTCTGATTAAGACCTAAAGATGGGGGGCACCTGGCTGGCTCAGTCAGTGAGTGTATGACTCTTGATCTCAGGTTGTGAGTTTAAGCCCCACAACAGGTGTAAGAAAAAGGACCTACAGATGGATTATCTCCAGTTCAATTCAAACATCTAAATCTATACAGCAAGGGTGTTAACAGCAATCAGCATCTACGTAGCATTTTATAGTTTTAATAAAGCGAATTCATAATTTATATTAATTTACTTCATCCCATAACTGAATAAATGAGCAAAGATTTTATTGGACTGAAATTTACTGGACTTAAAAAATACCTCCATGATGGTAACTTGTCCCTTTACTTAAAATATGAGGCAGAGCCAAACTCAAACCTAGATCTTGTATTTCGAAATGCTGCTCACACTGCTTTCACATCCTACACCAAGTACTTTTACACAAAACTAGACAAGATGCCCTACACTCAATAAACTTGGAGTGATTTGTCAATTACATATTCAGACTGATCATGTACTTAATTCTAAACATGAAACAAGTACATAAAAGTATAAAACTCAAGAAACCTTCAAAACCTACAATAGTTTAAAAGAGCAAGACTTGGGGAACAGGAACAATTTCTTACCTACTCTGTCCCTGGCTTATGCTATTTATAGCCAGTATAGCTAGAATGCATTATTATCTCAGTAATTATGTGTTGGTTGTCTATTACTGATTGAACCTTCTAGACAGGGTGAGCTATGAAACAATATCAGACCTCATTTATTTTTCCCAGGGGCTGAACTTTTGCTTGTGATTTAAAAACAAAAAACAAAAAAACCCCAAATCATCAAAAAGCACCTAGACAATGTAACAAAGGGAGTTTAGGTACCCCACGTCTGAGCTACACCTACTGATTACACATTTCACAGCAAAATAAAGATTTGAGCTGCATTCCATTCCATTTTTTTAAAGACTTTTATTTATTTGACAGAGAGAGAGATCACAAGTAGGCAGAGATACCATTTATCTTGCATCATACTAACTTTTTTTTTTAACGGCCTCGAGAAAATCTTTTTGTGATAGATTTTCTTTGAGAAAATTAATCTTGCTTCTGCCTGGCCTTAAGGTTTTTTTTTAAAAGATTTTATTTATTTATTTGACAGAGATCTCAAGTAGGTAGAGAGGCAGGCAGAGAGAGAGAGAGAGAAGCAGGCTCCCCGCTGAGCAGAGAGCCTGATGCGGGGCTCGATCCCAGGACCCTGAGATCATGACCTGAGCTGAAGGCAGATGCTTAACCCACTGAGCCACCCAGGCACCCCTCCATTCCATTTTAAACCTTCCAGAAGGTTATAAAACAATTTCAAGAAACAAATCTAGTCCAACTGCCACAAAATACAACTATCATTCATTCATTGTTGCTTTATTCCAAATTAAATACATCCTCTGCCTCTACAATAAGCAACTGTCCATAAGAAATTTTTTCTCTGTGGTGTTCCCTTCAGACACCTTGTCAACGTATCTTTTCTGCAAGTCTTTTTTTTAAATACTAGCAATCACTTATCTGCCACACACAATAAAAGTTCTTTTTTTTTAAACTTCTGAAATATCTTGGGGTGCCTGCATGACTCAGTGGCTTGAAGCCTCTGCCTTCGGCTCAGGTCATGATCCCAGAGTCCTGGGATGGAGCCCCGCATTCGGCTCTTCGCTCAGTGGGGAGCCTGCTTCCCTCCCCCCCTCTCTCTGCCTGCCTCTTTGCCTACTTGTGATCTCTCTGTCAAATAAATAAATAAAATCTTAAAGAAAAAAAAAAAAAAAACTTCTGAAATATCTTAATACTAAGGGAGAGAAAAAGTGGTAAGAATAAAGGAAATTTGAGTACAAAAATAAACCCAATTTATAAAGTACAAAACTCTACCCTGCCACAGATAATCTCATTCCAGAGTCAGCATACTCTATTCCCCAATCTATCCAGTGACAAGATGTTTGCACCATAACCTCCAAGGATGACACTCTTTGTAAAAACCTTGGATGGATAATAATTTTTTTTTGAAGATTATTTATTTGAGAGAGAGAGAGAAAAGGAGAGGGGTGGAGGGGCAGGGGAAGAGGGAGAAGCAGACTCCCCGCTGAGCCGGGAACCAGATTAGGGTTCCATCCTAGGACCATGACATCATAACCCAAGCCAAGGGCAGACACTTAACCAACTGAGTGAGCCACCCAGGCACCCCTGGTAGAAATAATTTTTAAATGTTAACAAAATATCCTGAAGAGATCAGGTTTAAATTTTAGTTGATGGCTATTTTTTTAAAAATTTTATTTATTTGACAGAGAGAGAGATCAGAAGTAGAGAGGCAGGCAGAGAGAGAGGGAGAAACGGGCTCCCCGCTGAGCAGAGAGCCCAATGGGGGGCTTAATCCCAGGACCCTGAGATCATGACCTCAGCTGAAGGCAGAGGCTTAACCCACTGAGCCACCCAGGCGCCCTGTGGATGGCTATGTTAAAGATGTTAGAGCCCTAAAATCAAATAAAAAGGAGAACTGACAGAATTTAAAAAGCGATGAGCCCAGAAATTACATGCTATGAAATACTAAAAAGGCATTATCATTTTCACTAGATCGACTAGATAACCATTTTTCTTCAATGGTTATCTGTAGTAAAGGTTTGGTACAATGAAAAAAAATCTGTCATGTTACATGCCATAAATGTGGCCACATTCTAGGTTAGATCATGTGGTTATTACAGAGAAAACTATGCAAGAGAAGTATGCACACTGCTGAATCTGACACTAAAAAAATCAAGATCCATTTACAAGACCATTAAACTCAGCCTTTAACACTGGTAATACAATAAGATTCCATTCTTCTCCAGGGTAAAGATACAGTACCAGCCATTCAAAACAGATGGGCTTTGCACAATAACTGTGAATTTAGTGAACATTACTGATGGTAGTGTTAAAATGTTTAAGTCACATTTAAGATGAGGGGTGCCTGGGTGGCAAAGTCATGATCTCAGGAGCCTGGGATCCAGCCTGCACTGGGCTCCCTGCTAAGCAGGGAGTCTGCTTCTCCCTCTCCCTGCTCTTATGCTCTTGCTCACTCATGTGCTCTCTCTCTCCCTCTCAGATAAATAAATAAAATCTTTTAAAAACATAAAAATAATAAAATGGTTAAGATGGAAAAAGAAGGTTAAGATAGTAATTTTTACCACAATTAAAAAGAAAAAAGATACGGGCTTCAAATTCCCTTTTAATTTAGATGAATAAGGGACTTAAGATTCATTAAATGTTTACTGTATGCCTGCAACGATGAAGATGGGAGTCAAAATATGAATAAAAACTCTTTTCAAGGAGCTCAAAGCTCAAAACACAACCAAAATTCTACAGTTTTGGGGTTTTTTTGTTTTTGTTTTTTGTACTCATTTACTTGATAGAGAGAGCCAGAGAGCACAAACACGGGGAATGGCAGAGGGAGAAGGAAAAGCAGGTCTCCATTGAGCAGGGAGCCTCATGCAGGCTGATCCCAGGATCCTGGGACCATGACACAAGCGAAGGTAGAAACTCAACCGACTAAACCACCCAGGCGCCCCTACAGTATCCTTAAGGTAAAAATGAAATTTTTCTATCACTGAAAAACAAGTGAGTATTCAATTACCTTCCTTTTCTTAAATTCACTTTCTCTTACTCTTTCTTTTCCTCTGCTAGGTGTTAAGTCTCTAATGCTTACAAATGAAAAATTCTGGGATTCAAACAAATTTGCTCTTAACTGTACTTTTTGTACCAACTCATTATGAAGTCATTTTGTAATGAGTTCTTGTGCCACTGAGAAAACAAGTTTAATGGTAATCAAATCTTTCTATCTCCCCCCCAAAACAGATTACTGCTTAGTAATAAATACTAATTTTAATAGAACTACTAGGATTATAATTTAAAAAGCAAAGGTTTTAGGGGGCACCTGGGTAGCTCAGTCAGCTGCGTGTCCAACTCTTAGTTTCAGCTCAGGTCATGATCTCAGGGTTGTGAAACTGAGCCCCTCATCAGGCTCCACACTCAGTACGGAGTCTGCTTGGCCCTCTCCCTCTGCTCCTCCCTCCCACCCCCAACTTTCCCTCAAAAAAATAAAATCTTAAAAAAAAAAGCAAAGGTTTGGGGCGCCTGGGTGGCTCAGTGGGTTAAGCTGCTGCCTTCGGCTCAGGTCATGATCTCAGGGTCCTGGGATCGAGCCCCGCATCGGGCTCTCTGCTCAGCGGGGAGCCTGCTTCCTCCTCTCTCTCTCTGCCTGCCTCTCTGCCTGCTTGTGATTTCTCTCTGTCATATAAATAAATAAAATCTTAAAAAAATAAATAAATAAATAGTACTTTAAAAAAAAAAAAAAAAAAAAAAAAAAGCAAAGGTTTTAAAGACTAGAACATTCCACTTTATGCCCTATCCTGTGCCCTTAACACATACAACTGAGTTGATTAGACTTCCCAAAATGTAAAAATCTATTTCCAAAACTCAAAGAATTAGTCAATAAAAGTAAACCTCTCCTCAAAGATCCCTTTATACAATGAGACCCCTCCCCATGACCAGAAGTAGTAGTGCAATGATTCCCATCATTTCTGAAGTAGTGTTCATATCCACGAAGAATAAATAGTAGCTCATGAACATGAAGGAGTTAAAAAGTGAACGGAGTTGGTTTCCAACTAACAAGTACTCAAAAGGAGAATGTTAGTATTTTGTTTTTATCCAAATGATTACTACAGTTAAAAGAAAAACAAATGCAATGGAAATTTTAAGTCATATATTTTTCAGAGCCTGATCTGAACCTGAGAAATTGACCTCTGCTCAGAGAGTCTTAAGAAACAAACTTCTGCTTCCATTTTTTGTTTCATGTGGGTTAATTCTTCTCTCTACTACTATGTGGCTTCTGACTGCAGAGAAAAAGAACCATGGGCAATCACCAGCTTTGGAAAGGCAAAAATTAAATTCTGCTGTTGAATGGCTCCTTTTATAATACTGAGGCCACAATACAACATCGCTAAATGACACAAAGAAAGCACACTCTGAGACAGTGTGTTTCTTTTACTCTACCCACCCATCACCCATCGCCCCCACCAAAAAAATTTAAAACCAGTCCAGCCATACACACACAATGTTTGACCTGAAAGTATTCATGACATAGTTTACTCTTGCAAACTACTAGCATAATAGTAACTTAAAATACAGTTATAGGAAAAATATAGACTGTTCTAGGGGAGAAAAGGCAGGGGGGAAAAGCCCAAACACTTAAGGGGGAAAAAAAAAAGACAATCAATATATTCAAGCATAAGATCAAATCAAAAACATTTTTTTTTCTTTCTTTCTTTTTGTACATTTAAAAAACTTACCCTGAAGAGATTTTCCCAATCCCTGGCCCAGCTTCCACCCATGTTTCTGGAGTAAGCGATGTCCAATATTATCCTGACAGACAGAACAGAGAGACAAACCAAAAATATTCCAATAATATATTCTTCCCTTCCTAGTGACATTTAAACAGGTGACGAGCAAGAGATAATTCTACATATTGCATGCAAAAAGATGCTAATAATAGGGTAAATGTGCCCAATAAAAGGGGCATTAATGTAAAAAGAAATGCTGACCAATATTTTATATGGGAAGAACATAGGGGTAAGGGTCCTTTCTGATGGTGTGCTGGGCAACTTTTGTACATAACATTTCAAAAAGGAGAAAAAAAGGAAGGGAAAAGGGGAAGAATACATTTATGAAGTTTAAAACTAACATTAAAAAGCATAAAATCAAGGTACTTATACAATCATATCCACCACCTAGACAGCACCACTTTAAGATTTTTTTTTTTAAAGAAAATCTACACTGTGTTTAGTTATTTTGTTTATGTGTCAGGCTTTCATGATACAAAGTAAGTTGTAAGTGTAAGACTGCCCCACCACTAGAAATGAAAACACAATCAGAGCAAAATCCAGGCTAGACTTGATTGGTTTTTTTAATATATATATATATATATAAAATATATAAATATTTAACTAGCATGCAGCCAATATTAAACTGAAAAAACAGTGAGGTTAGTAAAACAAGAAATTAAATTGATTAAACAGAAAAATAAAATGAGCTCAAGCACAGACTGAGTGATGCATTTCAACATGTAATCTAACAAAAATGCTAAAATGTTAGAATGAAACAGGCCTAGCAATAAGTTAACAGTAAAGAACCATTAGTGCATGTAGGGGGAAAAATCAATATACATAATGTCTCATCTTCCTAGGAGCACATCAGAAAAGGTATTTTAATGTAAATTGTATGAAAAGACACCAGAAACAACAATTAATGTCAGCTTCTGTGTAAGGGTTCAAGATCTTAGAAACCTCTGCATATCTTTGTCCTGTTTGCTTTTTAAAATATTATAAAGTATGGAGATGAAACTAATATAACCATTAACTATGTCAGCTAAAATGCTCCTAAACTCATGGGAACACTTTCAAATAACAAACACAAAGGGTTCTCTATGCATTAAAATGTAATTTACAGTACTAACCTGGTATCACCATTTAAAAATAATCTATTTCCTAAAAACAACAACAACAACCCAACAACAAAAAATATACACACACAAAAAGAAAATAATCTATTTCCTGAATCCATCTAAAAAGTTAAAGCCACGAATTACTGATTTAAAATCAAACATCTCCTGTTAAAACTATTTTTTATCTTCTAGCTCCCTATTCATAGATAAAATGGTCTTTAAAATTATAGAAAAAAAAATTATTTTATTGTTATTTTTCTTTTCAGACGGTAAATTAGAAGAGGAAGAGTAAGCCTCCCCAATGTTCTTTTTAAGTTGGGGGCTGTGGGGACAGTTTCCTTCCACAAGTTTATAACATGCAAACTGCAAACAGGAAAACTTGGCTGAGCAACTGATTACTTCAGTGATTAGGCTGGGGGTCGGAGGGTGGTGCAGATCTCGGTACATTTAAAAAAAAAAAAAAAAGGAGCAAACAATAATGGAAAATCTGTTTCAAAAAAAAAAAAGACGAAGAAAATTTGTTTCTAAAACAAGATACTCTTGGGGCACCTGGGTGGCTCAGTGGGTTAAAGCCTCTGCCTTCAGCTCGGGTCATGATCCCAGGGTTGAGCCCCACATCGGGCTCTCTGCTCTGCAGGGAGCCTGCTTTCTCCCCTCTCTCTGCCTGCCTATCTGCCTACTTGTGATTTCTCTCTCTATGTCAAATAAATAAAATATATATATTAAAAAAACAAAACAAAACAAGATACTCTTGTTTTAAACATATAGATAAAATATCAATATGGTACACAAAAGGTCACTAGAAATTACTTTTTGCCAGGAACTAAAAGAATTTGAAAATGCCATGGTTATGTATAAACTCAGTTGAAGACTTCCACATTACTAGACTTAAAAAACTTAAAAAATAATTAAAGTCTTAATACAAGTAGTGTTAGCAGAAAATGAAGAGGTCTTTATTATCCTACCATAAATATAAACTTACCTGTACATAAAATCCTTACTTTATATCATAACTCCTACAAGTAAGTAACTATGGAAAGGACAAGGATAGCAGAATGACTCTAAGATTATGTAGTTGACTAAATTATTGTTTAATCTTTTAATCAGCTACTTTTATATCTATAATTTTACAACTATACTTGGCACAGAGATTTAGGATATTAAACCATGCTGACAAAAATTGCTGCCCCCTTTTTTTATTTAAGAAAACTCAATCTTTGGCTAAGTGGAGATGAGACATTATGCTGACTGTGTTATATTATGAATGCACTAAAATAAACAGACAGATGAAGCAGTATGCTATTTCCAAAAGCAGTGCAAGTGGAGTGAAAGCATTTCCATACGAACCTGGCTTTAAAAACTGGGCTGTCAAAAGAACAGTTAAATGTAACACAAAGTAAGAAACTGTCCAATCACTAATGGTCGTTTTTTTTTTTTGTCTTGTTTTCAATTCACTGCTTGCAATTAATGTATTTATTAAAGAAGAGTGAAAGCATAAGTAAATTCACGAGTCAAGACCAGCTGAGAGATTCAAGAGCAGCGTGTTGTGACTGACAACAGTGAAAGGAAAAGCAAATGTTAAAGGGAGAGGAAGAAAAAAGAAAACTTTAGGGATTATACACATTAGCACCACTTTTACAAAACCACTCAAGATGGCTGTCACCTCAAAAAAAAAAAAAAAGCTATTGATACAAATGATAGTGGCATTTCTCAAACTTTAGGTGAAAACTGTTCTTTAATTAAATTTATATTCCTAATTATTAACAAGGAACAGAATGTTAGGGTCTATATTAAAATTACCATGCCACTCTATGTCCTTATGGTTACAACAAAAGGCAACAGAAACAATGGACATACCTCTCCCAGAACCTCTTCCCCTTACCAACCTCCTAGATTAAGTGAATGACTAATACAGAAAATCTGGACCTTTCCTATCATTCCAGACTACCTGCTTTTGGAGGAAAAAAGGCAGCTCTGTATCTCTGCAGAAAGGGCTAGTATTCAGTATGGTCCCTTTTCCTACCAAAAAAAGAAAAGAAGTTTTATAAACACTTGTCAAAAATCCAATAGGCTTAGGGATAATGGGTAACACAAGGAAGACACACCAAAATACCTCATAACAAAGTAGAACAAAGCAGACTTGCCTATCTCTGAAATGATCAAAATGTTCACTGAACATTCACAGTGAAAGAACAAGGAACTCACTCATAAGCCTGTGAAAATAGTAATCTCCTATCTCTACCTGGAGTTGTGATTTTGCTAATTATTCCCATGGATGTTATTTATGACAATAAATTGGAGTAAGTGATTTAAAGCTCAAACAGGTAACCTAGACATAACAAGGGCACTGAGCACTAAATTTACCTCTAAGTAGCAGCATTTTACTATTTCAGGCACTTCAGTAGTGACTAAAAAATCTTTCAAAAATAAAAAAGAAAAAACTAAAAAAAAACCACTGTGTTTGATTTTAAAATAAAATACGTAATTTAAGGTTTAATTGTAATGTCATAGAACCAAAAATAAGTAACAGAATTCTTTTTCTTTTATAACACTGTCTGGTTTGTAACTGACAAAGGGGCATGACAATAATAGGCTGCTTTAAATTAGATGCACATGGAAGAACTGCAGGACAATTCCACCTACCTACCCACCTACCTACCTATTTAAGTAAACTCTGCCCCCAACATGGGGCTCAAGCTTATGACCCCAAGATCAAGAGTTGCATGTTCTATGAACTGAGCCAGCCAGGCACATAAAGGCAAATACTCATCCTAAATTAACTGATAAAGCAACTGACCTTTGCCCAAGGGAGGCAGGCAAAAAACTGGGTTCCACTTAATTCAGAGTTACCACAAGCTATTTGTTCCTCTGTGTGCTCAAGACCAAAATGGTGGTAGTGTGGCATTTTCTTTGGTTTCTTTATGAATTTCTTAATTCTGGTCAAACCATGAAACTGAACTGAAAACCCAAACTTTTTATACCTACTATCTCAGTTGGCCTTTTTTCTTTTCTATTTCTAAAGTTAAATCTATAACTAAAATGCTATGTTATTATTCTTTGTTCCCTTCTATGATATGTGTAAGAAAGGAGAATATAATTCTTAAATGGGAACATCTCTGAAAGCAAGAAATGTAAGTTATTATAAACTATCAACATGCTGAAACACAATACCAGAAAAAAAAAAAAAAAAAAACCCTCATTATTGTTTCAGCCATTCCTCAACACTTGTATTTATTATCAAGCAGAAAATTTTCCCAAGAAATTTTTTCTGCTCCATAAACTATATTCCATCATAATAACAATGACCATTTTGGCAACAGCACCATCAATCTGTAAAATGGGACCCTGCCAAAACAGATAAAAATTTATTTTATTTCAAGAGTCTGATTCCAGTTTTTATAGCAGGAAACAGAATATCATGTCTCAAGAGAAAACTATACTACAATTATGTCAGTAACTGGATGAGTTTATTAACTCCACACTCAATTTTCTTTCAGTTGACAGCCACATTCAATTTACACCATTTAGACCATTTTCAAGTGACAAAAATGGGAAGTCTCTTGAGTGGATTGTAAGCTTTGCTGATTGTGTATTAAAAGACTCTATAAGCAAAAACCAAATGCTACTAGGTGAACCCATGCAAACAACAAGTTGTAAAAATTCCCGAAACAAAAAAATCTATAGCTCACTACAGATGACACAATGAAGACTAGAGAGAAAAGCCATATAGTAATGCTACACCATTCAGCTCCAAGAAGCACATTATTTATAGTGCAGTCCACATATGGTCACTGCTAAATGTCAAATCAGCAGTCTTATAGTTACAGTTTGGAACTAGTGGAGTCCACAGATCTAAACAGATATGCAACATGACAAAACTCAATTATACATGTACTTCTAAATCCCTACATGAGCAAAGTAAACATCAGCAACTGGAGTTTGAAAATGTACATTAATTTTTTTAAACAGCTCAGTCAACCTAAGAACTATAAAGACAGGATTTTTATCAGGTAAAACAAAGACCAACTAATGGCTGATGATAGTTTTACTTCCAACAGCAACTGTGACAATTTTACTATGATGCAGGTATTTTGCCTTTGGTATAGCTTATAATCATGCCCCCATCTCATTTCTCATTGTCGGTGACAAAAGTAATAAAAACCATTATATCCTAAATCACACCAACCAGTTCTTGGAACTATGTGGAATTCTAGACTGAGCTATGGCTTTAGATTAAGTTTTGTTTTCTAAGTAGTTTATCTTTCTTAAAAACATAGAGCATATAATTATAATGGGTGCGACTTAAAAAAAATCATTAAGCAATAACTTAAAATTCAAATCCTAAGAAGTTTTTTTGTAATAAAGGTAAAACATTAATACTTTCCATTTTCTCTAATCAAGTTGTCTGGCAATTCTTTCATAATTTTCTTAGAACAAAGTTTTATTCCTGACCAAAAATTTCACTGAAAGATATCTGGTTGGTTGAAATAAAGTAGGGGAAATAAAACTTTTTAACAAAAATTATGAAATACTTTATAAATGCTGGATTTTGAGGTGTTTCCCACACTTCCTGATTGAAAGGAAATACCTGTATCATCTAACAAATCTGGACTTCAGAAGTTTACTAAAAGCATAATGCATTATTGAGTCTTTGTATTGCATTCCCCATCTTGCCAGTTTGCAACAAATTTACCCTATTACCAATGGAAAAGACCTTAATCCTATACTCACAATAACCCTTCACACAGGCATATTTCTTGGCACAAACCTGTGCAGAGACTTCCACGGTTACCAGCTGCTGCAGATTACCTTTGTTTTAAAAAAAAAAAAATGACTAGACCTTTAGCTCCTGCAATGATCTGTAGACTCCCAAAGCTGCATATTTCCAGCCACTTTTGAGTTGCATGCTGTAGCAAAACAGTCAGCACCTCTCAACAGATATTGCTGCAGAGAAAGATTTTAATTCAGCAGAGACTCTATATGTGAGAAGCAATGCCATTTTCCCCCTAAGAACAAGAGAGTTCAATATAGCCAACCAGCCATATAACTAAAACATACTTATTTAGTGAGTATTCCTTAGGTGATAGGGCACTTTCTTTTGGGTGGGGGATGGGAGGAGAAGAGGGGAATTGATACCACACTACCAACTTTCATGCCAATTGTTTTAGCAAAAGTTTCTTTAAAACCTTTCTTTAATCAATTTGTTCCCCAGTGATTTGGTAAAAGAAATAAAATCCCTCCTGTTGTGTGTCCCCACTTCTATCTAACACA
The DNA here is from genome assembly GCF_030435805.1 of Mustela lutreola. Lineage (NCBI taxonomy): Eukaryota > Metazoa > Chordata > Mammalia > Carnivora > Mustelidae > Mustela > Mustela lutreola. The sequence goes on along the minus strand of NC_081304.1, from coordinate 18,330,801 downwards.
ATGTAGACTAGGAAGCACCTCCTCCCACTACCTAAACTACCACATCAATAATATTTACTTATTTGTTTCAGGAGTAAATTTTCATTAGAAATATAATTTATTGGGCGCCTGGGTGGCTCAGTGGGTTGAGCCGCTGCCTTCTGCTCAGGTCATGATCTCAGAGTCCTGGGATCGAGTCCCGCATCGGGCTCTCTGCTCAGCGGAGAGCCTGCTTCCCTCTCTCTCTCTGTCTGCCTCTCCATCTACTTGTGATTTCTCTCTGTCAAATAAATAAATAAAATCTTTTAAAAAAAAAAAAATAAATAAATAAATAAAAAGAAATATAATTTATTAATATACAGCTCTGAACATATACTTATTCATTTTTTAAAAATTAAATATCCAGTTGAGTACTATACCATTCATTATTTTAAGTGAAGATAATACTGCTCAATAAATAGAGCATGTATCAATTCCACTCCTACTCTTTGAGATTACTTAACAATGATTACTCAGTCAGACTGTCTTCTGATAGCATTCTTCCTATGACATGTGCTGGAAAAAATCCTGGACAGTGTGAGAGGAAAAACAGCATTAGCCTCACACACCAAAGGAAGGAATTTTCCAAAACTTTAAAATGCAGCCCTAAATTGCTTTAGAAATGTTTATTAAAGTTTTTAAAAAATCTTTATTGAGTATAGTAATAATGAATACTAAGGTGCAAATTTAGTCTAATTACATTTCCTACTACTTAGAGTACCCACAGAATGCAGCTTATTTAAGAATATTAACCATGTACCTTATAGATATGGTACTTGGGTCTTGCTTCTGATAGCTATCTGTTCTTAAACTATGAAAATTAAATTATTTTTCAAGTACAAAATACTAATCTAGCTAGCTTACAGACTTTATTGTAAAATTCTGCCTTGTGATAATTCCCTAGGTGATATAACAAGGCACACACTTCAGTGATTTTTAACTAAGCGATGTGGACTTGGCATTATATCCTCAAATCAAAACACAAGACTGGGCTTTCAGCAAACTATCAGATATGAATTCTCCCTCTGCAGCATTATCACATGCGTCATCAATTACTGCCATGCCTAAGTCTAGCATCATGCCAGCACATTAAGACAGAAGGTACTATATGCAGTGTTCACTGGACCAGAAGAACAGAAATAAGAAGGGGAGGTGGGGGAGAAAGAAACCCTAGAGAAGAAATTAAAAAAAGGCAGACCGTGCAATACAAACCAGATCATGGCTGCTTAGCTAATATGGGCCAACTGCTGTGGAAGAAAAATGTCGAACACCCCAAGTTGTGTAAATTTCTGTAAACATCTAAACACACACACAAACACACACACAACACCAACCTAATCAGGAACATAAATATATGTTGATCCTTTACTATGTTACAGATTGAAAATAAAAGCTAAAGTTAAAATATCTGTGCTCTCTAAACTGCCTTATCTTCCTGAGGAAGGAGGAGAAGCTAATGTTTCTTAAAAGGAGAGGGGATATGTCTTGACTGCTATAAAGATTAAGATTTCCTCTTTGGTCATTTTTGCTCAAGTTTACCAATAACTCACTGAAACCCTTATTAAAATATGTACACTAACCACAAATATTAAATATTGACAATACTGACAAGTTTAGACTTTTTTAACAATGAACTGTGTAATTTAAAAATAAAAGTCTTTTCAAAATGAAAATAATGTTTAAAAATTGGGATTTTTTAAAAAAATTAAGTCAGGAAAATAAATCCCTTGTTCTATTACTTTATATCAGTATCTAAAACTAAGCCATGTAAAGAGATAGAATCAGCTTTTCACAAAAACCAGACATCTACATAAGCTACCAAATTTTTCATTTTTCACAAGTGTCTGGTTAACTGTATTAGTCAACTATTCCTAATGGAACATTTCACACGTGATTGTGTTCCCTAAGAAAGGTGAAGCTTTTCAAGGATCAAAATACATTTTACTCCTTTATTCAATTTACAAAAATACTAAACTTTAACTTGCTATCTTTAACAGAGTATCACTATGGACCAAAATGATATTTTTTCATCAAATGCTAAGTTGTTTCTAGATTTTTCAGACCAATTTCCCAAAACATTAAATATTAGATTACATCCCAAACTCTATTTGATTATTGTAGGGCATGCAAAAAAACAAAAACAACAACAACAAAAAAACCACTCTAAACTGTACTGTAAATTAATAAATTTAAATTCATTCACATCAAGTGTCACACGAACACTACCTAACTAACTATGACCCAAAATTAAGCACTGATCATCTTACCGATTCTATAGGCTTGTCAAGTGATGCCTGTTCAATTTCCAAATGTCCTTCTTCATATTGATCAAAGTGATTACCCTGAAAGAACAAGACTACAGTTATTTTTCAAAAGTAATAAATGCTGAAATTATTAATAATCTAATCAAACTAGCTGTTATTTTAAATTTTCATTCTTTTTCCGCAATCAAAACTGTGTCAAAAATTCAGACTTTTCTAAATCTACAAAAATAATTTATTAGAGGAGTCTAGGCCTAGTAATATGAATTCTTCCTATACTGCAAACACTGAAATTGCTAATTAAAATACTATTAAAAAGCATTTGGATTATTAACTTCTTCTCAGACTGACTATATTACGAAGACTGTAGGATCTTAGAAACAAAGATCCATGTTTAACTTTTCATAAACAATCCCGTACTAAAGAAAATAAGTAACAGAAGAATGAAAACAAAACCTATAATACTGTCCAACGTTGGTAACATTGCTTTTAACTAAAACTGCTAAAAAATTCAACTTTAAGTGCTAACTCCCAAATTTCAAGGAATTTGAACACACAATCTCTTGACACGTTATTCCAAACACAGCTATTCCTCAAATGATCTGCCGAGAGAGATAAACATGTCTGTGTAATGCCATATTTGACCATAATCAAGCAAGGAGTCACTGCAACTAGAATAAGTCAAAACAGTTCAGCTGCGGATAGGTGCAGACAACTAGGAAGTTCTCGCTAATTATGGTTTTCTCTCATCTCCCTGCTTCATTAGAAAAGAAGAGCTCATAATTTGGCATTAAATCCGAATACCAATTTTCTGATTCCCTTTTTGTTACAGAAGCAGGCATGATGGTTTGTTGAGTCCTTAATTGACCTAAATGAAAAGACTAAAGAGCCTACATTAATTGAGTGTGTGGAGTGGTAGGGCACAATTTTTCAAGGTAAAATTTTGGTTGAATAAAACTTAATGATAGAATATCACCTCACACCAGTCAGAATGGCTAAAATCAACAAGTCAGGAAATGACAGATGCTGGCGAGGATGTGGAGAAAGGGGAACCCTCCTACACTGTTGGTGGGAATGCAAGCTGGTGCAGCCACTCTGGAAAACAGCATGGAGGTTCCTCAAAATGTTGAAAATAGAACTGCCCTATGACCCAGCAATTGCACTATTGGGTATTTACCCTAAAGATACAAACGTAGTGATCCAAAGGGGCACGTGCACCCGAATGTTTATGGCAGCAATGTCCACAATAGCCAAACTATGGAAAGAACCTAGATGTCCGTCAACAGATGAATGGATCAAGAAGATGTGGTATATATACACAATGGAATACTATGCAGCCATCAAAAGAAATGAAATCTTGCCATTTGCAACAACATGGATGGAACTAGAGCGTATCATGCTTAGCGAAATAAGTCAAGCAGAGAAAGACAACTATCATATGATCTCCCTGATATGAGGAAGTGGTGATGCAACATGGGGGCTTAAGTGGGTAGGAGAAGAATAAATGAAACAAGATGGGATTGGGAGGGAGACAAACCATAAGTGACTCTTAATCTCACAAAACAAACTGAGGGTTGCTGGGGGGAGGGGGTTTGGGAGAAGGGGGTGGGATTATGGACATTGGGGAGGGTATGTGCTTTGGTGAGTGCTGTGAAGTGTGTAAACCTGGTGATTCACAGACCTGTACCCCTGGGGATAAAAATATATGTTTATAAAAAATAAAAAATTAAAAAAAAAAAAACTTAATGATAGAGATATAAAACATATAATCTGCCACACTGTATCATAAACACTAGGTTACTTGTTTCTCTCATCAGACTGTAAAGTCCTTAAGAACAAAACTAAATCTTATTTATCTCTTATAACCCTAAAAATGTGGTGGCTAAACATCACAGAACAATTAGGTGCTAAAATTGTGTGGTACTGATAAAAAAAAAATCCTGGAATTAGACAGTGGTGGTGATAATGGTCATACAACAGCTAATGTACTTAATGCCACTGAACTGTACACTTTAAAGTACTTAAAATGGTACTTTTATATTGTATTTTACTACAATAAAAATGATAAAAATAAAATTTTGCAGAAGAGTCTATCCAGAAGAAAAGAGTAACAGGAATGGGTTTTCCAAAGAAAAAAAGCAAATCCTAAAAACTGAAGAGCTGACATTCCAAGAAGGAGGAAAAGCAATCATCAACAAATACTAAAAATGAAAAAAATAGCTATAAATCCTGAAAGGATTTATCTCCAGTATTTTGTCTGACAATCTCTTTAAAATTAACACTTGCCTCTTCTTTTAACTTCTAAAACAACATTTAAAAGATTAAAAATAGTTACTACAAGGCATTAATTGCAAGGTGCTTCAAAATTCCCAAATAGTAAACATCCAAATACTCAGATTAACTCAAAAACCTCACATTGCATAACAATGCCTCACTAAATCTATTAACTCTTTCACTCCACAGCTCTATAGGATTTAAAGATAAAATCTCATCCGACCAACAATAACTGGATACTATTTTGAAAGTTACTTTAGAGTAACTTAGGACAACCATGCTTTAAATCAAAAGAGAACTGCCCCCAAATTTATCACTATCCAAGATGATATAATAAAAACACAAACACCTGCAGATATTATGAGAGAACTACCAAGCAACTCCATAAAAAAGAATATGGACATCTAAGAAAAGCCATTCTAGTTCATCCTTACTGCACAAGAGATCACTCAAATTTTTCCAAACAGATAATGAATCATTAGCAAAATCCTTTCATCTGTAGACTTAAAATCACTTTAACGATTTTATTTTTTAATTAATCTCTATACCCAATGTGGGGCTCAAACTTACAACCCTGAGATCAAAGAGTTGTGTGCTGTATTGAATGAACCAGCCAGGTGCCCCAGATTTAGTCATTTAGAAAATCCTTCTGTAGATTACGAACATGTTTCAAGTAAGATACTTAACAAATTTCTAAACATAGCCAGCTAAGTTTTTCTAAACCTTTGGAACTCTTGGGTGACTGAGTGGCTCACGTCATGATCTGGGGGGCCAGGGATGGAGCCCCACATCTGTCTCCCTGCTCAGCAGGGAGTCTGCTTCTCCCTCTCTCTCTGCTCCTCCTCCCACTTCTACTCTCTCTCTCAAATAAAAAAAAATCATTAAAAATAAATAAATAAATAAATAAAACTAAAAAACATGCACAGGCAACTCTAGAATACATCTACAAGCTGATACTAGAGATAAACTCTGAGAATTGAGTGCCTAAGAGACAAGAGATGCGAGGGAGGCCCTGTTTTTAACTCCATGTTTTTTCCTTCTGAATTTTATACTTAATACCCTAAGACTTAAATACTCTAATGGAAATCACAACCATTCTGTGTTTATCTTTGAATGCTTAGCACCATTTGAAATAAATTTCTAATGACATTATTTTAAAATTTTAAAGTTGTGTTGATTCAAAAATATATAAGTTCCACTTTTTGAAATATAAAAAGAAAATAAAATCATGATTTCTTTGGACATTCGAAACTTTTCCTAAAAAGCAAATACATCAGACATAAAGGCCACAAGCTCAGTTAATTTTTTTGCCAGCATTCTCAATAACTGACACCAGAATTGCTCTTTTGCTGCTGAGAGGTTGACTATTCAAAAACAAACAAAAAAAAGGCATCTAGGAATCATCATCATATAATCCCAACTTTAATAAATTTCAATTATGGCATGGTACAGTAGGTTAATCATCCAACTCTTGGTTTCGGCTCAGGTGGTGATCTCCATTAGTGAGACACAGCCACGTGTAATCTGCTTAAGACTCTTCCTCTATCCCTCCTCCCGGGCAATGGGGGAACTGATGGGGGGGCTCTCACATTCTCTCTCAAATAAATCTTATTAAAAAAAAAAAAAGCAACAGCAGGAGATGTCCAATAGGGGAAGAGTTTAATACTATTTTATTAACACAACAATCAGGGAGTTACAATAAAAACTTTAAAACTATACAGAAACAGGTTAAGTTACACAGAAGGGGAAAAAACAAAAAAGGCAGTTAACTAATTACAACTGTGTAAGATTTTCTTTTTTTTTTTTTTAGATTTTATTTATTTATTGACAGAGAGAGATCACAAGTAGACAGAACAGCAGGCAGGCAGAGACAGAGAGGGAAGCAGGCTCCCCGCTGAGCAGAAAGCCCGACGAGGGGCTCGATCCCAGGACCCTGGATCGACCTGAGCCGAAGGCAGATGCTTCAACCCACCGAGCCACCCAGGCACCCCTGTAAGATTCTTTATATGGACAAAAACTGAGTGGCATACTGAAAATGTGACAGGAGCTGATTTGAAGAAATACATCTAACGAACACCTAAAGTTTAATTTTTTTTTAAATTTAAATACGATTTTAGGGGCACCTAGGGCTCAGTCAGTTAAGCATCTGCCTCCGGCTCTGGTCATGATCAGGTTCCTGGGATTGAGCTGGGTTCCCTGCTCAGCAGGGTGTCTGCTTCTCCTTCTCTCTCCCTCTGCCCCTCCCGCACCACCTCCTCAATCTCTCTTTCAAGTAATTATTTTAAAAATATGATTTTAGTGATAGAAGATGACTTTAAACAGCCTGAAAAGCAATATTCCACAACTCACCATAACTGAATTAGTGAACTGAGATTACTTCTTGACATAAGTATCTGCTTCATTTGCCATAATAAACCAGCCAATTAGTTGCAACATTTGAGAAGTATAAAAACTGCTCTTATTTTTTACGGTCTTAGAACTTACCCTTTTAAATATTAGGACTACAATACCAAGTCACAAACAATAAAAAGCACCTACCAACCAAAAAATACTTTCCACACAAGAGAAATTATCATTACAAGCTTCATCTTCGTAATTTAAACTGTTTATCACCAATTCTAAGTCCTATAGATATTGCTAATTTGCTGTATGACTTCAAACAGTGTTACGTTTCGCATCCACTGTGTACTCATTTACAAAATAAAGAACACTCTTTTATGTCATTTCTTTTTTTTTTTTTTTTTTTTTTTTGACAGAGAGAGAGATATCACAAGTAGGCAGAGGCAGGCAGAGAGAGAGGAAGGGAAGCAGGCTCCCTTTGAGCAGAGAGCCCGATGCGGGACTCGATCCCAGGACCCTGAGATCATGACCTGAGCCGAAGGCAGCGGCTTAACCCACTGAGCCACCCAGGCGCCCCTAGGTCATTTCTTGATCTAAAATTTCACAATTGCAAATTTAAGCTGAATTAAATTTAGCCTCTAGAAAATGGTTAAGTCATTTAAAATTTGTTAATACAAAAACATATGCCATTAATTCCTACAAAAGAAAAATATTAACAACAATGGCAATAATCCTTGGTGGAAAAGCATAAAACATTTTTCACCTACCACCAAAATAATGTAGTCTTATTCCATGACATGTAAACCAAGTAAAAGCAAACAAATGACCTTGGTTTGGTGATGACTTTTTAGATTCAACACCAAAGGCATGAGTTACAAACAAAATAATAAACTGAGCTTTACTGGGCGCGTAGGTGGCTCAGTGGGTTAAAGCCTCTGCCTTCAGCTCAGGTCATGATCCCAGGGTCCTGGGCTCTCTGCTTGGCGAAGAGCGTGCTTTCCACCCTCCCCACCCCGGCCCCGCCTGCCTCGCTGCCTACTTGTGATCTGTCAAATAAATAATAAAATCTTTTTATAAATAAATAAAATAATTGAACTTTGTTAAGATTTTAACCTTCTACTCTGGAAAAGACACTGTGAAGAAAATGAGAACACAAATCACCAACTGGGAAAAAACAGTTCCAAAGTTACATCTGATAAAAAACTTATCCAAAATATACAAAGAAATTAATAAAATTAAATAAGAAACAAAGAACCCAATTTAAAACTGGGCAAAAGGGACGCCTGGGTGGCTCAGTTGGTTGAGCAGCTGCCTTCGGCTCAGGTCATGATCCCAGGACGCTGGGATCGAGTCCCGCATCGGGCTCCTTGCTCAGCAGGGAGCCTGCTTCTCCCTCTGCCTACCATTCTGTCCGCCTGTACTCGCTCTCTCCCCCTCTCTCTCTCTGACAAATAAATAAATAAAATCTTTAAAAAAAAAAAAATAAAAAAAAAAAATAAAACTGGGCAAAGGATCTGAAATGATACCTCACCAAAGAAAAAATACAGATGGCAAATCAGCATAAGAAAAGATGATCAACATCATACATCATTAAGAAATTGCAAATTAAAATGAAATACCACTACATATAAAACAGAATGGCTAAAATCCCAGACACTGGGGTGCCTCGGTGGCTCAAGTCAGCTAAGCGTCTGCCTTTGGCTTAGGTCATGACCCCAGGATCCTGGGATCAAGCCCCACACTGGGATCCTGGCTCAGATGGGAGTCTGCTTCTCCCTCTCCCTCTGCTCCTGCTCTCCTCTCTCAAATAAATAAATAAAATCTTAAAAAAAAAAAAAAAATCAGTGATTGCCTGGAACTTCAGGGAATAAGAACGGATGAATAGGCTTAGTGCAGGACATTTTTAGGGTGGTAAAACTGTTCTGTATAATACTCTAATGGTGGATACATGTCATCTGTCAAAACCAACAGAACTACACCAACAGTATCAAACATGCCACTCTGGTATGAGATATTGATGGTGGGGACACTGTGTGAAGGGAGAACAGATATATGGGAACTCTACTTTCAGCTCCATTTTGCTGAGAATCTAACAATGCTCTAAAAAATAAATTCTATATGTTAAAAAAAAAAAAGTAAACAACAAAAGAGAGGTAATACTTTGAGTATACCCATGGTCAACATTTCCAAAACATTTCTTCCCCAAAATATGTCCATTTTAAAATTTTGCTACAAAACTATAAAGCTGGTAAGTGATTACTTCTTAGAAATAAAACAATGGGTGTCCGGGTGGCTCAGTCATTAAGTGTCTGCCTTTGGCTCAAGTCATGATCCTGGAGTCCTGGGATCCAGCCCCGCAGCGGGGAGCCTGCTTCTCCCTCCGCCTGCTGCTCCCCTTGCTTGTGCTCTCTCTCTCTAAAAAATAAATATTTTCATTTGAAAATATAAAGAAGAAAAAAGAACGAAAGAAGTAGGGTTTTCCTTCACTTTCTACTGTTACAACACAGCCTGCATTTTAACAATATTCACTTTTGGGCGCCTGGGTGGCTCAGTTGGTTAAGCCTCTGCCTTCGGTTCAGGTCATGATCTCAGGGTCCTGGGATCAAGGCCCACACAGGGCTCTCTGCTCGGCGGGGAGCCTGCTTCCCCCCTCTCTCTGCCTACTTGAGATCTGTCAAATAAATGAATAAAAATAAAAATCTTTAAATTAAAAATAAATTAAAATTAAAATTTAAAAAAAAAAAACAAGACAAAACAGCAACATATATAGGTACTTAAGACAACTGAAATTTTTATTAAATTATACCCCAAATTAATGGCAATTACAACATTAACTAAATTTTTGCCCTTTAAAAATTTATTACAAACAGACACAGCCAAACAGGTTCTAAAGAGACATGATAGCTAAATGTAATGAGGTATCCTGTATGGGACCCTCAAACAGAAAAGGACATGAGGGGAGTACTAAGGATACAGATACAGACTGGAATTAATAATAATATATCAATATCCATTGGTAAAGATTATTAGTCTGTTAGTATGGTAACAAATGGGCAAACACTAATGTAAGATGTTAATAAGGGAAACTAGGTGCATATCTCTGGGAACTCTTACTATCTTAACATTCTTTCCATAAATCTAAAACTGTTTTAGATTTAAAATAAAGTTTTGAGAAAGGTCAGTACCACTCCATACACTCAGACATGCACAGATTCTTTCAGCTTTATAAAATAACTTCAGAAACCTTATCCTCACAAACTTAGATAATACAGGATGTGGCAATCAGTTACACTTAGAGGAAAATTTTTTTTTCCTTTCTGGAGTGACCAAGAGTGCATGTGAGCAGGGTGGAGAGGGAGAGAGAGAATCTTTTTTAAGGTTTATTTATTTTACAGAGAGAGAGAGAACATAAGTGTAGGGGGGGAGGGGCAGAGGGAAAGACAGATGCTAAAGCAGACTCCCTACTGAGTACAGAGCCCCATGTGGGGCTTGATCCCAAGACCCTGAGATCATGACCTGAGCCAAAATCAAGAGTCAGCCACTTAACTGACTGACTCATCCAGGCAACCCAACAGAGAGAATCTTCATAAGCAGGCTCCACACCTAGAACCGAGCCCCAAGCAAGGCTTAGTCTCATGACCCTGAGATCATGACCTAGCTAAAATCAAGTCAGACCCTTAACTGACTGAGCCACCCAGGCGCCCTTTAATCATCCTTACTTCACAAATAAGAAACTAACACAGACTGTCCCAAATTCACAAAGACTTCTGATTCTTTGGGTCAGGGATAGGGTATATGGTAGGAATAAATGTAATTTTATTTTTGTTGAAATTTTATTTATTTATAGTTCAAACACAGTGTTACATCAACTTTAAGTTGTTACGGGTGTACAATTTAGCACTGGGGTCCTGATTCTTAGCCTCATGTTTCCACCACTGTAAACTATATAAAACTCAAAAAATTAAAAAAAAAAAAAAAAAAAAAAAAGCATTAACTATTATCATAATTCTTCCCCCATGACCATAATTCTTTTTTTTTTTTTTTTTAAGATTTTATTTATTTATTTGTCAGAGAGAGAGAGAGAGAGATCACAAGAAGGCAGAGAGGCAGGCAGAGACAGAGGGAGAAGCAGGTTCCCTGCCGAGCAAGGAGCCCGATATGGGACTCGATCCCAGGACCCTGGGATCATGACCTGAGCGGAAGGCAGCTGCTTAACCAACTGAGCCACCCAGGCGTCCCCCATGACCATAATTCTTAAACAGTATTTCATATAGAAAAGTTAGTTAAAACCTGCTAGTTAGCACAAAAAACATGGAAAGACCAAGGAAATATTACAGATTAGAGGACACAAAGAAGAAATAACTACATGCGATTAATTTAGAATCCTGAGTGGAATCCTGAAACAGAAAAAGAATATTAGTGGATAAAAGTGGTAAAATTCAAATAAGGCTTATGGTTTAGTTAATATTACTGTACCAATGCTGGGGCACCTGGGTAGCTCAGTCAGTAGTGCTTATCCTACAAACTTTAAGAACAGTAGTAGTAGTAGTGGGGGTGGGGTGGGGGTGGTAGTGGTGACCATGATGATAGTAGTATTTCTTATTTTTCCTCACACATACAATTTCCATCATCCTGATGAACTTAGACTTATTAAGATCATTCTTTCCAGAGGCTCCTGGCTGGCTCAGTCATTAAAACCTGCAACTCCTTATCTCGGGGTCCTAAGTCCAAGCCCCACACGGGGGGGGGGGGGGGGGGGGTATTTTTTTTAAAAGGTGGGGGGGGCGCCTGGGTGGCTCAGATTAAGCCTTTGCCTTCGGCTCAGGTCATGATCTCGGGGACCTGGGATCCAGCCCCGCATCAGGCTCTCTGCTCAACGGGGAGTCTACTTTCCCCTCTTTCCCTGCCTGCCTCTCTGCCTACTTGTCATCTCTCTCTGTCCAAAAAAAATCTTAAAAAAAAAAATTCTTTCCAAAAATAGGCAATATGGCATTTGATTATGTACAGGCCTCAACAGGGATATTAAGAGGAATATTTTTTTTTCCTGCTTTACCCTGCTTTCAAAATCTCATTTAGACCTCTCAAATCCCATTAGAATTAGGATGATCACATAATGTATCTTACAAACCAGGGCACTTTGAGAGTAAAAGGGAAGGCTACGGGTAAACATGCCATGACAAAAGGCATAAACTACGACATATGGTCACCCTAGGGAAAATTTACAAATCCTACATTAAAGTATTCTTAAAATTTAGTTTTATTTATTTTTTTTTTTTTAAGATTTTATTTATTTATTTGACAGAGAGAAATCACAAGTAGATGGAGAGGCAGGCAGAGAGAGAGAGGGGGAAGCAGGCTTCCTGCCGAGCAGAGAGCCCCATGCGGGACTCGATCCCAGGACCCTGAGATCATGACCTGAGCCGAAGGCAGCGGCTTAACCCACTGAGCCACCCAGGCGCCCCTCTTAAAATTTAGTTTTAATGATGACTGCTTAAAACACTTAATTCCAATGCCTAAATCAACTCTTTCTATCCATATACTATCTGCTTTCAGAACTGAAATATTATTTTTCATTTATGCTGATCAGAAATTTAAGTTCAAAGGGACCAGACTAGAAGCAGTTTCACTTTTCAAAAAATTGTTTTAAAACACACATGTATACATAACACCCTACGGACTTTCTTTCAACTGCCTCTCAACAAAAGCTTCCACTTGTGGCGGGTCTAATTATAAATGAACAGAACCTGGCTGACCTGTATGTCATTAAAATACACGGTAGCCCTAATTCCTTATAGGTCAAGGATTCTGCTTCCAAGCACAGGACAAATGTGGAAACTTCTCTCTTACAAATTTAGCTGTGAAGATCATTTAAATATAAATAGAGACATGGACTGTCCTAAATTTATTCATATAAGTGGAATCTTTTATTTGCTAACCAGTGCTGATTTTGGACTTTACACAATCCTGCACCTGTACCCTTTCCAATAGTTAAATATGGCAATTAATAGGGAAAATTAAAACTAGAGAAGAGGATAAATTATTGGGACAATTCTTTAAAGATCACAATCAAAAGACCATAATCTCAAATAGTAAAACACCATATTCAAGACTCTGAAGAGGTGATGTTCTCCTCTATCTTCCTATGACTATTAAAGTTTAACAAGATTTCCCCCCAAAATTAATGAAAAACCGTTATTCATAGTCAAAGTCATTGGATTCAAGCTCTCTGATGCACTGTCAAATCAATTATTTAATACAAGGATTATAGAGACTCAACTTTTAAATCCTTTCTGATTTTTCCCATTTAAACTATGTATGAGTTGGGGCGCCTGGGTGGCTCAGTGGGTTAAGCCACTGCCTTCGGCTCAGGTCATGATCTCAGGGTCCTGGGATTGAGTCCCGCATCGGGCTCTCTGCTCGGCAGGGAGCCTGCTTCCCTCTCTCTCTCTCTGCCTGCCTCTCTGTCTACTTGTGATTTCTCTCTGTCAAATAAATAAAATAAAAAATCTAAAAAAAAAAAAAAAAACTATGTATGAGCCAAATTTAAAGTAATTTTATCATTGGTAGTATATTGTACCACTCATGCTAGCCCTATCTTTTAGCACCTGGCTCTGGCTATTAAGCTGCATATTATGGACATTCCCCTCTCTCTTCTTCAAATCTCCCCAACCAAAATTTATCTTTTGTACTATATTTACCTTATTCCCTAAGAGATTGTCTAATGTCACTAAGGGGATATATTAATCACTGCCCTACCTTACAACTCAAGTAACAGACTTGTTTATAATTTGGACTTTCTAAATTCAAAACATGTAATGATGCTGATTTTACCTGCCATAGACAAAAAATGATATGTTTAGGGGCACCTGGGTGGCTCAGTGGGTTAAAGCCTCTGCCTTCGGCTCAGGTCATGGTCCCAGGGTCCTGGGATTGAGCCCTGCATCAGGCTCTCTGCTTCACAGGGAGCCTGCTTCCTCCTCTCTCTCTGCCTGCCTGTCTGCCTACTTGTGATCTCTGTCTGTCAAATAAATAAATAAATATTTTTTTTTTTTTTTTTAAGATTTTATTTATTTGTCAGGGAGAGAAAGCGAGCACAGGCAGACAGAATGGCAGGCAGAGGGAGAAGCAGGCTCCCTGCTGAGCAAGGAGCCTGATGTGGGAGTCAATCCCAGGACGCTGGGATCCTGACCTGAGCCGAAGGCAGCTGCTTAACCAACTGAGCCACCCAGGCGTCCCATAAAAAATCTTTAAAAAAAAAAGTTATTTCCACTTAGAAAGTGGACAGAAACATCTTCAAAAACCCCAATTCTTCGTGATTTTCGTAATCATACAGTCTGATTTACAATGACTTTCAGTATACTATTATAAAAACCAAAGAACTCTGAAGTGAGAGATACCTGAAATTAAATCGCAACCATTTGCTAGCTGTATAACCTTGGGCAAATAAATTATCAAAACTGTCTAGGCCTAGGCCTATGTCTTCAGCTGTTAAATCCAGATTATTACACTATAGCATCACTGCATAGCCTGGGTGGCTCAGAGGGTTAAGCACATACTTTCACTCAGGTCATGATCCCAGGGTTCTGGGATCAAGTCCCACAATGGCTCCCTGCTGAGCAGGGAGCCTGCTTCTTCCTCTACCCCTGCCCTTCCCTCCCACTTGTGCTCTCTCTCTCTCTCTCTCAAAAAAAATAAAAAATATTTTTCAAAAAAATAAAGAGGTACAAAATAATAAATTATTATTTTAAAGCACTGCTGAAACCAGTCAATACCCAGATGAAAAATTCATTTATTGAATTTACTTCTATGTAAATTACCAGGAAAGATAACTGGCTCAATTTGCAATCTCAGCAAATCATAAAGAACTTGAAAAACATTACACTGGGTCAAGGGTATGAGGATATCACATACTGGGCTAAAAACACATGCACACCTGGGGCGCCTGGTTGGCTCAGTGGGTTAAGCCGCTGCCTTCGGCTCGGGTCATGGTCTCGGGGTCCTGGGATTGAGTCCCACATCGGGCTCTCTGCTCAGCGGGGAGCCTGCTTCCCTTCCTCTCTCTCTGCCTGCCTCTCCTCTCCATCTACTTGTGATTTCTCTCTGTCAAATAAATAAATAAAATCTTAAAAAAAAAATACATGCACACCTGTTTGCAATATCAAATTTTCTGGGTAATTTGACTAGAAAAAGAACGAACTGTTTCCAATAAAAGCCCTACATTGAAAAATTAGCAACTTTAAAAACCCCATAGGAAAAATAAACCTGGGGCACCTGGGTGCCTCAGTGGGTTAAAGCCTCGGCCTTGGGCTCAGGTAATGGTCCCAGGGCCTCCTCTCTATCTGCCTGCCTCTCTGCCTGCCTCTCTGCCTACTTGTGATCTCTGTCAAATAAAAATCTTAAAAAAAAAAAAAAGAGAGAAAGAAAAAAAAAAAAAACCTTTTTCAGAAATGCATGAAAATACAGCAAACAATTCTTGAGGCATTCAGAAAGACAGGAAGACAACAGTTTAATTCATCTGGGGGTGCCTGAGTGGCTCAGTTAAGCTTCCAACTCCTGATTTCAGGGTTGTGAGATCGAACCCCACACTGGGCTCTGTGCTCAGTGCGGAATCGGCTTGGGATTCTCTCTCACCTTTTCCCTTTGCACCCCCCCCCCGCCAACTGCTTTTTCTCTAAATAAATAAAATCTCAAAAAAAAAAAAAAAAGAATCTGAAACCTATAGTAACGTATTTCTTTCACCACTGGCTGGTTATGATAGATCTCTATTCAGAGGTCTGACAAAACTTCTGCACTAGTTCACAGGTAAAGAAGTATATGTGTAATGTTTCACACAAAAGGAAACACAACTAAAAGACGACTGCTGTAATTATATTTAATACATAATAATGTAAAATTATAACTAGCCATTAATACAGACTCCAAATCTGAATATCCCTCAACTGGCTTTATAGGTTACCACAAAAAGTAATAGCCCGGGGGCGCCTGGGTGGCTCAGTGGGTTAAGCCACTGCCTTCGGCTCAGGTCATGATCTCAGGGTCCTGGGATCGAGTCCCGCATCGGGCTCTCTGCTCAGCAGGGAGCCTGCTTCCTCCTCTCTCTCTGCCTGCCTCTCTGTCTACTTGTAATCTCTCTCTGTCAAATAAATAAATAAAATCTTTAAAAAAAAAAAAAAAAAAAAAAAAAAGTAATAGCCCAACCTAGATAATCCACAGTACCGCAGGAAGCTGAGTCCCCAAGGCTTCCCAGGCTCTACTAAGCCTCTCCTTACTTTCCTTAACTGTGAATACCTGACTTTCCTTAACTGTGAATTCAAATATCTGAGCAACTTCTAGGTGCCAGACCCTGGCTCAATGCTAGAAAAATGAATAAAACAAAGACTTGGCATCCAAGGAGTTCTAAGTCCAGTGTGAGGAGATAAACTATAAGGAAGTATACAGTAAGAGAGGTAAAAACACAGTAGTTAAGAGCCAACACTGGTCCAAAATACCTGAAAGCTACCTCTTCAACTAGCTATGTGGACCTGGGTAAGTTTTTCATTGTAAAATGGGGATAATAGAACCTGCCCTACTGGCAGATTACATGAAATAATGGTGCACACAACAAAGTAATAAGCCCTCTATACTGTGAGCTGCTACTATTGCCAGTAAAAGTGCTATTACTGAAATATGACCAAAGTGCTATGGGAGCACAGAAAATCAACTAATTCAACTTAGGAAGATGTCAGAGGTGACACCAAAACTTTTATATTGAAGACTATAAAAGTACAGTAGCAGGAATTCAAGACAGCTAAGAGCATATGCAAAACCAAAAATTAAAAAAAGAGCCTAGCAAGGCACCAGGGTGGCTCAATCAGTTAAGTGTTCACCTTTGGCTCAGGTCATGATCTCAGTCAGGGTCCTGGGATCAAGCCCCACTCTGCTTCCCTGATCAGTGGTGAGTCTTCTCCCTCTGTCCCTCCCCTTGCTTATTTTCTCTCTCAAATAAGTAAAATCTTTTAAAAATTTTTAATTAACCAAAAAAAAAAAAAAAAAAAAAAAAAAAAAAAGAAAGAAAGAAAGAAAGAAAAGAGCCTGGCATGTCCAGGTTAATAAAAGAAAACTGAAGGATGGCAGAACAATGAAGTGAAAAGAAAAGAGATACACCTTTTACAATGGCACCAGATGCTCCAGTTTGGTTTTTTGGGGTGGGGGGGGCACCTGGATGGTTCAGTTGTTAAGTGGCTGCCTTTGGCTCTGGTCATGATTCCAGCGTCCTGGGATCGAGATTCACATCGGGCTCCCTGCTCAGTGGAGAGCCTGCTTCTCCCCCTCCCTCTGCTGCTAACCCTGCTTGTGTGCATGCGCGCGCTTTCTCTCTCACTGTCTGTCAAATAAATAAATAAATAAACAAACAAATGAATAAATCTTTAAAAATATAATAAAGTTATTAAAAAGAAAAAATGATTTCATTTTTAGGGGCACCAGTATGGCTCAGTTGGTTAAGTGTCTGCCTTCAGCTCAGATCATAATCCCTAGGTCTTGGGATGGAGCCCTGCATCAGGCTCCCCGCTCAGTGGACAGCCTGCTTCTCCCTCTCCCACTCCCCCTGCTTGTGTTCCCCCTCTCAGAGTTTCTCTGTCAAAAAGATAAATAAAAATCTTTAAAAAAAAAAAAAAAAAGCTACTTGGATTAGATAAATATCTCCAAAATATCCTGGCACAGGGCCCATACCAACGAACAGAGGCTGATAATATCATCACTAGCTATCACAGCAGTCAACTTCTGCCGCTCCAACAGTCAAGGGTGAGTTTATAGTACCCAAATTTGACAACATCCAGTAGAAGTACCATCTCCTCTCCCATCTACCTTTTTACTGACACAAATGAAAATGGACTGATTTTATCTTATTTCTTATCCTTTATGATGCCATGCTAATACATGGGCACTCAATAAATGTTTGGGAAATGGAACTGTCTGGTAAACCTATGCACAGTGAAAAGGCCAGCAAGAAGTCATAACTAAGTAAGTTTATAACACCAAGAGGTTACCAGAAAACAAAAATGATAAACATACCAACCATTTCCTACCAGATAGGTAACTGGTAGAAAATGCTGCCATGTATTAAAGGGAAACAGTGCTCTGCATACTGTAGATAAAACTAACACTCATCTCCTCAAAAAGAGACCAATCTATACACCACAGCAAAAAGAACACTACCAAAAAAATACAAGATAAATTACAAAATAAATCAGAAGATAAAGTTCAAACCCCTGCTCTGAATTAGGCAAAATAATTTATCTGGGCCTCAGTTTCACCATCTCTAAAATAGAGTTCCTATCTAATCTATCTACCTCACTGAGCTACTGGAAGAAATTAGACAAGAATGTATCGGGCGCCTGGGTGGCTCAGTGGGTTGGGCCGCTGCCTTTGGCTCAGGTCATGATCTCAGGGTCCTGGGATCGAGTCCTGCATCCGGCTCTCTGCTCAGCGGGGAGCCTGCTTCCTCCTCTCTCTCTCTCTGCCTGCGTCTCTGCCTACTTGTGATCTCTCTCTGTCAAATAAATAAATAAAATCTTTAAAAAAAAAAAAAAAAGAATGTATCTAAGCACACTTACTAAACCATAACAGTATACAACTACACAATATTACCATTCTTATATCCAGGTTAGATGATTTTACAACACCCTGAAGTCTTAGTTCCCTAACTTCCTTTCTTATGATCTTGTCCTCCATTCTACTTTAGCCGTTTCACTATCATGTCATTACCAATAATCTCAACTCTTTCATAATCTCTATTTCAAGCACTATGCTCTACCAACTGTAACAGCTCATTCCCTCTAGTACCTCCAACTCCAATAATTCTTTTGTTTTTAACTGAAGTGTAATTAACAATGCTGTATTAGGGGCGCCTGGGTGGCTCAGGTCATGATCTCAGGGTAGTTGGATGGAGCCCTACATCAGGCTCTCTGCTCAACAGGGAGCTTGCTTCCCCCATTCTCTCTGCCTGCTGCTCTGCCTGCTTGTGATCACTCTCAGTCAAATAAATAAATAAAATCTTTGGGAGAAAAAAAGTTCTATTAGTTTCAGGTGTACAATACAATGATTCAACAAGTCTACACATTACTCAGTGCTCATTACAGTAAGTAAACTCTTAATCCTTTTTATACTTTTCCTCATCCCCCACCCACCTCCCATCACTCCAACAATTCTTAAACCCCACTGCAGACTACAATCCATTGATCCAACTTTTTTTTTTTTTAAAGATTTTATTTATTTATTTGACAGAGATCACAAGTAGGCATTGAGGCAGGCAGAGAGAGAGAGAGGAGGAAGCAGGCTCCGCGCTGAGCAGTCCTTACTTATCTCCCCACCCACCAAGCTTACAATCACAGTCCGTTATTATAATCCCTCTCTTGCCCCCACTCACATTAACTCTGGTTGATGAGCACTGGTTATCACAGCTTTAACTGTACATACAGCACATCTAACAACTGTGTCTGAATTAATCTTCCAATAAGAACAACCGTGTTGGGCGCCTGGGTGGCTCAGTAGGTTAAAGCCTCTGCCTTCAGCTCAGGTCATGATCCCAGGATCCTGGGATCAAGCCCCAGATCAGGCTCTCTGCTCGGCAGGGAGCCTGCTTCCTTCTCTCTCTCTCTCTGCCTGCCTCTCTGCCTACTTGTGATCTCTATCTGTCAAATAAATAAATAAAATCTTTAAAAAAATAATAAATAAATAAATAAAGCTAGGAACATTCCTGATTAGAGCATTAAAATAAAACTTAATTGTTGTAGCCTCAGCTTTCACTTTTTCCCTATGTACAATGGCTTAATCATTGTTCAAAGAGAAAAACAAAAACAAACAATTCTGCCTGTTCCAATTCTATACTTTTACCCTGGCTATTTTCTCCAACTGAATGCCTCCCTATGATCTCAGGGTCCCGGCATTAAGCCCCACATCTGGCTCCCTGCTCAGCAGGGAGTCTGCTTCTCCCTCCACCGCTCCTGCTCCAGAGTGTGCATGTTCTTTCTCTCTCTCTCTCTCGCTAATGAATAAATAAAATCTTAAAAAAAAAAAAAAAAAAAAAAAAAAAAAGATGTAGTCTTAGCTTTCAAGATCCAGCTTAAATGCTACTTTCTTCATAAAGGCATGCCCAACCATTCCACTTCAAGAGTTCTCTCATTTACTTTGAACTTTTTATTTACTGACTACGCTGTTCACCTAACAATCCTGCTGATTTTGAGTAGTAAATACTATTACTTTTGTTACCTCTCAATCTAGGACAAAAAGCTCCTTTTCTTAGCCTCAAGTTTTCTCTATACACACACACTTCTTAGTACAACTACTATTCAAATATTATTTTAACAACCTTTTTAAAAGTAAGTTTAGTGCACCTAGTGGCTTAGTTGGTTGGGCGACTGCCTTAAGCTTGGGTCATGATCCCTGGGTCCTTAGGATCAAGTCCCTCATTAGGCTCTCAGCTCAGCAGGGAGCCTGCTTCTCCCTCTCCCTCTGACCCTCCCCCTGCTTGTACTCTCCCTCCCTCCCTCTCTGCGTCAAATAAATAAATAAAATCTTTAAAAAAATAAGTTTATATACTAGAAAATATTCTGAAGGTAATATATCCCTTGATATCTCTTATGCAGATACCCTAAGGCAGTTATTAAACCAATTAAATTTTTAACCATTTTTGCTCCTTCTAAGATACTTCATAATTTTTCTTATAGCATTACTCAAAGCAATAAGGGAAATTACTGACTACAGCATATAAATGCACAAGCATTAGCTTAAGCTTTTTATATAGTCAAGATCTATATTATCCAATTAATTTCTTGATTTTTGATCAGTATTATCTACAAAAGGTTGAAAAAGCAAGCTACTTCTCCCTCATCAACACTAAAAAATATTCCTTGAACCATAAGATAAAAGTACTAACTTTTCCAACAATCATTATCTAAAATATCAGTCAGAAAATATGAGCGATGATTTTTTTCTATTATAACTAAATCTGAAAAAAAAATAACTAAATCTGAAGGGCTGTTTTGTATTTCAATTCCATAAAACAGAGAGATAAACTGAATTTCTCTTTGAAATCAACTGTCAGAGAAGGATGATAACAAATAACTGAACCCTAATGAGATGAGACCAAATTAATATTACAAAGACATCTTCTGCTTGTTTGAATGATGCACAACTTAAGATTTATCTTACCTCGACACTACTAGTAAAAATTAAAATTAAGTTACAGGAAACTACTATTTTGGCCCTAACTTTAATTTCTTACTATCTAGGGCACTTACTAAAATATTATATGCTATTAACCTACATATAATGCCAAAATAACTGTGGCTACTTTTTCTTCCATAAATTCCTATATTATGTATAATATATTAAATGCATCTGTTAAATCACAGAGAAATCATTTAGTATGACAATATAGTATATTCTTTCAGCTGCATATATTTAAATTTTTGCATTAATTAATACAATGCATTAAGCACATTCAGATAGATTTCCACAGTTAAATGGACAATTCACTTTTTATAACTGGAAAATCATTACAACATCTTCTGGTATCCACTGCAATATCAAATCAATGACTTCTTTCAGTATCTGTGGTGGTCATTTGTAATTCCTTTGGTAATTAACCATGAGTCAGCTCTCACTTAATGCTAAACGGCGATGCTAATATGAAAAGGGATTTAATGCCAGACATACAAGCAAAAGTACCAAACTGTTTCAGGGAAGGAATGTTAATAGAATTCAAGAACTGGATGTCTACTTCAAGCTGGAACCCATTTACATTAATAAAATATTAGAAACTTATTAAGTCACAAGAAAAAAAATGAAATCTCCACATGGGTTTCAAATCCATAATTCAAGATCTCATGAACTCCTAATCCTTTCCAGAAAATGGTAATTTTTTTTTAAAGCAAACTCCACCACTCAATGTGGGGCTCAAACTCGTGACCCTGAGATCGAGTTGCATGCTGGACTGACTGAGCCAGCCAGATACCCCAGAAAATGGTCATCTTGGCCACAAGAGAACACTGTCCTTTTTTCATTTTATCATATACCTAAAGAGATGGAAATTACATGGAAATATATCTCAGCTATGAAGCAGAAGAATCAGTATAGCTAATTATATATGAGTCTAAAAAATTTTTTAAGTCACAAATTTTAGTTCTGGTTATATAAATTATCATAAATATCTAAGAAAATGGGAAAAAAGAGTTTCTGTAGTACTCTAATGGGAATTGTGTGATACAGATAGAAAAAAATGGAATGAATACAACAGGGTCACCTATTTTTCTGTAATGCTGATAGCACTAGAACAGCCCTGTAAATAATCAGCCTAATAATGAATCTGTCTAGATCAGTTTCTTCTTGGTCTCAATGCCTACTTTGAAAACAAGTAAGCATACTGTCACATGAAGCCCTGTGATCGCAATTCCTGCCAACCCCATTGTCCCTCCAATGCAACTTATGTTTTTCTCTGTGATGTTATTCCTTAACTGTCCCTTTTCCAGTACCCTTTACCTTGAATATTTACCTTAATCCTTCAAATAACCACCAGAGAACTTCCCTTATGCTAACCTTACACGGTAACTCTTGAACACCTGAAAATATACTAACCAATAATTTTGCATTTGTTAATAATGACAATTTATCAACAGTATTTTGATGGTACAGCCTTGGTTCCAACCCTGTCCACCTATATAATATATATGGGAAAGGGAGTAGTAATGATTTTGCATAAATTTCAGTATCCCAAGCAAAGTGCACACTGATTTCCACAACTAGTGGCATCTCTTCCAGATGATGGGAGACCCTGGAAGCAGAGTCTTCCCCGTGTCATCTGTCATCTCCACCACGTCTACATTAGAATGCCAACTTTACTGCAAGATACCACACAGAGAATATACTAAGATGCTTCTGTGATCAAAGTATTTTAAAACTGTAACCTTCTCATTTAATGGTCTCAACTAAGAATTATCTGAAGGTCACATCCTGGTATCATACATGAAATACCAGGACTCTTACATACTACATAAAGTAACACATGACTTATTACTATTTACCATTATGATTACTTACATATAGTATAGAAAACCCTTGGGTAATTTTATTTTTACTATGCACTTTAAGACTTTTATTCTCTTCTTTTATTACTCATTGATTATCATAACTCCTTTTTATTAGAAATCTAATGCAAAACACATTCAGAACAAGAATGAAAGGCTACTTTAAATCACCAGTTATCTGCAGGAACACGAATTGAAGAACATATTTCCTCATAGCATTCAGGAGCATCACCATTAACAGCTGCACAACCACTAAACACTGAGCAGTGTAACAACATCTTACAGTTGTACATCTCTGTACAAACAAAACTTTCTTTAGGGAACCTGTAATTCAAAGTACTGAATACATCTATATCTTAAGTTACATATACTACGTATTTTCCATTAGTTTGTGTAACATTTTAATCAGTGAGCAAATATGCCTTAATCTGGTAAATGTAGGCATAAGTTGTGTCTCATTCAGAAATTGAGGTCAGATTCTTAAAGCAGTAGTCAGAATTAAAACATTAAAAAATAAATACGAGTCTAAACCACAAAGATTTCCAAAGATAAAAAAAGATCACTTAAAAAGACCACACAAGGGACACCTGGGTGGCTCAGTCGGTTAAGCATCTGCCTTTGACTCAGGTCATGATCCTAGAGTCCTGGGATGGAGTCCTGCATGGAGCTCCTTGCTTGGCGGGGAGCCTGCTTCTCCCTCTACTTGCTCTGCCTGCCACTCCCTCTGCTTGTGTGTGGGCTCTCTCTCTCTCTCTGACAAATAAATAAATAAATATTTTTTTAAAAACGCCACACAAAACAATGTCTAAACTAAAATAACAGTTAACAATATGTCCTCTATTATAGTGTAACTCATCACTGTCAGAAGTCTCCTTCTAAGTCCTTGGGAGAACAAGAAACCGTTCTGGACAAAAGGGAACACAGTAAAAACTAACTGTATAACCTCTCTAAAAGCTCACTTATTCTTCATAATTTGTAAGTTTATCCTCTGTATTTGATGACTCAATTAGTTATATAAAATATGTAAGTGGCAGTAGAGATAATGGCCATGTGCATAGGTTCAAGAGTCTTAAGAGCCAGGGTGGGACTCTAGGTGCTGCCATCTACCAGCTATATATACCTGGCCAAGTTATTTAACTCTCTGTGCCTCAGCTGCCTCATTTGAAAAAGAGCGTTAATAGTACCTACCTCATAGAGTTATTGCAAAGACTATGAGAAAATACACATATAGTGTGTAGAATGGTGCCTATTTATTATTAAAATGAAGTTAGTGAAAATGTTTAAATGTATGTTCTTAATAATGATTACTCTTTATATTCCTAAGTGCTTCAGGTGCCATGCCACCGTTAATTAAGCTCCTCACCATACTACATAAAACACCTTTGAAACTTCAGGTGTTCCCAAATAAGTGAATCCACCTCTGACTCCATACTAAGTTCAAGATACCACAAACTCTCCAAAATTTGCAAGTGATGGTAAATTGGCAAAGAGTGAAATTTTATCATTTTTAGTTATCTTGCCAACTTAAAGCCAAAAAAATGACAGTCATCTAGAACTTACTGGAGAAGATACACAGAAAAATTTCTAGTGCTGTAAGAAGATCTTTTTAAAAGCAACAGGATCCATGCACTCTTCGGAAACCTACTTTGGATTTGTTTTCAAATGTACTCAATGGTTTCACCTCGTTTATCACTCAAAATCTTAAAAGGAGGCCACATTTAATTTTAATAATCCAACCTCAAAATGTTTTAGATGTACTATATACAGGAGCATGCTCTTACATTTTCTCCCTAATAACTATAAATTGAAGGATATCATTAATGAAAATCAGTATTTTTTCTTATTAAAACATCCCGAAGAAATACTACTTTAAGTTTTTTTTTTTTTAATTTATTGTAGTTGACTATTTTAAATGGATACTTTTTAGAAATGTTAGTACAGCGGCGCCTGGGTGGCTCAGTGGGTTAAAGCCTCTGCCTTCGCTCAGGTCGTGATCTCAGGGTCCTGGGATGGAGTGCTGCATCAGGCTCTCTGCTCAGCGGGGAGCCTGCTTCACTCTCTGCCTGCCTCTCTGCCTACTTGTGATCTCTGTCTGTCAAATAAATAAATAAAATCTTTAAAAAAGAAAAGAAAAGAAATGTTAGCACAGGGGCATCTGGGTGGCTTAGTCGGTTAAGCATCTGCCTTTGGCTCAGGTCAGGATCCAGGCATCCTGGGATCGAGCCCCACATCGGGCTCCCCCTCTCCCTGCTTTGCTCTCTTGCTATCTCTGTCACTATGTGTCTCTATCAAATAAATAAATAAAATTTAATAAAAAGAAATAGAAATGTTAGGGGCGCCTGGGTGGCTCTGCCTTCAGCTCAGGTCATGATTTCAGGGTCCTGGGATCGAGCCCCACCTTGGGCTCCCTGCTCAGCAGAAGTCTGCTTCTCCCTCTCCTACTCCCCTGCTTATGTTCACTCTCTCACTGTGTCTCTGTCAGATAAGTAAATAAATCCTTAAAAAAAAAAAAAGAAAGAAAGAAATAGAAATGTTAGTATAATAATTTACAAAAGTTTTAACATCTTTTAGTTGTCTAAAAGGTTTTCATTCCCAGTTCCCTATTTTACCCATATTAGGAGATCTGAATTTTAGAAAACCAACATTTTCCTAGCTGCAGGAGTTGGGTTATTCCAACATACAAGCAGAAAAAAACCTTAAAATACACGTACTATCTTCATAGAACTACCCATCAGGTTTCAGATAAACCCAGCTAGAATATCAGAAGAGAAAGTCACCTTACTAGAAAAGGCAGAGGCTTTCTCAATTTTTTCAGGTGACAGCATTCACAATCTGCTATTCAGGTGTCAAATTCTTTCAAGGCCCTGCAAATCTGTTTAAGTCGGCTGAAATTCTGTGATTGAGCCATTTTCCCTCATCACTTAATTGTCCATGTTATTTCTTTTCAATTTTATTAGGTCACCTTGAAATTTCCTCCTCTGAAAAGCACTTGAGATTTTAGTTAACAGGTCTCTTTAAAATAATTACCAATAAAAGCCCACACATCTTGTAGCCTACTCACGCAGGAGCTCTTAAAAAAAAAAAAAAAATCTCAGGGATCAAATGGCTATATAAGAACTGCTTCAACTTCCCTGCACCTGCACTATATTCTTAAACACCTTGAGATCCTGTATTGTGCTGCAGTTAGACAGCAGGCGCATGATCACAAGGTTTTTCAACAGCCCCTTGATCTCTTACTGCTGCAAAACTTATCACAAGCGTTCCATGCACTAGACTGTTGTTGTTTAACTGCTTTGTTTACCAACTCCATCATCTCAGGGAACGCAAACCCTTCAAACTGCCTTCTGAAACGTATCTAGAGTATCCCATGTTACTCGGAGGAAGATCTGCAGCGGGATAAAAACTTGAGTTCTGATGTTCATTCTCCTGACCCAAATTGCTGTTGCCAGGATATGCGGTAGTAATGCAGTGGTTTCTTTGAGACTCTGAGGATGTATTTTACCCTAGAAACAGCCAATTTCTACTAAATCCCTTTTAGTCGCCGAGATTTCTGCGATAACAATGCTCAACAGGAAGGTATTTTAAAACAACTGAAAGACGCGTTATTCTAATTTGGCCTTTATTTTTCCCTCGATAATAACCTGTCATCACAAGGACATTTTTCCATATAGCATTTGCAACTAAAGAAAGAAAAAAAGGAGCTTCTGGAGCTAGTTCTCACGCGCTAAGGAAGTCCCTTATCATTAACGCTTCTTAAAATCTTTCGAGGGAGGATTTGGGGCTAAGCTTACAGCGACCACAGTCCTGTAACTTACTCTTTTCCAAGCAAGATGAACGGTCTAATAACAGCAACATTTACGCCTAGAGAAATCTCAATGTTTGACCAACCAAGGAGGCGGCTGATACCTCAAGGATCCTTTTACCATGGGAAGAAATGGAAAGCCACACAATGAAAGGGATTTAGCATACTGAGGATAGACGAAGGACGACCGAAGAAGAGCCGTGCGAGCAAATCCCAGAAATTCGGAAGCCCTGGTCTCAGCAACACCCGCCCGAAGCCCTCCCAACCCATCCCTCTTTTCCCCCCGGGAGCCCGCCCGGCGCCTTCACAGGCCCGGAGCACCCGAGGGCAGCACCGTCCCCAGTCTGCGGCCCAACCAGGCTTCCGAAACCCGCCCGAGCAGGCCAAAGCTGCAAACCCGGCGGCCTGAGCTTAACAGGTAAGAGAATACGAGGTGAGAGGAGATGCGGCCTCGCCTCAAGCTGGGAGGCCCCTAGAGGAATTGGGAGGCGGGAGAAGAGCAAGCCAGTTCGTAAGCCGGAGCGGAGCTTGGAAGAAAAGAACTAGGAGCGGGGAATGAGGACGTGCCGGCTCGGCCAGCGCCTTCCCGGATTCTCGGCGACGCCCGTGTTTACCTGAAAGTCTCGATCCTCGTTGAAGCGGGAGAAGCGGTCCGCCATTTTGCCGCCTTCACTCCTCTCAGGACGACGCTCTCCGGTTCGCTCCTTCCCTCCCGCGACACCCGCCCCCTCGCTCCCCTCCCCAATTCCCCGCCTCCTCCCACGCCCACCCGGCGCGCGCAGGCGAGGGAGGGAGGAAACGAGAAAGGGCGTCTAGAAGAGAGCCCCGTCGGCGCAGGCGCCTTTCAGCCCTGGAGGCGGAACCTTCCCTTAAATCCCCTCTCCGCTCGCGGCCCAGAGCGACCCCGACGGCAGCGCGTGCGCACTCGCGCCGGAGAGCGGCAAGCGCTTCCGGAGAGAAAGGTTACAAGGGCGCAATACGCTTACGTCGGGATGTTTTCCACCTGCTGGTTTCCCCGACTAGGGTCTATTTTCTTGCCCTCTCGTCTTCGTGTGTGTGCAGAAGTCCATTCTCTGCTTTATTCACTACATAGCAATATAATGCAGTTTGAAAGCGCGGGTTTTGGAGCCAGACTACTTCGATTCCCAGTTTGCTCTGAGGATTAAATGGCAAGCAGACAGGAAAGACCCCTTTTCTCGTGAGGCTTACGTTCCGGCGGGGAGATGTCAGATACATAGTAAAAATAATTACATAATTTTAAATGTTGATGAGTGTTACAAAAAATAAAACAGCACAGTTATGAGACCTCTGAAATGACCTTTGGCCTTTGAGGAAAAGCAAGGGGCAAGGCTCCCCCCACACACACACATCCCTGCAGCTTTCAAGCAAAGGGAACTTTAGACCCACACGCCCCTCGACTGCTAAGAGTTGCCATTTTTAGGATATTATTATTAGAGTATTTTTCAAGAGACCGAAGTTGGTCCAAATCAACTAAAGCTCTCTGGCTTTCAGTTTTCGTTTATAAAATAAGGAAGTTGAATGTAGTAATCTCTACTGCCACAGACCCAGCAATGACTGTGGGTTATGATTCAGACTTTTCCATCCTATGGTTTTTCTGTGGACCTCACCCAGTCCTCCAGTTCCCTCAGCCAAAATACATAAAACAGGTAGGAGGGAGTATGAGGACTTCCCTGCTTTTGAAGAGAGTAGTTGACAGAAATCACAAAATGGAAAATAGCCCTTACGCTACCGTGAGAGAGTCAAGTGGAATGTAAATTTTGGGAAGGATGTGTATCTTCTATTCCTTTGTTACCCTTTGCCTCATCAAACCCCAGTCCAAGCAGAATACAATTGTAAGCAGTGGAAAGAACTCTGAGAGGAAGAACACAGACTGTAAACATTGTAAAGAGATTGAGGGTTTATGTGGCAGATTGAATCAACATGGATACACATGAGGCATTTACCTCTTCTCCCTCTCTCAGCCCTACTAAGATGACAGTAAAAGGATGAGAAGGGTGAACACCTGGGTGGTTCAGTTGGTTGAGGGCCTGACTTCTGCTCAGGTCATGATCCCCCTGGGGCCTGGGATCAAGCCCCCATCAGGCTCCCTGCCTGGCCAGGAGTCTGCTTCTCTCTCTCTTCTGCATTCCCCCTGCTGGTGCTCTCTGCCTCTATCTCTGGCAAATAAATAAATAAAATCTTTTAAAAATAAATAAATAAAAATAAAATCTAAAAAAAAAAAAAAAAACTTGGGGGGTCCTGGGTGGCTCAGTGGGTTAAAGCCTCTACCTTTGGCTCAGGTCATGATCCCAGGGTCCTGGAATTGAGCCCCGCATCGGGCTCTCTGCTCAGCGGGGAGCCTGCTTCCTCCTCTCTGTGCCTGCCTCTCTGCCTGGTGATCTCTGTCTGTCCAATGGATAAATAAAATCTTAAAAAAAAGAAAGAAAGAAAGAAAGAAGGAAAGGAAAGGAAAACAAACAAACAAACATCTTGGAACCTGGAGAGCACAGATAAATGGAAATGACTTTAGTAGAATAGAGAAAACAACATCCTAGAGTGGGAAAGCTGGGAAACAAGTTGACTAAGGCTAAGGTGTACCACAAAAATTCAGGAATTGGAATCACTAGGTACCAAGATGAAGAAGTAGATGGAGTTGAAAACAGGACTTGTTACAAGGCACTTTAGAGAGCAGTAAAACGCTAAACCCCTTTTCCCACCCAGGTAGTAAACTGGAGGGTTCTTCCCTGAAAAGACTAAACAAAGAGACTCTTTTAACGTATCTGGCACAGATAAGGAAATAGATACCATGCTGTATATGGGAAGGTTTGGTAAAAGCTAACATTCTGGTTGGAGGCAGGCTTCTTCCAGCTCAGTGGGAAAAATCCTACACATACCAAAAATAGGACTGGAGTCTCCCCAACTTACAAAGGTCATGTTCTAGTCCAGATATCCCACAGAAAAGTCCGTCATTCCAGAAGCCCCAACCACACACAGCTTCCACTCAGCTCTTATGTATGAATGTATGCCAAAAATAACCAGACATTGGTAGAAACCTGTGAGACAGAAACACCCCACCCCAAAACAAAGGAAAACAAAGTTAAAAAACAGCAAGTGGAATTCAGAGGAACCAGAAATAATGGAAATAATAGAAGAAGCCATCAAAAGAATTGTAATCAATATCCACAGAGATAGAAGATTACCTCAGGAAATAAGGACAACAGGAAGCATCGGATGCCAAAAAAGAGAAAAGAATATTCAGAGATTAAGAAGTAACTTTTGGGGGCGCCAGGATGGCTGTCCTTAGCGTCTGCCTTCGGCTCAGATCATGACCCCAAAGTCCTAGGATCGGGCCCCAGTTCAGGCTGCATGCTCAGCAGGAAGCCTGTATCTCCCTCTCTCACTCCCCCGATTGTGTCCCTTCTCTTGCCGTGTCTCCGACAAATAAATAAATAAAATCTTTAAAAAAGAAAAAACAACTTTTGAAAGTCAAAATGTCTTAAGCAGAAATGAAAAATTCAATAGAAGAGTTAGGAAATAAAATGGCAAGAAATCTCCCAAAAGACAATATAAAGACACCCTGGTCCAAGCCACCTTTACTTTCCCTTAATCACGGCAAGAGCTCCTAAGTGTTCTGCTTCCACCCTGATCCCCTACAATAGTCAGAGGAACTGTGGTGATCCTGTTACAAGGTCAGTTAGATTACATAAGTCCTCTACTGCAAGCCTCCAGTGGTTTTGCCTGTCATTCACACTAAAAACCATCATCACCTCACCTCTCAGACCTCATTCCTCTCTGTCCACTGTGTCCCTTCTCTCTGGGCACACTGACTTGCTATACCTTGATCCCAAAGGCCTGCTCCTGTGTCAGCCTGCCCCACTTAGGGGCTATGTATATGTTGTTCTTGCTGCCTCATTCTTTCCCAGATATCCACCCATGTGGCTTGCCCCTCACCCTATGGTCTTTCCTTGAATATTAATTTCTCAGTAAGATCTTCCCTGATCACCCTGTTTAAAATCACAGAGTTCAGGGGCACCTGAGTGGCTCAGTAGGTTAAGCTTCTGCCTTTGGCTCAGGTTGTGATCTTGGGCTCCTAGGATTGAGCCCCACATTGAGCCCCACATCGGGCTCTCTGCTCAGCAGGGAGCCTGCTTCCTTCCCCCCTCTGCCTACTTGTGATCTCTGTCTGTCAAATAAATAAATAAAATCTTTTTTAAAACCCCAAAATCACAGAGTTCAGTATTCTGAACTTTCTAGCCTCTTTCCCTAATTTTATTTTTCTCCTTAGTACTTACCACTTTCTAAAATGTAATGTTAATTCCATGAGAGCAGAGATTCTCTCAGGTCTACCCCCTTCTTTTTTTTTTTTTAATTTTTTAATATTTTATTTATTTATTTGACAGACAGAGATCACAAGTAGACAAAGAGGCAGGCAGAGGGAGAGGGGGAAGCAGGCTCCCCGCTGAGCAGGGAGCCTGATGCAGGGCTCGATCCCAGCACCGTGAGATCATGACCTGATCTGAAGAGGCTTAACCCACTGAGCCACCCAGGCGCCCCTTTTTTTTAATTTTTTAAAGATTGTATTTATTTATTTGACTGAGAGAGACAGTGAGAGAGGGAACACGAGCATGGTGGAGCTGGAGGGGGAGAAGCAGGTTCTCTGCTGAGCAGGGAGCCCAACGTGGGGCTAGATCCCAGGACACCAGGAACATGACCTGAACCAAAGGCAGACACTTAACAACTGAGCCACCCAAGCTCCCCTCTATTCCCTTCCGTATCCTTAACCCCTAGAATAATAAATGACACATAAGAGGCACTAAATAAGGATTTTTTTAATAGATGAGAAGAAAAATAAGGAAGAACATATAAGAAAATAGAAGGATCAATCCAGTATCTGAATAGCAGAGTTTCCAGAAAGAACAGAGGGGAGATGAAGAAAGAGCATATTAAAGAAATAGCATGTAACCTTTTTCTGGTTCATGTTGGGTCCCCCAAAAATGGGGACCCCAGTAATGGGTCCGTGATTAAAGGAGCAAGACTGATACAAAGTAAAAGTCAAGCAAAGCTTTATTTCACGCCAAGCATCAAGAATCAAACCGACGGTCAAACAGACCAGTCGGGGCCGCCCCTTACAGAGAGGACAACCCCTCCCAGCTTTCCAGACTAATTTTTATAGAGCAAAGGCCATGTGGTTGGGCCTGGCCACACATAGGTGGCCAATTAAATTGTAACACACAGATAAAGCTGCATAGTCATGCTAGGTGACCAACTGAATTACAAGTTACCCTAGTAGACATTTGAACCAGCCTATCACCTAGCTCAACAGGTGTGGGGCTGCTCTGGCTGAATAAGCCCTTACAGTTCTAAGGGCCTAACTGTCCAACCTGAGAGGGCCCAGCACAATGGATGGAAAAAGAGCTTGCTGCCAGGTACAGCACTGTGAAACTTCAGGACACTGGGATAAAGAGAAGCTCTTACAGGTTTTCAAAGAAGAAAAAGAAGTCACATATGAAGGATTGGAAATTGGAATGATCCTTTTCTCCAAAACACCAGAGTAAGGGGTAATGCCCTGAAAATTCTGAGAGGAGGGTTTTGAACCTAGAAATCTATATCCACCCCAATCATTATTCAACCATGAAAGAGGAAAATGACATTTAGACCTGCAAGCTCTCACAAAAGTCCATTTTCCAAAGATCCTTTCCTGGAAGCCACCAAAAAATGCTTTACAGCAAAATGAGAGAGTAAAACAAGAAAATGGGATACTTGAGATCCAGAAATCAGACATCCAGCCTGAGAAAGAAGTGAAGACATTTCCCAGGGTGAGCGTGTAGAGTCATTCCAGGACAACAGCTATGCGGCAGGCCTAAAATCACCCAATCCAGATGAAACTCAGGAGGACACAGGAGAAAAGAGGCCCCAGGAAGGTTGTTGCCAAGCCAGAAAGAAACCTGATGGAATACTAGTATGTCTGAAAGAGCCTTTTATACTTCTCCAAAGTGTTTGCAGGGGAAAAATCAGTGACAAGAATATAAAAAACCAAGGAGCGCCTGGATGGCTCAGTGGGTCAAGCATCTGCCTTCTTTTGCTCAGGTTCTGATCTGAGGGTCCTGATCCCAGGGTCCTGGGGTCCAGCCCCCTGCTCAGAGGGGAGTCTGCTTCTCCTTCTGCACCACCCCCCACTCTCTCTCAATTAAATAAATGAATTCTTTTTTTTTTAAGAATATAGAAAACCAAGTAAAGAAGGGAGGAAGGGGGGAAAGGGGGGAAAGAAAATTTACCTCAATGGACAAAATTATAAGAGAAAATATTTTTTAAGATTCTATCTTTGGGGGAATACCTGGGTGGCTCAGGTGGTTAAACATCTGCCTTTGGCTCAGGTCATGATCTCCTGGTCCTGGGATTGAGCCCCACATTGGGCTCCTTGCTCACGGTGGAGTCTGCTTCTCTCTCTCCCTCTGCCCCTCCCCACTCCCTGTTTGTATTCTCTCTCTTTAATGAATAAATAAAGGCTTTAAAAATATAAAATAAAGATCTTATTTTTTTAAGCAATCTCCACACTCAATGTGGGGCTCAAATTCACAACCCTGAGATCAAGAATCACACACCCCACCACTGAGTTGGCCAGGTGCCCCATAAGGAAAAAATCTGATGATAGTAATGTTACTCGGTAACATAGCGTAACTGTGAAAAATATTTACAGTCAGCATAATATAAAACCTGAATATTGATCTAACAAAAAAAAATTTTTTTAATGATTTTATTTATTTATTTGAGAGAGAGAGAGCATGAGAGGAGAGAGATCAGCGGAAAAAGCAGACTCCCTGCCGAACAGGGAGTCTGATGTGGGACTCGATCCCAGGACTCCAGGATCATGATCTGAGCTGAAGGCAGTCGCTTAACCAACTGAGCCACCCAGACGCCCCACTCACAAAAATGCTTAACAGAAGTATATAGTGAGGGTATAGGAAAGGAAAGAGGGATAACAAGAGATCTATCTTCTTACCAAGGGGAACTCAATAGATAATGTCTCCATTTGAAAAAAAAAAAAAAAGAAGAAGAAGAAGAAGAAGTATTAGTATGAGGGGTGCCTGGGTGGCTCAGTGGGTTAAGCCTCTGCCTTTGGCTCGGGTCATGGTCTCAGGGTCCTGGGATCAAGCCCCGCATCTGCCTCTTGGCTCGGCAGGGAGCCTGCTTCCTCCTCTCTCTGCTCACCTCTCTGCCTACTTGTGATCTCTGTCTGTCAAATAAATAAATAAATAAATAAATAAAATCTTAAAGAGAGAGAGAGAGACGTATTAGTATGAGCATACTATTTAGAACTAAGAAATATTGGAAATAGACATGATTAAAAATAAAGAAGAAAGGGTAGGGGTGAAAGCAGGGACCTCCAAATAATAAGGATTAGGGGTGAGATGAACTAAGGAAGGGGACTGCCATTTTTCACAAAAAGACATGTAGAATAGTTTGACTTTTAGTCTGTGGATATCTGTTACTTCAATTAAAAGCAGAAATTCAATTTGGTGACTTAAAAAAATATCCACACCCGTCAATTCTCTGTTCTTTCACTTATTGGAGGGATAAGACAACATAGAAAAGACCAAAACAGGGGCGCCTGGGTGGCTCAGTGGGTTAAGCCACTGCTTTCGGCTCAGGTCATGATCTCAGAGTCCTGGGATCCAGCCCCACATGGGGCTCTCTGCTCAGCGGGGAGCCTGCTTCCTCCTCTCTCTCTGTCTGTCTCTCTGCCTGCTTGTGATCTCCGTCTGTCAAATAAATAAATAAAATCTTAAAAAAAAAAAAAAAAAGAAAAGAAAAGACCAAAACAATTTGGGACTCCGATTGTTCTCAGATTGGCCAAGAAGAAAAGTTCTTAGATATTTTAAAAGTTGATCCCTATGTAGCAGGCTTGGAGGGGGGCAGTTACTATGTGTCATGCCTCCACCATGCGAACAGCTTCACATCCATGATCTTGTCTGATGCACACAGCCACTCCCTGAAGTAGGTACTATGATTAGCTTTTTTTCTCACTTCCCAAGTAAAGAAACTGAGGCTTATATGAACTTACCCGAGGCCAGAGTCCTAGTAAGAAGTGGAGTCTGGGGGCGCCTGGGTGGCTCAGTGGGTTAAAGCCTCTGCTTTCGGCCCAGGTCATCGGGCTCTCTGCTCAGCAGGGAGCCTGCTTCCTCCTCTCTCTCTGCCTCTCTGCCTACTTGTGATCTCTGTCTGTCAAGTAAATAAATAAAATCTTTAAAAAAAAAATAAAGAAGAAGTGGAGTCTGGATTCAAACAGGGGCAGCCCAGGTCAAGAGCCCCACCTCTAAACCTCTACTCCCTGACACCCGACTAGACATTTATTCAGTGGGAACTGGCATAGGGAAAGCCCAGCACTGGGAACGTTGAAGCTGATGGCAGAGGAGGGCAGGGCACTGAAGGCAAAGGAGGAAAGAGGTAGGGCAGGCTTAGGAGGCCCTCCTTCCCTCCAGACCTCCACAACCCCAATCTCACCCAAAGTCAGACTCTTGGTAACCAAATGGCTAGAGTGGGATTCATTGATGAGGCCCATAGCCTACAAGGGTATAGGGTCAGTAAGTATGGATAGAGGGCTGTGTAGGAGAAGGAAAATATCTTTTCCTCTATCTTTTTTTATATTGTTTCTTTTTCTTTTTTTTTATTAAGATTTTTTTTTTTTTTTTTGTATTTGACAGAGAGAGAGAGATCACAAGTAGGTAGAGAGGCAGACAGAGAGCGAGGAGGAAGCAGGCTCCTTGCTGAGCAGAGAGCCCCATGTGGGGCTCGATCCCAGGACCCTGAGATCATGATCTGAGCCGAAGGCAGAAGCTTAACCCACTGAGCCACCCAGGCGCCCCTCCTCTATCTTTTCAAGTTCTCACCAGGAACCCCTGTAATAAAAAGCAGATTAATGAGACAAAAAGCATACAGATTTATTTAAGGCGAGTTGTAGGTGGCATGGGAGCCTGCAGGAGGAAATGAAGACCCAAAGAAATTGTTAAACCTGGTACACCTGGGTGGCTCAGTCAGTTGGGCATCTGCCTTTGGCTCAGGTCATGGTCCCAAGGTTCTGGGACCGAGTTCCATATCGGGCTCTCTTTTCGGCGGGGAGTCTGCTTGTCCCTCTACCTGCCGCTCCCCCTGATTGTGCTCTCTCTCTGACAAATAAATAAATATTAAGAAGGAAGAAAGAAATAGTTAAACCTGAGTGGCTTTCTGCTAGGTTTGATGAAGAGTAGAAAGTGGTAGACAGATATGATAGGATAAAGAGTATGAGGTAAATATCATCAACTGAGAGAAATGTAGCAAGGTCTGTTCCTTCAGCTTCTTCCCAGTATCCCTCGGTCTTCAGAAATAAGGGTGCTTCTTTCCAGCAGGTTCAGAGAGCACTTACACGTGGCAGTTTTATGACCCGCTTCAGGACGTTGGAAAACCCTTTGTCCACCTGTCATGTTTTGAATTCCTTTAATTCCTTGAAATATTCAATATGTCCCCATGCCATATTTGGGGGTAGCGTGTCCCGGACGCCATCCGCTGGAGCCTGCATCCTGTGGAAGGCACAAAAGTGGGTTACTGGTTTATTTATTTGGTTTGGTTTGCATGGTTGGGGGAAGGTGACTTGCTTATCTGTGAAATCAGATTTTTGTTCCTTTCTCATCTGGAGGGACATTTAGGACGGTGAAACCAAGAGCTGTCTCTGTTTGGGACCTGTGGACCCAGCTGTGTCTCCTGAGGAGTCCTGGGTACAACATGTGGGGGAGCAAGTCCCTGGTGGCTATGTGAGGGACTGTCCCCAGGCCCCTCCTATGGCTCCCTCCCACTGCTCCTTTAGGGAGAGATAAGAATAACCCAAACCTTCATCTCAAATTTGCTCTGATAATCCCACCAATATTGTCAAAGAGCTGTCACTGTATAGTTTCCACCATTTTGTGGAAGATGACATGGAGGCTAAGGCAGGTAGAGTCAGTTGGCCAAAGTCATACATGTAGTAGGTGAGGAACTAAAACCAGAACCCCATGGCCTTCCCATGCCTCTCTTAAACTAACAACAAGGTGCACCTGGGTGGCTCAGTGGGTTAAAGCCTCTGCCTTTGGCTCAGATCATGATCCCAGGGTTCTAGGATCGAGCCCCACATTGGGCTCTCTGCTCAGTGGAGGGCCTGTTTCCCCCTCTGCCTGCCTCTCTGCCTACTTGTGATCTCTCTCTGTCAAATAAATAAATAAAATCTTAACAAAAAAAAAAAAAAAAAAAAAAACCAGGCGAGCCTGGCTGGCTCAGTTGGAGGAGTAGGTGACTCTTGATCTCAGGGTTGTGAGTTCAGGCCCTACAAGAGGTAGAGTTTACTTAACTTAAAAAAAAAAGGGGGGAGGCGCCTGGGTGGCTCAGTGGGTTGAGTCGCTGCCTTTAGCTCGGGTCATGATCTCGGGGTCCTGGGATCGAGCCCCACATCGGGAATCTCTGCTCAGTAGGGAGCCTGCTTCTCTCTCTCTCTGCCTGCCTCTCTGCCTACTTGTGATCTCTACCTGTCAAATAAATAAATAAAATCTTTAAAAAAAAAATTTGAAGCGGTGCCTGGGTGGTTCAGTCTGTTAAACATTTGCCTCCAGCTCAGGTCAGAGTCTGGGGATCGAGCCCCACCTTGGGCTGCCTGCTCAGCAGGGAGTCTGCTTCTCTCTCTCCCTCTGTGTCCCCCACCCTGTGCGCGCTCTCTCTCTCTCTCTTTAATAAATAAATAAAATACTTAAATTTGTTTAAATGTTAATCTTTAAAAAATTAATTTAAATAATTAAACAAACAAACACCACCACCCCCACTCCTGCCAGCTGTAGGACTCCTCTACCCTACACCAGTTCCTGGAGGGCAGTCTTCAGCATATATACCTCTACTCATGAAACATTTATTGTGTGCCTAGTCTGAAGCTCTGGGTGCTGGAGATACCGAAGTGACTTGGCAGGAGGGGTCCTGCATTGAGTTCACGTTCTGGCAGTGGGGGAAAGTGGGGACAGACACAATACGCAAGTAAACAAGTGAGATCATTTCAGAGATGGCCAGGTGCAGAGGAGATAGGAGCACCCAGTGATGTGATACAGAGAGACGGGACTGAGAGGAGCTGGGTGAAACTACTTTAAATGCAGCCACAGTTCTGCAGAGGTGACATTTGAGCTGCAAGCCGGGTCTGATAAACTGGGGCAGACAGTTCCAGGCAGAGTCAGGGCGGGTAGCAGAAGGCTCTGTACTCAGAAGGGCCCCACCCTTGGGTTAACACACCCCAGGGGGTTAACTGTTACATCTTGACATTCATACTGTGCTCCACATTTTCATTTTCTACTGGACCCTGTAGCCAGTCCAAGCGAGAGGGACCACAAGGAGTGGAGGAAGAGGATTTAGAGGTGAAGCGGGGACCCCCCCGCCACGGGAGCTGGAGCCTACTCCACACACAAGGGAAATCTTTCACAGACCCCATCGGGGCGTCTGTCTGGCTCAGTTGCTAGAGTGTGTGACTCATGTGACTCTTGATCTCAGGGTTGTGAGTTCAAGCCCCAAGCTGAGTGTAGAGCTTACTTTAAAAATAAATAAATAGGGGCACCTGGGTGGCTCAGTGGGTTAAAGCCTCTGCCTTCGGCTCTGGTCATGGTCCCAGGGTTCTGGGATGGAGCCTCGCATTGGGCTCTCTGCTCCTCAGCGAGCCTGCTTCCTCCTCCTCTCTGCCTGCCTCTCTGCCTACTTGTGATCTCTGTCTGTCAAATAAGTAATAAATAAAATCTTAAAAAAAAAAAAAAAAAGACTTCCAAGGGGTACCCGCCAGCTCAGTCGGTTGAGCAAGTGACTGTTGATCTCAGGGTCATGAGTTTGAGCCCCACCTCATCAGGCATAGAGTTTACCTCAAAAAAAAAAAAAAAAAAAAAGACTTCCGGGTTCCTGGTGTGAGTAACTAGGTGGAATATGGAATCATTCACTGAGATTGGGAAAGTTGTGTGGGCAGTGGACAAATTTGGGAGGGTATCAATAGTTGCACTTTTAAATTTTTCTATTTATTTAAAGCTTTTACTTTTTAAGTCATCTCTGCACTCAACATGGAGCTTGAACCCACAGCCCTGAGATCAGGGTCACAAACTCCACTGACTGTGCCAACCAGGCACCCCAAGAGTTGCACTTTAGACATGCTAAGTCTGAGCTGTCTCTGAGAATTTAAATGGAGATGAAAGAAAATCAATTATCTATATGGATTTTTTAAAGATTTTATTTATTTGACAGAGAGAGAGACCACAAGTAGGCAGAGAGAGGGGGGAAGCAGGCTCCCCGCTGAGCAGAAAGCCCGATGTGGGGCTCAATCTCAGGAGCCCAAGATCACAACCTGAGCCAAAGGCAGAGGCTTAACCCATGGAGCCACCCAAGCACTCCATCTATATGGATCTTGACTTTAGAGGAGATTCTTAAAAAGGGGTCAGAATAACTTAGAGTGCTTGTTAAAAATGCAAACTATGGTGCCCCACCCCAGTTCTGCCAAATCAAAATACCACGCCCCCTCCCAAAACATGATTCTGATGCTCATGAAAATCTGAGGCCAACTGTTCTAAGAATTTCTAGAAAGCAAGGGGCCAAGACATCCTCCTTCCCTCTGCAGATTCTTAAGGCTAAGGGACGAAACCATCACTTAGTGACATTTACTATTTAACCTGAGGAGTATCTGGGCTAGGATATTTAGTAAAAATGGCCTGCCAGACTTTGGGGGAGACAGACATTAGGTAGAATTGTTAACGTGCACTGGTCAGGTGTGGGGATAGGAAGGAGCCTGTAAGAAGCACAGTGTTGGGAGGGCACCTGGCGGGGGCGCAGTTGGTTGGACATCTGACTCTTGGTTTCCTCTTGATCTCAGGGTTGTGAGATCCAGCACCGACCGCATCTACCACCGCATCAAGCCCCGTGTGGGGCTGGGATCTCAGCCCAGAGTCGGCTGGAGTCGGCTTAAGACTCTCTCCGCCCCCCTGCCCTGCTCTGGCCTGTGTATGCGCAGTATGCTCTTTCTCGCAAATAAATAAATCTTAAAAAAAAAAAAAAAAAAAAAAAAAAGGCACAGTGTGGGTTCAGACTTTTCTTAGCACTCATTATCATATATAAAGTTTAAAAGGCGAAAGATTTATTTGATCCGAAGAGAAACCATTGTATAGGTACATATCTAAAGTTTAAGATCACTGTAACCGATTCAAAACAATTTTTTTGAGCTGAGGACAGTTACGAGAGCGATGGAAAGGAGCATTTGAAAAGGCGGTACAGCAAGGGCGGAAACTAAGCAGACAGGAAACACCGGACTGGAAACTGGACTTTGGTGGGTATTGCGGTAGCAGGGGACCCAGGGGGAGAGGGGACAGGGAGAGCGTTAGAGGGGAGGTTGTTTATCATATCCTGTTTTGGCCCTTGTGCATTGTCTAGCTTGGGTCAATCACACGCCCCAGTGCCCAGTTCGGGCCCCAGCGGACCAGGAAGTGAACAAACAGCTCCAAGAGCGGCAATGAGTATGTGTGTGCTGCCACCTACCGACCGACTGAGGTAATACAGGCGCCTTCGCGCCTCCTCGTCTGCCCCAAGGAAATCTCAGATCCTGGGTTTCCAAGCTGGGAGTTTCCCTCTCCACGCAGCCTCCAGTTCTGAGCAGGAGGTCCGTTAGGGCCAACAGGGATTTAATGAAGCAGTTTCGGGGAGGAATCTTTTTTTTTTTTTTTAAAGATTTTATTTATTTATTTATTTGACAGAGAGAAATCACAAGTAGATGGAGAGGCAGGCAGAGAGAGAGAGAGGGAAGCAGGCTCCCTGCTGAGCAGAGAGCCCGATGCGGGACTCGATCCCAGGACCCCGAGATCATGACCCGAGCCGAAGGCAGCAGCTCAACCCACTGAGCCACCCAGGCACCCCTCGGGGAGGAATCTTAAACTACACCCCTAAATGCCTGGTCAGAATCAGAAACTACTTCCAGAACCTGAATTTCTCCCATCCCCACCCCACCCCACCCCACTGATTTGTCAGGATTTGGAGCCTCTGCTCAGGGCTATTCCTGCCTTTTCTGAGCTGATCGGCTAGTGTGGGGCCAATAAATCAATCCATACATTTACTTGATAACTAAACAATGCAAGAGAAGTCCCAAGGTGCTGCCACCGAATAGGAGACGATCAGTTCTAGTTCTGGGGTGGGAAGGTTCGAAAGGGCAAGAAGGAACAGTGGAGGTGGAAAGGCAGAAGTGAAGGCTGTCTTTGGAGAATGGCTCCAGTTTGGCTCAGCAGGGAAGGGAGAATATATAACAAGCAGAGGAAATGAGGAGGATGGTGGGACTTCCATTTCTAGTAAGTTATTCTAGATAGTTATTCAGACCAACCTCCCCACTGAAAGCAACCGCAAATGCTTTATAAAAGATATTAAACATCTCCTGGGGCGCCTGGGTGGCTCAGTGGGTTAAAGCCTCTGCCTTCGGCTCAGGTCATGATCCCAGGGTCCTGGGATTGAGTCCCACATCGGACTGTCTGCTCAGCAGGGAGCCTGCTTCCTCCTGTCTCTCTGCCTACTTGTGATCATTGTCTGTCAAATAAATAAATAAAATCTTTTTAAAAAAAAAAAGATATTAAACATCTCCTTAACAACATCAGAAATAGGGGCACCTGTGTGGCTCAGTAGGTTAAAGAAAGCCTCCGCCTTCAGCTCAGGTCATGATCCCAGGGTTCTGGGATCGAGCCCCACATAAGGCTCTCTGCTCAGTGGGGAAGCTGCTTCCCCCTCTCTCTCTGTCTGCCTCTCTGCCTACTTGTGATCTCTGTATGTCAAATAAATAAATAAAATCTTAAAAAATATATCAGAAATATATGACTACGGAGTTATAAATT
This sequence comes from Mustela lutreola, assembly GCF_030435805.1. Lineage (NCBI taxonomy): Eukaryota > Metazoa > Chordata > Mammalia > Carnivora > Mustelidae > Mustela > Mustela lutreola. The sequence continues at coordinate 18,289,166 of NC_081304.1, read as the reverse complement.
AGGCCAAAGCCTAAGGGAAAATGGAATCCCAGAAAGGCATTGGAATATGGAACTGAAGTGATCCAGAATGCAGAAAAGAGGGGCAAAAAGACAAAAGAGGTTGAGAGACACGGAGGATACACTGAAACTGTCTAACGTAGGTTAATCAGAGTTCTAGAAGGAAATGACCAGAGAATGTGGCAAGGGCGAGATTTGAAAGATAATGGTTAAGAATTTCCCTATACTGGTGAGGCATCAATCCATAAGTTCTGGAAGCCCAGAGAATCCCAAGCAAAGTAAATAAAATAAAATTCACATGTAGGGATGACTGAGCGGTTGAGTTGGGTAAACATCTGTCTTCAGCTCAGGTCATAATCCCAGGGGCCTGGGTTTGAATCCCCTATCATTCTCCCTACTCAGAAGGAAGCCTGTTTCTCTCTCTGCCCACTGCTCCCCCTGCTTGTGTGCTCTCTCTCTCTGAAAAATTAATTAACTAATTTTAAAAAGAATCCACATGTAGCTATATTACAATGAAACTTAAGTCTAGAAAGAAAATCTTTTTTTAAAAAGATGGTATTGGGGCGCCTGGGTGGCTCAGTATGTTAAAGCCTCTGCCTTCGGCTCAGGTCATGATCCCAGGGTCCAGGGATCGAGCCCCGCATCAGACTCTCTGCTCGGCAGGGAGCCTGCTTCCCCCGGCCCCTCTGCCTGCCTCTCTGCCTACTTGTAATCTCTGCCTGTCAAATAAATAAAGTCTTAAAAAAAAAAAAAAAGTGGTATTTATTCCTTCAGCTCAGATCATGATCCCAGGGTCCTGGGATGGAGTCCTGCATTGCGCTCCTTGCTTGGCAGGGAGCCTGCTTTTTTCTCCACCTCTGCCTGCCACTCTGCCTGCTTGTGCACGCAGTCTCTCTCTCTCTCTCTCAATCTCTGACAAATAAATAAATAAATAAAATCTTTTTTTTTTTTTTAAGATTTTATTTATTTATTTGAGACAGAGAGGGAGAGAGAGAGAGAGCATGAGTGGTGGGGAGGAGCAGAGGGAGAGGGAGAAGGAGACTCCCTGCTGAGCAAGGAGCCCGATGTGGGGCTTGATTCCAAGACCCTGACATCATAACCTGAGCCAAAGACAGACACTTAACCGACTGAGCCACCCAGGTGGCCCTAGAAATAAAAGAGCAGTCTTCTCACCAACAGTAATGGAAACTAGAAGACAGTGGAATAATATCTTGAACATGATGAAAGAAAATAATTTCTGGGGGAGGCTGGGAGGCTCAGCTGGTTAAAGGGTCTGCCTTCAACGCAGATCATGATCCCAGGGTCCTGGGATCAGGCCCCTCTTTGGGATCCCTGCTGAGTAGGGAGTCTGCTTTTCCCTCTACCCCTGTACCCCCATTCATGCTCTCTCCCACTCTCAAATAAATAAGTAAAATCTTAAAAAAGAAAAAAGAAAAGAATTTCTGGGGTACCTGGCTGGCTCCATTGGTAGAGCACGTGACTCTTGATCTCAGGGTCATCAATTTCAGTCCCACGTTGGCATAGAAATTACTTAAAAAATAACTTCTAAAAAAATTAAATAACTTCTAACCTAGCGTTCAAGAGCAAATTTTCAAAGAAGTAAAAACTAAGAAAGTTTGCCATTAGCAGAGCTTCACTCTGCTAGTTGTGGAAGGAAATTTTAAAGGATGCAACTCAGACAGAAGGAAAGTGATCAGACACAGAAGGTCTGAGCTGCGAGAAGGAATGAACACTTGTGCATGAATGTTCATAATAGCATTTCTCATAATAACCAAAAAGTGAAAATAACCCAAATGTCCATGAACTGATGAATACATAAACAAACTGTGGTCTGTCCATACAATGGAATCAGTCACAAAAAGAATTAAGTATTGAGACATGTTAGGACATGGAGGAACCTTGAAAGCATTGTATTCAGTGAAAGAAGCCAAACACAAAGGTCCACATGTTGTGTGATTCCATTTACAAGAAATGTCCAGAAAAGGCAAATCCATAGACATAAACAGAAGGTAGATTTGTGGTTGCCAGGGGCTTCCAGAAGAAAAGAATGGGGAGTGGCCGCCAAAGAGTACAGGATTTCTTTTTAAAGATGTTATTTATTTATTTGACAGAGAGAGAGAGATCACAAGCAGGCAGAAAGGCAGGCAGAGGGAGAGGGGGAAGCAGGCCCCCCTGCCGAGCAGAGAGCCCGATGTGGGCCTGAAGAACTCTCTAGTGTGGGCAATCCAGAGATCCAAGCGTCCTGCCTGGACACCCCATCCAACGTCCTTACTCTGACAGCTTTGCCCACCTCTGGAACCCAACTTCGGGAGGCAAGAAGCCAAGCTCTTCATCCATCCTCCAGTTTTGACAAAATTATCCAATTTCTTAGTTTTTTAAAAGATTTTATTTATTTATTAGTTCAGAGAGAGAGATCATATGTAGGAAGAGAGGCAGGCAGAGGGAAAGGGGGGGAAGCAGGCTCTCTGAGACCCAGGGGCTCAATCCCAGGACCCTGAGACCATGACCTGAGCTGAAGGCAGAGGCTTAACCCACTGAGCCACCCAGGTGCCCCAAGTGATTCCTTTTCATAAGGGAATGTTTTCCTGTGCATAAAGTTTACACAAATGGTCCTTTTTACATAAAGTGAAAGAATCCTGGCATCATTACGGATGCAGGTGGAAGGTAAGTAAAGGTACTGGTCAACTTTGGACTTTGATGCACACTGTAGCTGTTAGGGCACAGGCCTATATGTAAATACGGAACGTCACTTGTAGCACAATCCCTAAGGAATAGAAACACAAGCGCAGGAATAACAGTAAGGCCTAGTGTGGCGCTTGGGGGATCCAGTCGAATCCCGTCACAGTAACCCCTGGCTGCCCGAGATTAGGTTATCGGAGGAAGAAGACAGAGGTTAGAAGAACCACAAGCAGCACCTTAAGGGTCGCCTGATTCACTCTACTCCTTCACACAGCACTGCTGTCATTTATCAGGTAGGTGTTGGCTCTTCCTGGAGGCCACGGTGAGCCACAGTCTCTGCCTTCATGGAACTGTGTGGCCAGGAAGGGAGGCCGGAGGTGTGACCCAGACCACACAGCACAGGGACCTGCGGTTCAGACTGAGAAACTCACCATGGATACCGAGAGCTGGGGAAAGTCTCCAAAGAGTTTCCAGGAGGGGATGACGTGATCATCCCAGCTGTGGAGCAGAATGGATTGGAAGGAGATGGGAGTGGAAGCACAGAACTACTCCAGGATTCTCCCCTCCGGACAGGGAGGCCGGAGTGTGGCGGGCAGATGGGGAAGAGAGTGAACGGAAAGGCCCGGATGTGGGGGTGTGGGAAGGGAGGAGCCCGGGAACCCTGGGGTTCAGGCAGAGGTCCAGGGACCTGCCAGGGTTCTCAGAGAGCTGGTGGCTGAACCAAAGCTGAGAGCGGACCAGGGTCTTTCCACCGCACGGCTGGAGACATGCCCACCTCCAAGAAGAAATCCGGGCAGATGAGAACCAGGCATTCTGGAACAGGGAGGCTCAGATCCGGCATCCTGAGACTGAATGTGATGGTTAAACACCTACAAGGCCAGGTTCTCCGAGGCCAAGATAAGAACCTGGGCTCAGCACCAGAGCTAGCACATGGAAATGGGGTCGGCAAAGAGTAGAGCCGACAGACGGCTGTCAGGAGAGCCACTGACCGGCCGCCCGCTTCACCGCTGCCTTATCCGAGGCCTTTTCCCAACCTCCCTGAGTCTTAGCTTCTGCGGTGGACAGATTCTCGGACAGCCACCCCTCCTCATGCTCACACCCTGGTGGGATCCTCTTCCCTCGACTGTGGACACAACCCACGACCTGCTTCTAACTCTGTAGAATATAGCAAAGAGGAGGAGATGTCACTCACATGATTAATCTCATTGTAGAAAACGGCCTCCGGCTGGTCAACCCACTCCAGAGATGCTCTTGGCTGGCTTGGTGAAGCAAACAGTCACGTTAGGTAGGACGGTGAGTGTCGTGTATTAGCTTGGCGAGGCTATCTGGCACACAGTCATTCCATCACAGGCGTAGCTAGGTGGAGGTAAATTGTAGGTGTGGTTACCATCTACAAGCTGTTGACTTTAAGTCAACACCTGGGCACCTGGGTGGCTCCGTGGGTTAAGGCCTCTGCCTTCGTCTCAGGTCATGATCCCAGGGTCCTGGGATTGAGCCCCGCATCGGGCTCTCTGCTCAGTGGGGAGCCTGCTTCCTCCTCTCTCTCTGCCTGCCTCTCTGCCTACTTGTGATCTCTGTCTTTCAAATGAATAAATAAAATCTTAAATAAAAATAAATAAAAAACAAGTAACGATTCTTCTTGGTAATGTGGGTGGGGTCACCCAATCGATTGAAAAATCCTTAAAAATGAAACCAAAGTTTCCCTGAGGAATAAAGAAGAAATTCTGTCTCAAGACAACAGCATCAGTTCCTGTCTGAGAGTTTCCAGTGTGCCAGTCAGCCCGATGGATTTCAGACTTGCCAGCCCCCACAATTATGGAAGCCAATTTCTTGGAATAAATATCTTTAGACACACACACACCCTACTGGTGAAATTTCTCTGGAAGACACTGACTGATACATGGGGAAAGCCCAGGTGGAAAGGAAATGTCTTCAGCCAACAGCCAGCAAGAAGCTGGACCCCGCAGTCTTGTGCCCTGGAGGAAATGGGTTTTGCCAACAATCTGGTCGAATTTGGAAATAGTCTCTTCTCCAGTCAGACCTCCAGATAAAAAAACAATTCAGAAGACAACTCGACTGCTGCCTTGTGAGACCTTGACCCAATAAGCCGCGTCTGGACCTCTAGCCCATAGAAACTATGAAATAATAAATGCATGTTGTGGGGCGCCTGGGTGGCTCAGTGGGGTAAACCTCTGCCTTCGGCTCAGGTCATGATCTTGGGGTCCTGGGATGGAGCCCTGTGTTGGGCTCTTTGCTCAGTGGGGAGTCTGCTTCCTCCTCTCTCTGCTCCTCCCCCTGCTTATGTTCACTTTTTCTCTGTCAAATAAATAAAATCTTTAAAAATCTTTAAAAATATTTTTAAAGATTTTATTTATTTATTTGGCAGAGAGAGAGAGAGATCACAAGTAGGCAGAGAAGCAGACAGAGAAGAGGGAGGGGAAGCAGGCTCTCCACTGAGGAGAGAGCCCTAAACAGGGCTAGATCCCAGGACCCTGAGAACATGACCTTAAGCTGAAGGCAGAGGCTTAACCCCCTGAGCCACCCAGGCGCTCCTAAAATTTTTTTTTAAATGTGTGTTGGGGCACCTGGGTGGCTCAGTGCGTTAAAGCCTCTGCCCTTGGCTCAGGTCATGATCTCAGGGTTCTGGGATCTAGCCCCAGCCCCGCACTGGGCTCTCTGCTCAGCAGGGAGCCTGCTTCCTCCTCCCCTCTCCCTGCCTGCCTCTCTGCCTACTTGTGATCTCTGTCTGTCAAATAAATAAATACAATATTAAAAATAAATAAATAATTTTAAAATGTCTGTTGTTTCAAGTCATGAAGTTCACAGCAATTTGTTATACAGCAATAGAAAAATGATACTCTTCCCCTTCTGTAAAATGGGAAAATAATAGTGGTCATCTTACAGGGCCATTCTGGGCCTTCAGAGAGCTAATCCAACAGTATGCTTTTTTCTTTTTTAAGATTTTATTTATTTACTTGACAGAGAGAGGGAACACAAGCAGAGGGAGTGGGAGAGGGAGAAGCAGTCTTCCTGCTGAGATGCAGGGCTTGATCCCAGGACCCTGACCAGAGCTTAAGGCCCTGACCTGAGCTTAAGGCCGATGCTTATGACTGAGCCCCCCCCGCCCAGGTCCCCCTAATCCAACAGTATGCTTAGCAGAGTGCCTACATTCAGTGCACAACAAATCAATAAATGTTAGCCCTAATTTTCCAAAATTATTCAGCAGCAGTCAAAGAAGCAGAAACAGAAATAAGAAATGTCCAGATTCCTGAAGCACCCGGACTCACCATATCTCACATGAATGGAAAAAGAGTGTTGATTATTTCAGAGAAGCAGGAGGTAACGTGACAGTTCTGTGCACATACCCTGGTGTCACCCGGGCGCACTCCAGTCCAGCTCTGACATCTGTCAGCTGTGTCCAAGGATAGCCCCTGACACACAGTAGGGCTAGATGAGCCTTAGCTGCAATGTTAATAATGATATCTTTAGGATTTTGGCATGATGATGGTTTTATTATTATTACTATCACCATTACTATATCTGTCTCTAACTCCTAGCCCTAGAAATTAATATAGTACATGTTTATACCAACCGAACAAATAAAGAACGGATGCGAACCCACGCTTCAGAGATTCAGAATTTGCTCATTTTGAATAAACTTCCTACATCCTTGTCAAGAGATTCCGATTGATCTCCTCGGGGGTGTCTGGGGATCGGGAAGGACCGCATCTGGCACAGAACCTGCCCCCACGCAATTCTGTCACCCCCTCCCCCAACTTCTGCACCCTTCACTCCTGCCGCCGCCCCAGGCGCCCACATCCAGCAGAGGGCGCTGTGGCCTCAAAATGCAACCCGCAGCCGGTTCCCGCCTGCCTTTCCTAGAGGCCAGAAGCTCGGGAGGGAGGGTACCCGCAAGGGGATGGGCCCGACACCCATCAGACCATTTGTCCTAACTAGTCCCTTTCTCCAAGCACTCAGCAAACTCCCTATCACCCACTGCTGGCTGTTTTTCCTAACCTCGCCCTGCTCTTTGAAGGCTCCAGAACTCTAGACCTCCCTTCTTGGAGCCTCAGAAACTGCATTTCAGCAATGAATCATACCGGCCTTATGCTGTTCTGTTACTGTTTCCAAATTCCATGGCAGCACAGCTATAAACCTCCGTCTGGCCCTCTGAAGAGCCTTCTGCCAGCCACCCACAGCCTTCTCTTCTCCAGTCCCGTTCCAACTTCTCCAGACAAAACTCACTCACCCCACCCAGCTTACTTCTGCTCCCATCTGCTGCAGGGGAAGGACTATTTCTTTCATTCAGTCTTTCAGCTAACAATTATTTGGGGCCAAGGTTAGCATCATGCAGAGACAAAGACAGCCAACCTTTACTGAACACTACTGCTATGTGCCAAATGTTGTCCTAAGTACTTCACACACTCTTCACGATACCCCCATGAGGCTCCTTAGACCCATTTTACAGATGAGACAACTAAGGCACAGAGTGGTTAAGGGACATGTCCTAAGGTCATACAGTTAGTGACTGAGCTAGTATTCAAAGCCAGGGTATCTGGTTCCAACAACTGGGCTTCTTAAACAACATGGCATCTGGACTCTCCATACAGAAACGGGGCTCTATCCTTGATCCTTAGAACCTCACTGTCCAATATGGCCACCACTAACTACATGACTGCTGAGCACATGACTAATCTAAACTGAGAGGCGCTGTAAGTGTAAAATACCCACTGAATTCCAAAGACTTCATCTGAAAAAAATCTATATAAAATATAGCATTAAAGGGGCGCCCTTCTAGCTTAGTCGGAAGAACGTGGAACTCTTCATCTTGGGGGTGTGAGTTCGGGTCTCACGTTGGGTGTAGAGATTACTCAAAAAAACCTTTAAATACATATATATTTATGTGTATATATATAACACATATATATACATTTATTTACATATACTATACATATATATAGCAATGTACACATATATCATTAATAATTCTTACATTGATTACATGTAGAAGTGATATTTTTGATATATTCAGTTTAAAAATATATCATCAGGGCACCTGGATGGCTCAGTTGGTTAAGCAACTGCCTTTGGCTCAGGTCACGGTCCTGGAGTCCCGGATTCGAGTCCCACATCAAGCTCCCAGCTCCATGGGAAGTCTGCTTCTCCCTCTGACCTTCTCACCTCTCATGCTCTCTCTCACTGTCTCTTTCTCAAATAAATAAATAAAATCTTTAAAATATATATATATATATATATATATATATCATTAAAATTAATATCACCTTTTTCTTCTTTTTTTTAAAAAATAGTTTATTTATTTATTTGTCAGAAAGAGAGAGCGAGAGCGCACAAGCAGGCAGAATGGCAGGCAGAGGCAGAGAGAGAAGCAGGCTCCCTGCCAAGCAAGGAGCCAGATGCGGGACTTGATCCCAGGACACCAGGATCATAACCTGAGCTGAAGGCAGCGGCTTAATTGACTGAGCCACCCAGGCATCCCTTCTTTTTTTTTTTTTAAGATTTTATTTACTTATTTGAGAGAGAGAATGGGAGAGACAGAGCTTGATCCGAGAGCAGGGGGTAGAGGGAGAGGGAGAAGCAGACACTCTTCGCTAAGCAGGGAGCCCAATGTGGGGGTCAATCCCAGGACCCCAGGATCATGACCTGAGCCAAAGGCAGACACTCAACCAAGTGAGCCACCCAGGCGCCCCTCTTTTTACTTTTGAACACATGTTTACTACTAGAACATTCAAATGGTGTAGATGCCTCGCCTTCTATTTCTGGAGGACAGTTCTAGGAGCTCTCAGCCCAGTGAGAGACAGACAGGATCTCCAGTAATTCTAAACCAAGCAAAAATGTGGTGTGTGTCCTGAGAAGTGAGACCAAGGTGGTACAGGAGCCCAGGGAAGCTTTCCACATGGACTCAGAACTCCAGAGTTCTGCAGGAGTCCACCCTGGAAAGAGAAGCAGTGCGGACAGCCAATGCCAAAGCTGCAAAGCAGAGGGAACCCCAAGTCGACCGGGGAGATGGGACAAGGAGTGCTTCTGGGATGGGCAGAGGGAGCCAAGGCTGGTGGGCCCTCCGACTGTGGGGTGGGAGGTGGGGGGCTCTGACTGTAGGACGGAAAGCTCTTGGCAGGATGGAGTTCCAGGAACCCAAGGCTGGGGAGGGCCCTAGGGACTGGGGAAATTGCCAGCTCAGACTCCAGCAGGGGTGGGGAGGAAGAGAGGGAAAGGGGGCAGGGCAGTGAGTGGCAGATCAGCCCTCCCTCTCCTCCTCTTCCTCCTTGCCACTCCCTGAGGGCCCTGAGGACCAAACTCCTCAGAGGAGGTTGCTGTGAGAGGATAACTTGTGAGGAGCATTTCCTGCCTCTGGTTCACAACTGCTTCCTGCCCAGAGCTCCCAACACTTGACCCCCATTAAATTCTTTCCTCCCAGGGGAGGTGGGTGGCCAGGAGGGCCTCACCACCTCTGCAGGTCTAGGGATCCAGGTCCCTCAGCAGCCAAAGGAGGGAGGATCCCAGGTGTCCAGAGGCTCAGCCTTCCCCAGCCCTTCTGAGGATCTGGACTCCAGGCCTCATGGTGAAACTTCTGGACAGATTTTGGGGGAGTCACCCCTGCCTCCCTCCCCTCGCGGAGAGGACTCTCCTTTTCTGTCTTCTGGCCTCTCTACTCCTTTGAGCCCTTCAGCTCTGGGCAGGAACTCCCAACTCTTCTTCATTTATGGGGCACACATTTTTTTTCCCAAGCAGAAGTTAGGGGTTTCTAAAGGGAAGGGGGGGTGGCGGTTACGTGCAAATTCCACAGGAAATAATCCTAAGTGATTCCTTCTCTATAACCACCTGGGGTCTCCATCTGCAGTTTCCTCCCTGGTTGTGCGGTGAGACCAGTTTCCCAGGAAGTTAATTTTGAGAGTCCACTGATGGTTGCTGAAAGAGGTCAGAACTTTCTTTCTTACTTCCCAAGCCTAAACCATGCCCTCCCCACACTTGTGTGGGTAGTGTAATATCAATACTTAAAATGGGCAAAGGAGGGGCGCCTGGATGGCTCAGTGGGTTAGGCCGCTGCCTTTGGCTCAGGTCATGATCTCAGGGTCCTGGTATTGAGTCCCGCATAGGGTTCTCTGCTCAGCAGGGAGCCTGCTTCCCTCTCTCTCTCTCTCCCTGGCTCTCCGTCTACTTGTGATTTCTCTCTGTCAAATAAATAAATAAATAAAATCTTTAAAATGCAAACTATTTTTTTTTAAATGGGCAAAGGATCCCCCCCAAAAAAACCCAACTCGGCTCAGTAAAAACCTCGGGTTCTGCCTCTAAGTCACACCTGTCTTCTTGCTTTCATACATCCTGGAGCCCCCTAGAAGTCCACAGTACCAGCCAGGAATCTTGGATTCCTCCAAAAATGCTGCACTGAGAGCGGAGATGAGCCCTGGGGAGACTTAGACCCTTGACCTGACCTTGTCTCTGGATCACCAGCTGAGCCACAGTGTGGGACATCCCGCCCCATCGTCCACACACCCTTTAGAGCCGGGGCAGAATTCCCTTAGAGGATGGGATCTCCCCTTCCAGGTATGCTCAGCCCGGGTCCAAGGAGAAAGGAAGGCCCTGCGAGAGCGACAGACCTAGAGGGCAGACCCATTCGGATAGCCAGGCAATCCAGAGGCCCCTCTGTGCCTAGGGCTCCCCCTGGTGGCGATGGTAAGAAACTACCAGAGACTTGGACAGAAGAAGCAGACCCTAGAGGAAACTACTAATGGGGATAAAGACTTTCTTCCCCTTCCCTCACTCGTACGTACCCCTACCCCACCCTCCACAGGGACCAGATGCCAAGGAGTGGATTTGTGTGAGCCTAAAAAGGGCCCTGGAGTTCTTACTCCACTTTCATTTTTCAGGCTGTACCACATTGGCCCTGCCTGGCTGGAGTGGAATCCAGGCTCTAGGGCCCCAGACCTACCCTGAGACACCCTCAGTGAAGGGGGAGCCCACACTGCGGCAGCAAAGGTCAGATCGGCCAGAGAAGACTCCTCCCCGCCCTCAGCACCCGGCGCCCTACACCACCAGCTCACCCTCTCCCCGTCCTAAAACCTTCTATTCCTTCCATCCCGCCCCTCCGACGGATCCAAAAGCTAAGCCACATTTGGAGAGGAGGTTGCAAGTGCGAAGAGAGGAGGGAAGGGGCAGAGAAGGGGGTCCTCCGGCCTGTGCAAGCTCCGTCCCTCCCCAAGCCGCCCCAGGTTTGGCCCTTCTGGGTGCTCTAAGGAAGCGGGCGGACTAACCCAGAGCTGGGGGTGGGGCAGCGCGGAAGGGCGGGGGAAGGGAGGAGGAAGAGGGAGGAGGGGAAGGGAGCCCAGGCGTGGAGGCCTGGTTTGGGAGGTGAGGGGCTCGTCCCCCTCAGCCCCGTGGGTTGCAAAGAATTGCTAATTGCAACTAAACGAGGCCTCGGTATGGGGGAAGGGGCAGTCGCTCGGCTGTCAGGGGCTGCCGCCTCTTTGAGTGCCCGGGGAAGGCCAGGCCAGCCTGCTCTTCTCATGTAAAGCAGCTTTTTGTCTGGGGGAGCCAGGGCTGGGGCCAGGGGCTGGGGAAGGGGCCCAAGCCATTAGCAAGCTTCTTGTTCCCCAGAAAGCCGGTGGCTTCTCGGAGTGAGGACACCCCCTCCGCCGCCGCGGCCGCCGCCGCCGCAGAGTTTTTTATGGTGGGGCTTGATGGGGTGCTGCCCAGCAGGAGGGGGGGTGGGCCCGGGATCCCAGCACCCCCCTTGCGGGGCTGTGGGAAAAAACTGAGCACAAAGAAGGGGGCTGGCCCAGCCGAGTTGGGAGACAGGGCAGCTCTGATCCTGCGCTGCCCTGAGCTTGAAGTACCCGTTGCTGGAACCCCTTCCCAGAAAATGGACCCGGTAGCCACGCGGACCTTATCTGGTCAGCCGGGCCCCCTTTCAGACTTCCTCATCCACTTTGCCAGCCTTCTGAATGTTTTGTACTATGGGGAGTGGGAAAGGTCTGGAAGATCTAAGCCTGAGCCCAACCAGGGAGAAGAAAGAATTGAACCTCTGGAGAAATCCTATAAAAACACAGGAACTCTGGGGCCACCTAACCTTTTAAAGACTGGAGAGTGTTGCCTTCTAATTTGGATGCGCAGTTTTGTGAGCATCTATAGACTTGGACAAGAGATTACATAACTTTGAGCCTCAGTTTTTTCATCTATAAAATGGGGGCAAGAGCAACCATGCACTTAAAGTTCTCATGAAGATACTGACAGGCAAAGTATCCGGCGGGGCAGGCGCTAGTTCTCAGTGTGTTCCTTGCCCTTCTGGAAACATCCATCCTTCTACAAGCACGCATGTTCCAGGGATAATGAGGTCTGGGTACTTCACACTTGTCTAGCACTTTACAATTTCTAGAATGCACGTGTCAGCTCTCAGACAATAACCATAAGTGGAACAGGTCTTTGCTCCCTACATGGGGGGGGGGGGTGTTCCCAGAGGAGAATTCAGATTCCCCTGACTCTCCCCACCTCCTCAACCCCCACTTCCACCCTGGCTCCTCCCACTCACTCCTGTGAGCCCAGCTCCCAGATGAGGCAATGGAGCCCAGGCAGATGGGGCAATGGAGCCCAGCGCTGGCTGGGGGAGGCCAGCTTGCCTTCGTGGCCACCTTGGCTCTGCCCCTAAATCCACGCTCAGAAACTTTGGCCTGTGTGGGTGCCCTTCATTCTGTTCCACACAGGGGCCGCTGAGAAGCGGAGAGCGGCTCCCCTCGCAGCCTGGGAACCTCAGACTGGGGGGTAGCAGATCGCAGCGGAGTCCGTCCTTCCCCTCCGTCCTTTTCTAACTAGAAGTGTGCTGCTTCACCCAGCAGTGCTGCCTCCCCTTCCTTCCTCTCTTTATTTTTGGGGCCCTGAGGTATCTTCGCATCCCAGTGTGTTGCCCTCGCTGGAGCCCTGCCGTCTCCCCACCCAGAGGATCCTGATCCCAGAGGGCCTTTGGCCAAAGGGCTCTGGCTTTGGGCCAGGGCCTTTCTCATTGCCTGGCTCCCTCCCCACAGGCCCCTAATCCCTCTCACCCAGCAGGAAGCCCTTAAGCTGCCTTTTCAGCGGCCTTCCCCAGCCCGCTGCGGGCTCTGGGCCTTTCTATACCACCCTGGGCAGGAGCTATGTTGTACAAGCTGGAGGGAGCGCCCCCGCAAAGAGGTCATGGTGCCCACGGGAGTTTCCAGCTCTAGCAGCCTCTCCTCCTGGTCACCTCTTCGGGCTTACCCCCCTCTAGTACACTCCCTGGGCTTCCACGGCACAGACAGCCCGGGCTAACTTGCATCAAAGCCACAGGCTGGGTCCAGGTGGGGGTAGGGACCCTAGGGGGACAGTGGGCAGGAGGCCAGGACCTGGGGAAGTGTGGCAGGCAGGAGAGGCCCCTTTGGCTCTGTGCCTTTGGTCCTTTTGGCAGGTCCCTCCATCTTTCCTCTGATTCCAGCCTCTGTCCTCAAGCCCTCAAAGTTCATTCACAGCCTGCTCAGACTCACTACGCAGCCCAGACTGAGGACTGGAGAGCCTAGCCCCTGGAAGGCCCATGAGACCCTCTCTGGCCCACCCTGGCTGAGAGGGAGGCCAAGTGAAGGGAAGAGAGCACTGGGGGGAGGGGAGGGACTGGGCTCTTTTGCTCCTCTAGCCTTATATCGGGGTGACTAGGATGGGGATTTCAGAGCTTGGATTATGCTGGGACAGGCTTAGCTTCAAACCCTCAGTCCCCCTGGCCTTTGCAAACCTCCTCCTACTGATTCTGATTTTTGGTTTGGAAAATATAGTCCTTGTATGGCCTAGTCCCTACCCTGCCCTCACCGTTTCCTCCCCTCCTTCTCCAGGAAAAAAGTACACCCCCCCCCCACCTTGGCCCCCTTCTCTGTAGCTCAGACCCCAGCCCAGCCTCTCAGTCAGCCTCCCACTCCAGGAAGCCGGGCTTTGGCTGGCTTGGAGTGGTTAGAGGAGAGTTGGGGTGCCTCTAGGAGGTCTGTTTGTAGTTCAGATTCTTCTCATTCCAGGCTCAGCAGGCTCTCTCTAAGGGAAGGGCCCGGGGTGGAGGGGCGGGGGGAATCCTTGGGGCACCAGCTGCGGGGAAGGGAAGCTTCCTGGAGAGCCGAGGGAAGTGTTTGCTTCTCCTCCCAGTGACCCCCATCCACAAGGTAGGAGCTACCTCTCCCAATTCCATCTTTGGGGTCCCCCCACTCCAAGCTGCCTCAACATGAAAGCCTCTCCCCAAAAAAGGAGACATTTAGAGGGCTCAACTGAGGTCTGATCTCTTTCTTTGTTTCCTAAGGAGTTTCTTGCCTTCTGGGATGCTTACTTTCTGGAGGAGCTGGGGAGGGTATCAAAAGAGGGATGCCTGGAGAGAGACTGGGTGAGTACCAGCTTCAACAAGGACTTGACACTCTGTCCCCCAAACTGAAGTCTCCTGTAGATTTTTCTTTGAATCCAGCATAGGCAGATCTGTCCCTCTATACTGCTAGATCCCAGACCACAGAATTCCTCCCGGTTTGATCAGAGAGACCCAGCCCTTGGGGGCGAAAGCATCCTGAACCCCTCAGGCCTTACAAGTCTGACATCTGCCACAATTTCCCGTGAAACCTCATCCTTGGCTGCTTCTACCTGGTCTAAGGAGAGGAGGAAAATGAGTATTAAAGA